>NC_064281.1:86617316-87258031 GCF_003254725.2 Canis lupus dingo
GTAGAGGGTTTTAGGTAAAGCCTGATCCAGATACAAATGTCAATAAGAATATGTATGTGTGTTTCTCTGACTTCATATGGTTGCACATTTGAATATATATATACCTATATATAGATATACATTGTTCTATATATATTATTCTCTTTGGGTGTCAACAAATTGAATAGTGCCCACTCACGTTGGTAAGGATGATCTTTGCTCAGTTTAATGATTCAGATACTAATCTCTTCTAGAAACACCCTCACAGGTATACCCAACAATAATGTTTTGTCTGCTATCTGGGATTCCCTTAGCCCAGTTAGGATGACACATAAAATTAACCACCACACTCCCTCACTTTAATGTACCATCATTTATAATGACTGCATTTTAAGTCAGATGTAACAACTCCAGTATTTGCATCATAGACATTTTACATCTTATAAATAAAAATGGAAGGAGTCCATTTTATTTTAAAGATTTTTACCTATCCATTCATGAGAGACACAAAGAGAGAAGCAGAGACACAGGCAGAGAGAGAAGCAGGCTCCCTGTGGGGAGCCCAATGTGGGACTTGATTCCAGGACCCCAGGATCTTGCCCCAAGTTGAAGGCAACCACTGAGCCACTCAGGTGTCCCAGGAGTCCATTATTTTCAATTTATATTTTCCTGTATATTTAAAATGAGTGCATTGAGCAAACATTATTTTAAGTAACATGCATATTCTTTAAAACTATTACATAAAATATATCAAAATAGGTGCACCTGGGTGGCTGGTTAAGCATCTTCCTTTATCTCGGGTCATGGTCCCAGGGTCCTGGTATCAAGCTACACATTGGGTTCTTTGCTCAATGGGGAGCCTGTTTCTCCCTCTCCATCTGTCACTCCCCCTGCATGTGCTGTCTCTCTCTGTCAAATAAATAAATAAAATCTTTTTAAAAATTATTAAAAATATATAAAAATAAATTAATGAGCCAGGCAAGAATGAATACTAAATTCATTGTCTAATCGTATCTCTTTGAAAAACAATACAGTAGAGAAGGCTGAGTTCAAACTGAGTTCAAATCCTGATTCTGTCACTGGTTAGGTTAGCTGTGTATCCCTGAGCAAGTTATATAACCTCTCTATACCTCAGTTTCCTCATCTGTAAAACAGGGATGATAATAACAGTACTTGTGCCATAGTATTATTTTGAGGATTAAAAAACTAAAGCAAAAAAAAGCAAAAAAAAAAAAAAATAAAAAATAAAAAACTAAAGCAATTATAATAGGCCCAAACCACAGCAGGCTCTTAAATAGCATTAGCTTTGCTGATGGTAATGACAATGAGAGCAACTATGATATTGATTAAAGATTTCACTTGAAGAAGCTTTTATGGCTGTGATGGTAAATTTTATGTGTCAAATTAGAGGGTGTTTGGGGATAAGATTAATATTATAACTGATGACCTTAAGGTAAGTAGACTGCCCTCCATAATGGGGATGGAGGCCAATGGGTTGAAGATCTGAATAGAAAAAAGACCAGCCTTCTCAACAAGAGGGAGTTCTCCAGCAGACTGCCTTCAGATTTCATCTGTTCCATCAGCTCTCTTGGTGTCCAGCTTGCTGGCTTACAATACAGATTTAGACTTATTAATGTCTATAAACATGTGAGCCAATTCCTTATAATAAATCTCTTTATATGTATACATCCTATTAGTTCTTTGTCTCTGGAGAGCTCTGACTAATATAATGGCTAATAAAAATTTTAAAATCAATAAAATTTAAAATCATTTTAAAAATTTTAAAATTTTCTTCAGAGATTTCTTCTATGTTTGCTGTTCTATGAATATAATTGGCTTTATTGTAAAATGTGAATATACATATAGGACCACAAATTATGATTACCCTAGATCAGTAAAATCAAGTTTTTTGGAGGAAAAAGGTTGAGGAAATAATGACTAGAATTTGAGAGGATGAAGAAAGGCACTCCAGATAGGGGAAAGTGTGGAATAAGACAAGAAAATGGGGGAAAAAAAGAATGATGTGCAGGAGGTGTGTGTATATTTGTGTGATGTATGTGTAGAATTGGTGTGACTAGAAGCAAGCCTAGCCAATAGAGATGAGCTGGATAGGTGTGGATTGAGTGATAGCCATTGTTAAGAACATGCTGAAGTTCAAATCTTCAGTATGCATGAGACGAATGTCTATTTTTGACAAGTGTTCAACAAGAGATTGTGTCATTAATTCTGTTCTTAAGAAAATACCACTAAGCTTTGATTTTGTCCAGGATCTACCAATATTGAGAAAATAACAAATGCTTACTTTTTAAAGGTTTTTATTAAAATCCCAGTTAATTAACATACAGTGTAATATGAGTTTCAGGTGTACAATATAATGATTCAACACTTTCATACAACACACTGCACTCATCACAAGAGGACTCCTTAATGCCCACTGCTTATTTAACCCATTCCCCCACACCATTCCCTCTGGTGACCATTAGTTGGTTTTCTATAGTTAAGAGTCTATTTCTTGGTTTGCCTCTCTCTCTTTTTTTTTCCTATGCTCGTTTGTTTTGTTTCTTAAATTCCACATAGGAGTGAGATCATCATATGGTAATTGTCTTTCACTGACTGATTTATTTCACTTAGCATAATACTCTAGCTCCATCCATGTTGTTGCAAATAGCAAGATTTTGTTCCTTTTTATGACTACTTAATATTCCATTATATATATACCACATCTTCTTTATCCATTCAGTAGTCCGTGGACACTTGGGCTATTTCCATAATTTGGCTACTGTAAATAATGCTATTATAAACATCAGGGGTGTATGTATCCCTTTGAATTAATACTGTTGTATTCTTTGGGGAAATACTTAGTAGGGCAATTGCCAGATTGTAGGGTTGTCCTATTTTGTAATTGCTTTCTATTTAACAATGTATCTTAGAGATTTTTGAATGTCAGTAATTAATAGTGCTGCTTTATTCTTCTAAATGCTACATAGTGCTTCATAAATTTCATATATAGATATATATAAATTTCATATATAGATTTCATAAATTTCAATATAGATATATTTCAATATCCTAGCCAATATACTCATTTATTTAAGCAATTCCCTGTGGGAATTACATATTCACATATATATATATATATTCAGTATTTAAATGTGTATACTCAATATTTAAATATGTATGCATTTAAAAAATGCATGAATCAATATCTTTGTTATAATTGCTACATATGCAAGTATATATATATATATATATATATACATTATTTTAAATAGTAAACAACTAAAAATAATCTGAATGCCCTCCCACAGGGGATTTTATATATTATATATTTTATATTTTATATATTTTAAAAATATTATATATTTGTATTTTATATATTTATATATTATTTACATATATACATATTTATTTACATATTTGTATTTTATATATTATATATTTTAACTAATAT
Organism: Canis lupus dingo; assembly: GCF_003254725.2. Lineage (NCBI taxonomy): Eukaryota > Metazoa > Chordata > Mammalia > Carnivora > Canidae > Canis > Canis lupus. The sequence goes on from NC_064281.1 coordinate 86,620,747, forward strand.
ATATATAGTTAAAAGAGGAATTGCTGGGTCAATAGGTATGTAATTTAAAATTTTTACAGTTATTGCCAAATTGTCATTCCAAACCAAAGGCTACACCAAATGTGTATTGTCACCAATTGTGTATGAAGGAACTCAATATCCTAGCCAAGGTGGATATTGTACATATTTTAAAATGCCAGTCATAGTATGAAATATTATATTTATTGTAATATTTATTTTTCTAATTATTTATGAAGTTTAGCATTTTATGTTTCTTGACCATTTGTGATATTTCTGTGAACTTCCTATTTATTTCCTTTGCTAAATTTTCTATATTTTCTTTATTGATTTGTAGTAATTCCATATATTTTGGTTGCTGATCATTTGCCTATTATTTATGCAGCAGGTATATTCTCCAATCATATTACCCTTTCTCTATTTTATAATAGCCACTTCCCTTGTATAAAATATTTTCATTTATAGGCAGAAAAGTCTGCCAACCTTCACTTATAGATTTGGAACTTGGTGACTTTTCTCTTAAAATATTTAGTCTTGTAATTATGTTTAATTCATTAATTCATCTGGGTTTTTTTGCATCTGGAATGAAATAACGGAAGGCCTACATTATTTTTTTCTATGTTGCTAGTTAATTGTACTGATACCATGTATTTTTATGCCAATACTACACTTTTAAATACCATGTATCTCTATAGTGCTACTATGGCAATTTCCTCTTCATTATTGTTCTTTTACCAAATGTAATTGATTACTTGGATGAATTTTTCCCTTCTATATGAATTTACTGTGATCTTATTATCCTAATATTTTGGATTTAGTTTAAATTTGCAGATTCATTGTTTTTTATGTAGCCAATGCAAAGGAGTGGTAATAGATACAGGTAACTAGATGCAGTTCCAATGACTACTTGCAGTTGCCAGACTGATGGACTTCCCCCTTGGATTGACCAGATATTTGAATAAATTGACATGGAAAATCTTCTACATAGTAGAAGAAGAACCATGTTATGTATAGTAGGAATGCTGTCCTATCTTGTCTGGTATGGTAACCACCAGCCACATGTGGATATGAAGCACTTGAAATGAGTCTATTGTGACTGAGAACTGAATTTTAAAATCAGTTCCATTTTTATTAATTAAAATTTAAATTAAACTGAAGCACTGTAAACTATATTTTCCATTACATGCAACTTAATGTCTTGGTGGGACTACATTTCACGTTTATCATTACTTTGTATAAGATAACATTCTCATATTGTAGTGTGCGTGTCATGTGTGTTATTTCTAGTATTATACATAATCACACCATCAGTCTAGTTAGTATCAAGAGATTGATTCAGTTCTAATGATTTATTCTAAGCACTGATATAAGATTGTAACATACTTATTTGCATATTTTATGCAGTGTGATTTATACTGATGCTATGTAAATCATAATTGGTTATTAAATTTAAATACATATGATTTCAAATATAATTAAATCATTTTTCACTTTAAAAAGTTGGATACATTTGAAATTTAAAATAAAGCCTACTACTACTGATATAAAATTGAGTGGCAAGTGGAAGCAAATAGTACAGCCAGAATATTAAAGAAAAAGATAGATTGGAAGAAAGTATGCTGAAAATTTCACAATAAATGATGATTGCAGTCTGCTATGACCAAAACAAAACAAAACAAGTTATTTATTGTGTAAAAAATTGATAAAGTGTATATACAATATTGAGTGACATTTTCAGCAAAAAGAAAATGAATTTGATAAGAAATTTCCTCTGAACAGTCGAGAAGAATCAATGTAATTAATTGCTTGAAATCAAAATTAAATATCCAATAAAACTATACAAATTATTCTTAACAGAACCTGAGTTTGTAACTTTAGCCCATTATCAAACAACTTGTTTTTTTTTGTTGTTGTTGTTGCTTTTGTAAAAACAAAAACCAAATATGGTTTGGTTTTTGGAAACCAAAAACCAAATGGAAATGGAAATGGCAAAAAATGATTTGAGTTATATAAATTTTGCTGGAAATATATCAGAGAAAGAATAAAAAATGATTTTTTCTTCCTTGCAAACTCTAGTTCCTTTTGCCTATTTGAATTCTCCTATTTCTCTCCTTAGCTCAGGGAGATCCCTGGGCTTTGCTTAAGGTTGCCTTCCCTGTGCTATGGCCTGCAAATTCTTTCCAGGCAGCAAGTAGGGGAAATAGGAGAGCTAATTTACTTTTTTTCCATTATTTAGGGCTTACAATTTTATTTGATTATTATTTTCTGAAAACCATTGGTTCGTATGTCTTCTCTGGTTTTTACTTGTCAAAGGGTAAATTTTTATCCCTGATACTTCATCTCAGCTATTTTTGAAAACTTCAGCTTTTGCTCTTAATTAGAAAATTCTGCTGTATTTAAGAGTAGTTAATTATATTAAAAAATCATAAAAGTAGCGAACTATATGTACGGGCATGGATAGGGTGACAAAGATATATGTGTGTGTTTTATGTATATCTAAGTATATGTGCTTATGTCTTGTGTGTTCATGCAAACACACACGTGTCCTGCTAATCAGAGAGAGAGGCAAAGGAGTAAAATTAGGCATGTAAGGAAGTGAAGTACACCCAGTTAAAATACTATGGATAGTGTAAATGGAATCCAGTTCTTCTTGATCCTAACCTTGGAGACAGATTGGGGGGGGGGGCTTAATTACATTCCTAAAAAGTGTTTCAGTTATCTATAACAATGAAAAAGGAGACTAATTCACAGTGAAAAGGGAGGCATATTGAATTGGCACCATAAAGCAGAGAGTTCTTCATATTTATTATATAGCATATGATGCTGGTCCTAGTTAATTGTATATTTAGATGGAGGAAATTTTTTTCACTTATCTGCATGTGTTTTATTTTTATTTTTATGCTGAAAAGGCAACTCTTTATTGGGTAATTGTAAATTATTACAATCAAATACAAAGTTTTTTTCCTGATACATCTGCAGATTTTCAAAAATTTTAAAAAGATTTATTTATTTGAGAGAGATAGAGAGATCATGCATGAGCATGCAAGTGTGAGCAGTGAGGGGTATAGAGGGGAAACTTCATGTTGAATGGGAAGCCCATCACAGGGCCATCTCAGGAACCCAATATCATGACCTAAGCCCAAATCAAGAGTCAGATGCTTAACTGCATGAGTCACGCAGGAGCCCTCATCTACATATTTTTTAGATGTGACTTAGAAGGTGTGTGCCCAAGAGATTAGTTGCTTCTGAGGAGCCTCTGGGGATATTATGGTGATTATTTCACTAACCATATTTTTTTTTTGCAGGGCAGTTAGCCTTTAGATGGAGGAAACTTTTTTTTTAAGAAAAAGAACACTACAAAATGATGCTACTCCAAAAGATATATACTAAATTATTCTACTAACATTGGTGATTATTCATTCTGGTTTTGATTTTCATTTCCCTGATGATTAATGATGTTGACTACTTTTTCATATATTTGTTGGCTCTTATGTCTTTTTGGATCACTATTATAAAACAACAACAACGGTTGATTGTTGGCAAGAATGTAGAGAAATTGGAACACTTGTTTCCTGTTGGAAGGACTATAAATTTGTGCAGCCACAATAGAAAACAGAATGAGAATTCCTCAAAAACGTTAAAAAGAACTAATATATGATCCACTTCTAGATCAAATATCCACTTTTGGATATTTGTCCCAAAGAATTTAAATCAGGATCTTGAAGAGATATCTGCACTTCCACAGTCATTGCAGCATTATTCACAATATCCAAGGTATTGAAACAATCTAACTGTCCATTAATGATGAATGGATAAGGAAAATGTGGTATATACAAACTATGGAATATTATTCAGCCTTTAAAAAGAATGAAATCCGCCATATGCAATGACTTGGATGAACCTGGAGGACTTTATACTAAGTGGTCACAGGAAGACAAATACCGCATAATTCCACTTATAGAAGATGTCTAAAACAGCAAAACTCATAGAAGAGAGTAGCTTGTCAGAGTCTGGGAGGAGGGGGAATGAGACATTGTTTTTCAAACTGGTATAAAGTTTCAGTTATGCATGATGAGTAAGTTCTAGAGATTTGCTATAGTTCCTGTATATAATAATGCTGTACACACTTAAATTTTAAGAGGGCCCAGATCTCATGCTAAATATTCTTACCACAGTAAAAAAAAACTATATATTGGTGATTAAATGTTCTAAACATGCGTCCCAAATCAAATTGTGCACTGATTCAATGCAATCTCTATCAAAATACCATTCGCATTTTTCATAGAGCTGGAACAAACAATCCTAAAATTTGTATGGAACCAGAAAGGACCCCAAATAGCTGAAGTAATGTTGTAAAAGAAAACCAAAGCTGGAGGCATCACAATTCAAGACTTCAAGCTGTATTACAAACCTATAATCATCCAGACTGTATGGTACTGGCACAAAACCAGGCACATAAATCAGTGGAACAGAATAGAGAATGCAGAAATGAACCCTCAACTCTATGGTCAACTAATCTTTGACAAAGCAGAAAAGAATAGCCAATGGGGAAAAAAACAGTTTCTTCAACAAATGATGTTGAAAAAATTGGACAGCTACATGCAGAAGAATGAATCTGTACCACTTTCTTACACTATACACAAAAATAAACTCAAATTGATGAAAGACCTAACTGTGAGACAGGCATCCAACCAAATCCTGGAGGAGAACACAAGCAGCAACCTCTTTGACCTTGGCTGTAGTAAGTTCTTGCTAGACATATCTCCAAAGGCCAGAGAGACAAAAGCAAGAATGAATTATTGGAACTTCATAAAGATAAAAAGCTTTTGCACAGAAAAGGAAACAGTCCACAAAACTAAAAGGCAACCTATGGAATGGGAGAAGATATTTTCAAATGTCTTATCAGATAAAGGGCTAGTTTCCAAAATCTATAAAGAACTTATCAAACACAATACCCAAAAAACAAACAATCCAGTAAAAATGGGCAGAAGTCATGAATGGGCCTTTCTCTGAAGAAGACATGGCCAACAGACACATGAAGAATGCTCAACATCACTCAGCATCAGGGAAATACAAATCAAAGCCAAAATGAAACGCCACGTCACACCTGTCAGAATGGCTAAAATTAGCAAATCATGAAACAACAGAAGTTGGCAAGGAGAAAGGGGAACCGTCTTACACTGTTAATGAGAATGCAAACTGGTGCAGGCACTCTGGAAAGCAGTATGGAGGTTCCTCAATAAATTAAAAATAGAACTACACTATGACCCAGCAGTTACACTACTAGGTATTTATCCAAAGGATACAAACATAGTGATTTAAAGGGGCACATGAACCCCAATGTTTATAGCAGAAATGTCCACAAAAACCTAAATATGGAAAGAGCCCAGCTGTCCATCAACAGATGAATAGATAAAGAAGATGTGGTATATATATCCAATGGAATACTACTCAGCCATCAAAAGGAACGAAATCCTGCTATTTGCAATGACATGGATAGAACTAGAGGGTATTATGATAAGCAAAATAAGTCAGTCAGAGAAAGACAAATACCATATGGTTTCACACATATGTGGAACTTAAGAAACAAAACAGATGAACATAGGGGAAGGCAAGGAAAAATAAAAGAAGATGAAAATTGAGAGGGAGGCAAACCATAAGAGATGCTGAACTCTAGGAAACAAACTGAGAGTTGCAGGAGGGGAGATGGGTCAGGGGAAAGGGTAATTGAGTGATGGACACTAAAGAGGGTACTTGATGTAATATGCACTGGGTATTATACACAGCTGATGAATCACTGAACTCTACTTCTGATACTAATAAAAAATGTAGGCTTATTTTTCTTTTTTATATTTCAACATTTTAAAATGAAAAATCTCAGACATACACAAACATTATATGTTCTCATTCATTTGGGGAATATAAATAATAGTGAAAGGGAATAGAAGGGAAGGGAGAAGAAATGTGTGGGAAATATCAGAAAGGGAGACAGAACGTAAAGACTGCTAACTCTGGGAAACGAACTAGGGGTGGTGGAAGGGGAGGAGGGCGGGGGGTGGGAGTGAATGGGTGACGGGCACTGGGGGTTATTCTGTATGTTAGTAAATTGAATACCAATAAAAAATGGATTAAAAAAAAAGAAAGACTTATGGAGTGAACCCTCATATTTCCACTATCTAGATCCTATAGTTTATCTTTTACTATTAGGTTTTATCACTTATTGGTCCCTCTACCCATCCTTCTAGCTATCCATAATCCATCTTATATTTTGAAACATTCAACAGTAAGTGGAAGACATTTAGTATACTCCCTAAACACCGCAGTCTGCATATAATTAGATTTAAAGGTTTAATTTGTTCCCTTATTTTTCCTTTTTAAGGTGAAGTGTACCATTCTATTGTATGCATTGGCAAGTGCATAGAGCTGTGTATATCAAACTACTGTCAAGATGTAGAGCATTACTGAGAGTATTAATACAATATATGTTACCTAAGTTGAATTTAAATAAACATTTTTTAAAAATAAAGTAAAAGAGCATTACCATAACCCCCCAAAATGTCCTCTTGTGCCTTTCCATTATAACCATGCCCTCACCTGCTAGAGCCGATACTGTCCTGATTTTTACCTCTGCTGTGTATCTGATGTGTCTTTTCTAAAACTGCACATAAGTGGAATTCTACATTTATGATTTTTTGTGTACCTCCTCCTTCACTCAGCATGCTTTTGAAAATCATCTATAGTTGTACATTTGTTGTAATTTGTTGCTTTTAATTACTGAATAGTATTATATAAATAAACCATATCATGTTTATCCATTTTTCTATTAATAAAAACATGACTAATAGCTGTAAAATGTGTAGGCAACACTCTGAAAAGTGTTTTTCACCTTCATATTTCCTGTTTTCATCACATTTGAAAATTTGCTTTCAGTGGTTGATTCAAATTTGCTGCCTTCTCACAAGGGTAGGGAAGGAAGCAAGGCAGGTTTTGAGCTTCCCACTTCAAATGTGTGGGGTAGCCATACACTAAAATGGATTATCCAGCCAAAAATATTCTGTTTCAAGTTGTCCTTTTGGCAGAAAAAAAATGTTTATTTGTGAGAAAATGTCTATACAATTTAAAGATTAATACTCTATTATTGAACCTCTTCTTACAAAACAAGTTGATCTAGCCTAGGTGAGGATGTCACTATCATATATAAAAAAGGAAGGAGATAGAACATATGGATATAATGATGATTGTTAGAATTTGGGCATGTTATATTTGAAATGTCTGGAACACCTTAAAATAAGACTTCAATATAAGTAAGATAATGATTGATATTATTGCACTTAAATCTTTGACGACATTAAAAACATTGCTTTTTGTAGAGTTTAGGGGATTCAGGAAAATTTGAACTACTCGCACAGGACATTTTATGATGAAGGAAAATTAAAAAAGGGAAGGGTAAAGTAGTAGCTTGGGGGATAGCTTATTAGGAGAGAAAATTTTAAAAACCAAAATATAGGGACTTTAAACATGCTTGTACAATAAAAGGAAGGAGGTCAGAGGGACAGTAGATAATTTTTGTATATATATTTTATTGGAGTTCCATATGCCAACATATAGCATAACACCCAGTGCTCATCCCGTCAGGTGCCCCCTCAGTGCCCAACACCCACTCACCCCATCGCCCCACCCACCTCCCTTTCCACCACCCCTTGTTCGTTTCCCAGAATTAGGAGTCTCCCATGTTCTGTCACGCTCACTGATATTTTCCACTCATTTTCTCTCCTTTCCCCTTTATTCCCTTTCACTATTTTTTATATTCCCCAAATGAATGACACCATATAATGTGTGTCCTTCTCCGATTGACTTACTTCACTCAGCATAATACCCTCCAGTTCCATCCACATTGAAGCAAATGGTGGGTATTTGTCGTTTCTAATGGCTGAGTAATATTCCATTGTATACATAGACCACATCTTCTTTATCCATTCATCTTTCGATGGGCACCGAGGCTCCTTCCTCAGTTTGGCTATTGTGGACATTACTGCTGTAAACATTGGGGTACAGGTGTCCTGGCATTTAACTGAATTTGTATCTTTCGGATAAATCTCCAGCAGCGCAATTGCTGGGTTGTAGGGCAGTTCTATTTTTGATTCTTTGAGGAACCCCCACACAGATTTCCAGAGTAGCTGTACCAGTTCACATTCCCACCAACAGTGCAAGAGGGTTCCCCTTTCTCCACATCCTCTCCAAAATTTGTTGTTTCCTGTCTTGCTCATTTTCCCCATTCTCACTGGTGTGAGGTGGTATCTCATTGTGCTTTTGATTTGTATTTCCCTGATGGCAAGTGAGGTGGAGCATTTTCTCATGTGATTGTTGGCCATGTCTATGTCTTCCTCTGTGAAATTTCTGTTCGTGTCTTTTGCCCATTTCATGATTGGATTGTTTGTTTCTTTGATGTTGAGTTTAACAAGTTCTTTATAGATCTTAGATACTAGCCATTTATCTGATAGGTCATTTGAAAAGCTTCTCCTATTCTGTAGGTTGTCTTTTAGTTGTGCTGACTGTTGCTTTCCTGTGCAGAAGCTTTTTATCTTGAAGAAGTCTCTAATTCATTTTTGCTTTTGTTTCCCTTGCCTTCATAGATGTATCTTGCACGAAGTTGCTGTGGCCAAGTTGAAAAAGGGTGTTGCCTGTGTTCTCCTTTAGAATTTTTATGGATTCTTGTCTCACATTTAGATCTTTCATCCATTTTGAGTTTATCTCTGTGTATGGGGTAAGAGAATGGTCTAATTTCATTCTTGTGCACTTGGCTGTCCAATTTTCCCAGCACCATTTATTGAAGAGACTGTTCTTTTTCCAGTGGATAGTCTTTCCTGATTTGTCAAATATTAGTTGACCATAGAGGTGAAGGTCCATTACTGGGTTCTCCATTCTGTTCCATTGATCTATGTGTCTGTTTTTGTGCCAGTGCCACACTGTCTTGATGATCACAGCTTGTAGTACAACATAAAATCTGGAATTGTGATGCCCCCGGGTCTGGTTTTCTTTTTCAATAATCCCCTGGATATTCGGGGTCTTTTCTGCTTCCACACAAATATTAAGATGATTTGTTCCAACTCTCTGAAGAAAGTCCATGGTATTTTGATCGGGATTGCATTGAATGTAGCAGACATTTTCACAATATTAATTCTTCCAATCCATGAGCATGGAATAGTTTTCCATCTCTTTGTGTCTTGCTCAATTTCTTTCAGAAGTGTTCTGTAGTTTTTAGGGTATAGATCCTTTAGCTCTTTGGTTAGGTTATTCCTAGGTATCTTATGATTTTGGGTGCCTTTGTAAATGGAATTGACTCCTTAATTTCTCTTTCTTCAGTCTCATTGTTAGTGCATAGAAACGCCACTGATTTCTGGGCATTGATTTTGTATCCTGCCACAGTGCCTAATTGCTGTATGAGTTCTAGCAATCTTGGGGTGGAGTATTTTGGATTTTCTATGTAGAGTATCATGTCATCTGTGAAGAGGGAGAGTTTGACTTCTTCTTAGCCAATGTGAATGCCTTTTATTTCTTTTTGTTGCCTGATTCCTGAGGCCAGGATTTCTAGTAATATGTTGAATAGCAGTGGTGACAGACATTCCTGTCAAGTTCCTGATCTTAGGGGAAAGGCTCCCAGTGTTTCCCCATTGAGAATGATATTTGCTGTGGGCTTTTTACAGATGGCTTTTAATATGCTGACGAATGTTCCCTCTGTCCCTACATTCTGAAGAGTTTTGATAAGGAATGGATGCTTTATTTTGTCAAATGCTTTCTCTGCATCTATTGAGGGGATCATCTGGTTCTTGTTTTTTCTCCTGTTGATATGATCAATCACATTGATTGCTTTATGAGTGTTGAACCAGCCTTGCATTCCGGGGATAAATCCCACTTGGTCATGGTGAATAATCTTCTTAATGTATTGTTGGATCTTATTGGCTAGTATCTTGTTGGGAATTTTTCCTTCTGTGTTCATCAGGGATATTGGTCTATAATTCTCCTTTGGTGGGGTCTTTGTCTGGTTTTGGAATTAAGGTGATGCTGGCCTCATAGAATGAGTTTTGAAGTATTCCATCCCTTTCTATCCTTTGGAACAGCTTTAGTGGAATAGGTATTTTTTCTTCTTTAAACGTTTGATAGATTTCTCCTGGGAAATGATCTGGCCCTGGACTTTGCGTCTTGAGACGTTTTTGATGACTACTTCAATTTCCTCCCTGGTTATTGGCCTGTTCAGGTTTTCTATTTCTTCCTGTTCCAGTTTTGGTAGTTTGTGGCTTTCCAGAAATGCGTCCATTTCTTCTAGATTGCCTAATTTATTGGCATATAGCTGCTCATAATATGTTTTTAAAATCATTTTTATTTCCTTGGTATTCGTGGTGATCTCTCCTTTTTCATTCGTGAAAATGAATGAAATGAAATGAAATCTAATTATTATTTGATTCTGTTCTCTTGTGTTTTTAATAAGGCTTGCTAATGGCTTATCTATCTTATTAATTCTTTCAAAGAATCAACTCTTGGTTTTGTTGATCTGTACTACAGTTCTTCTGGTCTCTATTTCATTGAGTTCTGCTCAAATCTTTATTAACTCCCTTTCTCTGCTTAGTGTAGGTTTCATTTGCTGTTCTTTCTCCAATTCCTTTAAGTGCAAGGTTAGCTTGTGTATTTGAGTTTTCCAGTTTTTTGAGGGATGCTTGTCTTGTGATGTATTTCCCTCTTAGGACTGCTTTTGCTGTATCCCAAGATTTTGAACAGTTGTATCTTCATTCCCATTAGTTTCCATGAATCTTTTTAATTCTTCTCTAATTTCCTGGTTGAATCATTCATCGTTTAGCAGGATGCTCTTTAACCTCCACGTGTTTGAATTTGTTCCAAATTTCTTCCTGTGATTGAGTTCAAGTTTCAAACCATTATGATCTGAAAATATGCAGGCGACTATCCCAATCTTTTGTTGTCCATTGAAACCTGATTTTTGACCCAGTATGTGGTCTATTCTGGAGAAAGTTCCATGTGTACTTGAGAAGAATGTGCATTCAGTTGTGTTTGGATGTAAAGTTCTGTAAAGATCTGTGAAATCCATCTGGTCCAGTGTATCATTTAAAGCCCTTGTTACTTTGGAGATGTTGTGCTTAGAATATCTGTCATTTGCAGAAAATGCCGTGTTGAAGTCTCTTACTATTATGGTATTATTATCTAAGTATGACTTTACACTGGTTATTAATTGATATCCTTGGCAGCTCCCACATTAGGGGCATAAATATTCATGATTGTTTGGTCCTCTTGTTGGATAGATCCTTTAAATATGATATAGTGTCCCTCTTCATCTCTTACTACAGTCTTTGGGATAAACATTAATTTATCTGATATGAGGATTGCTATCCTAGCTTTCTTTTGAAGCCCATTTGAATGGTAAATGGTTCTCCAGCCTTTCATTCTCAGGCTGGAAGTGTCCTTAGGTCTGAAATGAGTCTCTTGTAGACAGCAAATAGTTGGGTCTTGCTTTTTTATCCAGGCTGGAACCCTGTGTCTTTTGGTGGCATCATTTAGCTCATTCACACTCAGTATTGCTATTGAAAGATATGAATTTATTTTCATCATAATACCTATTCAGTCCTTGTTTTTGTGTATTATTCCTTTGGCTATCCTCTTTCTTTTACAGGGTCCCCCTTCATATTTCTTGTAGATATGGTATGGTGGTCACATATTCTTTTAGTTTCTGCCTCTTGGAAGCTCTTTATCTCTCCTATTCTTTTTTATTTAAAGATTTTATGTATTTATTCATGAGATATGGAAAGAGAGGCAGAGACACAGGCAGAGGGAGAGAAGCAGGGCCCATGCAGGGAGCCTGATGTGGGACTTTATCCCAGGTCTCCAGGATCACACCCTGGGCCCAGCACCAAACTGCTGGGCCACCGGGGCTGCCCTCTCTCCTTCTATTCTGAATGAGAGCCTTGCTGGATAAAGTATTCTTGGCTGTATGTTCTTCTCATTTAGGACCATGAATATATCCTGCCAGCCCTTTCTGGCCTACCAGGTCTCTGTGGAGAGGTCTGCTGTTAATCTAATATTTCTCCCCATAAAGGAATCTCTTGTCTCTTGCTGCATTACACATGTTCTCTTTATCTTGGAATTTGCAAGTTTCACTATTTAAATGTCGAGGTGTTGAACAGTTTTTATTGATTTTAGGGGGGGATCTCTCTATTTCCTGGATCTGAATGCCTGTTTCCCTCCCCAAGTTAGGGCAATTCTCAGCTATGATTTGTTCAAATATGCTTTCTGGTCCTCTGTCCCTTTCGGCGCCCTCTGGCGCCCCAATTAAACGTAGATTTTTCCTTCTGAGGCTTAACCTTTCCTCATGGTCTCTTATTTTTCTCTTTTTTCCTCAGCTTCCTTCCTTGCTGATGAGGACAAGTTGATGAACTTGTCCTCTATGTCACTCACTCTTTCTTCCACTCATTAAGCCTCATTTTTAGGACCTCCAGTTTGGATTGGATCTCATTTAATTGATTTTTAATTTTGGCATGATTAGATCTAAATTCTGCAGTCATGAAGTCTCTTGAATCCTTTATGCTTTTTTTCCAGAGCCACCAGTAGCTTTATAATTGTGCTTCTGAATTGGCTTTCTGACAGTGAATTGTAATGCAAATTCTGTAACTCTGTGGCAGAGAGTACTGTTTCTGATTCTTTCTTTTGTGGTAAGTTCTTTCTAGTCATTTTGCTCAGTGCAGAGTGGCTAAAAACGAGTTGTACTGGAAAAAGGAAGAAAGAAGAAAAAAAAGAAAGAAAGAAAAGAAAAGAAAAAAGAAAAAGAAAAGAAAAAAAAGAAAAAAGAAATAAAACAAGGTGGGGTATCCTTTGGTTTTATATACTGTAGATCCCTCGACTTCCCCTGGAGCTTTCCAGCACTGCTAGGTCAAGAACTTGCTCTTCCCCTCTCCTTCCAGCAGGTCTTCTGGGGGAGGGGCTGCTGTGCTGATTCTCAAGTGTGTGCACCTGGGGGAGCTGCCCTGCCCCCTGCTAGGTGCATGGCTCAGTGGGAGCTGTTCACTCCGTGAATCCTGTGTTCCCTGGTGGCCCTGCTCCATCCCAGGCACAGGGCAACACCAGGAGGAACAACAACAGTGGAAGCAGCCCGCTCTCCAGCCCTGGAGTCAGCTCCCGCAGTAAATCCCACAGCTTCCAGTCCGCAGGGGCCTGGATGCTCTGGGGGCGGGGGGCACCAATCTGCTCAGCTCGGGGCCGCCCGGCGGCAGGAGCGTCCTCACTGCCCTGTGTCCTCCCGGCCTCTGCCTGTCCCAGGGGGAGAGCAGGATCCTGGGCTGTGCCCCCGGTACCCTGGGCTCCGGGGCCAGTGCTGCTGGAATTGGGCTCCCGGGGCCACTCAGTCCCCTCTGCATGGAGCCGCCACCTGAGCTGCTCCAGAGGCCCCGCCAGGCGCCAGCTCCAGGCCTTTAGGGAGCTGGGCCCGCCGGGTGCTGGGCACTCTCCCCAGGGGCGCACTTCCTCTATTAGTGATTCTGGGAAACTGGAGGCTCCACTGCCCCTCCTACGATTCTGCTCGATTTCCCTGCTGAGCGCCTTTCCATCTGGGAAGAATCCGGTGCAGATTTTTAAAGTTCCCGCCTTTCCCGGGCTGGGCTCTCCTGACTTTCAGGCTATCGCCACCTGTCCTTAGCCCGGCTGCTCTTGCGGCCCCTCCCCCACTGGATTCTTTTTTATTGTATTTTCCACCTTCCTACCTTGTTAAAAGTGCAAACCCTTATCTCTGTAGCGTTCCAGCTGTTCTCTCTTTAAATCTCAGGTCGAATTCGTAGGTTTTCAGGATGATTTGAATGTTATCTAGGTAAACTGGTGGGGACAGGTGACTTGGGGATCCTACTCCTCTGCCATCTTGCCAGCCCTTGACAGTAAACAATTTTTTTAAATAATAAATTTATTTTTTATTGGTGCTCAATTTGCCAACATACAGAATAACACCCAGTGCTCATCCCATCAAGTGCCCCTCTCAGTGCCCGTCACCCGAGATTTCCATCAAAATCCTAGAGGAGAACACAGACAACACCCTTTTTGAACTCGGCCACAATAACTTCTTGCAAGATACATCCACGAAAGCAAAATAAACAAAAGCAAAAATGAACAATTGGGACTTCATCAAGATAAGAAGCTTTTGCACAGCAAAGGATACAGTCAACAAAACTAAAAGACAACCTACAGAATGGGAGAAGATATTTGCAAATGACGTATCAGATAAAGGGATAGTTTCCAAGATCTGTAAATAACTTATTAAACTCAACAACAAAGAAACAAAGAATCCAATCATAAAATGGGCAAAAGACATGAACAGAAATCTCACAGAGGAAGACATAGACATGGCCAACACGCACATGAGAAAATGCTCTGCATCACTTGCCATCAGGGAAATACAAATCAAAACCACAATGAGATACCACCTCACACCAGTGAGAATGGGGAAAATTAACAAGGCAGGAAACCACAAATGTTGGAGAGGATGCGGAGAAAAGGGAACCCTCTTACACTGTTGGTGGGAATGTGAACTGGTGCAGCCCCTCTGGAAAACTGTGTGGAGGTTCCTCAAACAGTTAAAAATAGACCTGCCCTACGACCCAGCAATTGCACTGTTGGGGATTTACCCCAAAGAACCAGATGTAATAAAACGCTGGGATCCCTGCACCCCGATGTTTATAGCAGCAATGTCCACAATAGCCAAACTGTGGAAGGGGCCTCGGTGTCCATCGAAAGATGAATGGATAAAGAAGGTGTGGTCTATATATACAGTGGAATATTACTCAGCCATTAGAAATGACAAATACCCACCATTTGCTTCAACGTGGATAGAACTGGAGGGTATTATGCTGAGTGAAATAAGTCAATCGGAGAAGGACAAACTTTATATGTTCTTATTCATTTGGGGAATATAAATAATAGTGAAAGGGAATAGAAGGGAAGGGAGAAGAAATGGGTAGGAAATATCAGAAAGGGAGACAGAACATAATAGGTGACAGTAAACAATTTAATCAAGAGTCCAACATAAAAAGTTTATCCTCAAAAAGAATGCACATTTCATTTTTGGAAATAGGAAATAAGGCAGTAAGAATATAACAATAGTTTATTCATTCTATCTCATAATGATTTGATTTTTACCTTGTATTTGCAGTAGATCCTGATCTTTGTTATAGGAAATAAGGAGGTAAGAATATCACAATAGTTTATTCATTCTCTTAGCAGTATGCAAATATTTACTTTTTACCTTGTGTTTGCTTAAGATTCTGATCTTTGTTATCTACTACTGACAATTATCCTTTATCTTTGTTACTTTATGTAGCCAAACTACCTCTCTATAATATTCCATCAAAACTTAACTAGAGGGACACCTGTGTGGCTTAGTGGTTGAGCGTCTGCCTTTAGCTCAGGGTGTGATCCTGGGATCCAGGATTGAGCCCCACATCTGGCTCCTTCTACCTATGTCTCTGCCTCTCTCTGTGTCTCTCATGAATAAAGAAAATCTTAAAAAAAAACTAAACTAGAAAAAAAAGGTACACACACAATTCAGATGATGGAAGAGAAGTACTAGAGATGAAAATGTGTCTGTGTGGCTTCTTTTATCTTACTGAGCCTAGAACACTTATCTTTAATTAAATAGTAATATGTGTCAGACACTGTGCTAGATGCTAAGGATATACTAATGGAGAGAATATGGTCTTGCCTTGAGTCAAAGGGGCCTACAATTCATTAAGAAGAACTGACAATTTGTTACTAGGTAGCAGTAACTGCTGTTACATTAGTGCATAAGGAGAATTTGGGGGATTTAATTTATAGACAATAAATAATGAACTGTCTGTTGCAGGTCACTAAAGTTTTTCCTTGGGAAATAAAGTGCATTTCTTTCTTTTGTAGTTAGAGTCTGATATGTAATAAAGTAGCAACACTGTGCTAAAATAAACACTTGTGGTTGCTTACCTAACTCCCACAAAGCTCATTATACAAGTTTTCAACCTCTAATTGCTTATTGCTTTAAATGTAGTTAATTTTTCCTCATGTGACACAGAAATGAACATATAATTTTCCCTAATCTGCAAGAGATTAATGATAACTACTGGTTTATTATCACAGACATTATGCTCTAAAACATTATCTCAAATAATGAAATTCATGAGGTTTATGTCCTGCGACTCTATCTTTTTTTCAGTTCTCTGATATTTGAATCTTTCACTTCTATGGTCAAACACATCAAATCAGTGTCATAGGGATGTGGCCATTGAAAGAAGCATTTTAGACTACAGTAGAAAATGTGTTGAGGATTGACATTATTTTGATAATAAATAATAACTATTGTATAATAGGAAAATTTTCATGTTCTAGCTATTGCTAATACCATCGGATTTTGGTTATTTGAATGGCATGAGTGACTTTGGAGTAATTACTGATGCCTCGCAACATCGTAAAGTATGTTTTATCTAATTGAAGGCTATGAAATGCTCTTGGACTGAGCAAGTGCCTTATCATGTTTATTCAGTCAACTATATCCCGGTTCTAGAAGATCAATGCTGCATAAAGTGTTTTAAAAGTACTTGACTCACATTGTGAGGACCAAAAAGAAAAGGGACAAGAGGAGAAAATGGCAATAAAGACGGACAGCAATTAGGATGGTATATTTATTTTAAAAATTAAATTTTCTATTCTTTTCATGTTATTTTTTTCTTTGGGGGAGGAGATTGTGTAACCTGAGATCGAGAACATAGGCTAAGATTGAAGAAGCTGTACTCTCAAGAAATCTCATACTTCCGTCTTGAAATGACACAAAGCACTTCTGGAAGTAGCTTGTTAGACATTCATTTTAATTATGACATTTAGGGAATTTTTGAAGGTTAAAACAAGTAGCTCTTGCTTTTGACCTCATCCTTTTCCTCTTCATCAACCACTGATATAGGTATATAAGAAAAAATGTTTTTGTTGTTGTTGAAGCCTCAAAGCCCCAAACTGTGTTCTGGTTACCTTGACCCTTTTGAGAAAAACAGCCACAGAATCTTCCTAATGGTGTTTAACCCCCTATTACCCTGATACCTTGAGCATATCTGATGGAAGAGGGATTGAAGCTAAGTACCATTATATGAGCAGTCCAGGCAAGAAAGCTATCCAATATAGGGACCGAGTGACCTAAATTGTGCCTTTCCTCTGGAGTGTTCAAATACAGATCATATGGTAAGATCCAGTAGAAGAAAAAGAAAAGGGAATGGTAGAAGCTGAGTTCCAGAAATGTTCAAGTGCTAGAGATTTTCGTGGGAGATAAAGATTGCTGTGGTATTCGGAATGATGCTTCAAGATTCCATAAGCTGAACCATTAAACTGTTTAGACGATTTTTCTATGCAACCTTCTGTCTCTATGTAGCCCTGCAGAAAACCTTCATCACCTAAGATAGCATATCAATGCCTTTTTTCTTCCTTTCAATTCTTGCATGCTAAATGGTCCAGATTTTCCAAGATGACCCATAATTATGGATTTATTTCTTATTTTTCTGGTTAGCAATGTTCACACATCACCGCGTGGTAGCCTTATTGGACCATGGAGACAGGCAGAAAAAGTATGCACTCCTGATTCCCATGCCCTGCTCTCTTGATTTACTATGGTGCTTTCTCTGGTTTACAAGGTCCTTTTCTTGAAGTCCATGAGACCTAAAAATTGTTTGGGCAGGGAGAATGATTACATCTAACAGATCCTGCTGGATCTTCCTAATTCTACTTTATGACTATGAATTTGCTGGCATAGGATCGTTCCTTGAATTGAGAAAAGACTGTTTTCCCTACATAATTTTTCAGAAGACTAGATCATTGATTTTCAACAAAGCCTATGACTAATAGAAACTTCTTGTCAGAAATTTCACATTGGCTTTTTCAGATTATAGGCGTCTTAAAATGAAGAATTTACAATAAGACAGAATTTGACTTTCAATTACTCTTATTAAAAGGATATATATTTTATATAAATATATATTTTATAATATAAAATATTGACAGCATATTTCATTTTATAATATAAAAATATATTTTAAAATATATATCCATATATATATATCCATATATATATATATATATGTATCTGAGTGACATTAGCAAGATGGATAAGTAGGAAGCCCTAGACCTTCCTTTCCCCTAACAAAAATATTGATTCAATAATTCATTGACAAATTCCCTTTGTGAGAAATAAGAAACTAACTGAAAAGCTCCTGCACCCTAGGAAAACATGAAACCAGACTCACCAAAGCTGGTAGGAAGATTTGGGACACTGTCTCACTGAAGACCCTGCCCCCAGTGCAGCATTATATGATCCAGAAAAGATCTGTTAGCACCTAGCTTCACACAAGGGAAGGAAGGGATTGGGTAATGTATACAGTGCTCAAATTTCTCTGACAGGGCTCAACAGAGGGCTGGCTTCTATCTTGCCAGTCTTGGAGCTCTAACATGACTGGCAGAGTCTAGCCACTCAGGAGAGAGTGGAGGTGGCAGCTTGGGTTGGTAGACTTCATTGATCCTCCATCCTGCTTAGCACCGAGAGAGTGGATGAAAGATCCCAGATCTTAGCTTCCTCCTGGGGAGGGAAAGAGTTGATCCATGCACCTAGCACTCTAAAGTCACAAGGAGTATCCAGAGAACTAGTATCTGGGACACCAATCTTAGAGCTCTAATGGGTCTACCATAGTCTAGCTGCCTGGGGGAGAACAGAATCAGTGGCTCTTGAAATTAAAACAAACAAAAGCCTAAAAAAATGATTGTAACTATTGAACTATGTTAATGGATGCAGAATATATAAAGATGTAATTTCTGACATCAAGAACAAGGTGGGAATGGAGATGTATAAAAGAGCAGTGTTTTTATACAGTTGAAGTTGTTATCAGTTTTAAAAAGATTGTTATGACTAAGTAGATTTCTGTAAGCCCTATGGTAACCACAGAAAAACACCTATAGAAATTACACAAGAGACACCTGGGTGTCTCAGTTATTGAGCGTCTGCTTTTGGCTCAGGTTGTGATCCCAGGGTGCCAGGATGGAGTCCCACATCAGGCTCCCTGTAGGGAACCTGCGTCTCCCTCTGCCTATGTCTCTGCCTCTCTCTCTCTCTCTCTCTCTCTCTCTCTCTGTGTGTGTGTGTATGTGTGTCTTTCATGAATAAATAAATAAAATATTAAAAAAATAAAAATAAACTATTAAAAGCATACCTACCGATATTTAAAAAAATTAACAAAACACAAAAGAAGACGAGACAAAAGAACTATAAGACTATCAGAAAATAGCCAGCAAAATGAAAATGAAATAAATCATTTCCTATCAATAATTACTTTAAAAGTAAATGGATTAGACTCTCCAATCAAAAGTTATAGAGTGGCTGAATGGCTAAAAACAACCAATCAACCAAGACCCAATTATGTGATGTCTAAAAGAAATTCACTTGAAAATCTGAAAATGTCTGAAGTTACTTTCCCTAGGACCAATATGGTTTCTTTGATTCTTGAGGGGTATCCCACTATCTTCCATGGTCTTGACTGGAACAGAAAACTAGAAAAGAGGTAGATACAGGATTTGCCCAGTACATAGTCTTGAAAAAAAAATTGCTTTTTGTAAGTGAAAATTACACTTCCTGATTTGAAACAGTCTAAATGTGGAGCCAGAAAAACAAAATCTTTCAGTAAGTTTAATTGTCATGGTTTTGAATATCTTTTCTAAAGCAATGACATGATTCCTCATGCTTTCCACTCAACGAGTATCTCAACATAACACTGTAAGGAAAAATTCTGTTTGACCAGTCAGAGGGGATCTTATCTGTCAGAAATAGAATAGAAAACACCTGTGTAGGGGCAACTGGATGGCTCAGTGGTTGAGCGTCTGCCTTTGGCTCAGGGCATGATTCTGAGGTCCTGGGATCCAGTCCCACATGGGGCTCCCCGCAGGGAGCCTGCTTCTCCCTCTGCCTTTCTGCCTCTCAATCTGTGTCTCTCATGAATAAATAAATAAAAATTTTTAAAAAAGCAAAATCTCATTTTAAAAAAAGCATTCACCTATGTAAATTGTGCAAGTAAAGGCCCTGTTCAATTTGTTCTGCTATAGAGTAAAAAAAAAATCCAGAAGAAACATTAAAATCAAGCATAAAATATGGCAAATTTTGCCACCCATTTCATATTAATTTAATGCCTTTAATCATGGTTGATGGAGAAATATGGTCTAATGAAATAAGGGTCGTTTTTGAATACTTTTAAATCATGGAGGAGACATAAATGTCCCTTTACATAAACCAAGCTGGGTGGTTTTACCAATGTGACAGCCACCAAGAGAAATAAAAGTCCTATAGCCCTGACTACAGTATCTGAACTTGACTTTCCTCATCCATGTTGCTACCACATCTGCTTCCTGAGGTCACAGCAATCCTAACATTGAGCTGCTGAGCTGAGTGAAGATGTCCTGGAAGGACTTATAAAAATTGATATCCCTAAGGTGCATTAGATTGAGGGGTTTGCAACTCAGCTATGGCATTAAGGAAATCTCATTGCTTTTGTTCCCTCATCTGTAAAATGAGGAGAGAATTGGCTAACCTCAAAAATATTTTAGGGGATTAATTTATTAATTAAGGTGACTGAAAAAGGAAGAACTACACAGAAGTTAAATTTGGCAATGAAAATGGTACATTAACGGTCTATAACCAGCTCTACTGATATGAATTATATGCAGAAAGAACTGCTATATGGTTTGATTATTTATTCCCTTAATCATTGGAACATAGGGCAGGGTTTGGTGATATTTCAGGCTGCATTGCTGAGATTATGTTGAGAGAGACATAGAGAGAGACACATATTGTTTTCGTTATATGTCCCAAGCAGATTGGTTCTGCAACCTTCATGTGTGAAGACTCACCAAGATAATGCATTTAATGTGTGAGGCATAGAGCCTGACCCAGAGAAATTACTCGATAACTGCCTGTTCCTCCTCTTGACCATGAAAGCAGTACCTTGTCTTTGGACACACTATTCTGAAAAGATCATACTCACCCTAACTGGCATGGCTTCCTTTATCATACTATCTCCATAAGCACTTTGCATCTTTTAATGTATTAATAAGCTAATTTTGTAGTCATTTCTCACATTAACCTTTTATAGATGAAGAAACTGCAGCATAGTAAAGCTAAGTGACTTGTCTAAGTTCACATAAGCCAATTAGTGGTGCTCGTCACTGTCATCAGCTTTGTGACAGGTTGTGTGCTAGAATCTAGGGATACAATGGTAAACACATTTGATACAGCTTTTGCCTTTATGAAACTCACAATCTAGGGACAGAGAGAAGTGGAATCAAATTATCACACACTAAAGGAAATATAAAGTCAAGTCTCTGGTAAGTGCTATGATGAAAAGGTATGTGTGCTATGAGAATATGTAACAGAGGTAACTGGCATGATCAGAGGGGTCAGAGAGGGCTTATGCGAGGAAATCCATTTTCTATCAGAAGGATACTAAGATGTAGCTTAAAGTAGTGGATAAGATGCTATAAGAGAATGATTTAGCCAGTGAAATATCCACAAATTCTTATTGTAAGGATAGATGTATAGAAAATGCACACACTGGGGTGCCTGGGTGGGGCACAGTTGGTTAAGTGCCCCACTCTTCGTTTCAGCTCAGGTTGTAATCTCAGGATTCAGAGATGGAGCCCCGAGTGGGGCTCTGCACTCAGCATGGAGTCTGCTTAAGACTCTCTCTCCCTCTTCCTGTGCCCCTCTCCCCCATGCACATACATACTCTCTTTCTCTCTCTCTCTGTCTCTCTAAAACAAATAAGTAAATCTTAAAAAAGAAAAGAAAAGAAAATGCACACACACACACACAAAGTTAATGTGACTGGAGCAGAGAAACTGCAGAGGAGCTTGATGCAAAGATGATATTGCAGATACAGGCATGAAGGAGCCTAGGTCAAGTCTGGAGGCTATGTTAAGAAAACTTGTTTTTATGCTAGAGCGATGAGAAGTCATTGAATGGTTTTAAGTATGGTAGGAGCTGCAATGGGTTGGAGGCATGAAAGACACAGTTTCTGTTTTTACAAGGTCAATCTTGGCAGAAGTGTGGAAAGTAGATAGGAAGGGGGCAGAGTGGAGATCAGGAGGCCAGTTTTGAGGCCATTGCAAGAGTGGACAGGGTCGGCCTTGGCTCCAACAAGATGATGGCAATATAGATGCTGAGAAGCAAATGACCTTGAGCCATACACAGTGGATAAAATGAATAGAACTTGATGACTAATAGACTGTGCAAGTGAATAAAGGTGACTGGTAAAAAATGTAAAAAGGTGATTTCTTTATAAAACGGTTTGCATTGGGATGCCTGGGTAGCTCTGCTGTTGAGCGCCTGCCTTTGGCCCAGGGCATGATCCTGGAGTCTCAGGATCGAGTCCCACATTGGGCTCCCTGCATAAAGCCTGCTTCTTCCTCTGCCTATGTCTCTGCCTCTCTCTGTGTGTGTCTCTCAGGAATAAATAAATAAAATCTTTAAAAAAATGGTTTGCATTGATGCTTTAAATTTTGATGATATAAATTAAATTTATGGATTTCCGATTTTTTCCTTGCCTCCAATCTTTTCTTTGTTCTCTTTCTGCTACATGTAAGCTGCTACAATAAGCCTTTAGCTTCTGGCCATTGGACCCAAGATGCTTGGCCAAAATGTAGTTTTCACTTGCTTAGAAAGTATACGTCAGAGTGAGAAGTTAGGTTTAATAAGCTCCCTGGCATAAAATCTATGGGTGTTAGATGGAACTTTGCACCATATCCCAACACAAGGTTTCAGAATCTTAGACCAAAGTGGTCTAAAAGGAAGATGAAATTCTATTCAGAGCTACTAAGGACAAGAGATGCCAACATTTGTGAAAACAGACTACTTCAAATATTGCCCAGATATAAGCATTAAAAAAAGATTTATTTATATATTTGAGAGAGAGAGAGAGATCATGAGTGGGGGTGGGGGGTAAGGGAGGGGCAGTGGGAGAGAGTGAGAGAAGCTCAAGGAGACTGCACTGAGCACAGAGCCTGGCATGGGGCCTGATGTGGGGCTCGATTCCCTGACCTGGAAATCATGACCTGAGCCAGAACCAAGAGTCAGATGCTTAACCAACTAAGCCACCCAGGCACCCCCCGATGTAAGCACTTAAAATTTATCTATTTCTAATTGGGTAAGGCAAGAGTTGTCTGCCATGGCGTTGGAAGAATTATTCTTGATTGAAGTGGTGTAGATAGAAGAAGATAGATAGAAGAAGAAAGAATTCAATTGAAATAAAATTCCACTTGCCTACTTTAAATTGTCTTTTTGATACTGTTTTGAGACAAATCGAAGCTTTTAATGAAGTGCAAAAAGCACAAACCTTCAGTCCTTACTTTGTAATGATTAAGAACTTGCTAGGTTCTGTTACTGGGTAAAGGTAACAGCAAAACTATTGCATATAGGAAACTTGAGCATCTTATATATTTTTTAATTTATCAGGGGGAGATGATAATCCCGATTTATTTGACCTGTTGTGTGGACTAAAGGAAATAGCTTGTATGGAATGACTTTGAGAAAAGAAATACTATGCATAAACCAGGTGCTATAAAGATAATCTTTGAAGAATTAATTGATAATTTACTATTCCTCTATTAAGTTTTTCCTCTACCAAAATTAGGATAAATTTCCCTCTGTTTTCCAAGTACATTGATCTCAGAGTAATGCTAAAGTCTTGGTGAACTACTGAGATTTTTGCAAGTGTTCTTAATTCTTTCAGCATATTCAGGGCCCTATAAATGGTAATGTAAATGGATATTTTTTTTTTAAATTTGTAAGCTAAAAATTCATGGTAAAAAAGAAGTAGTTTATGGGATTCTCCAGTTTTCCTAATAGCTTTTGTAATACCTTGTTAGATGTCCTTACTGGTGACTTGGGTCAAGGAGAGGTTGTGGGTACAAGTAGCATTAAATGGCACATCCTATGCTTATCATTTTTTAAAATAACCTGTCTTTGGTTTTCTATATTTTTTGGCAAATTATGGTGTTTGTAACCCACCTTATAACATTTTATCAAAATGCTACTGTAAAAGATACAATATATATTGGATTTATGACCATATTGGCATTTAACATAAATTAATAATAAAGAAAAATTTGTCATATAACTTTAAGCAGAAACCTATGCTTTTTTTCTGATCAGAAAAATTGACCTTGATAATTAACTTACCATCTTCTTCCAACCAGTCTTAATGGCTTTGACATAAAACTTTTTGTTTGTTTGTTTTTTTGGGTTTTTTTAGGTAATAGCAGAAATTTACTAAATCAGAGAACTAAAAGTGACAGACTCTCTTGCAGTTGATTATAGATATTGCTACTTTTTGTGCTAGAAATAAGTTACTTCTTTTTAAAAATTTTTATTTAAATTCCATTTAGTCAACATGCAGTGTAATATTAGTTTCAGATATACAACATAATGATTCAACACTTCCGGACATCAGCTAGTGCTCATCACCACAAGCGCACTCCTTAATCCCCATCACTTATTTCACCCATACCGACACTCCCCTCTGCTCTGATAACCATCAGTTTGTTCTCTATAGCTGAGTCTCTTTCTTGGTTTTCCTCTCTCTCTTTTTTTCCCTTTGCTTATTTGCTTTGTTTCTTAAAGTCCACATATGAGTGAAGTCATGATATTGACTTTCTCTGACTGACTTATTCCACTTAGCATATTACTCTAGCTCTATCCATGTCATTGCAAATGGCAAGATTTAGTTCTTTGTTATGGCTGAGTAATATTCCATTGTATTAATCGCATTTTCTTTATTCATTCTTCAGTGGATGGACACTTGGGCTGTTCCCATAATTTGGCTATTTTAGATAATGCTGCTATAAACATTGGGGTGCGTGTGTCCCTTTGAAAAGTATTTTTATATACTGTAGGTACATACCTAGTAGTTCAATTGCTGGGTGGTAGAGTAATTCTATTTTTAACTTTTATGGAAACTCCATACTATTTTCCACAGTGGCTGCCCTAGTTTGCATCCCCACCAACAGTGCAAGAGGGTTTCTCTTTCTCCACATCCTCACCAATACCTGTTGTTTCTTGTGTTGCTGATGTTAGCCATTCTGACAGGTGTGAAGTGATATCTCATTGTAGTTTTGATTCATATTTCCCTGATGGCCAGTGATGTTGAGCATCTCTTCATGTGTCTGTTGGCCGTCTGTATGTCTTTGGAAAGACGTTTATTCATCTTCTGCCCATTTTTTTAACTGAATTGTTCATTTTTGGGGTGTTAAGTTTTATAAGTTCTTTATATGTTTTGGATACTAACCCTTCATTTATACCACCCCTGTCATTCACAAATATCAAAAGCATGTTTTATTTAGATTATTCTCTTTCTAATCTAGCAAATTTTATCAACTAAAAATCTATTTTTTATTAGTTCTTCTTACAATGCTACATTGCTTGTTGAAAATAGCAAACACACTAACTATCCTGTCTGTTAGCTTATTTTTAAATTATCTTAACACAGACTATTGCTATATTTGGGGCCATTAGTTCTTTATTTTGCACTTATTTTGTTCTCATCTAACAATTTTAAGGAAAGGGATGTGGGTCCATATTACTGTGTCACTGTGATTAAGTTAATTAGATTTTAGAAAGAAATAGGGACTAAGAAGCTCAAAACAAACCATTAAATTCAAGGAATTAAAATTTTGGAATCAGATTACTAAGTTGAGGTCAAGTATACAGATATAAAGGCAAAGATCAACCATACATTTCTCCATCTAGCAATTCCTTGATCATTTATCATGTGTCAGGTACTACGTTAAGCGTTGAAGATACACATATTAATAGAGCCCAATCCCTGACCTCAAGTAGTTCAGTTTGTTCAGGAAGTCTGGTTATCAAGGCAAAGGCAGAAAGGTTAGATATCAGATGAGATGTGGTGATCTCATCTTAGGTGGTCAGAACATATTTTTAATAAGTATATTAGTATAGACCATATATTAAACACAGAGCACATGTGCTAGGTATGTAGCTATATATGTATTAAATATATGTACAAATATAAATATAAATTAAATGTATCTATAAATGTGTTAAATGCACTGACTGACTAGTTATTTAGACACTTGGCCAAGGAGAAGTGAGGGATCAGGTACATCAAACTACCCTGGACACTGCTGGACTCTGTTGGGTCTAGCATGGCTGTAATTAAGGTACGTATACCTAAAAATCATTTGGAAAAGTTGAATGCAGAAAAGTTGTCATTAAAAGTGTGACATTTTCTTTTACTTGATTTCTCCATCTCATAAATACAGAAGTTGACTGAAACATAGACTAAATCCATGCTAGAAATCCGTTTTACTGAAGTAGGTCCCCTTTTATATTAGCTGGTCATTCAGACTTTGTTAAATTCTGTTCATCAGTTTGAGCACTAAAACATTCCTTTTTTCTTATGACTTGCACTCATTTTCAAATACAGACTGGGTGAATATTTTTTGAGGGGGACATGTGTACATGCCTCCATGAAACCCAAATGCAATTTCTATGTAGCCTTAGTAAATTAGCATTACTGAAATGGTTTTAATTGTAATTTATGCTTTTTGCAATCTATTAGATATGCTACTTTACTGCAATCATTATCTTCATTTTGCAAATGTAAGTTGGTTTTTTGGTCTTGTCATTGGGCAGCTGTTATAGGCTTCCTATTTTAAGTAGTACTGTCACGAATTTTTTTCTCCTCACTTCTAGGAAAATCATACACATAGATCTTATTGAAGACACCAGGAGGCTGTGTTAAATGACCTTTCCCCAGGCTTTGAATTCAGAATTCATATGATTGTCAATCACTTGAAAACTGTCACCCACAGCACAATAAATAAAAGAACGGAAGTTCTTCACTATATGATCTGAAAGTGTTGAGCTCATGCTCATTAAAAAATGCAAAAAGATGATTCTGTTGTACAGATGTTAAAATTAAAGTTCCAGCATTCATTTCTATATAAGACAATTTTTCCCATTGTTCTTTCATAAACTTTTTATTACTCAAAGGTTTTTTCCCTGGAATGCAGCTACCTTTTTTTTCCTAATTGCAGGATGAGCCTTTAGAAATTCATGATTGAGCCTAATGAGAAATCTGACTAGTGAATCATCCAAGAAAAACAGCTGCAGAAATCCATATAGAATGGGCTGATGGGGAAATTAAAAACATATTTTTAAAGCTTAAAAGCATTTACAAAAAGTAACTCATTCAAAGTCTGTCATGTAACTTAATGATGAAAACACTTGTCTCCAGTTGGTATCAGAAGGTATGGACGGGGGCAGCCCCAGTGGCTCATCAGTTTAGCGCCGCCTTCGGCCCAGGGCGTGATCTTGGAGACCCAGGATCGAGTCCCATGTCAGGCTCCCTGAATAGAGCCTGCTTCTCCCTCTGCCTGTGTCTCTGCCTCTCTCTCTCTCTCTGTGTCTCTCATGAATAAATAAATAAAATCTTTAAAAAAAAGAAGGTATGGACAGTAATTATGTCAAGACACCCAGAAGATATTCCCTAATTTGGAGTGCAGTTATATATAAATCATCAAGTCTAAAAGATTTATCTGATGCTTTATTGATGGAGCCATTTGATAGAATCTCATAAGAAGAATCAAGTGGAGCTGTTAACATAGCTTTCTCTGCTCCTGAAACTCATCAATTTAACATACAAAGAACAATACACATTTCTGAAGGGCTCTTCTAACTATCACAGTTGGCTCAGATCATGCCTGAGGTAATTAGTCTTCGTATCTTTCCCTTGGTCAGCTTTTAGATATGTTTGTGGCATGCTTCTTGAAAGGTTAGCTTGGATATGAGTCCAATAATTGTCCTGCCTTAACTCCATTTATGAGATCTAGACACCAACTAATGTGTGATATAAGGAGTCAGGGATTCAGTGGGGTCAAGTAGTCACAGAGTGGCCTAAGGACACCACTAGGCTCCCTTATTGGTTTACTGAGTCCCTGCTAGGAAAACCAGAGATGACTGGTGGTCAGGCCAAGGAGAGCAGAATCCTGAGGCCAGTTTCAGGAACTGAGGTGCAGAGAAAAGAGAGATTACTGTGGGATGACATGCATATTCGTGGCAGGAACTCCAATGTTAAGGCAAGGCTAAGAGTCAAATAACATTCATGCTATTTTATTCATTGCGTGTGTACTTAGGTTGTTTGCCAGTACAGTACTAGGTATCATATGATAATAAGGACTGTGTGTGACTTGACTTGCCATTTTTGGATTGCTTTCAATCACACGCTAACAAGCATTTTCCTATTAGTTCAAGTCTTGGCTCTTCCCTGAAGCCTTCTGTAAATAGTCCAGCTTTGCAATCGAATTATTATAATTCCACCATCTATACCACTTACTTTGCATTCTTTTATATTCACTTTTGTATGTAGTATATCGTACATGAATATACTTTGCCTAATGAGACTGTTAACTCTTTGAAGGTATGGATCTCATCTTATACTTATTTTGTATCATAGTGCACAAAGCAATGATGTATACATACATTTTAGACAGTATTGGTTTATGCTAATACCTCCCTTTTAAGATATACAAGGGCTCTCACTGGTAAAGCAAAGTGTGTTAAAAGAAAGGAGCAACCGCAAACAGCTACTGATGATGAGATTATATTTCATTGTTTTTGTCCCTGTCAGCCATTTTATGTACTTGAGAATTGTTCTATGGCCCAAACTCAAAAGATGCACAGAGCTCACAAGCTACCAGTCAATGGGTACATAGAAATAATAGCTTAGGGGCACCTGGGTGGTGTAGTCAGTTAAGTGTCCAACCCTTGGTTTCTGCTCAGGTAGTGATCTCAGGGTTGTGAGATAGAGTCCCGAGTCAGGCTGCACTTGAGACTCTCTCCCTCTCCCTCTGCCCCTTCCTACTGTTCTCTCTCTCTCTCTCCCTCTCTCTCTCTCATTTTATTTCTCTCTCAAAAAAAATAAATTAAAAAAAGAAATAATAGTTTAGATTATGCAGTACCTTTATACATAATAGAGTTATAAATTGTTGTTCCTTTTAGCAACAATTTTATATATTCCAGAGGTATGCATTCTATACTCTGTTAACACTGGGGAGGGAAAGAATAATTGCACCAGGAATGGGAGGCTTTTCCATTTTAAAAAGACTTCACAGAGAGGATGCTATTGATCCAATTCTTGAAGGATGAGTATGAATCTCACAAATAGACAAGAAGGTAAATCTACGTAGAAATGAAAGGGATGATGTGTTATGAGAATTGAGTTATTTCATATTTTAGGGGCATGGGGATCCTGTAGAAAAACTGCAGGAAATAAGGTTTGCAAGGTTAAGCGGCGGCTAAACTGAAGAGTCCTTTGTATGTCATATTGGGGGGGTGAAATAATTCATACAGGGATAAAATGATCATATTTTAGATAGAGCTCTGGCCATTGTGCAGAGAATGCATTAAAATAGGAGAAACTTGGGCAGCCTGGGTGGCTCAGCATTTTAGTGCCACCTTCGGCCCAGGGCATGATCCTGGAGACCCAGGATGGAGTCCCACATCAGGCTCCCTGCATGGAGCCTGCTTCTCCATCTGCCTGTGTCTCTGCCTCTCTCTCTCTCTCTCTCTTTCTCTGTGTGTGTCTCTCATGAATAAATAAATAAAAATTTAAAAAATAGAAAAGCCTGAAGGTAGAGATTGCAATTAGAGGTTTACCCAATAGCAAGTGATATTGAAGGCCCAGATGATGATAGGAACAATAGGTATAAAGAGGAAGGAATAAATTGAAGGGATATTTAGGAGGCAAAGTATATATATATATATAAAAGGTGATCTATATATTTTAGGATAAAGAAAAGTTTAAAATGACACTGAAATTTATAGTTTGGGAAATAAGATGAATTTTAAGCTTTTCAAGTGAAATATAGAATACGAACAAGGGAATAGCTTAAGAGAAATGTGAAGGAATTTGATAAAATTGTTCTTGTACCTTGGAGGTTTAGGTGTGAGTGGGACATCCATCAGAGATGGGTTGTCATTGGCAATGTCAGTATGATCATCTAAAGGGGATTAGAGGCAGGGTAAGGAGCTAGTAGAATGAGAAGAGATATAGACTATACATGGATTCCTGAAAACTACTGACATTTAGTAGGGGATGGTGGAAGAGATTTTTTTGAAGAATTTAAGATCTATAATCCTATTCTAGGAGGGAGATAAATATATAAGCCCTCCTTCTCTCCCGGAATCTGCTGAACTTACAGGTGTTTCTGTGACAGTCTGTCTAGTGACCAGATGGTCTGTACATTCAAACCAAATTTAGGTATTTTTATCCTACACAATCTCCAATTAGGACTTTTTAATTGAAATTTCAAACTGAAAGGGAATTGATATGAATTTAAGCATACCATGGATAAATTACAAACAGATTTACTAAGTAGGTTAAGTTTACTATTTCAACTCATTATGAATATTCATGTGGGAGTTTTCTTGGATCACTGGGAATCCGTTCTTTAGGGAGGGCTGGCAAGGTAAGGATCATAGTTTTATTCTTGTCTCATCTTCTGCCTCTTTTTCCTTTCCTTCACTCGAGCTTTCTATGTTGCTTTGTATGTGTGTTGACAAGGGCTTTTGGACTCCTCTTGAAATTTAACCAATGCCACATTCTGTTATTGGCCTTATTATGTAATAATGTTACTAACCTTTTCTGTAAATTTTTATCAAAGTGTTCTTCTTTTGTCCCATACTCTTGCACTGCTTTGTATTCCTGTGGTTCCTGTAAGTGGAACCTAGCATATTATATCAATTAATATCAATTTTCTCTTGTGCTGTCCTTGGTGTGCTCTTACTGAACTTCCCCTATTGCTCCATGCCTTGGGCACCCCTCATTTCATGCTGCCAGTATCTCTGCTAAATGCCACACATAGTCATAGCATTTCCACCTTCTGCGGTGTATCCTTGAATGGTTTTGTATTGTTCGTGAAGAAAAGACTGGCTTCCTTGTAGATAACCATTGGGATGATCACTCGTCAATTGGAAAATCCATTTACATACATACAAACATTACACATACACGGTTTATGGCATGATATGATATCCTCACATTTTAAAACATCTCTGATCTGGAAAAAATACCACCTCAGTGCTTTTCTTAAGTTTTGACTTTATACAGCCTCTTACATGTAAGGTAACTGCATTTTATGTGATATTAAGTATACAGATGAAAACTAAGAGATGATAGAGTTAGGAATTTAAAGTGTTTACAATGTTCAAAAATTATTAGGATGATCTTTACCACATGAATCAGAATGATCAGTGACATCACCTGCATTTAAAATTATGAAGGAAAAAAATAAATAAAATTATGAAGGAGGGCAGCCCTGGTGGCTCAGTGGTTTAGTGCTGCCTTCAGCCCAGTGTGTGATCCTGGAGACCTGGGATCAATTCCTGTGTTGGGCTCCCTGCATGGAGCCTGCTTCTCTCTCTGCCTGTGTCTGTGCCTCTCTCTCTCTGTGTCTCTCATGAATAAATAAATAAAACCTTTAAAAAATAAATAAAAGTATGAAGGAAAGCTTTTAGAATAGGTATCAGAATTCTCAATATTAGGGACACCTGGGTGGCTTAGTGGTTGAGCATCTGCTTTCGGCTCAGGGTGTGATCCCAGGTCCAGGGACTGAGTCCTGCATCAGGTTCTCTGTGAGGAGCCTACATCTCCCTCTGCCTATATCTCTGCCTCTCTCTGTGTGTCTCTCATGAATAAATAAACAAAATCTTTAAAAAATCCTTTCTAAAAAAAAGAATTCTCAAAATTAGAAATATAGGGCAGCCCGGGTGGCTCAGCAGTTTAGCGCCGCCTTCGGCTCAGGGCCTGATCCTGGAGACACCGGATCAAGTCGCACGTCGGGCTCCCTGCATGGAGCCTGCTTCTCCCTCTCTGCCTGTGTGTCTGCCTCTCTCTCTCTCTCTCTCTCTCTCTGTGTGTGTGTGTGTGTCTCGTGAATAAATGAATAAAATCTTTAAAAAAATTAGAAATATAAAGAATTATCAAAATGCAAATTTCTCATTACCTTGTCTATGTAGTGCTTCTGTTTTGCAAGACTACATCATTCCTGTCATACGATTTCAGTACTCTGTTATCTGTGTGTTATTGAGTTTCATAGACCCATTTAGAGGGGCATATAAATTTTGGTACATAATACTATGTGGTATAAAGTTGTTATAAACTATCTCTTTACAGAATTCCAAGCAACTGGTCACTTCACTGGAAAATCAATCAATATGACTTTTATAGATAAAAAATAGCATTCACAACTGTACTCCACATATTTATGTTAGCGTTTCATTCTCTTTAAAGCCTTTATATAAAGAATCTCTGCTTGTAAAAAAATCTTATAAAGAGGCAGGATGGGTGATACTATTATCATTTCCAAGATAAGAAACAAATTATGTCCCTAGTTATTTATCTGGATCTAGACAAAGTTCAAACCTAGTGTTTTCTGACTGGAAACCTATTAGTTATTTTTTCATAGCCAGAACTATGATCTGGATCACAGAGCATTTTATTATATAACATTTTATCAATAGATTAGATAAGTAGTTGCTGAAGAAAATGGGAAATCCAACAAAGCTAGGAAGCATAACTAGTACGTTAAATTGCAGAATTAGGAACCTAGGAAGTTGATGTTTCCCAGAGAAAAATGAAAAATTTATGTTTGGTTCATAAAACAAAACAAAATACAACTTTATGAATACGAAACTAAAAAGTAATACGAGGAACCCTTTAACCCCTCAAAATCCATATCTACTCATTTCTGTGGAAGGTAAATTCATTCTAAGTCCACAGAGGAATGCAGGAGGTTGGAAAACCTAATGTGTTATAAAACTTTATCTGCAGAATAAAAACTTTAAGAATGAGCACTGTCATGTACTCATTCTACTCTGTCTTGGTCAGATCACATGTCAAAAACTCCACTTCTAGACTATTCTTGAAGAGAAGAAAAATCAATGTGTTCAGATATAAGCAATAAGAATTGAAAATAGTCTAAAAATCATAGCATATTAAAAATAGTTGCAGGAACTGGGAAATTCTTCTTGTGTTTAGAAGGATGTAATGTGTAAAGGGATTACAACTGTTCTGTTTTGCCCAGTGGATACAATCAGGCTTAATCACAGGTTGAGGGAGGGCAAGGAGTGGAGAACTACATGAAGATGGATTTTAGGTGAACTTAAGAGAGAATGTTCTAATAATTAAAGGTTTTCAATAATGGGATGAGTCACATCTTGGAGTATTCATGCAGAGGTCGAATGACCATTTGGAGGGTTGTACAAGGTATGCCAAGCCGTGTATCAATTGGCTGGACTAGGAAAACTAGTTCCTTCAAGAAATAGGATTCTTTCAGATAATGATTCTAAAAGTTATATGATCTGCTATTCTCAGAAAGTGTAAAATAATGTGTCAAAGCAGTACCAGTCAGTGAAGGACTCCACCAAAAATACCTATGCCAGCTCCTTGAGGTCATTAAAATATTTTTTTATTCAGCCCACTGCTCAGAAAATACTGCAAATGATTCCCAGATAATTGATGGATTATAAATTTAGGGGCTACTTTCCTAAGAAATGTGAGAGTGGAACACCATTTCACTGCCCAATTCTGAATGAGGTATCTTTCCCTGGGTTGTAATAAGCCTACTCTCTGACCCGCTAGGTAGCTGGGAGAATTGAGCTAAGGGAATAAGTCTTGTTTTTTGTGTTTTAGCTCTAGTCATCCATTTTCCTCCAGGGCCATGGTTAGTCATCAGCCCAGAAAAACAATAGGAAAGTTGAAGAGAGCTATGTAATAATATTTAATTTATACTTTCTTCATTAAATATTTATATACTTAAAAAAATGGCTGGCTGAAGAATTTCTTTATTTTCATGACTTTTAAAAAATCCACTGGAAAAAAAATAAAGAGGTCAGTGAAATTCTCACCATAGTCAAAAATTATCAAGTAGCTATCAGAGCACATGTTGACTGATGTTATTAAAACCTAGTTGGATCAATAAAGATTGCCTTGAGGTAAAAAAAAATCCACTAGAGTAAGCCACTGTATGATTATTATATAGTATTTCAAATACTTTTAAGATATATTAAGTTGTCTTAGTATAATCACTTATTAGATTTGTGCCAAGGTCAATGAATTCTCTACAGATTTTCTTGTGATCAAAGATGCTGTAAGAATCAGTAATGATAATCTCTTACATCTCATTTATATTCATTTGAAAGAATATCCTCATGCAAGAAAATTAAGTTATTGGCTCTGTGTTTTAGGCTGAAGAAGTAGCCTAATTATATTGTTAGTAGCAAATATGTAATTTTCCATTAGACTCTGTAGAACAGATAGTATTTAAAACCCTTGAATATAGACTTCAAAAAATATTTATGTACTTGTTTTTATTAGCTTTCAATGTTTATTCCTTTCATTTACTTGTATAACAAATGATATATAGGATTTCAGAAAACGTCTATAGGTTGGGGAGATACTGATAATTTCCATACATTCAAATTAGCTTGCATTCAAATTAGCTTATCAAAATTATTTGAAGTCCAATAAGCACATATTTTATAGCAACACGTTAAGAGTAATTCACTGTTTATAGAAACTCCCTCTACCTCCTAATTCACTCTACCTCCTTATACATATCCTTGAACATATAAAAGGTACATAAATTCTTTTATATAATATATATAATACACTAAAATCCTTCAAATATAGTTTCTTCAAAAAGTTTGTTTTTGCTTTATACTGCATGTAGGCCATTGTGTGTCAGCTGTGGCTTGATGCTAGGTACCTTTATTCTGAAATCTGAGCTAAAGGAAGCTATCCCATGAGATATGTTGTTCTTGTAGCAGATTGCAACTGGATTGGGTCTGGTAATGTTTATTCTAAAATGACCAGATACGATTTTCATAATCTGACAATAAAAATAAGGGTTTTTAAAAAAGAAAATGCTATATATTCCCAATAAAACATGACTGTAATGCAATAATATTGAAATATTGTAATCTTGGGGCGCCTGGGTGGCTCAGCGGTTGGGCGCCTGCCTTCAGCTCAGGGATCCAGAATGGAGTCCTGCATCAGGCTCCCTGGGAGGAGCCTGTTTCTCCCTCTGCCCATGTCTCTGCCTCTTTCTCTCTCTTTCTCTGTCTCTGTGTCTCTCATAAATAGACAAATCTTTAAAAAATAATGTAATCTTAATATATAACAAGGTAGCATTTAACTACAAGTCGAGTTTTGAATGGAATCAGACATAAAAAGTAATAAAAGTACAAGAATTCATGAGGATCCTTTTAGATGCTCTAGGCAATATGGTGTTCTGATCAATCCTCAGGATCCTGCCAGTTTCCTTTGCAAGAATATCAGTATTATAAGGAGAAGTTCTCATAGTTTGGGGATACTCTTTTAAGATTGCCCACTTCTCTCATTGGTTTCATCTGCTACTTTTAATAGACATTTATTAAAGTATAATGTACAGGGGAAAAAATACCTAAATTCTAAGTGTACAGCTTGATGGATTATCACAAAGTAAGCACACCTGAATAACTGATGTCGAGATTTTTAAAAAATAGAGCATTATGAGCATCTCAGAAGTCCTCTTTCTGCCACCTACCAACCATTTTCAATTCTCCTTCCCAGAGGAAACCACTTTCCATACTTCTATTGCCATTTTGTCTGTTTTTGAACTGTATAGAAATGAAATCATACAATACATCTTCATTTTTTGGATTCCCTCATTCCATGTTATAGTTATGTGATTCACTCATGTTGCAGATAGTAGGGATTTGTTTCTTTTCATTGCTGTATTGCATTCCATTTTATAGGTGTGCCACAACTTATGCATTCTGCTATTGATGGATAGGTGGATTTTTTCCAGTTTTGGCTTTTCTGAATAATGCTATGATGATCATGGGCAGATTCATCAAGCAGTTAATGAAGCTTAAGCTTCAGGGTTCCTCATTTGCATAGGCCTGTCTGAGAGCTATGAACTGTTAGAATTTGTAGAATATTTGAGGTAGGGAGGGGAAGCCAGATCTCTATGAAAGCATTTCTGATAAGATTTCTAAAAAACGTTACAAAAGAAAGATACTAAAAAACGTTACAAAAGAAAGATACTAAAAAACATTACAAAAGAAAGATACTGCACGTGATGTGATAAGTACTGGGTGTTATACTATATATTGGCAAAATGAATTTAAATTTTAAAAAAAGGAAGAAAAAAGAGGCCTAAATCCCCAAACCTACTATAGTTGTGGTATCTTTTATCATGCTAATAAAACATTCATTTCTGTACCGAATCTTACATTCACAATTTTGTATTTTTTATTAATCAGAGCCCCCTAAATTGTATAAACGTCACATCAATGAAACATGGATACACATCTGGGTATGGACTTTTTGTTTGTGTTTTTTGTATATATTCTGTAAAGTTTATACTTAGGAGTAAAGCACTAGACCATTTAATATATTCAATTCAGCAGTAACTATCAAATAAGAGTTCCAAATTTGTTGCATGTTTTTAGAATTTCATGGTCAGTGCTTATGGGTTCCCTTCATTCACATTCTGGCCAATAATTGCTATTTTGGTGCAAGGTCATACCACCATGGCTTTATTTTTTTTTTACTATCATGGCTTTAATTTGCACTTTCTGATGACTAAAGAGGTTGAATATTTTTGGTTATTATTAGATATTTGGATACCATTCTTTGTGAAATGTCTGTATATTTCTTTCACCCATTTTTATTGAGTTGTTTGTCTTCTTACTGGTTTGTAGAAGCTTTTGTGTATGCTGCTTACAACACTTTTGTTGGTTACAAATATATTTCTCCACTCAGTGCTTGGCTTCACATTTTTAATGGTTCCCTTAATTAGAAGTTTCTGATTCTAATGTAGCCTGACTTGTCAATCTTTCCTTAATAGGTAGTACTTCTTGTATTCCATTAAAGAAATTATTGTCTACATCAAGGTCCTGAGCACATTATCCTATGTTATCATCAATAAGTTATATTTTTGTATTTTTACCATTTATATCTATAATCTACCTGATTTATTTTATTTTTTGTAAACAGAATACACTAGGGGTCAAGTTACAGATTTCCATTCCAGAAGTCTTTCATATCTCTTGCTAATTTATTCCAAGTTATTTGATATTTTTAATGACAATTGGTAAGTGGTATATTTTATAAATTTTATTTTCTAAATGTTTATAGAACCTGATTAATTTCTGTATATTAACTCTGGTACTGGCAACCTTGCTGTATCCATTATTCATTTGAACAATATTTCTGAGATTCTATTGGATTGCCTACATAAAAAAAGTAATTGATCGTGACTAAAAATAAATTTCTTTCCAATAATAATTTTATTTAATTTTCTTATACTATTATAGTGACCAGGATGTCCAGTACAATTGTGAACATAAGATTATGTAGTGGGAATTTTGGCCTTGCTTTCAATCTCAATTAAATCTATCAGTAATTTGCCATTTGTATGATGTTTGCTTTATATAGATTATTTGGAATTGCAGTTTATAGGCATGGTTTTTTTTGTATTCCTAGTTCACCTGCTGTCAAAGTTAAGCTAGCCTCCTAAAATGCATTGGAATTTTTTCTTTCATTATTAGTTTCTGAGGGATTGGTGCAAGTTTGATATTACTTCTTCACTAAAAGTTTCAGAAGTGATGTCAGCAAGATGGAGAATGAGGGAGCTCCAGACCCTTCTTTCCCCATGAAACCATTTTTAAAATTTGAGACTAAAATAACCTTTTAGGACCCTGTCTCTACTCCCTCTGAGGAAGTGGCCCAATTCCTAGTTCCTTTCCTTGAGCTAGTAGGAGCACAACAGAACTAATTCACAACATTTTAACCTTTTTGTGGGCTGTGTCTGAGTGACTGGTCCTCTCTGACTTGGAATTCGGATGAAGAAAGGTGGCATAATTCAAATTTCAGGCTGATAAAGGAACAGAAGGCAATAGTGAGTGTCATGGTATGCAAAAACTAGGGGGCCTGCTGATCTCTGGATGCCTAGGACAAGAAGTGATGGTCAGAGAAAGAGAATAAAACACCTAAGGTCTGAAGAAGAAAGTAGGGTAAGAATGTTTGGGAAATTAAGATATTTAAGGGCGTGTATACAGGAGCAACTGAAACATATACACACACTCCTAGGCAGTATGCATGGCCCGAAAAGAGCTGAAAAGACCTTAAGCCTTCACTCTGGGCTGATCCCAACACTCAAAACACACCTTGCTAATTAGTGAAAGTCTTCTCCACCAGTCTGCAAAGACTGGGAGAGGTGGCTGTTTTTTCACATGCCAAATTCTTAACAAAAGATTACAAGGGGCAGCCCAGGTGGCTCAGCGGTTTAGCACTGTCTTCAGCCCAGGGTGGGATCCTAGAGACCCGGGATTGAGTCCCACGTCAGGCTCCCTGCATGGAGCCTTCTTCTCCCTCTGCCTGTGTCCCTGCCTCTCTCTCTCTGTCTCTCATAAAAAAATAAATAAAATCTTTTTAAAAAATTACAAGGCATAGAAACAAACAAACAGAAAACATGGCCCATTCAAAGAAACAAAGTAAATTTTCATAACCCATCCCTGAAGAAACACAGCACTGGAATTATCAGACATAGCCATTAAAACAACTGTCTTAAATATGCTCAAAAAAGTACACCTGGGTGGCTCAGTGGGTTAAGCATCAGCCTTCAGCTCAGGTTATGCTCCTGGGGTCCTGAGATTGAGCCCCACATCAGACTTTCTGCTCAGGGAGGAAACTGTTTCTCCCTCCCTCTTCCCCCTCACTGTTTCTGCTCACTCTCTGTCTCTGTCAAGTTAATAGATAAAATCTTTGAAAACATATGCTCAAGAGCTAAAAGAAAACAAGGGCAAAGAACTAAAGGAAATCAGAAAAATGATATACGAACAAAATGAGAATTCAGCAGAGATATAAATTATATATATAAAAAGAACGAAACAGCAATTCTGGAACCAAAAAATACAAAAACTGGATTGAAAAAGTCAAAACGGGGATTTAATGGCAGACTCAAACAGGAGGAGGAGAAAGTCAACACACTCAAAAACAGGTCATTGGAAATTAATGAATCTGAGGAGCAAAAAGAAAAAGGAATGAAGAAATGAAATCAGAGCTTAAAAGACTTAAAGGAAATCATCAAGTAGACAAATATACATTATATGAGTCTCAGAAGGAGAAGAAAGGGCCAGAGAGATAACTGAAGAAACAATGGCTCCAAACTTTCCAAATTTGAAAAAGACTTCAATATAAAAATATAGAATGTGAAGGAACTCCAAGTAGAATAAAAGAATAAAATGAAAGAGACAATGAGACACATTACAATAAAGTTGTCAAGAGTCAAAGACAGAGAATCATGGAAGCAGCAAGAGAAAATTGTCACATACAAGGGATCCTCAATTAGATTAATAAAGGATTTTTCTACCTTAGAGAAGTCAGTGAGATAATATATTTAAAGTTCTGAAACAAACAATCAACTGATTTTTTATATCTGGCAAAACTGTGCTTGAAAAGTGAGGAAAAATTAAGACATTCCCAGATAAACAAAACTGCAGGAGTTCATTATGAGTAGACTTGCCCTACAAAAAATGCTAGAAGGAGTCCTTTAAGCTGAAATAAAAGAAAAATAGTAAGTCAAAGTCATATGAAAATACAAAGTTCTCTATTACTGATAAACAGACAAAAGAAACTAAAAACTAGTGTTATTGTGATTTTGGTTGGTAACTTCTTATTTTTATAGAATTTCTAAGACAAAAGCATGCAAATAATTATGAATCTATGTTAATGGGTATGCAACATATAAAGATATAATTTGCGACACCAGTAACATGAATTGTAGGGTACAGCTGCAAAGGCTACACTCAATGTAAGGGCTCCAGTTTATAATCCTGAAGTCAAGAGTCACTATGCTCTACCAGCTGAGCTAGGCAGGCACCCCAAGAGTAGGATTTTCATATGCAATTAAGTTAAGATAGCTTTGATAAAAAAATAGATTGTTAGGGTTTCAGAATGTTATATATAATCTCCATGGTAATCACAAAGAAATGTGCAGATTCAATGCAACCTCTATCCAAACCTAAATGCCTTTTTTTCTGTGTGTGGTAATAGAAAAATTGTCCCTAAAATCATCTGAAATCTCAAGGGACACCAAGTAGTAAAACAATCTTGAAACATAAGAACAAAATTGGAGATCTCTCATATCCTGATTTCAAAATTTACTACAAAACTACACAAATCCAAACATTGTGTTATGTGTTTTTTCTTTCATCTTAGGTTTTGCCAATATAAACATTCAGACCCCTAATTTCCCCCTAATAACTGCTTTAGTTTCATCCCACAAATTGTGATACACAGTATTTTCTAATTTTCTTTGAGAGTTCTTTTACCTTTGATTATTTAGAAACTTGGTTAATTTTTAAATATTTTGGGTTTTCCTAGATATCTTATCATTATTGATTTCTAATTTAATTCTTGTTGTGGACTAAGGATATACCCTGTATGATTTTGGCCCTTTTGATTTACTGAACCTTGATTTATAGCCTGATATATGTACTCTCTGGTAGGCGTCCTCTTCAATTAGTGTCAAATCCAACTCTTCTTATGATTTGTTTTCTTTTTGTCTAGTTGACTAGCTTGTTTTGTCTAGTTGTTCAATAAATTGCCAAGAATTTCATGTTAACATCTCCTAATGTAATTGTAGAGTTGCATACTTCCCCTTCAAATTCCATGTGTTTTGAAGTTCTGCTTTGTGATTCTTATCTTTTCCTATTGGATTATCCCTTTAATTATAATGAAATCTCTATCTTTACTGGTACTCTTTATCTTGAAATCTATTTTATTTGATATTAATAAAGCCATTCCAGCTTTCTTTTACTTGCTGTATGCATGGTGTATTATTTTTCATCCTTTCCTTTGCAGTTTATCTGTGTTCTTTTATTTTTAATTGCATCTCTTGTAGACATATAATTGAATCCTGATTTTTAAAAAATTCCATTCTCAGGCCACCTGGGTAGCTCAATCGGTTAAGCAGCTGACTTTGATTTTGGCTCAGGTCATAATTTCAGGGTCATGTTTAAGATTTTCTCTCGTCCTCTCCCTCTACCCCTCCCTCTCATGATTTCTCTCTCTCTCTCTCTTTCTCTCTCTCTCAAAAAAGAATCCATTCTAGGGTGCCTGGGTGGCTTGGCAGTTGGGCATCTGACTCTTGGTTTTGTCTTGGGTCATGATCTTAAGGTTGTGGGATCAGGCCCTGTGATGGGCTCCATGCTCAGCCTGGTGTCAGCTTGGGATTCTTTCCCTCTTCCTGTCCTGCCCCTTCCCACACTCATGCATGTGTGCATGCTCTCTCTCTCTCTTTCAAAAATAAATAAATACAAAAATTTTTTTAAAAGTTTTAAAAAATCTATTCTAATAATCCATGACTTTTCATTGGAGCATTTAATTCCATCAGCATTTCCTGTTCTTATTAATATGATTGTATTCCAATATTTAGGTTTACCATTTCAATATTTGTTGTTACTTTGTGCCCTCTTTCTTTTGTTCCTTTCTTTTTTTAAAAAATATTTTATTTATTTATTCATGAGACACACAGAGAGAGAGAGAGAGAGAGAGAGAGGCAGAGACACAGGCAGAGAGAGAAGCAGGCTCCATGCAGGGAACCCGATGTGGGACTTGATCCCAGGCCTCCAGGATCACGCCTTGAGCTGAAGACAGATGCTCAACCACTAAGCCACCCAGGCGTCCCTGTTCCTCTTTCCTCTTCTTTTGGATTACTTGAGTAATCTCTGTTGATTGCATTTCATTTTTAGTTATCTATTGGTTATTTTTCTGTCCTTGCTTATATTTTTTTAGTGTTTGCTCAGACTTACAGGTTATACTATACCACTTCACATAGAAGTTTGAAATCTTGTACAACCATATAGATCCATTAGCCTCTGTCATTCTTTATGCTATACTTGTCATGTGTATTGCTTCTACATGTATAAGTCACAATGAAATGCTACGGTTTTGGCTTTGTTACATATATTTTAGAAAACGTAAGAAAATATACCCTTTTATAATTACTTATTTACTATTTTTGTCACTTTATTTCCTCCTGAAGAGTTGAGTTTCTTTCACATCATTCCTTTTCAATTTGAATAATTTTTTAGCATTTTTCATAGTTTCAGTCTACCAGTAATGATTTATCTTAGGATTCTGTAATCTTAAAATGTCTGTATTTCTCCTTCATTCTTGAATGGTACTTTCATTGTATGCAGAATTCTGGGTTGAGAGCAATTTTTTTTTTTACTCTCCAGTACTTTAAAGATGGTATTCCATTGTTTTCTGTCCACATTAGTTTCTCGTGAATTATTCCTTTTAGTGTAATGCGTCCATTTTCTCTTACTGTCAAAGATTTTCTGTGCCATTAGTCTCCAGTGATTTGACTAGGAAGTGCATAGGTATAATTTTGCTTCTCAGCTCCTGCTTGAATATTAAGTGTCTCAAGAGAAATGTCAGACTCACCTTTGTGCATGTGTGTGTGTGTGTGTGTGTGTTTCTCCCATGCTTTGGCCCTGCAAGTTCACTATCATTATAGCTCGCTGATGACTTCAAAACATTCTGCAAAAGGTTAGTCCTCCATTAGAGGATGTGGAAAATATCATTTTATGTTATTATATTAATCATTGTAGAATGTTCTAACATTTTTTTCTTTATAAAGTTTCCTGTAGAGGTTATATAACAAGAAGCTGAATAATTTACTAAGAATGCAGCCTCCTGATTCTGGACCTAAGTTTAAATCTCAGTTCTGCCACTTAGTAGCTTTGTTTTGATGGGAAGTTTACTTGATTTCTCCAGGCTTCCTTTTTCTCATCAATAAGATGGAATTATAAAAGCATGTACTTCAAGGTGTTGATATATGAAATAAATGAATCAATATACACAAAATGCTAAACTAGTACTTGAAAACTAGTATGTGGAGTAAAGTGTTTGTAAAATAAATTACCTTACATTGTAAGACTATTCTTAATAAAGACTAGTCAATTGACTTCTTTTCATATTTTACATATCCAACAAAGATGAATATGTGACTTGGTGAAATGTTAGGGTGAATAACTGGCATGGAACAAGGTTTCTTAAAGCTAATAGTAGCTGAGAAGAAGGAGAGATGTTATATGGTAAGGGGAATCACTAAGGAATATGTATCATTTGAACTAGACCATTAAAATTGTATAAATACTTCAGACAGGTTTTCAAGAAGAGGAGAAAATGGACAGGGGCATTTTATGTAAAGAGCATGAATAAAAATTTGAAACAACGAAATGATCTGAGAGACTGGAAATAGCATGAAATAGCAGAAATGGCATGATTTGGCAGGAATTTGAAACAAAGCATGAAAGTAAATTTATAGAAAGCTGGAAGGATAGATAGTTTGAAGTAATTCTGATGCCATGCAAAGAAGTTTGCTCTTAATTAGGCAAATGAAAGTCATTCAGTGACCTAATGTCTAACAGTAGGGGAACACTTTAGTAAATTATAGAACATCAAATCATTGGACTATTATGTAACCATTAGATTAGATCATTTAGAGATCATGTAGTAATATTCACAAGTTCTTAAGAGGAAATAAGTGAACCAAAAAGAATGCAAAGTTATACTTATGTTAGCTGAACTTATTATGGCAATCATTTCACAATATATGTAAATCAAACCATCATGCAATATACCCTAAACTTCCACAGTAATGTATGCCAATGATTTCTCAATAAAACTGGTAAAAAAATATACACAGCAACAACAATGAAAATAAATAAAATAAACAAGTGAAGCGTTATATCTATGTTTTACTGGTCACTCAGAAAAGTTGTCTATACCTATATACAGTAAGGACTGTAGGAGATACTCATAAAATAAATTGTTTTTAGAAGTGGTGATATTACAGGTTATCTTTCTCTTTTTTAGTTTTGTGCTTCTGACACAAATAAAAGATAATTGAAATCAGAGCTCTCCTTTAAGAGAATTAATTCATCTTTGAGATATGAAGTAAGTTAGTTGAGATAAATAAAGAACCACTAGGACCTAGAAAATAGGTCATGGGGACTTGGATGAGAGTGACAGTAATAAAGGTAAGGAAGAAAGCTTCAGTGCCAGGAAAAATGGAGAGTTCGTATATGTAGAAATTTAAAGGGATGTAAGATGTGGGAGGGGAAAGTCAAAGGTGTTTCCAAGGGTACATTTTCAGAATGGTAGACACAGTAGGCAGATTGTAAGTGATTTAAGAAGGTTGTAGTTTTGGGGATCCCTGGGTGGCTCAGCGGTTTAGCGCTAGCCTTTGGCCCAGGGTGTGACCCTGGAGTTCTGGGATCGAGTC
Source organism: Canis lupus dingo (assembly GCF_003254725.2). NCBI lineage: Eukaryota > Metazoa > Chordata > Mammalia > Carnivora > Canidae > Canis > Canis lupus. Next base: position 86,665,192 of record NC_064281.1, read on the forward strand.
CCACGTCCGGCTCCCGGCATGGAGCCTGTCTCTCCCTCTGCCTGTGTCTCTGCCGATCTCTCTCTCTCTTTCTCTCTCTGTGTGTCTCTCATGAATAAATAAATAAAATCGTTAAAAAAAGAAGTGTGTAGTTGGTGAAATAGGAAGTTTAAACTGTTTTGTCTTGGAAGTTTGGTGGTAATGACAATGAGAGTAGTATGATGTCAGTTTGAGTTATATATTAGGACGAGAAGAAATCTCGTTATTAGACTGGGAAAGACAGGAGAAGGCTGACAGGTAGACAGAAGACATCAAGGAAATCCTTGATAATTGAGGGAATAAAATCATTTTGGTGTTGAATAGGGCTAATAATAGTGATATTTAGTATAAATGAAGCTTCTTTGTATTCTATAACATTTTAATGCATGTGTCAGGTTTTATATGACTTTTTTACAGGACCTATTCTGCCCTGCCTACTTTTTCTCTGAGGTCCGCTCCATTTTCCACCACCCCCCTTCATTAACTCTCTTCTAGCAACATTGGCCTCCTGGCTGTTACCCAGATACACCAATTAACCTCCTACTTGAATGTTATTCTTACTGCTCAGTCCCCTGGAATGCTCATCCTTAAGAAGTATTTGTGGCTTAATTTCTCACTTCCCATAGGTCTGTACTCACATGTCATCTTGCCTGAGAGGCCTTCCCTGATCATATCTGGTCACTCTCGCACCTTACCGTGCTTCATTTTATTCAGAGTGAACATCGCACTCTGAAGTTATATTCTAAATTTTATTTGCTTATTGTTAGGCCTCACTAGAAAGTAAACTCCATGAAAACAGTCCATTTAGTAATACATTCTTAGAATCTATAATAGTGGCTGGTGTATAGAAGTTCAGTAAATATTTATTGAATAAATGAATGAAGAGATGCCCCTGAGAATCCTAGCACAAATGATGATCTGATGATCCCTACCCCATCTCCCCATTTGAGGAACAAAGCAACTGAGGTTAGAATGGATAAAGGATTTGTCCAACATCAAAGAGCTTTTAAGTGATAGAGTTGGTAGCAGAACCAAATCCTTTGGCATGTATTTTGAATCCCGATACCAACTGACTGGAAAAGGAAAGGTTATCCTTGGAGATAAGAGCAGAAGAGCAGCAGGATGAAGACACAAATTTTAAAGTGTAGAGGAGACAAACTGAGGGAATTCTGTTCAAGTTGGAGGGAAGTTTATTTGAGGAACCTGGAAAACAAAATCATGAGGGTGATTTTTGAAGAGAACAGGAAAGATGAACTGTAGCAGATGGGACAGCTGGAATAACCGAGGCTGTGAAGTTGCAATGTGTGTGGCTTAAATATAAATTGTTAAAAATGGTGAATGGCTATTTAAAGAGATAGGAATTGTCTATTCTCTGGAGCATGGGGATAATGATGGTCATGACCTCAGGAGAAAGAAATTAAATAAATGCATTTTGGCATGAAGCGAGGTGGTGGTTGTTCTAGAAATGGAAATACAAGTAAAGGAATATTCCTAAGGGGGCACCTGGGTGGCTCAGTTGGTTAAGCATCATACTCTTGATCTCAGCCCAGGTCTTGATCTCAGAGTTTTGAGTACAAGCCCCACATTGGGCTCCATCCTGTGTGTGAAGCTTATTTAAAAAAAGAAAAGAAATTTTAAAAAAGGAATATTCTTAAAAATTATTGAGCATAACTTGGTGACTCATGGAATATCCGGAATAAATGACTAAAAGTTTTAAGCCTGGGGGCCCAAGAACATATTGTTTATGCTTTGGGGAACAGAGGAGCTGTAAGTAACTATTATATAAATGCATTTATTCTTTGTCATATTTCTGAGAAAAGAGTAGTATGCGAATAGTATGCTGAGATCACAGTCTGAATTTTATAGTACATAAATGCAAGAGCCAACTAGAAGGGCATTAGATATGGATACACTTTTTTGGACCATTACATCAGAATAATTTTGTGTCTTCACTTTGTGTAAGGGGAAATATTAGCATTATAAATTTCAGTTATATTAACTCAACTTTATTCCTGGCACAGTGAATTTCAAACAGAAAACAAGATAGCACTTCAGGCTTATATCCCCTAAAGTTGTTAAATTCACCTAATTAAAAGATAACAAAAATATTTAATAATGGGAAATTATCTCTGAAGCAAAGTCTTTGATTATCTCTTTTTTATGATGAGAATTAATAGCAAACAGACTCTCTCTCACACACACAGACACAGAATCTTGATAAAGTTATATGTTTTTTAGAGCAATATAACAAACCCCTGGAAAATTCATTTGCATTTATATAATTTAAAGTGTCTTATTGTGACTGTTATCCTCAAACACTCTGCAAATGGAAGAGTTTATATCTGTATTAACAAATAAAAGAAAGGTTGCCACACACTGTGCCTTGTAGCTTATTTGTACATAACAGCTCAGTTTTATTAGTTGTAGTATTCCCTACAAGATGAGAAGGAACACATTCAGGGAAGAGGGTAGTAACTATTATATTCAGTCAAAAATGGTTAAACCAATCATACATTTAGAATTCAGCTGCGAACAGAAATGTAGGTAGTATATTAGAATTTGCAAAGGACTGAGCTAGAGCAAAGAGATGAGCAGAGTTAGAAGAAAAGTAGGTCTTTTCCAAGAGCCAAGGCAACTGGGGAACCTAAGTGGGAGGTGACTGTAGCTTTGCACTAGATTGAATAACTGGCTGAAAGCATGATTGGCATGTAGATGGGAAGTTGCAGAGAAAATTGGAAGCAAGAGAGGTATCCCTTTCATCTTTATTTTCTGAGTCTAATTAGCAAACAACAGAATTGGAATATTTTCATAAATGAACTCACTGAAGTAATGAGCATCCAGAACAATGCATAGAACATTATCAGGACCCCAGAAGCCCTCCTCATAATCTCTTCTGGTCACAACTGCCACATCCTCACTGAGGGTAAAAAACTTGACTTCTAACAGCTTACATGATATATTTTTGTACATGATATAAATGGAATCATACGTAATAAACTTTTTGGTTTCTGGCTTGCACTCAAAAGTTTGTATATGAGTTTCATATAGACTGTTGTATGCAGTTGTAATTTATTCTTATTGCTATATAACATTCCTGTGTGACTATATAACATCCTACTGTTGATGGGCATTTGGGTTGTTTATATAACCTAGAGATATTATGAAGGGAGTTACTATGAACGTTTTGGTACATGTCTTTTGGTCAGTATGTGTGCTTATTTCTGTTGGATATACACTTAGTGGTATATTTGCTGGGTCTTGGGTATGCATCCATTCAGTAATTACTGACAAAGATTTTTCCTAAGTGGTTTTATCAGCTTCACTCCTGCCAGCAATATGAGAGTATTAATTCTGCATTCTGATACTTGGTATTATTCTTTGTAGCATTTGCAATTCTGGTGGATGTCTAGCAGTAGTTAATTGACTAATGTAGATGAATTCCTTTCCGTATGTTTATTAGAATCACTTGCACATCTTCTTTTGCCAAGTTCCTATTCTCGTCTTTTTTTCTCCATCTTGGTTCATCTTTTTCATTATTGATATCCTACAAATATTCTGGACAAAAGTCTTTTCTTGAATATAAGTATTGTGAATATCCTTTATTCTGTGAGTTCCTTTTCACTCTTTTAATGGTGACTTTTGGTAAATAGGAGTTCTTAAGTTCAGTATAGTCCAAATTATCGTTTTATTTTATGATGAATGCTTTTTGGATTCTGTTTCAGAAAGCTTTGGCTGCTCCAAGTTCACAAAGCTGGATTTATTTTAAATATGATTTGCAGTATATTTGAAGTTGACTTTTATTTATAGTGTAAGATATAGGAATCTAGATATTTTTCTTATGTGACTCTCCAATTGCTCCAGCACTATTTATTGAAAAGTCTTCCTTTGCTCACTGCACTCTCTCGACCCTTTTGCATAAATCAGATGACCATATATGTGTGGGATTTTTTCTGGATTCTCTATTTTGTTCAGCTGGTTAGTTTGTTTAACTTTTTGCCAATATTGCATTGTCTTATTGTAGCTTTATAATGGCTCTTAATATCTGAAAGTGTAAATTCTCCAACTTTGTTGATCTCTGTTTTGTATGTTTATAACCATCAACACAGACTAAATACATGAATTAGCTTTACTTGTCAGACACGTTATAACATGCCTTCTCCAAACACCTGCTACTGTATGTTCAAATACTATGACAATTTTGACCAAATGTGCGAAATTTGGAGGTCATTTCTGATCTATCAACTTCAAATGGAATTTTATCTCTTTCTAATGTATATGAGATTGTACAGAATACTATTAGAAGAAATGGAAAACATTCAGCAATACCAAACAAATATATCTTTCAGGTTGACCCATTAGAAATGTTTTCAACAACAATGAAATGCTGCTCTCCTTGAATGAGTTGGGCCAAAGGAGGAGGCTAGGGATCCGGTGTCACATTCACCTCGGAGGAGTGCTACTAGGATCACGCTACAATTCACAGGATACTTTTCTATAGCAAAGAATTATCCAGTGCCAAATGTCAAAAGTGCCATTATGGTGAAACCCTGTTCTAAAGATAATCAGACTCCTGAAACCAATATGACACTATATGTTAACTAACTGGAATTTAAATAAAAACTTGAAACAAAAAAAAAATCATTTCAAATACTAAGAATAATTAAAAAAAAAAAAACAAAGTTAATGAGAGAACTGAAGGGGCCTGGTTGGAAATCAACAAGAACCTGTAGACTAGAAGGAACAGCTTCACAAAATGACTTAAATCAGTGCTCAGCCTGAGAAGGCGAAAAAAGCCCCCAGTCATTTCTTAGCATTAACTTTTGCCAAGCCTGCTCCTGGAGACCCTGATTATAGGTTCCAAGGAATTTTGCTGCCATTAAACTTCAGCTTTATGCCATTATAATACTTTGCAGAATCTTCAGGGACTACTTCACTCACTCAAACTAGAAAGAAAAGAACTCAGTGTTTACTCCATCAAAGGCACTACTTAAGGCATTTTGCATGTGTAATATCAAGTAATCCTCACAATAACACTGAGAACAAGCTATTATTGTGTATTTTACAATGTGAGGGTATTTTAGATATAAGTGAAATGGAACTCAGAGGATATAATTTCCTTCGGATAAAGATATATAATTGAAACTCCTGCCTGTCGTAAATAACTCACAGTGTAATTGGATGTAATATTCATAATGTGTAAGGTATGACTACAGTTTGTAATTAATGTTTATATGCCTTACACTTAACACATAACGTTTTATGTGTTGTATCTTAATATTATTCTCATGTTATATATAAGAAAATTGAAGTCTAAAAAGGTGAAATTAATTGTACAAGGATGTACAGCTAATGTGTGATTGTCTGTTAGATTCCAAAGTGCTCTTCACCGCTACTCTGTGTATTAACTGATGCATGCATGTAAATGTAACTTATACATCATGCAAAGATATAACTATTGTTATTCTGAAATTCAAACTGAAAGCAATTTAAAGAAATTATGTGTTTAGCATTGTAGATAATAATAAGAGAGAAATATGCTTAATATTTAATATTAATATTTTAAGCCTCTTACAGACAGGAACTATATGATGCTTGTGGGATTTGTTTTTTGATAATATAGTTAAAGTTTCTTTAGAGATTCTCTAATCTGAACTTCTGAAATCTATTGGACTGAAACTTTTCATTAAAATAATTACTTTTATTAGCTAATCAACTTGAATCATGCAAAGTTACTTGAAATAACATTTAAATAATTTTTCTCAGTTATTTAACTTTATTCTTCATAATATAATCACAGAGCAACAGCCTGTCTTTTGAGATTGTGACTGTCAATATCTTCTCTAGGCTTGAACTGTTTAGAGCCACAGCTTTCAAGTGTGGATTATTTGCATTTGACAGTAATTGTTCATGTTTTAGCTAAATTCTTTCTGAGGTTTATTGCAAATTGCTTCTCTGATCTATCGGCAAGTAGAAATTTTCTTTAGTTTTCTTCTAAAAGTAGTTTTGAGGCTTCAAAGTTCTGTGCATAATTTTACAAAGAAAAAAAGGTCAAATTTCACCAAAGTTTCAAGCAATACACTCTCTATTGTAGAGTACCAAAAATATCATTCTTTGCAATTGTAACATAGTGTTGATTTATGCAGAATACCAGCACAGGGTGACAGAATATTGTAGAGGCTTAAAAATTATCATATACAAAATATTTAGGGGATCCCTGGGTGGCTCAGCGGTTTAGCGCCGCCTTCAGCCCAGGGCGTGACCCTGGAGTCCCAGGATCGAGTCCCACATCAGGCTCCCTGCATGGAGCCTGCTTCTCTCCCTCTCCCTCTGCCTGTGTCTCTGCCTCTCTCTCTCTCTCTGAGTCTCTCATGAATAAATAAGTAAAATCTTAAAAAAATAAAATAAAATATTTAATATTATATATTATCAAATATTGTATATATTATATTGTATATATAACATTATATATCATAGAAAATTATTTTATTTATTATTATTTTCTTATGTTATTTATTTTATTTATTATATAAAATATTTTATATGATACATACAGATTATCATATATAATATTTAGTATATATTATCAAATATTGTATATAATATTAATATTTTATTAAAATTCTTAAGACTATTATGTGTACATATGAAATTCTATTTTATTGAGGTCTAATATATGTACCAGGGTTTCAGCCATTGTAAATGTTCAAGGATTTTGAGTAAATTTAGAGTTGTTCAATAATCACTACAATCTGTTCTAAAATATTTCTGTCACTCCACTTAGTCATCAATCCGCATTTCTACCCCCCAAAAACCACTGATCTTGTTTCCACCTCTATAGATTTGTCTTTTCCGGACATTTAGTACAAATAAAATTGTATAATATGTATTTTTTAATGTCTGAATTATTTTACTCAGCATAAGGTTTTCAAGGTTCAGCTACCTTGTAGCATGTATCAAGTTGTCATCTCTTTATGTGGTGAATAATATTCCATTGCATAGATATTGACTGAATTTTCTTTATTCATTCTCACATGTGGGACATTTAAATTATTTCTGCTTTTTTGCTATTATGAATAATGCTACTGTGAATAGTCATGTATAAGTCTGTATAAATACTTTCATTTCTTTTAGGTATGTACTTAGGAACAGAAGTGGAATTGCAGGATGATATGTTAACTCTATGTTTGACCTTTCAAAGGACTGTCAGACTGTTTTCTAAAGCAGCCAAACCATTGTACATTCTCACACTAAATATAAGGGTTCTGGTTTTCTACATCTTTATCAACAATTTTTATTATTAGTCTTTTTTATTTTAGCCATCCTCGTGGCTGTGAAGTGGTATCTCATTATGGTTTGGGTTTGCATTTCCCTAATGGCTAGGATGTTAATTATGTTTTCAAATATTAATTTTCCACTAGCAAATCTACTTTGGAGAAATGTCTATTCAGATCTTTTGTCCACTTTTTAAATTGGGTTGTTTGTACTCTTATTACTATGGTGTGAGAGCTCTTTATATATTCTGGAGGCAAGTCCTTTGTCAGATATATGTTTTGAAAATATTTTCTAACCTCATTTTCTTTTGTCTATAAAATGGGGAAATGAATGACTTTCGCTGGGTGGTCATGGAATGCCATTTTGCCATTAGCCTTTCGCATCTCCATTTCCACATCTGAAAAGGAAATTTCTTACTACATATCCTATGCATACTTCCAGCAAAAGGTAAAATATAGAACATATTCTGGACACAACAATTTTACTAAGGCAGAAAACATTATTTCTTTTTTCTTTAAAGATTTTATTTATTCATGAGAGACACAGAGAGAGAGGGACATAGGGATAAGGAGAAGCAAGCTCCCTGTGGGGAGCCCGATGTGGGACTCGATCTCAGCACCCTGGGATCATGACCTGAGCCAAAGGCAGATGCTCAACACCTGAGCCACCCAGGTATCCCAGAAAACACTGTTTCTATCAAAAATAGCATCTTACCTTTTCAATGTTGTGTCAATCCTTCCTTTCTTCTCCTAAACAGAATTTGCATTTACTTTTATTTTTTTTGCATGTGTGTGCTTTAGAAAGTGCTTTGTTTGACTAAACTGTGATACGTTGGAGGTTTTTTTTAATAAACTTTGATGTCCTATGACATATAATGGAGATATTATGACAAATATCTCTAGCTTCTCCTAAACAAGCTCTACTAGAAAGAGACTCCTATTTTCTAGCCTCTCTATGATATGTGAATGGTATATAAACACTGAACTGCACCAGAAGAGATCATGTTTAAGATAACCCAGCAGTACATTTTTTGATGAAGTGAAAACCTTGTGTAAACAACCCCTCTGTAATTAAAATATTTTATAATTTTAATTTGTATGTTGTTATGCTTTCTTCAAGCAGAATAGAGATATCTTGTATCTTTGTGTGTGTTTTTTTTTTTTCATGGAATCGTGAAATCTTTTTGTTGGATAGAGAAACTCAGGATCAGAAAGGCTGTCTTATTCAAGGTCACTCGGCTACTTAATAGCAAAACCATCATAATGAAAATTCACATGGATGGCCATTATCGATTGCTACAATGCTTCTACGTTATTGACAACCCAAGGTAGAGATAACAGTCCACTAAAATGAATACGCTTGCATGAAATTTATTTCTTATAAAGCACTTTTAAACTGGACTTTATATGAAATATTATACCCTAGATAAATCCTGTTATTATTTCCTTCCTGTAAGAACTTTTCATAAATCAAAGGGGCATTTCTAGTGTTAATATTATGAATGACAATAGAGTGTTTACCTTGAATATCTGAGTTGATTTGCTAACTTCTCATAACATAGTTCATACTTTATTTCCTTGTCAAATAGATATGGTGTATGTGTTTGGAAGAGATTCAGGAGTAAGGATAAAATGTGACAGCATATAAAGAAACATAAACAAAACTATAAATACATGTATTTTTTATTCATTTGATTATTAGCAGATGTTTATGGCTCAAGGGTTTTTTTGGTCACTTGTACATTATTTAAAAATAAACTTCAATATGACTTTTAAAAAATGTATGGATTTTCAATGTGGGAGCTTAAAAGACCCAGGGTCTAAAAAGAAATCTAAACTTACTTAAAATTTAAAGGACAATTTACATAAGGTTAAACACATTAGATAATTCCTTCAAAAATTTGATTATTTGTAAAATAAAATCAGAATATTGTTTTGAGGTTCTTTGAAATGTAAAACTGCAATCCTGGTATTCAAATGTGACACCTAAAATTAAGAACATTAATTAATTAACATTCTCATTTTGTCTTTAGCTAAAACATTTAATGGAAAAGAAAGACAGACAAATCTATTGTATTTGTTATTTTCCCAAGCAGCATCATGTTGAGGCTGGAATTGGTTCATTTAGTTTAAACTATAGTGTTTGGACAAAATCTACTGCATGTTTACTAAATAAATCTGTCATCAAAATTTCAGAGATAGATGAGTTAATTAGCTGAAGAAAAGGACTGATTTCCCACTTTCAATAAGAATAAATATGTTTACTTTCCAGTAGCTCATTAGCAAAGTTGGGAATACAGCATATCCTCTCATTAAGGGGAAAAAAGCTTCCAGTGAAGTTTGCTTCTATTCTTTGTGAATTTGAAAGGGTGATTTTAGGCAATGAAATTAATTTCTTCCTCAGAGCATCCTAATATAAAAATGGATTTTCTGACACAAAGAATGAGCAAATATCAACAGTTTGTGATTCATGCTGTAGACAGAAATGTTTAAATGAAAGGGCAATTAAATCATTTTATGGGATACAAGTATGAGGAAACACGAAGATATCTTCTTCTTTTTTTTTTTTTTTTTTAAAGCCAGTCAAATCTAGCAGTGGGGGGTTGTATACGAAGATATCTTCTAACACTACTCTGGAAATTGCACTACAATTATACTTTCTCTCTTCTTTTGTTGTTTTCACAAAGCATTAGCTGAGATAACATAGCAAAAGGCAAAGGGTGTGTTTTTAGTATTTTATTAAAAAATGAAAACCTGTATATTGTTTTATATGAAATGCATCATATTTTGGTTTAAATATGGTTAAGAAAGTAAGAACTTCATTTGGGGAATATAAAAAATAGTGAAAGGGAATAAAGGGAAAAGGAGAAAAAATGAGTGGGAAATATCAGAAAGGGAGACAGAACATGAGAGACTCCTAACTCTGGGAAATGAACAAGGGGTGGTAGAAAGGGAGGTGGGCGGGGGGTGGGGTGAGTCGGTGACGGGCACTGAGGGGGGCACTTGATGGGATGAGCACTGGGTGTTATTCTATATGTTGGCAAATTGAACACCAATAAAAAATAAATTTAAAAAAAAAGAAAATAAGAACTTGAACTCTGGTCCAAGTGGTGACATTGGAGGCCCCTGAACTCTCCTCCTCCAGTGGGCACACCAGATCTACTGCTACAAACAAAACAGTTCCTATTGATGAAATCCAGAAACTAGCTGAGTGACTTCTATACATCAGGTCAAAGAGCACACATCCACATTGATGAGGGGAGGAAAGACTTGAGACACATTCTTGCCATAAACCCTGCCCTTGGCACAGCTATAGAGATGCAAAAGGGAATGCCCATCTTTTAAGACTTTGACCTACTGAATGGGTCCCTACAACACTTAGCCCTGAAAGCCGACAGAGCTTGGTCTGTGATACCCATAAGACTATAGCAAATAAGGATTCCTTGTGGCTAGTCACTCAGGGCTTGGCCCAGAGGTCACCCAGAAAGACTCCTATTTCTATACTTCAAAAGCTACTGCCTGAGGGTCAGGTCTGCTTGAGACTTTTTTTTTTAAGATTTTATTTAATTACTATTTGAAGATTTTATTTATTCATTTTTTATTTTTTAAAGATTAATTTATTTATTAGAGCGAAGGAGAGGGTGAGGGAAAGAGAATCTGCAGCAGACACTGCACTGAGTACAGAGCCCAATATAGGTCTCGATCCCACAATGGCAAGATCATGACCTAAGCTGAAACCGAGTCTGGCATTTGACCAGCTGAGCCACCCAGGTGCCCCCGCTTGAGACTTCTTGACCCAGGTCTCAATGTAGGTCACAAACTTAGTGGAAGCTACCCTTTCTGTCTCAGTACTGCTCTGTCACTGAAGTTTTGTGGCATCAGGTAGGAACACCCTTGTTATTAATGTTGGCATTTCTATGAAGAAGCAACATCAGAAATGGCAGATGTGAGCTTTTGTGTGACTCCTTTGATTTTTTTTAAATTATATTTATTTATTCATGAGAGACACAGAGAGAGAGAGAGAGAGGCAGAGACACAGGCAGAGGGAGAAGCAGGCTCCATGCAGGGAGCCTGACGTGGGACTCGATCCCGGGTCTCCAGGATCACACCCTGGGCCTATGGCAGGTGCTAAACTGCTGAGCCACTCAGGGATCCCCATGTGACTCCTTTGTATATAAAAATAGCAAACATTTATTGAGCACTTACTCTATCAGATATATACCTTCTTTGACTCTGATCTGTTAACTGAAAATAATAAAACACCTTCCCTCCCCAGTAGTGGTTTTGCAAGGCAATAGCAGCAGCAGCAGCAGCAGCAGCAGCATATATTGAGTGCTAAATATTCAACAAACATTTTATATGCATTACTTTATCTAATTCCCTTTATCATCCTTATTTCCCTTTTTCTTTCAGTTTCTGCTCCAACAACAACAAACTTTCCTCTCCCTATAGAACAACTTTTCACTGAGTATACAACACAATAAGCATTTCTACCTTTTGTTCTGAAGCAGATGACATCTTTTCCTTGCTCAGCTCCATGTAGATGTGGAACCCGAGGCATAGAGAGGTGAGATTACTTGCTGGAGAGTTATGCAATTAGGGAGTAGTCAGGTTTATTTGACCCCAGGAATCAGGCTTCAGCTTAGATGCCCATCAGTTAGCCATACTACCTCCTTACCTTAGATGGCAGTGAATGGAAGTATCAATGAATGGAAATTAGAGTAATTGGGACAGGGAAAGAAGAGGTGACTAAAGCCATCAGACTCATTGTAAACTTCCCCTGAGAACCATCTTGTGGGTTTTCAGAAACAATGGGAGGGTATTTTGAGGAAGAGTAGTTTCCTGCTTGACAAATTCTTTGTAATTTGAATATGAACATAAAGGGAATCTCATTTGTATCTATAGGTGGGGGAGGCCTGGGTTGGTTTGTATGGAAATGAGTAGGTTTGGATAAGATGACTCCTAAATGTCCTTTGTGAGCTAATTTTTCTTCCCTGATTCTATGAACACTTAACATGGCACCTTAAATGTTTAGATGCAAGTAATATCTTACTGTCTGGTGGATGTAAATGAAAGAGCAGATAATGTCTTGAAACCCAAATTCATCTTGGTTTCTAGTAGAAGGTGGCTTTTTTTTTAGTTTTAGTGAGATGTAATTGACAACAGCAGTGTATAATTTTAAAGTGTACCACAATGATTTGATTTACATATGTTGTGAAATGATTCCCACAGTAAGTTTAGGTAACAACCATCACCTCATGCAAATACAAAAAAATGTTTTTCTTTGTGTAGTGAGAAGTCTTAGGATCTACTCTCTTAACCACTTTCAAATCTACCATTCAGTGGTGTTAACTATAGTCATGATGTTGTACAATACATCCCTAGTATTTATTTATCTTATAACTGGAAGTTTTGTGCCTTTTGAGCACCTTCATCCAGTTCCCCCAAACCCCAAACCCCCACCTCTGGTAACCACTAAGCTGATCTCTCTTTCTAGAAGTTTGTTTTAGATTCCACGTATAAGTGAAATCATACAGTATTTATCTTAGAAAGTGACTTTTTAAATGGTGTTTGCTTCTTGATGATTCTTTTTTGCATTCTGCTTCTTGAGGCTAAGCAGGAGAGAATATGTCACATGATATTATGCAATGCATATTTAAACATAATCCCAGGCTGTTGAGAATGTGCCATGTGTTTCCAGATAATGTGGAAAGCACTTTCATCAGAAAAAATCAAACTGTGCACTGGGTATTTGGCACAGTAATCAGGTTGCAACCTATTGTTCTGTTTGATCCAGACAGCTGTGCAGGGAACCAAACAGGAACCTTGGAGAAAGTACTTTTAAGCTGCATTACATGTCTAATGATATAGGGCACAACTCTGCAAACCTAAGCGATTTTAGCCATTTCAGTGAGCTATAGAACACTGGGCATTACGCAACAAAGAAAAAGTGAGTCATAATTTTTTAGAGTGCTATAGTACAGAGACAATGACCTATGCTCCTTTGGAAGGCAAGCCCCTCCAAATGTGCTCTATGTCCTCTTCCCTCACACCTCAAGAATTTTGCTTCTCCATTTTTCACCTTCTGTGGCATCATCAATCTCTCATTGACTACTGGATCATTCAAGTTAAAGGCACGAAATGCTCTATTAACTTCCAGGATTAAAACAACAAAATAAGTAAATCTCTCATGACTCCTCTTACACCTTCAGTTACCATTCTATTTCTCTCCTCTCTTTAATGGCAAATGGTCTAGGAATAAACCTAACCAAAGAGGTAAAGGATCTATACCCTAAAAACTATAGAACACTTCTGAAAGAAATTGAGGAAGACACAAAGAGATGGAAAAATATCCCATGCTCATGGATTGGAAGAATTAATATTGTGAAAATGTCTATGCTACCCAGGGCAATTTACGCATTTCATGCAATCCCTATCCAAATACCATGGACTTTCTTCAGAGAGTTGGAATAAATCATCTTAAGATTTGTGTGGAATCAGAAAAGACCCCAAATAGCCAGGGGAATATTGAAAAAGAATACTAGAGCCAGGGGCATCACAATGTCAGATTTCAGGTTGTACTACAAAGCTGTGATCATCAAGACAGTGGCATACTGGCACAAAAACAGACACATAGATCAATGGAACAGAATAGAGAACCCAGAAATGGGCCCTCAACTCTATGGTCAAGTAATATTCGACAAAGCAAGAAAGACTCTCCACTGGAAAAAGGACGGTGTCTTCAATAAACGGTGCTGGAAAAATTGGACAGCCACGTGCAGAAGAATGAAACTAGATCATTTTCTTACACCATACACAAAGATAAACTCCAAATGGATGAAAGATCTCAATGTGAGAAAAGAATCCATGAAAATCTTAGAGGAGAACACAAGCAACACTTTTTTTTTAACTTGGCCACAGCAACTTCTTGCAAGATCCATTGAAGGCAAGGGAAACAAAAGCAAAAATGAACTATTGGGACTTCATCAAGATAAAAAGCTACTGCACAGCAAAAGAAACAGTCAACAAAACTAAAAGACAACCTACAAAATGGGAGAAGATATTTGCAAATGACATATCAGATAAAAGGCTAGTGTCCAAGATCTATAAAGAACTTATTAAACTCAACAGCAAAGAAACAATCCAATCATAAAATGGGCAAAAGACATGAACAGAAATTTCACCAAATTATAGGCATTTTAGCTTTCACTTTGAATGAAATAGATAGCCATTGTAGTATTAGGGGCAACCAGTGACTTTCTAATTCATCTCTCACATCTCCCCAACTCCTAATTTACCATGCTACAGGTTCCTTGCTCTTCCCCAATATACCAGGCATGCTGCCAGTGTGGGGTTTTATACTTGCTGTTTCCTTTATCCAGAATGCTTTTCCTCCATATATCCACATGGCTCTCTCCTTCACTTTTTTCATGTCTCTGTTCAGATGTCACACTGGCTATTTTTCTCACCAATTTTTACTATACATATATGCAGCTATAATGTGTGTGTGGGGGGGGTAATGGCTATTTATATCTATATATAGACATTTCTGAGGCTTTAAAAATTATTCTTTGGTGTCATAGTGTTCTTAAGATTCTGCAGCTTACAGGGGCACCTGGGTGGTGCTCCTGACTCGATTTTGGCTCAGGTCATGATCTCATGGATTGTGAGATAGAGTCCTGCATCAGGCTCTTCGCTCAGCAGGGATTCTCCTTGAGATTCTCTCTCTCCCTCATCCCCTCTCCCCACTTGTGCTCTCTCTCTCTCTCTCAAATAAATCTTTTTTAAAAATAGATTCTGCAGTTTACTATTTTTTCTCAACTCTGTATTTGTATTTAGCCCCACTGATAATAGTTCTAGTTGATTTATCTTGACTGCTATGTGATGCTCTATTGTATTACTATATCTCAATTCAGTTAATTTGCTATTAGATGCAATGCTAGATAACCATTTTAAAAATTTTAATTTCAGTATAGTTAGCATTAAATAGTCATTCTTATATATATCTCCTTGCAACTCTGGATAAGGAAACCTAAGTGTATCCACCAGCTAGTGAAATTGATGGGTCATAATGTATGCACATTTTTAGGTACCATCAGCATATGAGTGTTACAGTATTTCTACACCTTTGCTTAAACAGTGTGGAAGAATATATTTTTTAATTATAGGTAAAACTATATCTACTTTTTGTTTTATTTTGATTCTCCTCATTATTAGTGAGTAACTTTTCATACATATATTGAACCCATCAATTTAAAATTCTCTGAATGTCCTGTACTTTTGCTCATTTTTCTTCTGGGTGTTTTATCTTTTTTATTTACAATATTATTTGAAGCATTTATTTATATGCTCTGAATAGTAAAACTTGGCCAGTTATATGCATAACTTTTCCCTATTTATATTTTCCATATTTCTTACATATGTTGTCCATCATGTTTAATGAGAAATTTTTAAATTCAATTTGATAATATTTATTAATATTTTACTATATGTTTCGTACCTTTTATGTTTTAAGAAATCATATGTTCTTTAATTTCATAATAGTCTCCTCTATTTTTTTAATAGTTTTCGTTTTTCCTTTTCTCCATGTAGGCATCAAATACATATGAAAAGGATTTTTGTATACAGGGTCTTAGGGGGTTGATTCTTAAAATAATTTATTCACTCATTTTATTCACTTAGCAACTATTGAGCACCTACCATGTGCATGTACTATTTTTCTGGTGATAGAGAACAGTGATCAAAACAAATCAAGCTCTGTACAAAATGGAACTTAAATTCTAGGGGGGGATATAGAGACACAAGGCCACACTGATAAGAGGACTTTCAATTGAAGACCACGTGAGAGAGGGAGCTAGCCATGTAAAGGGAGTGGAAAGGGCATTTAGATGGGAGTAGCTGAACGCAGTTGGAAAGAAGCAAGGGAGGTAAAATGCTTGGAGGGGAGTAAGAATTATGAAATTAGGAGGAGGTGAGGTTCAGTAATTGTCCCAGTGCCTTTTCTTTTAGAGTTGATTCCTGTGCCCATTGTTTCCTAATGCCACCTTCATTACATATCAACTTTCAATGTATATGTGGAGCTATTTCTAAATAAGCTTTGTTCCATTTATTAACCCATCCCTGTGTGAATATCACAGAGTTTTTATTATTACAGCTTTATAATAAGTCTTGATAACTGATAGGACAAGTCTTACACCTTCTTTTTCTTCTTTAAAATTGTTTTGATATCCCTAATTCTTTAGTTGTTCAGAGGGATTTTAGTATTTGTTTTTCTGGGCCTGGCCTATTTTACTTAGCTTAAGTCTTCCATGTCTGTCCATGTTGTTGCAAATGGCAGGATGATGGCATCAAATACTTGGTTGACATAGTGGTAGTCAGGTTTCTTTACTAGAAAATTGCTCTTTTCTTCCCCCTTTCCATATTGTACTCTTTGGAAAGAAGTCTATATGCAGACCCTTGCTTGAGAGTTTTGCTCTACCTTTTTGAGAGTGGAGCAGCTACACAAACTATTTGGAATTATTCTACATGAGAGATTCATCTTTTTCCCCATTTATTTGGATATCCATTTATTTATTTATTTATTCAATCATTTACTTATATCAGTATGAGCTCATGGATATTTATTTTATTCTTTAGGTTATAATCCAGTACCACTTTATTTACGTTTTGCATGTTGTTCCAGTTTGGGCCATTAGAGGTCTCCCAGTTGGTTTATATGTCCGTTTGACATATCCCCATCATCATGGATAGTTTTTAGCACTTCCTTACTTTATGGCACTACAAGATACTCTAAGATCATCTTGTATATTTTTTGACCCAGTCACCAAATCAGCTATTTTTCCAAATGTCGCTCTTGTTACTTTATTTTTTTTTTTTTTTCGCTCTTGTTACTTTAATCTGAGAATGGCTTAGAAACAAACATCTGGGCACTAAGTATGCTCATTGCTTCTGGGTTGTTGTTGCTTTTAGACCCACGTAGCTGACAGAACAAGGAGACATACATATGTATACTAACCCATGTATATACACACATCTATAAATATTTCTATATGCCACCATCTGTATTTATAGTAAGATAAACATGAGTTCATAATGATGACTCCAACTCTAATCCATTACCACCTGGATCATTCTAGCCTTGCTTGTCTGTGAACTCCCACTCTAACACTAAGGAACCTAGTTCCCACCATATGCTATCCATTTTTTTATTTCTTCAGTTTCAGCATACAACAGTATCAGAATTGTTAACCAGAATCCCCGGGGAAAACAAGTTTATCCAATAATGTACAGTATTTGTATGTGGTTGCTTTTGTCTTTTACAATCTCTACTTTTTGTCCTGTAAAGTTCAGTAAGTTTTAATAAATGCATGGTATCATGTTTTTATCATTACAGTATGATGCAGAATAGTTTCATAGCCTAAAGAATTCTCTGTGCTTTACCTATTCTTCACTCCCCTACATCTGCCTTGAAATAACAACCACTTTACTTTCTACTACCTCTAGGGTGTTGCCTTTCCCAGTATGCCATGTAACTCCTGTCATACAAGTATATAGCCTTTTAAGGTGGATCCTTTCACTTAGCTATATACATTTAGGACCCATTCACGTCTTTGAATGGATGGATGGCTCATTTCTTGTTATTGTTGTGTAATATTCCATTATATGGATTTATCACAGTTTGCCCATTGAAGGATTTATCCATTTGCCCATTGAAGGACATTTTGGCTGCTTCCAGGTTTTTTGTGATTATAAATAAGTCTTCTACAAACATCCATGTGTAGGTTTTTGTGTGGACATAAATTTTCACCTCATTTAGGTAAATTCCAAGGAATACCATTGCTGAACCATATTGTAAAAATATGCTTGGTTTTGTAAGAAACTGCCAAACTGTCTTCCAAAGTGGCTATATCATTTTGCATTCATAACAGTGATTAATGAGAGCTATTGTTTTTTCTGTATTCTCACAGCAATTTGTATTGTCAGGGTTTTTGATTTGAGCAATTCTTTGCTTTTATATTGATTTAGTGTACAGAAATATTGTTTCACTCTGAATATCTGTCATCATTTGCATTTCGATTCTTCTGTATTTGCTGTATAAATAATTATATAGACAGTGAATAATGCCAGCTTTGCTTCTTCCTTCTGTTCCGAATATTCTAATTTTTTTCTTTTCCAATTGGACTTTCTAGTACCTTCATTTCAGTGGTGAATAGAAATAGTGCAGTAAACATTTTTGAAATTAAGTGTTGTTTTTCACATTTTACAATTAGATAAGATGTTTGTTGTAAAACTTATTGACACATGTTATGGAGTTAAAAAGATTTCCTCAATCTGTAGTTTGGTGAGAGTTTTAATCATGACAGGATGTTTAATTTAGTCTATTGTTTTGACCCAATTGAGACTCTCATATAATTTTCTCTTATGTTAATATAGCAATTAAAAGTAGTATATTTTCTAATGATAAACCATTCTTAAATTCCCAGCAGAAATCCAGTTTATTCATGTCACTTTTAAAATATACTGATAGTCTTACATTGCTAATATCTTATATAAAACTTGTATATTTATGTTCATAAATGTATTTGCCCTGAAATGTTCTTTTATATTGCTATCCTTGTTAGGTTTTTTTATTATTATTTGTTTGTTTTGTTTTGTTTTGCAGAAATGGTAGACTAACCTCACAAAAGGATATTAGGTACTTTTCTATTTTCTCCATACTTTGAACTTTTGTATAAAATTGACACTTTCTCTAAGAGTGACACTTTCTCTCATTTAAATATATGAAAAGAACATGCCTATTAATCTGCCTGGCCCTAGTGGAGGATTTTTTCTGGGTATATTTTTAAATTATTGATATAATTTCTTTCATGCTTACATGTATATTCAGTTTTAAAAATACTAAAACCCCCTTGTTTTACAAAAAAATTATTTTTCAAGTAAAGGCGATTGTTCTCACAAAAAAAAAATACTAAAACCATCTTTGTAATAGTTTTCTAGGAAATTTTCATTTAATTTAAATTTTAAAATTTAGTGGTATAAAGTTCTTTATAATTATCTATTATACTTAATCTGAAATCTATCTTTGCCTACTACCTTTTTCATTCTCAGTATTGTTTATTTATTCACCAAATTTTGAAAAGTTTGTCCATTTTATTATCTTTTCAAAGAATTAGCAGTTGAAACAAACTAGGGGTGGTAGAAGGGGAGGAGGGCGGGGGATGGGAGTGAATGGGTGACGGGCACTGGGGGTTATTCTGTATGTTAGTAAATTGAACACCAATAAAAAATAAATTAAAAAAAAAGAATTAGCAGTTGGTTTTGATTTTGTTACTTTTTACTTTGATTTTTTTAAGCACCTTCTGTATTTATCTTTAAATGATCCTTTCTTTTACTGACTGTAATTTTATTCTGTTGTTCTTTTGCTCACTTCTTGAATTAAACACTAGAGTAGAGGAAGTTAACTTTCCATGAAAGATTTATTTTTTCCTATAGTGTAGAATTGTGGCTGACTTGTATCTGCCCAACTAGGGACAATGGTAACCTGTCATTTATGTGTAATCCCCCCAATGGGATGTCAGCAGAGGTGACATACTTCACTTTTGGACCAGGAGAAGTAACTATTAGATGCAACTTCCACTATACTCTTTCCCTTTGTCTTCTTGGTTTCCAGTAGGAATTCTCTTACACCAAATAAGTGTCATACCATTCAGTTTGATTCCAACACTAAGTACTCAGACTTAGCCAAGACCCCACAAATTAAGAGCAAAATCCTTCAATTATGACATTAGCTACCCTGAGTTACCATAGACCCCACAGGTTCAGTTATATAACACTGCTCCTTCTTTAGACTTCAGCTGTAAGTCTTAGGTCCCCTATGCTTCTGACTTGGCTACAGTTTCAGGGGTACCACAACCTCCCTTTAGGTTTGATAATCTGCTAGAATGATTCACAGAACTCAAAAAAGTGCTATACTTATAATTAATGGATTATTATATATGATACAAATGAACACAGAGTTGAAGAGGTACATAGAGTAAGGTCTGGGTGGGTTTCTAATGTGGGAGCCTCTTGGTCTCTGTGGTATCCTCATGTTATACTGATGTGTTCACCAACTTTTCCCTTCCTGAGAGCTTGGAGGCTTCAAAGATTTGACTCTCTAATCACATGTTTGGTTCATTTAGCAACCAGCCCCTACCCGAAGCTATCAAGAGTCCTCAAGAATTACTCAGCTTATTAGAATAAACTGAAGCATAGTCCAAAGAAGTTTGCTACAAATAACAAAAGACATTTATATCCCTCTGGAAATTCCAAGGAAGTTTTTTTAATTCTGTGTCAGGAATTTGGGACAAAGATAAAAAATAATTTTCAGGGATCCCTGGGTGGCGCAGCGGTTTGGCGCCTGCCTTTGGCCCAGGGCGCGATCCTGGAGACCTGGGATCGAATCCCACATCGGGCTCCCGGTGCATGGAGCCTGCTTCTCCCTCTGCCTGTGTCTCTGCCTCTCTCTCTCTCTCTCTCTCTCTCTCTCTCTCTGACTATCATTAATAAAAAAATAAATAAATAAAATAATTTTCATTATACCACTCTTTGTCTATGGGCTGAATGATGTAAAAGCAGCACTGAAATTACAATATGTTGAAACCACAAGATGGAATCAACCAGGATCTAATGTCACTTCTTGGAGGAGAGGTATATAAACTTATTATGATCATATGAGTGAAAATTAATAATTTATTTTGTCAAGGAAATTTGATTTGAGCATTATCACAGCAGCTAACACTGCTTACCTGACTAGTGCATACATACAACTCATTATTTTTCTGCCTTTATTTTTTGGGTAAAGGGAACCTTTTCAACTAAATTGAAGAACCTAAGGGACAGAATTTGGGGTGAACACAGCAACTAGAAAATTAGGGGAAATCCAAGGAAGGGGAGAGCCGTTAGAGGTAAAACCCTACATTTTGCATAAAATAATCTTCATAGATATATATTACTAAAAACAGCCTCAAAATATATGAGCCCAAATTGACGGAGCTAAAGAGACATAAAGTCACAAACATCATTGAAGATTTAAAAACTTTAATTGATATAAGTAGTCCAAAGATCAATAAAGTCATAAACAATCTGAAAAACACTATCAACTCTCTTGATATTGATATTTATACGTTACACTCTAAAATTAAAAGAATACACATTCTTTCCAAGTGTACATGGCATGTTAATTTAGACAATATGCTTGGCCACAGAACAAACCATAATAAATATATAAGGTTTGAAGCCATACAGAATGTCATGCTGTGTTCTCTTAACACAATGAAATTAAATAAAAAGTCTATAACAGAGATGTAGAAAATCCCCAAATGTTGAAAACTAACTGACATACTTCTAAGTACTCCATGAGTCAAAAATGAATTACAAGAAAATTAGAATGAATATATATACACATACTTATATATCTAATTTTCTTATAATACACATATATATGTATATATATACATAGAATATATACATAGAATATATATATATTACAAATTTGTTTAGGCTTTATTTTTTTTTAGGCTTTATTTTTTTAGGTACCTTTTAGCTCTTGGTTTCTAACTATAGTCCATATCATATCAACATTTTATGCTATGTTGAGATGTGTCTTTTGATCCCATATATGACCATTTTTCATAAATGTTCCATGTGTGTTTGGAAAGAATGTGTTTCTAAATTTTATTTGCCAGATTCTGTATATGGACGTAAAAAGAAGCATTTTATGTGTTCTGTTCTGTATACAGCTTTCTTATAGCTGTTTTTTAAAAATTTTCTTTCAGGACTTTTTGTGACTCCTGAATGTGAAAATTCCTATCTTTTGAACTCTGGAAATGTCTCAGCTATTATCTCCTCAAAATATTGTCTTTCCCCCATCTTTCTCTTCACCCTTTCTGAACTCCTAATTGGTGTATATTGGACATTCTAATTCAATTTCCCATGTCTCTCAAGATCTTTTTTTTAAAAAAAATTTTATTTATTTATGATAGTCACACAGAGAGAGGGAGAGAGAGGCAGAGACACAGGCAGAGGGAGAAGCAGGCTCCACGCAGGGAGCCTGACGTGGGATTCGATCCTGAGTCTCCAGGATCGTGCCCTGGGCCAAAGGCAGGCGCCAAACCACTGCGCCACCCAGGGATCCCAAGATCTTTTTCTTATGTTTCATTTGTTTACCCCTGTATTAAGTTTTGACAATTTTCTAAAATATGTTTTCCATTTCTTGAGTTCTTTGTGTTGCTATTTACACAATCCATTTTTATTTGTACTGTGATCACTGTTTTTCATTTTTAAGATCTCCTTCTTTTATATAGTGCTTCTTACTTTTTAGATTACATCTTTTGTTCTTTATCTTTATTTCTTTAAGACATATTTTTGTAGTTTCTATAATATTGTTTTTGAGAGTCTGATCCCTACGTTTTTAAGTCACATAACTTTTCACTCTGCTAGATTACTTTCTCATTTATTTTAAAAATTTTCAGTCTAACCATATAGCTAATAGAGAATTTTTGTGATGATTCTTTGTTACATGAATTGAGAATGTATATCTCAGAGTGATTTTATATTAGGGTCTTACAAGTTGACCGTAGGTATCATGGAGTATAGATTGTGCTAATATCTCAACTTAGGGGTTCCTATATCATACATATAATATATATTTTAAGCCCTAAACAACATGTAATGTAGGCCTGTATTCCTCAAATCTTCTAGACTGACAAGTTCCCTTCTTGTCTTCCTCTGAGAATGAATGGATTTTTTCTATCTTACCCTTTCATTGAAGTTAGTCTTTTGATGTTTTCACTCAAAGCTTTCTAAACTTTTTACATCATGCTGCATATGGAAAATTGTAACATCTGTAACACATAGATATGCCCCACCACACACTGGTTTAATAGCTCTGATCCCAATTTATACACTGGTCTCTCTTCTAATTTATCCGCTTATGGGTGGACACACCTACCTTTTTATTACAGGAAGCTATTAAAACCTTCAAACTCCATCATTATTATAACCCACATCCTTCCTTCCCATCCCAAGGTGGCTGAGGTGTCATTTTAGGTGCCTAGAACTCTGGTTATCAGTTTATTCTCTGTGTGTCTCTCCATATATCTCTCTTCTTCTTTCTGTTCTTGGTCATTTCTGTTTTTTTCCTAAGCCCAACTATGTATTTAAAATAAAAATTTGTTTTACCTGGCATTTACATGTATTTGTAGTTGGAAAGGTTTTCCACTAACTTCTCATAAAATACTGTTGGTACAATAAGTCATCTCTTCATTCTTTAACTCTCATCTTTTCCCATTAATATCATTCAATTAAAATTACTTTGACAAAGCGTAGCAATTGGTTAGACTAGGGTATGCTGCAGTAACAATTCCAAAATTTCATTGGCTTGCCAACAACAAACATTTATTTCTTTTGAATATTACGTTTTGGTTGCAGGTCAGCTGAGATTCTGCAACATGCCCTCTTTAAGATCTAGACTAAAGGGAAAACTCTTGCCTAAAACATTGTCATTTCTGTAGCAGAAGAAAAAGACAAAGGAGGCATATACTTCTGCTCATATCTATGGTGTGAGAATATTTAATCTCCCACCCCACAAGGAGGAGCTCATGGAGTGGACTCTAAGGAGAGTCAGGTGATATTTTTGAACAGTAACTTAATAATCCTTACTCTAAAATGCTATATTCCATAGATAGGTTGAGTAAAAAGATGACTAAAACTTATCACCATTATTTGACATAGGCTGATGTTCTCTACTCCTTAAAGCATTATTCTAATGGCTTTCCTCAGTCTGTACTCTTCTGATTTTAGTCTAGTAATCAAAATATATATGACACAACCAGCAGAATCTCACACCATAAAAATGGCCACGTCTTAGAACTCTCATATATTAAAAACATGAATTTATTTTTATCATTCTAGTGAAAACCACTTCCAATGTCTCTTTTAATGTTTGATAAGTGAATTAGAAATAAGCATGCTGTTGGGGTGCCCAGGTGGCCTCAGATGGGGCACCTGGGTTGCTCAGTGGTTGAGCGTCTGCCTTTGGCTTAGGTCATGATCCTGGGATCCTGGGATCCAGTCCCACATTGGGCTCCCCCAGGGAGCCTGCTTCTGCCTCTGCCTATGTCTCTGCCTCTCTCTGTGTGTCTCTCATAAATAAATAAATAAAATCTTTACTAAAAAATGCATCTGACCAAATGTAGCCCCACAGCCAGCTCCCCACTCAGCAAGGAGTCTGTTTCTCCCTCTCCCTCAGCCCCTCCCCTTACTCATGCTCTCTCTCAAATTGTGGGAATGGCAAGTTTTGTGTGTATAGCCAAACCTACTTAATGTCAATTCTATTTCAACCACCATGACTCAACAAAACCACGTTATAATACAGGAGATAAATATGTCTGGTTTATATTGACTGAAAGGTCTGTTTTCTAAATTAAATGTTTAAATAAAAAGATCATTAACTTGCATGGCCTTACCTTTGAAGGTGTCCCAGATAGCAAAGGAATGTGATGGGCAAATGGGAGCAATGATTTTAATTTGTAACAGAAAACAAACTGTGTAAAAATGCCTCCACTTGGTTGATTTCATTTTCAGATTGTGGAAGATCCGGTTACTTATGAGGAGCTACTATTTAAAGTTAAAAAAAATTCCACTGTGAATAAATAGGTGTTGATGTTATCCCTTGATAGCATTAAGTGCAATGTTGTGCCATAAAAATTCTCAAACATATGCAGATTTCTTAGCAAGCAGAACAAACTGCCCCAGAGAGAGTAAAGAGACAAGGGTAACCTTGTTCTGAAGCATTTATTTGCCTTTCCAAACGTTGACCCTTTTAGAAGTCTGATGTTCCTGAATTTTAAAATAGCAAGCTTATGTTGCTAGTGTAATTGTTTAAAGCAAATACATTTAAGCTACAATACATGAACATGAAAGCATGTGTCCTTGAAGTATGCAATATAAATATGTATAAAAGTCATGCATTGTCTGTATTTGGGAAAATGGATAGCTGATAATCTTATAAATACATTGATTTATTGCATGTACTTTAACAAAATGAATGGCAGCTAGGATTTTTTTCTTGTTTATTTTTATAATATAATAATTGAAAAATAGCTTTCCAAGAGGAACAGGTTTACTCAATGAGACTGCTAATGAAGTCATACCACTATTTTTCAACTTGATCACCATATTTGCCAAATGGATTATCCAGATTGCAACTCTTAGATGTGCTGCCACAATTTATCTACCACAGGGTATGACTTGGGGGAATGATTATTTCAAGTGTGAATCATATGTGCGTATTTTACAAGCTAGCAGGTTGACCATAATTTGTCATTTTTTTTTAGTTGACTACAGTTTGTCAATTGTCAACAAGTATTTATTGAACAACTATGTTCATAGAGTCAAACTGGGTTGTGGATTGTGGAAGAAAGAGGGAAAAGAAAAAGAAATAAAACCTGGTTTTTGCTATTAAACAGCTTCCCGCCCCAAAACAAATATATAAATATATGTAATATCAAATGTGGTAGGAAGAATTCTAAGATGGCACCATGAGCTACTCTCCCTGGCATTACTCCCATGATTATGTTACATGGCAAAAGAGATTTTGGAAATGTAGTTAAGGTTACTAATAAGCTTGCTCTATAGTAAGGGTATTATCCAGGTGGGTGTAACCTAATTACCTGAGTCCCTTAAAAGCAGAGTTTTCGGGGCAGCCCAGATGGCTCAGTGGTTTAGTGCCGCCTTCAGCCCAGGGCCTGATCCTGGAGACCCGGGATCGAGTCCCGCGTTGAGCTCCCTGCATAGAGCCTGCTTCTCCCTCTGCCTCTTTCTCTCTCTCTCTCTCTCTTTCTCTCTCTCTGTGCCTCTCATGAATAAACAAAGTCTTTTTTTTAAAAAAAAAGCAGAGTTTTCTCTGCATAGTAGCAGAAGAGGAAGTCAGAGATTCAAAGCATATGGTAGTTGAAGGCACTGCTGCTTGCTTGAAGATGGAAGCATCCACGCGGGGAAAACCTGAGAGCAGTCTCTAGTTGTTGAGTGATCCGTGGTTGACAGCCAGAAATCAGGGACCTTTACTCCTTCATCCACAACTAATTGGACTGTGGCAATCACCTGAATGAGCTTGGAAGGGGACCCAGAGCTGCATATGAAAATGCAACCCCAACTGACACCTTGATTTTCCATGTGAGGTCCTGAGAATTTTGCCTAAAAGAAGGCCGTTGTGGCTGCAGAATGGTAAACAAGAAGAGGAAAATGGATTATGCAAGGACCTATGGACCGTGGTAAACCAAAGAAGGTTTTTGCTTGTTTTTTAAAGCCAAGGGAGTGACAATCATATTTACATGGTGAAATGGTAATTCTGTTTGCCAGGTAGAGTATGGATTGGGTTGAATTAGGGATAGAGAATCAAAAAACATGTTACTTTGGAAACTATTGTAACAGACTAGGCCAGGGGGTGAGAGTGGTTTGGACCAGGGTGATAATACTAGAGACCTATAGAAATTTTGTGATAATAAATTTGTGTTGTTTGAAGTGGCTTAGTAAAATATGCCTCAGAGAAAAGTATAAACAGTGATATGTGTGATACTACATTCTTTTACGAATTTGAGGAATAGGCTTCTTTGAAAAAGTTGTGTTTGAAGTAGACCTGCAAGAAAATGAATTTGATTTTAACAAATGGAGACATGGGAAATTAATAGTAGGCCAGTAGTTCTCAAATTTGGTAGCATATTGTATTCCCTGGGATGCCTTAGATATACTGATGGCAGCGTTTCTGATTTAATTGTTCTGGGTGCCACTTAAGTGTTAGTGTTTTTAAAAATCTCCCCAGGTGTTTTCAGTCGACTGAGAAAGATCACTCATTCAGATGGTTACCATCTAATCTCTTGAGAGCAGGAATAGCATAAAAAGGTGGAGGAAGGACAAATTTGCTCTCTGAGCTGAGACATCCATTTTCTCCTGCCCTAGGATACCAGTATTCCTGATTTTGGGGCTTTTGGACTCAGGTTTGACTTACATTATTGCCCCCAACCCTCATCCCATTGCCATTCTCAGCACTTTGGGTACAGACTGAATTACACCACCAGCTTTCCTGGTTCTCCAGCTTACAGACTGGATCGTGGGACTTAGCCTCTGTAACCATGTGAGCCAATTCCTATTATAAAACTCCATGTGCATATATCTGTATATATCCTATTGGTTTTGTTTCTCAGGAGAACCATAATACGGGCACCAATGCTAGATTATAACTACATGAAACAATTAAGAATTTTTCTGCTCTTGGGGGGGTCAGAGCCAGCAGGGTGAGCAGATGAGGAGGTTTGCACATGGGAAAATATAGAGGGAGCTGACCATGTTTCTCTTACTGCAGAATTCACAGCTCTTTTAGTGTTGTATTGCTGCCATAGTACCACAAACCAAAGGGTTTTAAACAACAACAACAAAACTAATTATATCACATTTCTATAGGCCTGAAGTCCAGGTACACCATGGGTGAGGTGGTTCCTCTGCTTAAAGACTCACAAGGCTGAAGCAAAGGAGCCAGAACATGTTATATTCATTTCTGGAGGCTCCAGGGGAGAATACATTAGGCTCATTCAGGTTGATCGCTGAATTCAGTCTCATGCAGTTATGAGACTAAGGTTCTCATTTCCTTGCTAGCTGTTGGCTGGCAGTTTTTCTCAGCTTCTGGAAGCCTCGACATTCTCTAGATCTTTGTCTTCTTCGGTGTCAGCAACAGTGAATTGAAGCCCTCTCATGATTAAAATACGTTTGACTCTTCTATCTCCTCTCTTTTAAGGCATATCTTTTGCCGTTATACGGTTTTCTTCTTCTGCTTTTAAGGGCCCCTGTGATTCCATTGGGCTCACCTGAATAAATGTAGGATACTCTCTAAGGTCAATTGATTGAAAACATTATTTTCATCAGTAAGGTGCCTTCACAGCTGTCATTAGTATTTAATTGAATAACCAGAAGATGGAAATCTTTGGGAATACCTGAAAAAATATGTCAATAGCCTAAAATAGAACAGAGCTCAACAAAGAAAGAAAAGCTATGTTAAATGAATGGCAGAGTTAAGTTTTAAAATTTATTCATCAATATCTCAGAAAAACTGAAGAAACTCTAACATTTGCTAGCTATTTCATCTAGATGTGAAAAGATTAAGTCAACAAAATTAAACAAGGTGGGCATTTTCTAAATTTCTGTCCTGACTTTTGATCTCTTTTCCATCTTAGAGAAAGTTATCTATCCTCATGGCTTCAACAATGATCTCTCTATGGATTACATCTGTAGTAGCCACTATTTTTTTGTGTGGTGAGGTATCCAAGAATAGCCTACACCTTTATTTTTTTTTTATTTATGATAGTTACAGAGAGAGAGAGGGAGGCAGAGACACAGGCAGAGGGAGAAGCAGGCTTCATGCACCGGGAGCCCGATGTGGGATTCGATCTCGGGTCTCCGGGATCAAGCCCTGGGCCAAAGGCAGGCGCCAAATCGCTGCGCCACCCAGGGATCCCAGCCTACACCTTTAAATTTCAAATGTTTGGGTCCTTATGATTTAGATAGCATCGGGAAGATTTTTTTTTGTAATTTTCTGTTTCCTGAAACTTACCAGTCTAAAACAGATTTTATAGAGACGTTTTGTTAAGGTTAAAAAAAAAAACAGCACTAGAAGGGTTACATATACACTTTGTTATGAATTGCAGTGTGATTTGGAAAAGTCATTGGAAATATCTACATAATGATGCTAGTAATGCTTTATTTGCATGTTTTATGGGAATGTTATAAAGCCTATATGAAATTAATATATATGGAAGTACTTTAAAAAATAGGAAGGACTTTTCAAATGAAAGAAAACAGTGATTGTTATTTTTTTACCTCCACCAACCAAAAATGACTAGTTAAAAAATGTTTTAATTTTTTATCTTTAATTCAGAGAAGTCCAAATAAATAGAATCACTACTTTATATGAACAAAAATGCCTTTTTTTGCAGTTGAGCAAGAGCTATCATTATCACAAATACAAATGATACTGTTAAATTTGCATTGGGTAATTGTTGTTTAAGAACCTGTTTCTAAATAATGCATCTTCTGAATAGCATTTAGATTGAAAATTTGAGCGAAAAAATCACTTTTATTTAGTAACATACATTTAAGACTCCTCCACTTCTTTTTAAAGCTTGATAGGTCATTTCCTTTCAGTGTTGAATAATAATCCATTGTCTGAATATACTACAGTTTATTTTCCATTCACCTAATGAAGGACATTTTGGTTGCTTCCAAGTTTTGGTGGTTATGAATAAAGCTGTTATAAACCTTCATATGTAGGTTTTTGTGTAGTCATAAATTTACAGACCTTGGGTAAATTCCAGTGAGTGTGACTGCTGGAACATATGGTAAGACTGTTTAGTTGTATAATAAACTGCCAAACTATTTTTCCTCTAAAGTGACTGTACCATTGTGCTTTCTCACCCACAGTGACTGAGAGTTCCTGTTGCTTCACATCCTTGCTAGCATTTGATACTGTCAGTGTTTTGGGTTTTGACCATTCTAATAGCTGTGTAGTTGTAACTCATTTTTTTAATTTGCATCTCCCTAATAATATATGATGTTGATTATTTTTTCATATACTTATTTGCCATCTGTATATCTGCTTTGATGAGGTGTCTTTTTGGGTCTTCCCATTTCTAATCAGGTTGGTTGTTTTCTTATTGCTGAGGTTTAAGAGTTCTTTGTGTATTTTGGATAATAGTCCTTTATCAGATATGTTTTTTTGCAAATAATTTCTCCCAGCCTGTGACTTCTGTTCTCATTCTCTTGACAGTGTCATTCACAGAAGTCTTAAATTTTAATGAAGTTCAGTTGATCAGTTATTTCTTTTATGGATTGTACCTTTGGTGTTGTATCTAAAAACTCATCACCCATAGTCAAGGTCCTCTAGGTTTGCTCTTCATCTTCTAGAAGTTTTATAGTTTTACGTGTTACATTTAGCTCTATGATCCTCTCTGAGTTAATTTTTGTTAAATGTATATAGATTAATTTTTTAGCTGAGTGAAGTAAGTCAATCGGAGAAGGACAAACATTATATGTTCTCATTCATTTGGGGAATATAAATAATAGTGAAAGGGAATATAAGGGAAGGGAGAAGAAATGTGTGGGAAATATCAGAAAGGGAGACAGAACGTAAAGACTGCTAACTCTGGGAAACGAGCTAGGGGTGGTAGAAGGGGAGGAGGGCGGGGGGTGGGAGTGAATGGGTGACGGGCACTGGGGGTTATTCTGTATGTTAGTAAATTGAACACCAATAAAAAATAAATTAAAAAAATAAATGTATATAGATTAATTTTTATATGGATATTCAGTTGTGCCTGCAGCATTTGTTGAAAGGATTACCATTGTTCCATTGTATTGACTTTGCCTTTTAATCAAAAATTATTAAACAAAAAAAATTAGTTGACCATATTTATGTAGGTCTATTAGTAGGCTTTCTATTCTGTTGATCTATTTTTCCATTCCTTCAGAAGTACCATGTGGTCTTGATTACAGTAGCTGTATAGAAAGTCATGAAGTCTAGTGGTGTCATTTCTCCAAATTTATTTTCATTCAATATTGTATTAGCAATTCAGGATTTTTTTTAACTCTTCATATAAACTTTAGAATCAATATGTTGATGTCCATGAAATAGCTTGCTTGGATTTTATAGTGCTTTTATTTACAACACTCTGACACCATATGTATGGCATCTTTTCTAGTAGCACTTCTTCAAGTCTCTGACAACAGCTGGGTGTCCTACAATTGAATTCAATTCAGATGCTATCAACCTAGTGTTAGTGTTAGATCCCACAAGTTAAGGGCTTAATTTTACAGACCTCCTCCCACTTCAAATGCCAGTCCCAGGTTGTCATTAGTACTTCTGAATCATCAGCTATAAATACAAAGTTTTATTTAATCCTTCCTGATCAGTATACCTTTAATTTTCTATTATTATCTTATTCCATTAGTTAGAACTTCTAATATGATATTGAAAATGAATGGAGAGAAGGGACATTTTTATTTTTGTTCCTGATTTTAGTGGGAAAGGTTTTAGTTTCTCACAATTACATATGATGTTAGTAGTAGGTTTTCTGGTAGCTTTTTAAATCATGTTGAGGAAATTCCCTTCTATTCTTAGTTTGCTGAGAGTTTTTAATCATAGACGATTGTTGGATTTTGTCAAATGCTTTTTATTTATGTATTGATATGACCATATGATTTTTTCTTTAGCCTGTTGATATGATTGATTATATTAATTGGGTTTTAAACATTAAACCAACCTTGCACACCTGAGATAAATTCACTTGGTTGTGGTGTGTATTTCTTTTTTTTTTAATTTATTTTTTATTGGTGTTCAATTTACTAACATACAGAATAACCCCCAGTGCCCGTCACCCATTCACTCCCACCCCCCGCCCTCCTCCCCTTCTACCACCCCTAGTTCGTTTCCCAGAGTTAGCAGTCTTTACGTTCTGTCTCCCTTTCGGATATTTCCCCACACATTTCTTCTCCCTTCCCTTATATTCCCTTTCACTATTATTTATATTCCCCAAATGAATGAGAACATATAATGTTTGTCCTTCTCCGACTGACTTACTTCACTCAGCATAATACCCTCCAGTTCCATCCACGTTGAAGCAAATGGTGGGTATTTGTCATTTCTAATAGCTGAGTAATATTCCATTGTATACATAAACCACATCTTCTTTATCCATTCATTTTTCGTTGGACACCGAGGCTCCTTCCACAGTTTGGCTATCGTGGCCATTGCTGCTATAAACATCGGGGTGGGGATCCCTGGGTGGCGCAGCGGTTTGGCGCCTGCCTTTGGCCCAGGGCGCGATCCTGGAGACCCGGGATCGAATCCCATGTCAGGCTCCCGGTGCATGGAGCCTGCTTCTCCCTCTGCCTGTGTCTCTGCCTCTCTCTCTCTCTCTCTCCTCTATGTGACTATCATAAAAAAAAAAAATAAAAAAAAAACATCGGGGTGCAGGTGTCCCGGCGTTTCATTGCATTTGTATCTTTGGGGTAAATCCCCAACAGTGCAATTGCGGGGTCGTAGGGCAGGTATATTTTTAACTGTTTGTGGAACCTCCACACAGTTTTCCAGAGTGGCTGCACCAGTTCACATTCCCACCAACAGTGTAAGAGGGTTCCCTTTTCTCCGCATCCTCTCCAACATTTGTGGTTTCCTGTCTTGTTAATTTTCACCATTCTCACTGGTGTGAGGGGGTATCTCATTGTGGTTTTGATTTGTATCTCCCTGATGGCAAATGATGCAGAGCATTTTCTCATATGCATGTTGGCCATGTCTATGTCTTCCTCTGTGAGATTTCTGTTCATGTCTTTTGCCCATTTCATGATTGGATGGTTTGTTTCTTTGGTGTTGAGTTTAATAAGTTCTTTATAGATCTTGGAAACTAGCCCTTTAACTGATATGTCATTTGCAAATATCTTCTCCCATTCTGTAGGTTGTCTTTGAGTTTTGTTGACTGTATCCTTTGCTGTGCAAAAGCTTCTTATCTTGATGAAGTCCCAATAGTTCATTTTTGCTTTTGTTTCTTTTGCCTTCGTGGATGTATCTTGCAAGAAGTTACTATGGCCGAGTTCAAAAAGGGTGTTGCCTGTGTTCTTCTCTAGGATTTTGATGGAATCTTGTCTCACATTTAGATCTTTCATCCATTTTGAGTTTATCTTTGTGTATGGTGAAAGAGAGTGGTCTAGTTTCATTCTTCTGCATGTGGATGTCCAATTTTCCCAGCACCATTTATTGAAGAGACTGTCTTTCTTCCAATGGATAGTCTTTCCTCCTTTATCGAATATTAGTTGACCTTATAATACATTGCGTACAATAAAATAAAATTGTATTGAATTTTTGCATGTGTCCATGAAAGATATTGGTCTGTAGTTTTCTTACCTTGGAATGGCTTTGTCTGGTTTTGGCATTATAGTTATAGTGACCTCATGGAATGATTATGACATATTCCCTTTGTTTCTATCTTCTGAAAGAGATTGCAAAGACTTTATGTAATTTCTCCTTTAAATGTTTGGTAGAATTCACCAGTGAGACCTGATGTTTTCTAACATGGGAAGGTTATAAATTCTTAGCTCAATTTTTAATACATATAGACCCATTCAAATTGTATATTTTTAAAATATTTTATTTATATATTCATAAGAGACACAGAAAGAGGCAGAGACATAGGCAGAGGGAGAAGCAAGCTCCCTGCAAGGAGCCTGATGCAACACTCGATCCCAAGACCCTGGGATCACGACCTGCACCAAAAGCATATGTTCAACCACTGAGCCACCCAGGCGCCCCCAGGTTGTCTATTTTTGTGAGTGTTGGCAGATTGTCTTTCAAGGAATTGGTCCATTTCATCTAGATTTTCAAATATGTAAGCAGAGTTGTTAATAATATTCATTTATTATACACTTTTTAAAAAGATTTAACTTATTCATGAGAGCACAGAGAGAGAGGCAGAGACATAGGCAGAGGGAGAAGCAGGCTTCCTGTGGTGAGCCTGATGCAGGACTCAACCCTAGGCCCCAGGATCATTACCTGAGCCAAAGATAGATGCTCAACCACTGAGCCACCCAGGCACCCCTATTATAAATTTAATGTCCATAGTGTCTGTGGTGATATCCTGAATTCATTTTCATGTAATTTTCCTTTTCTCTGAAGATCTTTTAATATTTTTTTGCAAAGCAGGTCTACTGGCAACAAATCCCCTCAATTTTTATTGAAGAAGTCCATTTCTCCCTCACTTTTGAAGGAAAACTTCACACAGTACAGAATTTTTTTTCTTAACACTTGAAGTATATCACTCCATTCATTCCTCTTGCATGCATGGTTTTGAGAAGTCAGATATTCTTGTCTTTCCTCTTCAATAAGTAATTTATAATAAGTATCATTTTTTCCTCTGGATTCTTTCAAGATTTTTTCTTCATCTTTTATTTTTTCAGTTTGAATGTGACATGCCTAGGTGCAGTTACTTTTGGTGTCATCTCAGCCTCTTGCATCTGTGCTTTGGTGCCTGGCATTTGGAAAATTCCTGGTCATTATTGCTAAAAATATTTTTTCTATTTTTTTCTTTCTGATATTCCCATTATGCATACGTACATCTTTTAGGGTTGCTCTTCAGTTCTGTGGTACATATCTCAGCCTTTTTTTCTGTTTTTGGATGTTTCTGTTGACTTTCCTCAAATTCAAAGATTCTTTTCTTAGCCATGGCCAGTCTACTAATGAGTCCATCAAAGGCATTCTTCATTTCTATTAGTGTTTTTAATCTCTATCATTTCCTTTTTCTTTCTTCTAATTTCCTTTTCTCAGCTTACATTGCCATCTGATCTTTCATGCTGATTGCTTTATCCATTAGAGCCCCCAGCTTGTTAATTATATTTTTTTATTCATATTCTGCTAATTCCATCATCCTTTTCATATCTGAGTATGGTTCTGGTTCTTGCTCTGTCTCTTCAAATCCTATTTTTTGTTTTTCACCTTTCAGTATGCCTTTTGAATTTTTCATGATAGCTAGATATGATGTATTAGCTAAAAGGAATGGAAGTAAATAGGCCTTTATTACTGTGATGGTAAGTTCTTTCTCTAGTTCAGGCATACCCAGATAAAGTCAAAGGATATAGAAACCTCCATATACATCCAATCACTAAGATGTTTTGTTGATGCTCTTAAGATACTCAATGACTTATTTTTCCACTTTCAGTGCACATTAAACCATTATTTAAACATATTTTCCCTTCTGATTTTTTTTAATTTGCCATGCCGCTTTATTTTTTTAAGATTTTATTTATTTTTATTTGTGAGACACACACACACACACACACAGAGAGAGAGAGAGAGAGAGAGAGAGAGAGAGAGAGGCAGAGACACAGGCAGAGGGAGAAGCAGGCTCCATGCAAGGAGCCCAACGCGGGACTCAATCCTGGGTCTCCAGGATCACGCCCTGGGCCGAAGGTGGCACTAAACTGCTGGGCCACCGGGGCTGCCCTGCCATGCTGCTTTAAATAAATTTCATCATTTTACAAAGTTAGGATTGCTTTAATTTTATGAAAGAAACAAATACTCAGCTGACATAAACACAGATGTATTTTCTTCCCTTGGAGAATATTTTCTTTTTTAGTAATGATAGGTAAGAACTAATGTTATATATAACAATCTAAAGGAAAAATATCTTAAAATCAAAGAATATTTCTTTTGTATGTTTTTTTCTGAATTATAGGATACAATAAAGTACACAAATCACAACTGACTAGCCGTAAGCTGAACATACCCAAATAACTAGCATACAAAAGAAATAAAATATTGTCAACACTGCAGAATTCCCTTTCATGACCCCTTCCATTCACTAGTCCATCCCAAGGGTAAGCATGATTTTGAGTTTAAACATCACACATAAGTTTCCCTGTTCTTGAACTTCATTTAAATGGAATCATACACTGTGCACTCTCTTACATCTACCTTTTTTTGTTTTGTTTAATATAGTGTTTGTGAAAACTAGAGACATTTTCACAAACAGAACCAATGATCTATGTGAACTCTGCATGCCACTTCCCTCATGTCTGTTTTGAAGTGCTGTAGCTAGGAATTTGAAGCATAAACACAGCCTCTTCAAAGAACAAACCCTGGAAAAAAGCACATGTTTGCATCATCCATTCTTACATTTTTGAAATAGAACTTTCTGGATGAGAAATTCTAGTTGAAAGGCATTAGAGATCCTGAGTAGTGGAGACTCTGGTTATCTTTTAATTATTGGACAACTGATAACAAAATCCAATAAGCTCACTAGAAATGCTAGCCTAATATGAAAAAAACAAACAAACAGTAGAAGCCTATATTCTTAAGTTAAACCTTTTCAAGTGTCTATAACTGCAAGGAAGCTACCCCATTAAAAAAACCATTAACTTTTGTCCTTGGTTTTTAGTTAGAAACCTACATATGAATTATAGAATTTAATAGGTCAGAAATTTAAAATGGGAATTTTTTTAAAAAGTAGTCTCCACACCTTACATGGAGCTTGAACTCCTGACCCTGAGATTCGGAATCGAATGCTCTACTGACTAAGTCAGCCAGGTGCCTCTAAGATGGGAATTTTTTTAGCACTAAGTTTGGTCAAAATAGAATTGTGAGAAATCTGAATAATTACAACAAAGCAATTTTAGAGGAAAATTTTATTCAACAAAACACTGTGACACATTATCAGATATTTCTCAATTTTTGTCTATAATGGACATTTTATTTTTTTTTAATTTATTTATGATAGTCACACAGAGAGAGAGAGAGAGAGAGGCAGAGACACAGGCAGAGGGAGAAGCAGGCTCCATGCACCGGGAGCCCGACGTGGGATTCGATCCCGGGTCTCCAGGATCGGGCCCTGGGCCAAAGGCAGGCGCCAAACCACTGCGCCACCCAGGGATCCCTATAATGGACATTTTAAATCAGTATTCTGAATCCACAAACAAATCTCTTTGGATTTCTATGTGTTAATTCACTGCAAAAAACATTTACAAAATGGCTAATATAGTTAATATAACTGTTTAAACATATATCTTCTAAAAGATTTAAAATATATAAAAAATAATTATAGCAAAGTGGTTTATAATAAATATAGATAATCATAGATGAAATAATATTAAAAGGGAGAAAAAACAGTTATATAGGAGTTACATTTCTATATATCACTGGAATTGTTAGCATGAATATATGCAGTAGATTTTATAAAATGTATATTTTAACCTCTAGAACAAAAATTAAGAAAATAAGTTTAAAAGGAAATATCATTAAAAGAATTAAAATGTTACTCTATATCATATTCACTTAATGCAATCTCTAGTCAATTACCTATTCACCAGGTCAGTGGGTACCCTTATCCTTTGACATATTGATAAAATTATTACAATTTGACTTCTGCCACTATGTTCCTGCTTGCCCTCCAGTTTTTCCTGGTATTATAACATTGCTCCAAAAGGCTTTCAAGCACAAGTCAGTTCCTTCATTTATTAGATGAAGTAGGGGTACAACACTGTATATTAGATTCCATGTTCATAGCCTAACTACTAACTGAGATCTTATGAATCAGTTGATGTAATTCCTAGTGAAATCATGATCATGAACTTCTGACAATGATTCAGGAATTCTTTATCACTTCAGGTAAAAAATCAGAGATATAATCTACCTACTTTATACTCTTAACAGATGGCAACTCAGATTCTCTTGAGATGAGAAGTGATGAGGTGTAGAACACACTCTTTCCCAAAGGAGAGTTAGTCTCTTTGAAAGAAGGCCCAAAGGTCTATTTTACTCATTCCTATTCTCATTTAAGGAAATCCTCTCTTTAAATCTCTACCACTTTCTTGTGTTGGCAATTGCATGTACTACATCAGTGTTGAGAACAGGAATGGCATATGAAATTATGTATATATATATATATATATATATATATACACATATATATACTTGGGAGTATATATATATACATATATATACTTGGGAGATCTGATGGTACCAGGCAATTTTTGGCTCCTCAACATCTATATCCTTTCTATGTTTAAGAAAATCCTCATCTTCTGACTCTTAATGGGACTCCAGCTCAGCCAACTAGATGCATCTTCCTTGAATTTAGAATCTAGAAATAGGGACATAATGCAACAAAGAATGTAAAATAGATGTTAATGGTAACATTAGCACAACCTGTTTCCCGGGACATTAGCAAGAGTGATGCCAGCATCAGTGCAAGCTTTGATGGTCAAAGGCAGTAACAACAGTGTCCTCAGTACACAAGTTCTATGATGAATTTTGCCTGTGATTACAGCCACATAGTTGTTTAGTTTTTAAGCCTGTTACTTCAACATCTTTTGCTTTATGATTCTGTGAACTAACTATTTTATTAAATTTGTTTTTGGCTTAAATTATTCAGTTAGTTTCTGTTGCTTTCAACTCAGAACTCTGATTCATACCATGGTCATAAAATGTCAAGGCTTAAAGGGAAACCTGAATAAATCTAGTCTAGACAATTTATAGATGGGAAAATTGAGCAATGATATACTACATGTTATACATGCATAAATGGGACTTCCCCTTAGAATGTGCATAAGACAGTCCAGAAGGTAGGATAAATAATGATTCTACCTTAAAAGTTTTAAATGTAATAGTGCTAAAGAGTCTCTTGTTGAGAAGACATCAAGGGATAGTGACTTTTTATTGTTAAAATTCACAGACAAGGTGGAAGTTAAGGTACCATTTAAAGGAAGATTAATGAATTTTTTCAAGTTTTATACTCCATTCCTGATATCTTGTGTAAGGCATCTAGGTAAGTTATCATCAATGAAATTAGTATGACATAGGTTAGAAAGGTAGGAAATGCAGAGTTGAAGATATACACAGAAGAAATAAAAGGACACTAGTAAAATTTAAAAATTTTGGGTCTGATCAAAGAAAAATTTTAAAGTAACAAAAGCATATATTTTTTGAGGAGAAATAGAAAGTTTGAAAAATACATAAAATCTTAGCCCTCAGAATTATTTTAAGATAAGTTCCAAACATATAGAAAATATTGTCTCATCTTTAATTTCTCATTAAGCATAAACCTATTAGAAGACCACATATAGTTTAACTTCTCTCCTTCTGTGTCATTTAGATTATTCAAATATTTGAAATATGTTGATTTGGGGGGAGTAGTGCTAATGACATCTATTAGATTGAGAGATGTTATAAGAGGTGTTCTTTGAGTGGAGTCTTGGTTTAGGGTCCAGAATTTTACTTGCAGGGTTTTCTTTTTCTTTTTTTAAGATTTTATTTATTTAGAGAGAGCGAGAAAGAGTGTGAGGAGGGGGAGGGGCAGAGGGAGAGGAAAAAAGAGAATCTCAAGCAAACTCCCCGATGAGCATGGAGCCCGATGTAGGGCTCAGTCCCACAACCTTGAGATCATGACCTGAGCCAAAACCAAGTGTCCGATGCTTACAAACTGAGCCACCCAGACATCCCTATTTGCAGGATTTTCTGATCCCAATTCCTTCTCTTGAAATTTTTCTTGTATAAACATTTCTCATTTTGTGTATCTCCAGGATAATTGGTAGAAAAATTATATTTAGACTTTGTCATTGCAAGAACATCTGGTGTTTTGATAAACTGAATATTAGGCGTCCCTCTTACACATGCAGTCAAACTCTTAGGGCTTTCTGGACCTTTATCTAAGGATACTTATTTAAGAGAATTTTTGTGCTTTTTAAAATCCAAAGCAAAATGATTATACAGATTCAAATAATCATTTTAGATGTTAAAATTTATTATATTCCTTTAATATATGAGGCCTTGCAGTAAAGACTTTAGATGCAAGTACTATTATTATTTCCTTTTTATGGGTATGGTAACCTGGACTCAGAAATGTTAAGAGGCTTAAAACCACTGAGCTAGTAAGAAGCACAGTTGATATGGAAACCCAGGTGAGTTAAACCACAAAGTTTGTGTTGTTAATTAATATGCTATACTGATAAGAAAAAGAGTTGACTTTTTAAAAATTTTATTTATTTGAGAGAAAGAGAGAAATGTTAAAGTCTTAGGTATGAAAAGACCCTCCCTATATTATATTGTCAGAGATTTTTTTTTCTCAAGGGCCAATGTCCTTTCAGAACATAGAAACTTGTTAGTAAGTATGAATTAGGGAAAAACTGCATGAAGTTTGAAATCAGATAGGTCTAGATTAAAACTTGGCTTCTAAATTTATGTTATGTTGTATTCAACATTCCAAACCACAATTCTTTCATTGATGACCTGTAAAAAATTTATATTCCCTATCTCATAAGATTGTTACGAGAATTAAATGATATAATACCTGTAATACTTGTGACATGATATCTGGCATGGGCTAAATATATAATTAATGTTATTTTCCTTTTCTCATACCCCATTTTCCAAATGCTGGTTTTATCTTATGAAATTTTTTTCAAGAGCAATTAAGTTTTTATATATTATTTGATGTCCTTGTGTTTATAATATACTAATTTGGCTAGGTAGCATTTCCAATCTAGATACCAATAGCAGAAAGAGGTTAGGTCACTTTGTGTGAGAATTGGTGACAAGTTGAAACAAAGGAAAGGAATTACATGTAGGGTTAGAAAAATTGTGAGAGCATTTTTTCAAAGAACCTCAACCAGAATACGTCGGAAGAAACCACACTGAGGTTAAATGCATATTACTAAATAAAAGAAGTCTTGCTCCCTCACCAACCCTTGGCAGGGATGAGTGGCAGAACACAGAGGATTTTAGGCCAGTGAAAATACTGTGTATGATACTATAATGATGAATACATATCATTATACATCTGTCCAAACTCAGAATGTACAACACCAAGAGTGAACCATAATGTAAACCAAGGACTTTGGGTGATTGTAATGTGTCAATATAAGCTCATCAATTATAACAAATATATCACTCTGTTGGGGGATGTTGGTAATAGGAGAGGGTGAGCATTACAGGGGCTGTGAACTTAAAATGGCCCTAAAAAATAATGCCTTTTAAAGCACACACTCATACACACACACAAGCATATCATAGTCAAAGCATTAAAAAGTAAGGAATAAAAGAAAAATCTTAAAAGCAGCCAGAGGGGGAGAGAAGACTATCTATAAAGAACAAAGACAAGAATACCAGCTCTACTATTATCAAAACTATGCAAACCAGAAAAGCATCATTCTGAAGGTCAAAAAAATTATCATTTTTATCAATAGAAATCTATACCCATGGAAAATATTTTAAAATGTCTTGCAAAAATTAATGTGAAGACTTCTGCTTCCAGACAAGATGAAGAGGGATCACATTAACCAACCCAGCTGAAATATCCAAATATTGCACACAAAATATATGAAACAATGTTTTTAAGACACTGGTTATCAGGCAAAAAAAGATAGTAATCCATGAGAGAAAGGAACCAAAGAGAACTCTGTGGTTGCCTTTCCTTACTGACTTGAGAAATATTTCCAGCAATAGGACAGGCAGAGGACCCAGGGAAAGCCCAGCAGACTCTGTAAGTTGATGACACAAAGTTGAGAATACTAGGAGGCCAAGGAGCTTAGAGTTTGTGGGACAGACTGTAGGAGAAGATAAAGCTGCATAGCAAGAAAACTATAGAGACCCACAGAGGGTCCCCCTTGAGTGTTTGGCAAAACATTAATCAGAACATGTAGATGAGGAAACTACATGAGGCTGCAGAAAGAATCACCTGAGAAAATTACAAGGAATAGTACCCAGCTCTCACACAGAGCTGGGAATAGTGCCTATTCCAATCAGCCAGACTGAAAATCACATAATTCATAGGTTCTTGGTTAAAGTACTCAGAAGGATCTTGCCTCAGGGGTGGAAAATTATCCTTAGACCAAACAGTCTTCTCGTCCCACCTAGAAAACCTTATAACAAGACTGAAATAGATCAATCTCTTTTCAAATGGTTTATCTGTGCAGAACAGGGGTCAAGGATATTTCAAATAGAAAAATATACAATACCCAATACGGTAATTAACAGTGGCTGACATTCCAATAAAAGATTACCAAGCATACAAAAAGCAGCAGGATAATACAATCCATAGTG
Source organism: Canis lupus dingo (assembly GCF_003254725.2). NCBI lineage: Eukaryota > Metazoa > Chordata > Mammalia > Carnivora > Canidae > Canis > Canis lupus. Next base: position 86,707,144 of record NC_064281.1, read on the forward strand.
AGAGGGTAGAAAATCAACCCACTGAGACTGAGGAAAAACTCACAGGATGATAGAATTAGGAAGCAAGGTCATTAAAACAGTTATTATAACTATATTCCATGTGTTCTAAAAGTTAACTAGATTTCCAGTTTAGACCAGATAGCATAAATTTGTTTCTCCCTGCTATTCCTGGAATAGTACAACTATAAACCCTGGAAATAATGCAAAATAACAAAAGGAGAGTGCTAACAGATGCAAAGAGGAAGGTGAACTGGTTAGGAATCTCAGAACTGAAGGAACAATTACCAGCTAGGTGTCTTACTGCATCCCACACAACAGAAGGCAACCCAGGACCAACATTCCTAAACTCCAATCTAGCAATAAAAGGCACCCAAATAAGCTCAAGCCTCCCCTGGATTAAATGGGAATCCTGCCAGGTAAGTATGGTAACACAGGCAAGGGGATTACCAGAAAGCTAGGTTGACAATTAAGGACCAGGGAAATCACTCTTCTTCCCTACTGGGCCTGAGACTCCCCCCACCCCCATCCCTCATCTAAATGCAACATGCCCAGGTGTACAAGCAAGGGGGAATCCCACAAATGCTCTGCCCTAGGTACCCTCTCTACTAAGAGGCATCCGGGGCTTGATGGCACCAGAAAGAGGGATTCTGTGACCTCAAAATCCCAGGTTGGGAAACACTCTATTCTGCTTGCACCTGAGACTCCTCCCCTCCTGAGAGACAGAAGGCCTCTGGGGACTTGAACAAAGGTGATTCTACCACAACTAGTAGTTGGCTCAGGAAGCTTCTTCATCTTTGTGGGACTGAGACTCTTCTCCCCTACTATGAGACACCGAGTGAATGAACAACAGCACAAGTGAGTGGGATCATAACCCAATAATGAGCATGGCTAGGAAGCCAATACATTCTTTTGGGCTGGAGACGTTCTCTTACCTACCAGCACCAGGAAGCCTGGCCTAGATATAGCATCCTTCAATAACAACTCCAGGGGTAGCCCCAGCAGCAGAGATAAACCAAGCAGACCATAATAGCACCACAGAGCTTCTGCAAATTAATCACTGAAGTCATAGCTTAAAAACAGGCCAGGAACTCCATGTAAAACCTAAGCAGGGTGAATGATTGCTAAAATAAAAAAATTTAAATAGGGCCCAGAGCCTCCTAACATAATAGAACATAATATCCAACATATCTGATACAATAAAAAAATTGTTCATCATGCCAAGAATCAGAAAAATCACAACTCAGATGAGAAAAGACAATCAACTGATGTCAACACAAACCTCTATTAGATTTTGAAATTATCTGACAAAGATTTTAAACCATCCTTAATGAAATGCTCCAACAAGCAACTACAAATACTTATAAACTTGCAATATGTGAAAAAATAGAAAATTTCAGCAAATAAATAGAAATCATTGAAAAAGAAACACATGGAAAGCAAAGAACTGAAAGTAAAAATTAACAAAATATTTGCTGGATGGGCTCAATGGTAAGATAGAGATGACAGAAGATAGAATCAGTACAGTTAAAAAGAATTTACCCAATTTTGAAAACCTAGAGAAAACAGTCTAACTAACAGAGCTTCAGGGACTATGTATGGGACAATAAATATCTACCAATTATATCATCAGTGTCCAGGAAGGAGAGAGAAAAAGGAATGCCCAAAGAAATAATAGCCAAAAGCTTGCCAAGTTTGGCAAAAGATACAATCTTATAAATTCAAAAGCTAAACTAATTTTTAATAGGGAAATCTAAATCATCTCACACTGAGATACATAATAAACTTTTGAAAAGTAAAACAAAGAAAAATGTTAAGTCAGAGAGAAAAGACCCATTACTTGTGAGGAAGTACTAATTCTGATAACAGTATATTTTCATCTGACTCTGGTGGCCAAAATAAAGTAAGAAAACATTTTTTAAAGATTTTATTTATTTATTCATAAGAGACAGCAAGAGAGAGGCAGAGACAGGCAGAGTGAGAAGCAGACTCCTTTCAGGGATCCTGATGCAGGACTGGATCCCTAGACCTGGGATCAAGCCCTGAGCCAAAGGCAGATGGTCAACCACTGAGCCACCCAGGCATCCCAAGAAAACATTTTTCAATGCAGAAAAAAATAACTGTCAGTCATGAATTCTATCTGGTGCAACTAACCTTCAACAATGAATGAGAAATAAAGATATCCTCAGATGAAGGAAAATGAAAATCTGTTGCTAGCAATCCTAGGATTAAAGAATGGCTAAAAAAGAAAGGAAATGATGAAAAAGAAGACATAGAACATCAGCAAGGAAAAAAGAAAAAATGCAGAAATCAGAAATATGGGTACAAACAGAAGGATAGTTACTGATTTAAAGAAAATTTATAAAACCATCTAATATGCAAGACAATAATATTTAAAACTGGGGAAAGTAGGGGGTCCCAAATGGAAGTATGGTTTTTACACTTGAAGTGGTAAATGTTAACTCCAGTAGGCTGTGTGATAAATCAGATATGTATATTGTAATACCCAGAGCAACCACTAAAAACTATTTAATGATATATACTCAAAACACTATAAATGGGTTTCTCGGGTGGTTCAGTCAATTAAGCGATGGATTCTTGGTTTCGGCTCAGGTCCTGATCTCAGGTTCATGAAGTTGAGGCCCACACTGAGTATATTGGTCAGCATGAAGTCTTCTTGAGATTCCCTCATTTCCCTCTGCCCCTCCTTCTGTTCACACTCTGTCTCTCAAGTAAATAAAATCTTAAAGAAATACAAAAAAAAAAAAAAAAAAAAAAAAAAACAAAAACAAAAAACCACAATAAGGCCCACTATTCATTAAAGAAAATAGAATCCTAAAAATAAAATGTTCAAGTAACTCACAGGAAGGCAAAAATAAAGGATAGAGACAGAGAGAGAGAGAGAGAGAGGAACAGAGAAAACAAATAGAAACAAATACTAAAATGAAAGACCTAAACTCTAACATATCAATAATTACCTTAAGTGCAAATGCTTTTAAATATACCAATTAAAAGGTAGATATTGGAAGTGTGGATAAAACATGATTCTATGCTGTTTAAAAGGAACTCATTTTAAATTCAACAACGTAGGTAAATTGTAAGCAAAAGAATGAATAAAAGATATCTCTTGCAAATATAAATCAAAAAAATTTTAAAAGCAAGAGTAGCTATATTAATATCAGATAAAGTAAACTTTAGAGCATAAGAATTTATTTGAGACAAAGAAGGATCATGATAAAAAGATCAATCTGCCAGGAAAACATAGTGATACTAAATGTGTATCAATCAAACAACAAAGCTTCAATTTACATCAAGCAAAAAGTGATAGAGCTGAAAGGAGATATTAACTGCTCCCAAATTACAGTTAAGAACTTTTAAAACTTTAGTTTCATCTTAATTAACAAGTACTGAAATACCCTACCCAACAACAGTAAAACACATTTTTTTTCCAAGTACCCATGGAACATTTACCAAAATAAATCATGCCCTAAGGCATAAAACAAACCCTAACAATCTTTAAAGTATTACTATCATAGAGTATGTTCACTGATCAAAATGGAATGAAACTAGAATTCAGTAATAGGCAACAGGTAAATATTAAACACTTGAAAATTAAATAATACATATCTAAATAATTCATGAGTAAAAGAAGTTTCAAATGAAGTCTTAAAGCATACACAGAACAGAATAAAAAGGAAAATACACCATATGAAATATGTGAGATGAGGCAAAATAGGGCAGAGATGGATATAATAGCCCGAAATGTTTAAAGAATCAGAAATAAATGGGAGAGTCTACAGCCATTCAACAGGTATTAAAGGAAAACTACAAGCTACTTTATTTTATTTATTTTTTTATCTTTTTTTAATTTATTTTTTATTGGGGTTCAATTTGCCAACATATAGAATAACACTCAGTGCTCATCCCATCAAGTGCCCCCCTCAGTGCCCATCACCCAGTCACCCCATCCCCCGCCCACCTCCCTTTCCAACACCCCTTGTTTGTTTCCCAGAGTTAGGAGTCTCTCATATTCGGTCTCCCTTTCTGATATGTCCCACTCATTTTTCTCCTTTTCCCTTTATTCCCTTTCACTATTTTTTATATTCCCCAAATGAATAAGACCATATAATGTTTGTCCTTCTCCAATTGACTTATTTCACTCAGCATAATACCCTCCAGTTCCATCCATGTCGAAGCAAATGGTGGGTATTTGTCTTTTCTAATGGCTGAGTAATATTCCATTGTATACATAAACCACATCTTCTTTATCCATTCATCTTTTGTTGGACACCGAGGCTCCTTCCACAGTTTGGCTATTGTGGACATTGCTGATATAAACATAAATATCCCAGAGTTTCACTGCATCTGTATCTTTGGGGTAAATCCCCAGCAGTGCAATTGCTGGGTGTAGGGCAGATCTATGTTTAACTCTTTCAGGAACCTCCACACAGTTTTCCAGAGTGGCTGCACCAGTTCACATTCCCACCAACAGTGCAAGAGGGTTCCCCTTTCTCCACATCTTCTCCAACATTTGTTGTTTCCTGTCTTGTTAATTTTCCCCATTCTCACTGGTGTGAGGTGGTATCTCATTGTGGTTTTGATTTGTATTTCCCTGATGGCAAGTGATGCAGAGTACAAGAAACTTTAGGTTAATAAGTTTAACAATTTGGGAGAAATGGAAAAATCCCATGAAATTCGTGTAACCAAATTTCAACCAATTAAAAAAATCTGAATATCTTTTTAACCATCAAAGAAATTGAATTAGAAATTAAGGAGTTTCTCAAAAAAGATATCTCTGATTCCAGACACTGGAGATACAGGAGGAAAAAATTACAAATACAGAAAAGTAGAATAATTCTCACGATTGCTGATGCAAAGTTCTTAAGAAATTATTAGAAAATTGAATCTGGTAGCATATGAAAAGAGTATGATCAAGTAGATTATTTTTCTCAAAAGTGAAAGATTGCTTTAACATTAAAAAAATCACTTTTAAGGAAAATGTCATACATACACAGTAGAATATTACTCAGCCATAAAAAGAAAGAAATCATGCCTTTAATTTACACATTTAATGCAATCCCTATCAAAATACCATGGACTTTCTTCAGAGAGTTGGAACAAATCATCTTAAGATTTGTGTGGAATCAGAAAAGACCCCAAATAGCCAGGGGAATATTGAAATAGAAAACCAGAGCTGGGGTATCACAATGCCAGATTTCAAGTTGTACTACAAAGCTGTGGTCATCAAGACAGTGTGGTACTGGCACAAAAACAGACACCTAGATCAATGGAACAGAATAGAGAATCCAGAAATGGGCCTTCACCTCTATGGTCAACTAATATTCGACAAAGCAAGAAAGACTATCCACTGGAAAAAAGACAGTCTCTTCAATAAATGGTGCTGGGAAAATTGGACATCCACGTGCAGAAGAATGAAACTAGACCATTCTCTCTCTCTCTTTTTTAAAGGTTTTATTTATTTATTCATGAGAGACAGGCAGAGGGAGAAGCAAGTTCCATGAAGGGAGCCCGATGTGGGACTCGATCCCGGGACCCCAGGATCACACCCTGGGCCAAAGGCAGGCGCCAAAGCGCTGAGCCACCCAGGGATCCCCCATTCTCTTACACCATACACCAAGATAAACTCAAAATGGACGAATGATCTAAATGTGAGACAAGATTCCATCAAAATCCTAGAGGATAACGCAAGCTCCTTTTTAAACTTGGCCACAGCAACTTCTTGCAAGATCCATCTCTGAAGGCAAGGGAAACAAAAGCAAAAATGAATTATTGGGACTGCATCAAGATAAGAAGCTTCTGCACAGCAAAAGGAACAGTCAACAAAACTAAAAGACAACCTACAGAATGGGAGAAGATATTTGCAAATGACATATCAGATAAAGGGCTAGTATCTAAGATCTATAAAGAACTTATTAAACTCAACAGCAAAGAAACAGAACATCCAATCATGAAATGGGCAAAAGATATGAACAGAAATTTAACGGAGGAAGACATAGACATGGCCAACAGGCACATGAGAAAATGCTCCGCATCCCTTGCCATCAGGGAAATACAAATCAAAACCACAATGAGATACCACCTCACACCAGTGAGAATGGGGAAAATTAACAAGGCAGGAAACCACAAATGTTGGAGAGGATGTGGAGAAAGGGGAACCTTCTTGCACTGTTGGTGGGAATGTGAACTGGAGGAGCCACTTGGAAAACTGTGTGGAGTTTCCTGAGTTAAAAATAGATCTGCCCTACAACCCAGCAATTGCACTGCTGAGGATTTACCTCAAAGACACAGATGCAGTGAAACACCGGGATGTTTGGTATTGGTGGTGATCTCTCCTTTCTCATTCCTGATTTTATTAATTTGAGTCTTTTCTCTCTTCTTTATAATAAGGCTGGCTAATGGTTTATTTTTCTTATTAATTCTTTCAAAGAACCAACTCCTGGTTTTGTTTATCTCTTCCACAGTTATTCTGGTCTCTATTTCATTGAGTTCTTTATTAATTCTCTTCTGCTGGGTGTAGGATTTATTTGCTGTTTTTTCTCCAGCTCCTTTAAGTGCAAGTTTAGCTTTTGTATTTGAGTTCTTTCCAGTTTTTGGATGGATGCTTGTATTGCGAAGTATTTCCCCCTCAGGAATGCTTTTGCTGCATCCCAAAGATTTTGAATGGTTGTATCTTCATTCTCATTAGTTTCCATGAATCTTTTTAATTCTTCTCTAATTTCCTGGTTGACCCTTTCATCTTTTAGCAGGATGGTCCTTAACCTCCATGTGTTTGAAATCCTTCCAAACTTCTTCATGTGATTTAGTTCTAGTTTCAAAGCATTGTGGTCTGAAAATATGCAGGGAATGATCCCAATCTTTTGGTATCGGTTAAGACCTGATTTTTGACCCAGTATGTGGTCTATTCTGGAGAAAGTTCCATGTGCACTTGAGAAGAATGTGTATTCAGTTGCATTTGGATGTAAAGTTCTGTAAATATCTGCAAAATCCATCTGGTCCATTGTATCATTTAAAGCTCTTGTTTCCTTGGAGATGGTGTGCTTAGAATATCTGTTGATTGTAGAAAGTGCTGTGTTCAAGTCACCAAGTATAAGTATATTATTATCTAAGTATGTCTTAACTTTGGTTATTAATTGATTGAAAAACTCGGCAGCTCCCATATTCGGGGAATAAATATTCATTATTTTTAGGTCCTCTTGTTGCATAGATCCTTTAAGTATGTATAGTGTCCTTCTTCATCTCTTACTACAGTCTTTGGGATAAACTTTAATTTATCTGATATGAGGATTGCTACCCCTGCTTTCTTTTGAGGACCATTTGAATGGTACATGGTTCTCCAACCTTTTATTTTCAGGCTGTAGGTGTCCTTAAATCTAAAATGAATCTCTTGTATACAGCAAATACATGGGCCTTGCTTTTTTATCCAGTCTGAAACCGTGCATCTTTTGATGGGATCATTTAGCCCATTCACGTTCAGAGTTACTATTGAAAGATATGAATTTAGTGTCATCATGATACCTATTCAGTCCCTGTTTTTGTGGATTGTTTCCTTGGACTTTTTCTTTTACTGAGTCCCCCTTAATATTTCTTGCAGAGCTGGTTTGGAGGTCATATATTCTTTCAGTTTCTGCCTATCTTGGAAGCTCTTTATCTCTCCTTCTATTCTGAATGAGAGCCTTGCTGAATAGAGTATTCTTGGCTGCATGTACTTCTCATTTCGGACCCTGAATATGTCCTGCCAGCCCTTTCTGGCCTGCCAGGTCCCTGTGGAGAGGTCTTCTGTTAACCTAATACTTCTCTCCATAAAGGTTAGGAATCCCTTGTCTCTTGCTGCTTTAAGGATCTTCTCTTTATCTTTGGAATTTTCAAGTTTCACTATTAAATGTTGAGGTGTTGAACGATTTTTATTGATTTTTTTGGGGGGGATCTCTCTATTTCCTGGATCTGAATGCCTGTTTCCCTTCCCAAGTTAGGGAAGTTCTTAGCTATGATTTGTTCAAATATACTTTCTGGTCCTCTGTCCCTTTCGGTGCCCCCTGGAACCCCAATTAAATGTAGATTTTTTTCCTTCTGAGGTTGTCATTTATTTCCCATAACCTATCCTCTTGATCCTTTAATTGTTTTTCTTTTTCCTCAGTTTCCCTCCTTGTCATCAACTTGTCTTCTATGTCGCTCACTCGTTCTTCTACCTCGTTAACCCTCATCGTTAGGCCCTCCAGTTTGGATTGTATCTCATTTAATTTATTTTGAATTTTAGATTAGATCTAAATTCTGCAGTCATGAAGTCTCTTAAATCCTTTATGATTTTTTCCAGAGCCACCAGTAACTTTATAATTGTGCTTTTGAATTGGCTTTCTGACATTGAATTGTAATCCAAATTTTGTAACTCTTTGGGAGAGAGGACTGTTTCTGATTCTTTCCTTTGTGGTGAGTTTTTCCTTCTAGTCATTTTGCTCAGTGCAGAGTGGCTAAAAACAAGTTGTACTGGAAAAAGGAGAAAAAGAAAAAAGGGGGGAGGGAACAAACATAAAACAAAAAACAAGGAGGGGTATCCTCTGATTCTATATACTGTAAATCCCTCGACTTCCCCTGGAACTTTCCAGCACTGCTTGGTCAAGAACTTGCTCTCCTCCTGTCCTTCCAGCTGGTCTTTGGGGTAGGGGCCTGCTGTGCTGATTCTCAGGTGTGCGCACCTAGGGGAGATGCCCAGCCCCCTGCCAGGTGTACAGCTCAGTGGGAGCTGTTTATCCTGTGAGGCTCCTGCTCCCTGGCAGCCCTGCTCAGCCTGAGGCACAAGGTGACATCAGGAGGAACAACAGTGGCTGCGGCCAGCTCTCCAGCCCTAGAGTCAGCTCCTACAGTAACTACCGCAGCTCTCAGTCCTCAGGGGCCTGGATGCTCTGGGGGTGGTGGACGCCGATCTGCACAGCTCGGGGGTGCCCGGCAGCAGAAGTGTCCTCATTGCCCTGTGTCCTCCCGGCCTCCGCCTTTCAGGGGAGGGGGGAGTGTCAGATCCTGGGCTGTGTCCCCCGGTGCCCTGGGATCTGGGGCCTGCACCGCTGGAATCCTGCTCCTGGGGCCGCGCAGCCCCCTCTGCGCAGAGCTGCTGCCAGAGCCGATGCTTCAGCTCCTCCCAGCGCCCCGCTGGGCGCGTGCTGCAGCCCTTTAGGGAGCTGGGCCGCGGTGTATGGCGCGCTCTCCCCAGAGCGCAGGTCCTCTGTTAGTGCCCCTGGGAGCCTGAGAGCATCCCCGCCCCTCCTGGGATCCTGCCGGAGCTCCCTGCAAGCGCCTTTCCAACCGGGAAGGTTGGTAAAGCTCTTGCTTCTCTTTACCGGGCTTTCCTGTCCTGGGGGCTCTTGCCCCGGCCTTAGCCCGGCTCCTTGCGGGGGCCCCTCCCCCTTGGATGCTTTTTTATTTCTTTATTTTTTTTCCGTCTTCCTACCTTGATAGAAGCGTGAACTCTTCTCTCTGTAGCATTCCAGCTGTTCTCTCTTTAAATCCCAGGCCGAATTCGTAGGTGTTCAGGATGATTTGAAAATTATCTAGGTAAGTCGGTGGGGACAGGTGACTTGGGGACCCTACTCTTCAGCCATCTTGCCCCGCCCCTTGGAAATATAAGTTAAGTAATATATTTACCATAGACTCAAAAACATAGATTAGGAATTAATTCAATAAAATATGGGTAAGACTTATACAGTGAAAATTATAAAACACTGATAAAGTAAATGAAAAATTACAGTAAATGAAGAGATATGTTTATTAAATCAAAAGACTCAATAAAATTGAGGTGATAATGCTCCTCAAATTGATTTATAGAATCAAGCAAATTAGTTAAAATCCAAGCAAGCCAACTATTTTTTTGGTTTGTGCTTTTTTGGGTAGAAATTGACCTATTGCTTTTAAAACACTATGGAAAGGAAAAGGATCTAGAGTAGCAAAAAAATTTTGAAAACAACTTGAACTTACTTGTCATTTATTGAGATATTGAGACTTGCTGTAAAGCCACAGTGTAGAAGACAATGTAGTATTGCCATAAGAATAGACTATAGATCATTGGAACAGGTAAAGAAAGCTACTGGAAGAACTGAATGTGCATTAAGAGCTAGAAGTACTTCATTTCTATTCAATAATTTAAATTAGATCATATACCTTAGATAAAATTTAAAACCAAAACCTTATAGAAGAAAAGACAAGGGAAATATTTCTGACCTTGGGTTAGGCAAAACTTTCTTGTAACCTTTATATAGGATGCAGAAAGCACAGACCATAGAAAATAATTAACAAATTGGCCTTTATCGAATTTTAAAACTTCTGTTCTTTAAAACATACCACTAAGAAAATGAAAGTGCCAATTAAAGACATATGGCAAAGCATATATCCAACAAAGTACTTTTATTTAAAATTTATAAGGAACCCTTAAAAACTAATATTAAAAAAAGAAAAAAAATTAAAAATGGGCAGAGTGCTGAGTAATTTTCTATTGTATAGATATTCCATATCTTCTTTATCCATTCATCAGTTGGTGGACATTTGGGCTATTTCCATAGTTTGGCTATTATAGACAGTGCTGCTATAAACATTGGGGTGCATGTATCCCTTTGATTTAGTATTTTTTTTATCCTTTGGGTAAATACCTAGTAGTGCAATTGCTGAATTATAATGCAATCTTGCCATTTATGATGACATGGGTGGAGCTAGAGAGTATTATGCTAAGTAAAATAAGTCAGAGAAAGACAAATACCATATGATTTCACTATATGTGGAATTTAAGAAACAAAACAAATGAGCAAAGGGATAAAGAAGGAAAGAGAGATGCAAACCAAGAAATAGATTCAACTATAGAGAACAAAGTAATGATTAACAGAGGGAAAGAGATTGGGGGAATGAGTTAACTAGGTGATAGAGATTAAGGAGTGTGCTTGTGATGAGCACCAGATGGTGTATGGAAGTGTTGAATCACTATATTATACACCTGAAACTAATATCATACTGTATGTTAACTAACTGGAATTTAAGTTAAAACTTAAAACAAACACCTTAACAAAAAAGATATATAGATGCCCAGAAAGCACATGAAAATATGCCCTATGTAATTCAAGTTAAAATCACAATGTGATACCAGAATGCATTTAGTAGAATGACTAAAAAGACTTGGAATACCAAATGTTGGTGAAAGTAGAGATCAGTTGGAACCTTCATACACTGGTGATGGATATGTAAAATGTATCATCACTTTGGAAAATTATCTAGCAATTTTTTATAAAGATAAACACACAATTATGTTACCTGACAATTTTACTCCTAGATACTTTCCCAGAGGAACAAAAACATATATTGCCCCAAAGCAATTTTAATGTTTATTGCCCCTTATTAACAAATACTTATAGAAGCTTTATTCATAATAGCTAAAAACTGGACTTAATCCAAATGTTCATCAGTAGATGAATGACTAAACAAATAATCTTATATCTATAAAATAGTATACTACTCACAAATAAAAAGGAACAAGCTACTAATACACATGACAACCTGTGTAACCATAAAAACATATACTGGGTAAGAGAAGCCTCACACAAGACATTACTTCCTTTGTAATCTCATTTATCAGAAATTCTAGGGGCACCTTGGTGACTCAGTTGGTTAAGCATCTGACTCTGGATTTCAGGTGAGGTCATGATCTCATGCATCATGAGATGGAGCCCCAGGTCAGGCTCAGTAGAGAGTCTGCTTGAAGATTCTTTCCCTCTGACCCTCCCCGTCTCAAATGAATAAAAAAAATCTTTAAAAAGAATAAATTCCAAAACAGGCAAAACTAATCTAGAATGATGGAAGACAGACAACTAACTGCTTGTCTTTAGCTAGAGTTGGGGGAAAGAGTGCAAGGAATGCTTTTAGGGTGAAAAATATTACATACTTTGACTGTGGTTGTGATTACATGGGTACTATTAGGTGAATCTCTTTGAACTGTACCCTTAAATTGGTGCTTTTTTTGGTATATTACACCTCAGTTGAATTTTATTACAGTTTTTAAAAAAGAAATTATGGTAAGCATAAACAAAAAAATGAAAACAAAAACAAAAACAAAACAAAAGCGAGGTATGATACCCAGTCACACAGGCTACTGATGATTTTATATGTCTTAAACCATGATGGGTACTATATTTCTTAAAGATAAATCTGTCTGGAAGTATTATCAATGAGATTGTAAAACAAGAAGAGGGTTTAGAGCAGACTTCCTTGGGAAGTGACATTTGTGATATGAAATGAAGGATGAGCAGAGGTTAACTATGTAAAGGGGGGAATGAAGATGGCACAAGGGAAAATGTCCCGAAATGTAAAGGAAAAAAAAAACACATGATAAGAAGACCTGGTGGAAAAATAATGAAGGTCAGCCTGACTGAAACACAGAAAACTGGCTGAAATCTGGTTGAGATGTAGGAAGAGAGGTAACAAGAACCTGGCCATGTCGGACTTTATGGGATGTTAGTCTCACATCCTAAGGCTGTTGAAGGATTTTTTTTAAAGATTTTATTTTTTAAAAAGATTTATTTATGTATTTATTTATTCATGATAGACACAGAAAGAGAGAGAGAGAGAGGCAGAGAGAGAAGCAGGCTCCATGCTGGGAGCCTGACGCAGGACTCGATCCCTAGACTCCAGGATTGCACCCTGGGCCAAAGGCAGGCGCTAAACCACTGAGCCACCCAGGGATCCCCGATTTCATTTATTTTTGTGTGAGAGGAAGATAGAGAAAGAAAAAGAAAGAAAGAAAGAAAGAAAGAAAGAAAGAAAGAAAGAAAGAAAGAAAGAAAGAAAGAAAATGAAACGAAATGAAAATGAGCAGGGGAACAGGAAGAGGCAGAGGGGGAGGAAAAGGGAGCAGCAGACTCCTCATGGAGTGCAGGGAGAGGAAAAGGGAGCAGCAGACTCCTCATTGAGTGCAGAGCCCGAAGTGAAGCTCAATCCCAGGATGCTGAGAGATCACAGCCTGAGCTGAACTCAGACAATTAACCGACTGAGCCACCCAGGTGTCCCTGCTGTTGAAGGATTTTAAGTTGGAAACAGTCACATGTGCCATGATCAGATTCACATTTTAAAAAGATTGCTCTCACTGCTGGATACAGGTCAATGCAGTGGGCTAGATTCAGGAAAAGTGTTTAGGTGGCTTCTGCCATAATCCTGAAAAGAGGTGATGGTGTGCTAGGTAACTTAAGGTGTGCTAGTAGAAGTGGTGATGGAAAGTAGTGGACAGCTGATAAAGATGTTTAGGAGGTAAAAATCAAAGGGACCTGGTCATATATTGGATATGGGGGAAGAGGGAGAGTACGGTATCAGGGTTGCTCCCTACATTTCCCTCTTGTAGAATGGGATGTATCAGGATGCCATTCACTGAGATAAGAAACACTGGAAAAGGATGCAGTTTGGTGGGGAAAAGTTCATGAGTTCAGATTTTGATATATTGTTTGAGGTACCTTTTTTTGGACAGCTAAATGGAGCTGGTGGAGTACAGATCAATTTGAGATTTGAAACTTTTTCCATATTTGCCCCTTTTTTCCAGTTTATTTTCCATCTCTGGAAGATTTTTCTCCTTGTCTGAAAACCCAAGACATAAATGTTGTTTACCTACATTTATGTGAGCATTTTGATGGTGCATTTCAATTAAAGTACTGTATCCCAATTCTGTTATTTTGTCAGAGCACATGATTTTATTTTTCAAGAATTTATTTTTCTTTATTAGGAAAAGGCAGGTGAAAAAATTTGATGGTTTCTCTCTTGTGCACTCGGCATGAGTGTCACCTGGCATGTTTTGTTTAACTGTACAGAGCATTTGCAAACAAATTCTTTAGAACTATTGTTAGTTGTGCAATAAAATGGAATAAAGGTGGGTTCTGTACCTCTGATTAATAATGTAGTAGACAGTGGAAAACTTATAATGGAGAATAAATCGAAGAAAAAGTACTAAGAACTAGACTGGATTTAAAAGCTCTTTTCAGGGAGTGAAGCTGAGAAGATGGCAGAGGAGTAGGATCCTCATCTCACCCGGCCCCACCAATTTACCTAGATAACTTTCAAAGCATGTTGAACACCTATGAATTCGGCCTGAGATTTAAAGAGACAACAGCTGGAATGCTACAGAGAGGAGTTTTCACTTCTAACAAGGTGGGGCGGGGGGGAGGCGCTAAGAGCCGGGTTAAGGTCCTGCAGTGAGAGCCTCCAGGACAGGAAAGCCCAGACCCGGAGAGGCGGGAACGTTAAAAATCCGCACTGGATTCTTCCTGGACAGAAAATGCTCAGGAGGGAAATTGAGCAGAATAGCCGGAGGGGCAGTGGAGCCTCCAGGTTCCTGGGGTCACTCACAGAGGACGTGCCCCTGGGGGAGAGCACACTAAACACCGTTGGCTGATCTTGGTAAGGGCTGGAGCGTGTGCCCAGTGGGGCCTCGGGAGCAGCTCAGGTGGTGGCTCCAGGCGAAGGGGGCTGCGCCCTGCTGCCCGGAAACGCGATTCCAGCGGCGCAGGCCCCAGAGCCCAGGGTGCCGGGGGACACAGCCCACGATCCTGTGCTCCCCAGGGACAGGCGGAGGTGGGGAGGGCACAGGACAGGGAGGACTATCCTGCCGCCATGAGCCTCCAAGCTGTGCAGATCAGCGCCCCACCCCCTGCCCCACCCCTGGAGCATCCAACCAGTGCGGAGGGGGAGCTGCGGGAGTTACTGTGGGAGCTGACTCCAGGACTGGAGAGCTGGCCGCTGCCAGTGTGGTTGTCCCTCCTGGTGTCACCCTGTGCCTGGGAAGGGGGGGCCGCCAGGGAACAGAGGCCTCACAGGATAAACCGCTCCCACTGAGCCCACCTGGTGGGGGTGGGGCAGCTCCCCCAGGTGCACACACCTGAGAATCAGCACAGCAGCCCCTCCCCAGAAGACCAACTGGAAGGACAGGAGAAGAGCAAGTTCTTGACCAAGCAGCACTGGAAAGCTCCAGGGGAAGTTGAGGGATTCATAGTACATAGAACCAGAGGATACCCCTCCTATTTTTTTCCTTCCTTTTTCCAGTACAAGTTGTTTTTATATCAGACGAAAATTTTCCATTTTTTTTTCTTTTCCTGCCTTAACTACAATGTTTTACCACCTCTTCATTTTTAAGATTCTTCCTTTTTAACATTCATATTTCTACAATTACAGGTCCTAGATATATTTTCCACTTCTATATTCCTTTCAACATACTCAACTTAATTTTGGAAGATATACAAGATATGTTTTTTTGTTTTGTGTTTTTTGTTTTCTCTGCCTCATTCTGTTCTACAATGGGGGAAGTTTATACCTTCTAAAACATGACCAGCATGCACCCAGAACCAAGTGGTATACCGTGCTGGTTCATTCTGTGAGATTCCTCATTCCCATTCTGCCCCCCTCTTTTATCTTATTTATGTTTTGATGGTCAATGTTGGGGCCTTCTACAAGTATTTCTGGTTTATATAAATTTGGGACTGAGTACCTTCTAATATACAGATCTTAATATACACAGAAAAAAAGGGAATCTCCTTCTAAAACCCCTCAGGTAGACTACATTCTCCCTCCACTAAAACTTCATCACCACTACGATCCCCCAGTCGCCCCTTTGTTTTCTTCTCCTTTTTTTCTCTTCTTTTTGGGATTATTGGCCTTTTACTTTTTACTACTTTGTTTTAAAATTTGTTTTTCACTTTAGTGCTCCTTTTGTTTTATATCATTCTGATCTTTGTTTTCAATTTATGGTCTCTGACCTCAGCAGAATCATCTAGGGTGAAATTTATTTAGGTCATGGTTGATATTCGTGACTCAGCCCCCTCATACAGCCACTCAGCACTGTGCAAAATGACTGGAAAGAATAACTCACCACAAAAGAAAGAATCAGAAGCAGTACTCTCTGCCACAGAGTTACAGAATATGGATTACAATTTGATGTCAGAAAGCCAATTCTGAAGCACAATTATAAAGCTACTGGTGGCTCTGGAAAAAAAGCATAAAGGATTCAAGAGACTTCATGACTGCAGAATTTAGATCTAATCAGGCCAAAATTAAAAATCAATTAAATGAGATGCAATCCAAACTGGATGTCCTAACGACGAGGGTTAATGATGTAGAAGAAAGAGTGAGTGACATAGAAGACAAGTTGATGGCAAGGAGGGAAGTTGAGGAAAAAAGAGAAAAACAAAAGACCATGAGGAAAGGTTAAGCAAAATAAATGATAGCCTCAGAAGGAAAATACTACGTACAACTGGGGTTCCAGAAAGCACCGAGAGGGACAGAGGGACAGAAAGGATATTTGAACAAATCATAGCTGAGAACTTCCCTAATTTGGGGAGGGAAACAGGCATTCAGATCCAGGAGATAGAGAGGTCCCCCCCACCAAAATAAAAAAAAAAAAGTTCAACGCCTCGACATTTAATAGTGAAACTTGCAAATTCCAATGATAAAGAGAAGAACCTTACAGCAACAAGAGACAAGAGATCCCTAACTTATATGGGGAGAAATATTAGATTAATAGCAGACCTCTCTGCAGACACCTGGCAGGCCAGAAAGGGCCGGCAGGATATTTTAGGGTACTAAATGAGAAAAACATGCAGCCAAGAATACTTTATCCAGCAAGGCTCTCATTCAGAATAGAAGGAGAGATAAAGAGCTTCCAAGATAGGCAGAAACTGAAAGAGTATGTCACCACCAAACCAGGTCTACAAGAAATATTAAGGGGGACCCAGTAAAAGAGGAAGTCCAAAGAAATAATCCACAAAAACAAGGACTGAATAGATATTACGTTGACACTAAATTCATATCTTGCAATAGTAACTCTGAACGTGAATGGGCTAAATGATCCCATCAAAAGATGCACGGTTTCAGACTGGATAAAAAAGCAAGACCCATCCATTTGCTGTCTACAAGAGACTCATTTTAGACCTAAGGACACTTCCAGCCTGAAAATGAAAAGTTGGAGAACCATTTACCATTCAAATGATCCTCATAAGAAAGCTGGCGTCTCAATCCTCATATCAGATAAATTAAAGTTTATCCCAAAGGCTGTAGTAAGAGATGAGGAGGGACACTATATCATACTTAAAGGGTCTGTCCAACAAGAAGACCTAATAATCATGAATATTTATACCGCTAACATAGGAGCTGCCAAGTATATCAATCAATTAATAACCAAAGTAAAGACATACTTAAATACTAATACGCTCATAGTAGGAGACTTTAACACGGCACTTTCTGCAAATGACAGATATTCGAAGCACAACATCTCCAAAGAAGACCTTTAAATGATTCACTGGACCACATGGATTTCACTGATATTTACAGAACTTTGTATCCAAGCGCAACTGAATACACATTCTTCTCAAGTACACATGGAACTTTCTCCAGAATAGATTACACACTGGGTCACAAATCAGGTCTCAACCAATACCAATAGATTGGGATTGTCCCCTACATATTTTCAGACCATACAATGCTTTGAAACTAGAACTCAATCACAAGAAATTTGGAAGAAACCCAAACATGTGGAAGTTAAAGAGCAACCTGCTAAAGGCTGAACGGGTCAACCAGGAAATTAGAGAATTAAAAAGATTCATGGAAACTAATGAAAATAAAGATACAACCATTCAAAATCTTTGGGATACAGCAAACACAGTCCTGAGGGAAACACATCGCAAAACAAGCATCCCTCAAAAAATTGGAAAAAACTCAAATATACAAGATAACCTTGCACCTAAAAGATCGGGGAAAGAACAGCAAATGAAACCTACACCAATTAGAAGAAGAGAGTTAATAATGATTCAAGCAGAACTCAATGAAATAGAGACCAGAAGAGCTGTGGAACAGATCAACAAAACCAGGAGTTGGTTCTTTGAATGAATTAATAAGATAGATAAACCATTAGCCAGACTTATTAAAAACAAAAGATAAAAGACTCAAATTAATAAAATTACAAATGAAAAAGGAGAGATCACAACCAATACCAGGAAAATACAAAGGATTTTAAAAACATACTATGAACACTTATACGGCAATAAATTAGACAATCTAGAAGAAATGGACGCGTTTCTGGAAAACCACAAGCTACAAAAACTGGCACAGGAAGAAATAGAAAACCTGAAGAGGCCAGTAACCAGGGAGGAAATTGAAGCAGTCATCAAAAACCTCCCAAGACACAAAAGTCCAGGGCCAGATGGCTTACCAGGGGGATTCTATCAAAGGTTTAAAAAAGAAATAATACCTATTCTACTAAAGCTGTTTGGAGAGATAGAAAGGGATGGAATACTTCGAAATTTGTTCTATAAGGCCAGCATCTCCTTAATTCCAAAACCAAAGACCCCACCAAAAAGGAGAATTATAGACCAATATCCGTGATGAACACAGATGCAAAAATTCTCAACAAGATACAAACCTATAAGATCCAACAGTACATTAAGAAAATTATTCACCATGACCAAGTAGGATTTATCCCTGGGATGCAAAGCTGGTTCAACACTCGTAAAACAATCAACGTGATAGATCATATCAACAAGAAAACAAGAACCATATGATCCTCTCAATAGCTGCAGAGAAAGCCTTTGACAAAATATAGCATCCATTCCTGATCAAAACTCTTCAGAGTATAGGAATAGAGGGAACATCGTAGCATCTTAAAAGCCATCTATTAAAAAGCTCACAGCAAATATCATTCTCAATGGGGAAACACTGGGAGCCTTTCCCCTAATATCAGGAACATGACGGGGATGTCCATTCTCACCACTGCTATTCAACATAGCACTAGAAGTCTTAGCCTCAGGAATCAGGCAACAAAAAGAAATAAAAGGCATTCAAATTGGCAAAGAAGAAGTCAAAGTCTCCCTCTTCGCAGATGACAGTGTACTGTACAGAGAAAACTCAAAAGACTCCACCCTAAGATTGCTAGAACTCATACAGCAATTCGGTAGTGTGGCAGGATACAAAATCAATGCCCAGAAATCAGTGGCATTTCTATATACGAGCAATGAGACTGAAGAAAGAGAAATTAAGGAATCAATCCCATTTACACTTCACCCCAAAGCATGAGATACCTAGGAATAAACCTAACCAAAGAGGTAAAGGATCTATATACTAAAAACTACAGAACACTTCTGAGAGAAGTTGAGGAAGACACATATAGATGGAAAAATATCCCATTGGATATTGGAAAAATTAATATTGTGAAAATATCAATGCTACCAAGGGCAATTTACACATACAATGCAATCCCTATCAAAATACCATGGAGTTTCTTCACAGAGTTGGAACAAATCATCTTAAGTTTTGTGTGGATCAGACAAGACCCCAAATAGCCAAGTGAATATTGAAAAAGAATACCAGAGCCCAGGGCATCACAATGCCGGAGTTCAGTTTGTACTACAAAGCTGTGATCATCAAAACAGTGTGGTACTGGCACAAAAACAGACATAAATCAATGGAACAGAATAGAGAACCCAGAAATGGGCCCTCAACTCTATGGTCAACTAATATTTGACAAAGCAGGAAAGAGCAGCCACTGGAAAAAGGACAGTCTCTTCAATAAATGGTCTTGGGAAAATTGGACAGCCACGTGCAGAAGAATGAAACTAGACCATTCTCTTACCCCATACACAAAGACAAACTCAAAATGGATGAATGATCTAAATGTGAAACAAGAATCCATCAAAATCCTAGAGGAGAACACAGGTAACAACGTTTTTGAACTTGGCCACAGCAACTTCTTGCAAGATACATCCATGAAGGCAAGGGAAACAAAAGCAAAATTAACATTGGGACAGCATCAGGATAAAAGGTTTCTGCACAGCCAAAGAAACAGTCAAGAAAACTAAAAGACAACCTACAGAATGGGAGAAGTTATTTGCAAATGACATATCAGATAAAAGGTTACTATCCAAGATCTATAAAGAACTTATTAGACTCCACAGCAAAGAAACAAATAATCCAATCATGAAATGGGCAAAAGACATGAACAGACATTTCACAGAGGAAGACATAGACATGGCCAACAATCACATGAGAAAATGCTCCGCATCCCTTGCCATCAGGGAAATACAAATCAAAACCACAATGAGATACCACCTCACGCCAGTGAGAATGGGGAAAATTAACAAGGCAGGAAACCACAAATGTTGGAGAGGATGTGGAGAAAGGGGAATCCTCTTGCACTGTTGGTGGGAATGTGAACTGGTACAGCCACTCTGGAAAACTGTGTGGAGGTTCCTCAAAGAGTTAAACATAAATCTGCCCTATGATCCAGTGATTGCACTGCTGGGTATTTACCCCAAAGATACAGATTCAGTGAAACAGCAGGACACCTGTGCCCCAATGTTTATAGCAACAATGTCCACAATAGCCAAATTGTGGAAGGAGCCTCAGTGTCCATTGAAAGATGAATGGATAAAGAAGAAGTGGTAAATATATAAATGGAATATTACTCAGCCATTAGAAACCACGAATACCCACCATTTGCTTCGACTTGGATGGAAGTGGAGGGTATTATGCTGAGTGAAGTAAGTCAATCAGAGAAATACAAACATTATATGGTCTCATTCATTTGGGTAATATAAAAAATAGTGAAAGGGATTAAAGGGGAAAGGAGAGAAATGAGTGGGAAATATCAGAGAA
This sequence comes from Canis lupus dingo, assembly GCF_003254725.2. Classification (NCBI taxonomy): domain Eukaryota; kingdom Metazoa; phylum Chordata; class Mammalia; order Carnivora; family Canidae; genus Canis; species Canis lupus. Next base: position 86,727,805 of record NC_064281.1, read on the forward strand.
GGTGACAGCCAGAACATGAGAGACTCCTAACTCTGGGAAATGAAAAAGGGGGGGTGGAAGGCGAGGCAGCGGGGGGATGGGATGACTCGGTGACTGGCACTGAGGGGGCACTCGATGGTGTGAGCACTGGGTTTAAACTATATGTTGGCAAATCGTACTCCAATAAAAAAATTAAAATATAATATAATATTATAAAAATAATAAAATAAAATATCTTTTCAGGGATACCCTGGTGGCTCAGTGGTAGAGCATCTGCCTTTGGCTCAGAGCATGATACTGGAATCCTAGGATCGAGTCCCTCATTGAGCTTCCTGCATGGAGCCTGCTTCTCCCTCTGCCTATGTCTCGCCTTTCTCCCTCTCTCTCTGTGTCCCTTATGAATAAATAAATAAAACATCTTCAAAAGAAATGAAAGCTCTTTTCAGCTTTTTTGGAACATCTGGTCATTTAGTTTGATGGTAAGCACAGTACATTATGTAAATTTTGTGGAACATTTTGCAGAGTCAGTGCAGTGCTGTGGGGATGATGTCAATATGAAGGACACTGAGGTCAGAAATTAGCCAGCACCAGAGAAGTGATGCCTATAAACAAAATTTTTTATTTTTAAAAATTAGCTAGGGGTCATTAGGAAACTCAATAATTTATGGTCAGCAGTATTTGTCTTGTATCTACCAAGTGCAGACATGAACTGGATACTGCAGGCGATGTGAAGATAAATAGCATATTATCTAATAATGGGTTGAACAATGTAAAATAAAAATGAACCAAAGACAATGAGTCCCCTTGGAAATTAATCTACTATGATGTTAAAGTGCCATCTAATTGCACATAGTACTAGACTCAAATACCGTAGTAGAGTTTGCTGCTACTCTATATGCTGAGCTCCTCCCTCCCTGCCACTTCAAGGACAGGGATGCTAAGATATATCTGGGGTATTTCTGAAAGCTCAGTGGTCTCATTGTTTTATCTTGAAAAGTGTGAGCACATTTTGCATTCTATTCTTCAATATATTTATGCTTGTTCATATAGGAAATGCTTCCAATCAGTTAAAATACATTAAGAAAGGATTCTTCAGAAAAATGCTGTTGTTTGTCCTGTGACATCATATATCCCCTAGCACAATTCAGAAACCCTAAAACTATGCATAATTTAGTTGAAACACACGATTCTATAGGTAAACTTTAGTTTATAGAATAGACATGCTCAGTGGTTGAGCATATGCTTTTGGCTTAGGTTGAGATCCCCAGGTCCTGGGATCGAGTCCTGCATCAGGATCTTGGCGGGGAGCCTTCTTCTCTCTCTGCCTATGTCTCTGTCTCTATCTGTGTCTTTCATGAATAAATAAATAAAACCTTAAAAAAAGAACTTGAGATCTCTTCTTTTGAAATAATTGTATGCATGATCATGGCATATACCTTTAATGGCCTAATAACTAGGACAGAGAACAGTGAGCATATTCATATAGATAGAGCTCAGTTTATAGTTATCAGTGGTAGTTACTTAAGAAATTATCTGTTGCTTTGTGACTAGTGCCATGAACGCATGAAAATATTTGCTTATCTGGCTCTGGGTAGAAAATTGAAAACAACTTGTAAAAAGTAAGATATATTTTTGAAATGCAAACATTTTTATTATAGTACATAATGGTAATAACAATGTACTATGTATTTGCCAATAGCTTGGAAATAATGATGACTTTTGATAGCTAACTCAGTAGGACTCATACATGATTAATATGAATACCTATCTGGTAGATGGTAAATTGTGATATTATTATACATGTATGATTGAAGCCCCCAAAACTCCTATTAAGATAACCTGGGTACAATTCTAAGTATCTGGAACTTTAATGTGGCTATAATTTTAGCAACAGGAAGCTAATCAACTCTTATATACTGTTTGGGGAAAAAACTGTGTATGTAAAAGAGCAAGAATTATCCTAGAGGGCACCTTGGTGGCTCAGTTGGTTGAGCATCTGACTCTTAGTTCATCTCAGCTCTTGATCTCAGGGTTGTGAGTTCAAGCCCCATGTTGGGCTCCACGCTGGGTGTGGAACCCACTTAAAAAAAATACATCCTAGAAAAGTTATTCTAAAAAGTCTAAAAAGTGGTTGAGAGCCCCCTGTTTGGCTTTGGCTTCCAGGGGTTTCTGATGGGCCAAGAGCCAGTTTTTAGTTCTTATAAATGAGTATTGCACAATTTCATATGCTTTATTTTCATGTGTGTCTAAAGTACCCTTTAAAAAATCAATAGTAAAAGTCACCTTTAGAACACCTAGACAAATTAACATGGTACTAGAATTACTAAGTATTCTAATTCAGTATTGTACAGAGAAGTACCTCTTAGAGGTACATAAAAATAAGAACATTACATGGCTGTCAACTGTGAAAAGCCTTCGGTGAAATCCTTAAAAGTTTTAGGAAGAATGCTGTTTCTGTATCATCAGTTCTTCCTCATTTTGGTAATGAGGTTCAATTGCTATTATTCTTATTTAATTAAAGGAGATTATAGAATTAGCATTAGTTTTACATGTGTTTATAACTTTCTTCTTTGGTCATGGTTTTAATGTTACTTTATTTCTTTCTAATTCCTTGTTATTACCATTTTTTCCCTGCAAGGGGTAAGATGCATACACCTATGGCTATGTTGGCTGCCTAAGAGGGCTGGTCAAAAGTTAGAATACTACTGGTCTCTAACACAGACAAGGGAGCCTAAAGAGCCATTAAGATTGTCCAAAGACTGAATTTGTAGGACATAAAGTTTCTATTCACTAGGGAAATATATCCTGTATTGGAGCAGGAATGATAAACTAGACTTCATTGTGACTTGTATGAAATTTTCCTCAATCTTATGTTCTTTGATTGGTTGTGATTGTATGTATGTTCAGCAACCAATCCTCTAATTACTCATTTAATTTCCTGGGATTTCTGAAATACCGGGAAGTGTTACCCCTTAGAGACATAAGTACTACAGCAATTAAAAAGGAATGTTTACTGTTGTAAATTTATTGACAGTCTCTCTATAAACATAATTTTTATGTGAATATGACTCTCCAAGTTTGACAAAGGTCAGAACCTAATCAGTAGTAAAAGTTACCTTGCTAACAATGCCATTTGCCAAATAGTCTTCTAACCATTTTTGTTGATATCTAGACTTACTGTGATCTATTATAAAACTATCAGAATTTTCATATAGTAAGAACCATGAAAAAAGTATGAAAGCTAATTTAATTTTTAAAATTTTATATGAAAGAAATCCACCCATGCAATAATCTTTTAGAACTATATCGTTCTTTACAAGTTCTTGTGGCTTCCATTGGTATCAGTTAGCTTGCAAATTGTCCCCCAAACCTACTCCAGCCATTCATCTAACTGTACTCTAGAAATGCCAAACCCTGCCCTAAACTCTAAGCCACCTGGAGTTTGTTGTGATTGCCTAATATACTAGAGGTATCTGATAAGGATTTGCTCTGTTTGTTTATTTTCTTCATCAAGAGTAATTTGAAAAAGTCAATGGTTTTACTTTCTGGCATTATTCACCAAAATGAAGTTCTAGCATTATGAGTCTGAAAGTATTCTGATATTTTATATGACTTAACAACAATCATATTTCAGACTGAATCAATGTCCTCAAGTTAAAAGAATTGACCATTCAGCACGTGATGACTTCCAGTTTTAACTTTCTTTGATGATGGAGGTAGTTTCAGAATTTGAAAGTTGCTCACACTCCGTTTAACATTAGAGCTAAACAGAATTACAATCATCCTGAAATAAAGCCTTACCAGAAATAAGTTTTTAAATGAAACAGTTATCTCTCAGAGCTATTGACTGCATTTCCCTTAGGGATTGGTTCCAACTCTCATTTGTGGTCCTTCTGTTACCACTTTGGATGGGATTTGGGAAGATGAAATACACAAATAATAGAAGGGTTACTTTTTGGAATGTGGTGGCATTTGTCATGTTTTTGATTTATCAGTCAGATCACCATTCATATTACCCTTTTAAGTATGGGCTCATTTTTTACAGCTTTATGCCAAAGTTAAAATGTCAGCTACATATCACTATCCAAAAGTTCAGGATAGAATTTGGTGGTGGTGACAGGAACTCTAAAGATATTGATTCTGCTCGGAGTCATTCCTCAAATGCATGTACCGCCTTTAATTTAAATGCAAAAGCATCCTCCAAGAGGATGGGGATTTAGTAATTTTAATGTCTGTGAAATTAGTTCATTATTTAACTCTCAGGATTTGTTCTCTCAAATCCTTGTTTTCTATTCTTCTTTTGCCTTTTGCTCACATTATAAGTCAGTGTAGTCACTTTCTAGGCATATTTTCTAACAAAGTATCAAAACATGTATAGGTACACAATTTAAGAAAGTAATTCTAATGCTTTCATTGCATAGCCATGTTCTCTCTTCTACTACTCTCCTGAATGATTCACCTGAGGGCCTTCCAAGTTGACAAAATAAACTTTGAAAATTTGGGGGAAAAAAAGAGGATGCACAAGATTTGCCACAAAATGTACATGTACCATCACTTTTTTTCTATCTGCTAGCTCTTCTGAGTGTGTATGCTAATATTTGCATTAATTCATCAAACACTGAGTGTCTATTCACAGCGCAAAGTTAGGTGCTAAGAAGCAAAGATGAATGAGACCAAAATAATTTTGAGGTGAATCCTCTTTAATATCCATCTGGTGCAGGCAGACTAATAAGAGTATAGCTATATGGCAGCATCTCATATGGTGAGTAGTAAAGCATTGCATTTGGCCTCGAACTGGATTTGAACTGTGTGGATCCACTTATATAGGTAGATTTTATTTCTTTTTTTTTTTAAATAAATTCAGTTCCAAAAGATACTTTCTCTTCTTTATGATTCTCTTAACATTTTCTTTACTCTAGCTTATTTTATTGTAGAAATACAGTATATAATACACATAACATACAAAATATATGTTAACCAACTGTTTATGTTATCAGTAAGGCTGGCTTCAGGTCAACTTCTGACTATTACTAGTTAAGTTTTTGGGAAGTCAAAGTTATATGTGGATTTTTGACTCCACAGCGGTTGGTGCCCCTAACCCACACATTGTTCAAGAAACATCTTTACAATGATGAGCCAAACCTCACTAAGACAGGTTGCACCTTTGAAGTTCTGTCTCCTGAACAAACGAGGAATAGAATTGGTTTTGTAGCTTCAAATATGTTTATATACCTTGTCTAAGAAACCCTGAGCACCAACCTGCCCACAGAGCAGGTTTGTGAAATCTGTATGTCTTGGACACTGCTTTTGTCTTCTAAATGGATTTATAATTTCTCTTGTTGGAATTAAAGTCCTGGTGTAAACTACTCTCTACTTGTCTAAGCCCTTCCTTCTAGGTGCCACATCTAGTGTTCTCTGTCCCCAGTTTAAGGCTAGTAGCATCTTTAACCTCAAAACTATGGTGTGGAAATCCATGTGATTCCAAACATCACCATTACTTTGAAATCGCTGCTGCCATGTCATAAGCCACTATATCAAATAATCCTTAGCTATCATTAATACAAGTTAGATCCAACATTACTTTGCTCCTTTGTGTAATAGCATTCACATACTTCTTACTCCAACCTCAATTTCCTCACAAACATCAGCCTTATATTCTGTTTTCTGCTTCTTCCTCCTCACTGTTGATTTGTTGCTATGGTCCCATTGTGTCTCACAATTGAAGCAAAATAAGATTGCCTATCTTATAATGGCCTCTGGTTTACAGCAACAGAACCAGTCATATCTTCCTGGAACTGTAAAGAACTTATAGTTAGGTTAGCAAATCTAAACACTTCATTTTACAGAAGAGAGAATCTAAGACTCAGAAAATTTTAACTGACTTGCTTAAGGTCTATAATCAATAGAAGAGCCAGTACCTGTTTTTCTTTATGTCTCTAGATTTTTAAAAGAGCGAACGACAAAGATGTTACCATGTCCTTCTTGTATATCTCTGAAACATAAAAGAAGTTTGTTCCTATTTCCTACCGAAGCTGTTTCACATTTTCACTACCCCTTTCTCTACCACCTCCCTTTCTTTTTTCCAGCTGGTGACCATGTCTCCTACCTCACAGAGAAAATGTGTTGCACAGTAGATGTAAGCAATCAATAAGTGTCAGCTATAATCACTACTTCTCTTATTTCTTTTAATCATTCTATTCAGGGCTTGGAACCGCTCTCAACATTCTACCCCTTTTGTCACTGATCTACACAATCTATACCCATGTCCATCCTTAAAACTATAGATTTTTTCCTAAATAGAGCACTTTCTCATAGCTAATCCATCCACGTCTGTTCTGGATCCCAGTCCGTTCTACCCTTCAGGGCCCTCCCCTCTTTTGATATAAATTTTGATATTCAGTACATGAAACTTCTTCCTCTCCATTCTGTTTTATTCCCTCCATTTTCTTTTAGCATAGCCACATGTTCAAGTTGCTCTCATTAAAACCAGACAAAACCTCTCAATCCTATTACTCTATCTTTTCTTCCCTTGGAATACAAACTTCTAAGTGTATTCTACACTTAACATATCCATATTTTATTTCTCCTTGTTTTTTTCCAGTTACTTTAGTTTGAATTATGTCTCCCAAATTCCACTGATCCTGCTTTTGCCAAGATTTCTAGTGGCTTTTTCATTGCTAAATCTAATGGACATTTTCTCCATAACATATGACACTGCTACCTCTATTGCCTCCTTGAAAATACTTCTCCTAGGACTTCTTTGAGGTCAAACCTTCCTACTTTCTAGGTGTTTCATCTTTCTTTTTTTTTTTTTAACCTCATCTGTGGGATTTCTCCATTACCGCTTTACATAATAAGTCTTAAATGTTAACTTTTCCGTATACCATGTTTGTAGACTTAAGTTTTCTTCTTTTAGCTTATCTACTTTCTTTTGGATAATCTCATCAACCACCGTGGGTTCACCTATCATAATAAATGGATGACTTCCATATATTTACTTCCAGTATGAAAATTTCACTTGACCTCCAGAATTTATATCCAATTGCCTATCAGATGGGTCCATATGTTTGTACTAGGTATACTGAAGTCTTCAAATTTTCCCTCCAACTCTTTTCCTCTTCATGTGTTCCCATTCTTGTTATTACCCACTACCATTTACTCATTTCTCTAAGACAACAACCTGGGAGTTATCTCTAATTCTTCTTTCTTAAGGATACTTCCTATCAAATTAATCACCAATTCTGTTTCTTCTACATTAATTAATTATTGTACTTCCTTCTCCTTTACCCACTGCTACTGCCTTAGGTTATGTCCTGTATCACTTTATTCCTATAGTTTGAACATAATTATTCAGTAAATGTTTATTGATTGCCTACTATGTGCAGGGCACTATTCTAAGTACTGGTGATGTACTAATGAGCAAAACAGACCAATATCTATTCTTGTGACATTTGCTTTCTACTTGAGGACCGTAAATAAATGAGTAAATGAGTTCAAACAGTGACAAGTGTTATGACAAAAGCAAGGCATAACAGAATCAGGATTAGGAGTATACTTGTGTCTGTTTTAGACAGAGTAGTAGGCAGGGTTTTTATGAGGAAATGCCATTTGAATGAAGATCTGGGTATGACAAGGAGTCAGCCAAGTGAATGGAGAAAGAACATTCTTGAAATAAACAATTGTAATCCTGAAAGGAAAATGAGCTTAATGATTTCACAAATAGCAAAAGGGTCACCAGGACAGAAGCTTAGTTGAGTGGAGTGATAGGAGATGAAATTAGAGGGAAACAGGGATAAGATTATGTAGGCTGTTTTGGCTATGCTACTTAACTTGAATTTCTACTCTAGGTTTAATGGAAATACGAATCAATGAAAGGTTGTGATCTGCTTTACATTTTGGCTTCTGTGTGAAAAATAGACTATAGAGGAACAAGTAAAGACATGGGAGATCAGATAGGAAGCTAATGCAAGGAGTCCAGGTGAGAGTTTAGGATGATAACAATTGGAATGGTGAGAAGTATTTTGATATCAGATATTTTTTAGAGTTAGTGCTGATAGGAGTTGCTGATGAAGTGAGAAAAGAGATGGATCAGGATTTGTTTTTAGTAACTGATCGCTCTTTTTCCAGTTTTGTTCTCCCTTAAACCTATTCTCCTAAATAGTTCCAGTGTTGTTTTTCTTAAGGACTCTTCTGATAATGACACTTTATACCTCTGTGATTATCAACCAGGGATAATTCCCAGCCCCTCAACATGTTTAGCAATGTCTAGAAACATTTTTTGGTTGTTGCAACTGCATTGTAGGGGGAGGTTGTTACTGGTATTTAGTAGATAGAGGACAGGGATGCTGCTAAAGATTCTCCAAAGCAGAGAACAGCTTCTCCCTCAACAAGGTATTATCTAATCTAAAATATTAATAATGCTGAAGTTAATCAATATCACTTCACTCAGTTTAAGTGTCAGTGCTTCTGGAAATCCTCTCCCAGTTTAACAATATAATAAATAATAGCTAACGTTAGGCAATTACTATGTTTCTTCTAGTGTTAAGAGTGTGCATTAGTGAACTGGAAATTGCCATTATCCCCACTTCACAGTGTTAGGCAAGTAATAGAGCAGAGATTTGAACCCAAATGTATTTGACTAAAAGGTTCTTAAAAATTACACAATTCTGACCTCCATTCCCAAGGTTGAAGTAGAGTAGCTCCTCCACGGTAAATGGGTTGATTTTAGAGCTAATTACATTGTATTTTAAGTGTTTATTTGGTTATCCCCCCACTAAATAGTGAGTTCCTGAAGGGCAGGCAATGTGCCTTTTGTCTATGTATCCATAGTGCCTGGAGAAGTGTCTGGCACATTATAAATTCTCAAGAAATGTTTACTGAATGAATACTTACATTCTAGAAATGTGTGCACAGTTTATTATTTCCCCAGAGCGGTTGTTTGGAATCAGTTTAATTCACAGATTCATTTAACAAGTTTTACAGATGGGGATTAGTCTCTAAGGGAGTTAGCAACTGGCAAAATTTACATTTGTAATCACTCAATTGAGATTCTGTGAGTGGTAAGATAGTGAGAGTAGAGGGGGAGATGAGCAATTGTTTTGCTTCTTAAAAGCTTTAAAGTGTGACTTCAGAGAGCAGACAGCTCCCTTTTTGTTGTTGTTGTTGTTGGAGACATTTAGCAGCATTATGTTTTCTAACTGGTTTTCTGAGAAAAGTTTGAGTTCCTTCTCTGGCCCAAGGCTCACTTATATTAAAAAAAAAAAAGTGTGTGTCCCAGAAAGAGAGTTATGCTAGTCTCTGCCTTTCTTGAAATCAAGAATCTCTGGAACCTGCCAAGGCAGAATTAGACAAGGATTAGCAAAATTTACCTGTTTCATCAGCACAGTTGTGCAATATTCAATGAATCTGGTTCTAAGACAAACCCACAAAATTGTTTTCCATGTTTGTGTATTTGTGGTTAGCATAGTAGTTTTCTACCAACCCTATCTGGCTTTCTATATCTGTCTCTAATTTTACAAAATCAAAATTATTCTTCAGAAAATATTAATCTTATCAGTTCCTTCATAAATTTTGTCTCTTCCTGGGACATACACTCTGGATCCAAAGTCCAGTACAGGTTGTAATTCAGAATTTCTCTCCCTGGCTTGGCTACTAACAAAGACTCTTTTGAACAAAGATTAGGCAGGCTCCTCTGAGTCCCTTTTTTTGACAAGGCCTCACCCTCAAACTCTGTTGATGGCCTATTTATTCCAGTTTTAGCAAGAATCCTGCTGGGTCAGTTTAGTGTAAATCCCAGACCTTGACATCTGATCTAATTTCTCATCCCTCACTCTAGATATCTTATCATTCTGGTCTGCCTTCTGCAAAACATCTTGTCAAGTCAGTTTAACCAGAATCCCTCCACCCCTAATATTTCTTCCTAGTATTTTCCATACACTGACAACCACCCTGCTCCTTGGCTTCTAAGTCCCTACTTGTTCCTGTAAGACTTGAACTCAATCTCTCTCCCCTGCTACAAAAACCCGATTGTAGTGACCCCCTGTATAAAGTCTGCCTTACCTACTGTAACAATCATCATGAATATTTTTTTCTTTAGCATTACCCTACTCAATTTTAAGGATTTAGATGATCAAGCCATCTTGCTAAATAAGGCTGTGGATCCACCCAGTAAATAATCATTATTCTTTCTATCTAGTGGAGCTCCTCTGAATAACTAGTAATTAATGACAACTAGAGATTTGTTAAGAGAAAGGGTGGGGGACAGAGAAAGGAAAAGAAACTACAGAGAAAGGAAGATGAACACTTAGAAGAATTTAGGGAGTGTCAGGCAATTGTGATTATGATTATAATCCCAGAATTAAAAACAGCAGTCAATAAACAAGAGGGTAAAGACAATTTTGCACATATCCAGGAAGAGTGGCAGGGAACAAGTTTTTAAGGTTGGATCCAAGGAAGAAAAGACATTTTTTTTTTCCTGGGATAAGTGGCCAAGAAAGAAAAAAAGAAAAGGAAAGGAAATCCTAGAATTGAAGGAAAAGACAGTATATGAGAATAAGGCAACAGAATCAGTTCAAAATTTATAGTGCTCTTAGCTAGATTGACTTGATATTGAATTCTTGAAATAGTTGTCCAAAATATCTTATACTTGCCCTCACCAGGAAGAGTATTAGCTCTAAAACCAAGAGAAGAAAGAGAATCCCATCATATCATTTTATACCTTCCTTTCCAAGGCAAATAAAAAAAGATAAGGTGAATGATGGATCCCTTTACCCCATAGGGTGACTCACTCTGAGGGGTAAGAAGGTCTTCTGGCTGCCAGGTAGAAGGATTTTCCTTAGTCCAATGATTTATCTTCTGGTTCACGACCCCTAGTGCATTTTTCCTCCACGTAGATCTGGATGTCTGTCCATTGGCTGGTTCAATGTTACAATGTCTTCTCTAAGACTCTAAAATAACTCCGAAGGCATCAGGTTCATTATATGTCTTCACAGAATGATGGTTGGCATTACTTAGCTTGCTTTCTTCCATGTACAGGTGCCAATATTCTATATCCATTGATTGGGTCTACAAGCTGCTGGTCAGCATCACCAAAGTCTCTCTTCCCGAATACTGCTTGTGGCTGTCTCCCAGCACCTTTCCAGGATAGCCAGTACCAATGCTCCCACTGAGCCCTCTAGTGGCAGTATGGAATCATGCAGATTTTTCAGGGATTAGTTCACTTACATTAACCTCGTACTTCTTGATTTGGCTCAGCAATTAAATCTAAGCCAAAGTAGAATATAGATCTGTTGAACATTTCCTGGACTCCCAATGAACTCTTATATCCTCAAATGTAGCTTTCCTGTGGTATTTCCTTGTTTCTTCTTTGTAAACACCATCTCAAATTATCTAGGGGATTTGATAACAGTTCCCAAAATATTTCAAGAAAAAAGGCTTAGGGAACTAAAAAAAAAAAAAAAAAAAAAAAAAAAAAAAAAAAAAAAAAAGTCTCACTTATAGGAGCAAGTGACTTTAAATCATCAGGCATTTCTTGAGAGTAATTATGTGAGGTGATGGAGGCGTTACCTTGATGAGGAGAAATCTACAGTATATATATACATATATATATGTAAATTTGTCATGTACGCTTTAAATACTTTAAAATTGTTTTACAATTTTACTTGTCAAGTATACCTCAATAAAGCAAAGAGTGAGAAATAGTGCTTATGAAAGCACTATTCATTTAGTGACGTACCACAGGAAGATTCCCCATATCTTCAGTAACTACAGCCTTATATTATGATTATAGATATTAAGAATGATAACTTTTAGACCTTTTATAAGCTTCAATATTTAATGAAATATTACTAAACATGTCAAGGCAGAGAGGAAACTCAGTGATTCAACATATGCTTGTGGAATTCTTTCAAACAGTGAGATACAAAATGTTGTTGGAATGGTAGAAGAAGGAACAATTACTTCCATTGGGAGTTAGGAATAGGGCTGTAGGGAAGACTTTGTGGAAAAAGTGGTAAGCTGGAGTTTGAAGAGTGAGTCCTATAGGTATAAAGCAGAGAAAGAATCTGAAGTTGAGGAAACAGCAAGAGTAATTTCAATAAAGGAGTGAAATTGCATGGTGAGTAATTTGACATAGCCAGCACTTAAAAATATGTGAGGGAAAATAGTATTAAAAGGTGGAAAGTTATCTAAAGGTAGAAAATTGGGGCCAGATCACAGAGGGCCTGAAATGTCCATGGAATAGGGCAAAAATCTACCTAACATAAATCAGATTTTCAAAAAATTGAAATTGCCTTGTGTTTCTTTGTCTGCATATCTTGATTTCAAGCCTTCATACATGTTGATAGAAGAAAAGGACTGGTCAGTTAAGGGTGATCTTTTTTTTTTAATTTAAATTTTAGTTAACATACAGTGCAGTATTGGTTTCTGGAGTAGACTTCAGTGATTCATCACTTACATACAATGCCCAGTGCTCATTATAAAAAGTGCCCTCCTTAATACCCATCCACTCATCTAGCCCATCCCCTACCCAGCTTCTTCCATCAACCCTCAGCTTGTTCTCTATCATTAAGAGTTTCTTAAGGTTTGTTTTCCTCTTTTTCTCCCCCTTCCCATATGTTCATCTGTTTTCTTTCTTAAATTCTACATATGAGGAAGATCATATGGTATTTGTCTTTCTCTGACTGGCTTAATTCCCTTAGCATAATACATTCTAGCTCCATCTACATCTTGCAAATGGCAAGATTTCACTTTTTGATAACTGAGTAATATTCCATTGTGTGTGTGTATTAAAACTTCTTCTTTACCCATTCATTAGTTGATGGCCATTTGGGCTCTCTCCATAGTTTGGCTATTGATAATGCTTCAACAAACATTGGGGTGTATGTACCCCTTCAAATCAGTATTTTTGTATCCTTTGGGTAAATACCTAGTAGTGTAATTGCTGGGTCATAGAGTAGTTCTATTTTTAACTTTTTGAGGAACCTCCAAATTGTTCTCCAGAGTGGCTGCACCAGTTTGCATTTCCACCAACAGTGCAAGATGGTTCCTCTTTCTCTGTATTCTTGCTAACACCTGCTGTTTCTTGTGTTGCTAATTTTAGCCACTCTGACAGGTGTGAGGTGGTATCTCATCATGGTTTTGATTTGTATTTCCCTGATGATGAGCAATGTTGAGCATCCTTTCATGTGTCCTTTAGTCATCTGGATGTTTAAAGGTGATCTATATTCTTTTACTTTATAGAACAACTTATTTTATGTAAATATCCAGCCAATTTAAGGTGAAACCTGCTTGTCAGTTTATATTTGCTCTTCAGAGAGATTCTTTTCTCTCTTCTCAAGATGGTGTCAGGATGCACAGAAAATGGTGGGTCCTTATAGCTTGGAGAAAAGTTTCAACTCCTCATGCTGTCCTTTGGGTCTTCTGTAAACTCTACCAAGATGATCCTTATCTTGTGTGGTCACTAGTAAGCCTTTGATGGTATCTGATGAAGTGTTACTTGCCAGTGCTTTCATTCATGAGGTCTTTACACAACGCAGCTTTCTTGTCCAGACCCTAGGCCTTTGGCTTTTTCTAGACTCCTAAAACTCTTCTCTAAGGTGTGTGGGGACTTCTAGATTTCCTAGGTGTCATATTGTTGGCTATGGGAAACTGGAATACTGTTTAATTATGACATGCCTCTACTTCTCCTCTACCAGGACTGTCTTATGTTGAGGCAGAGCCTCAGAGCATGCAACAATGTGGTCTGTTTTTAGTGTTCCAAATGGCCATTCTGATTTTATCTTCCCCCAAACCTATCTGGGATTTTTCACATACCTTTCTACATCTTGTTTTTGTACTGTGGCACGAGTGCACACCATGTTTTCTCAGGAAATCGGGCAACAGCTTAACCTCCATCTTATAGTATGTGAATATCTCTATCTGCCTATTATTCAAACTATTTTTTGTACCCTGTTTTATGACTTGTGGTAAAACAAGAAATTTATGATTCTATGCTTTACTCTTGATATTTAAAGAGAAACATTTGGAATTTAGAAACAGACATATATGAGGAAGCACATATCTAACTCCAACAAAATCTGGCTTCTAAGACCAGTTTTTGTACTGTGGACTGCAAATATACAAACCAAAGTATTTAACTGGAAATCAAGAACTAATCAGTGACCTCACTAATGCTATATCTACTCCACCTCCACCGTTATGACATCTACTGATTCAAAAAGTGGGACAACCTAAAACAAGTAATACAAGAAACCAAAATACATTGGTTTCACATAACTAGAAATACTGCCTCACTTCCCTACTATGTGTGATGCTTCAAAGATATCTCTGGAGGAGGGGCAGAGGACAGGATGGCTTAGAGGCAGTGTCAGGAGAATAATGTAGATGAGAGGTGATGTAGAAATTAGTGGTATCTAGTAACTAAATATGGAATGTGAGAGAAAAGTTAAACATGAATGAATTTCTAGTGGGAAGAATATCGTACATGGCAATTCTACACTGCTATTAACACAAATCCATGACCTGAAGCAGTGACTACCAGATGGATACCAGTTATTCTGAAGATATAAGCCTTGATGGCTAAGGGAGTAGATTAAGTTGATTCTGAGTCTGTTTTACTGAAACAACTAGTTTGGTGGTATTTCTATGATCTGAGTTAGTAAATGTAGTGGAGGGGCAGGTGAAAGAGTGAAGGAAAAAATGATGCTGAATTGGACATGTTGTGGTTTTTTAGCCAGAGGAAAAGCCATGTGGAGTTGCAAAGCAATCACTTGGAAATTAAGTTGTGGAATTTAGGAACAAGATCAAGGCTGGAGATACAGATTGGGAGTTACTGATGCTAGAATGATATTAATTATAGAAGTAGATCATGTAATCAGAGAGAGAGAGAGAGAATGGACATAGCAGAACAGAGAACCATGCAATAACAGAATTTCAAAAGATGGTTAAATTTAATAAGTGGAAGTAGGGTAAAAAAGATCCAGTTAAAGAGATGAGGGGAAAAGATCAAAATATACAAAACAGGCAATACAAATCAACAAAGCTTAAAGAGGAGAAAGACAAGAGGAGAAACTACAAAAGACTGTTAATAATAGCTATTAATAATCTTTGAGAGAGTTGTTTCACTGGAGTGGCATCAAGATGTCAGTAAAATATTCTGAAGGATAGCTAGTGAGAAAGAGCTTCTTTGGAAAGAAGGAAAGCTGAAATAAGAGAAATAGAGGGAAGTACAGTTAAGGGAAGTGGCTTTTTGTTAGGGTGGCGAAGACTTGATATACTAGAAAGGACTTGTAGGCAACAGCAAGGTTGCATGGAGAGTATCAATTGAAGATAAAAGAGAGAAAAATGGAGAGCTGATAATGCAAGTTAGCTATAGCATTGGGATGCCATAACAAGCACTAGAGAAGATGCTTGCCTTCTCAAGGAAAAGAGATACTTTTCTCTCTTTGAGACAAAAGCAGAAGAGTTTAGGATCAGGAAGGTAGGGAGAAATTTCAACCACAAGAGTCACAGTATTTCAATCCCTAGTGAATTTTATAAATACACTTTTAAAGCTTTCTGGATAATCAAAGATTTAGAGTATTGGGCTTATTATCATAAAGGGGAAAACATATGAGACAGAGTACTCGATAAATTTATACAGAAAATTTACAGATACATTCCTGTTGGGAAGAGCAGCTACTTGTGTGTCATATTCCGGCCCTTGCACAATCACATAAGAATGTGCCTTGAGCCCAGAACATTTCCTTGCAGAGAGATAAAGAGATCTCAAGCCTGTGCCAGGCATATCTCTTTGGGAATATCTTTCTCTGTTCCTGTTCTGGGTTTGATTAATATTTCTTTGTTCTGCTTAATCATCTGTGTCACTGGTACCCGGCCAGCCTTCATGATATATCTGTTTCCTGAGGAGAGAGAATAGAGTCCTTTCCTTGCAGCACAAGAGGAGTATGTGAAAACCATCTCCCAATGCAGACTGTAGGGTGAAACCTACTGTTCATGGGAAGCTAACTCTCACTATTGAAGCTGACCTTCTCTGTCTCTTCTCTGTATGAGTAAAACATTGTTCCTTCCAAGGCTTCTGTGAGCTGTATCTTTCATGGTGACCCTGGCACCTGCAAACCATGCAGTGAGTTGACATCCTGGGACTGCTGCTCCTGGAAGTAGGCAACAGGTGTCACTTGCTTGACAATTTCTGGTCAGTTTTTAAAAACTAAAGTGAAGGACTAAAATTTGCTGTATTTGATAATGATTCCCTGAGAACCAACATATTTTGGGACTTTGCTGCCATCTTCTTGGTCCAAACTTTCAACTGAAATTGCATTGCCCAAGACCAATTTATTTTATGGGTTATTCTAGTGATATGTGCCACCTCTGAAATAATAAAAATTAATCTTTCCCTTTTAAAATAATAATGTGTGGTTTGCACCAAACCTTATGGGGTGAAATACTGAAATGCATTGATGAAGTTCTAAATCACATTGAGAGAGCTTCACCCATGGTGAAAAATTGTCTTTGTGGTCATTAAGTGGAATGCATGTGGGGAAAGTGAAGAGAGGGCCAGGAAATGATACTATAATCAAGGGTTGTATATGTTAAGATTTAACATTTAAAAACAAAACTTTTTTAAAAAATTTTCTGGGGTTTGTTGGTTAAACCTACACATAGCTATCATTTCTAGATTGCTCACTATTGTTAGATAATGGACTATGTAGATTTGCATATATCAACACTGCAAAATAAATATTATCTTCCTGAAATTTACAATGATTAGGTAACCTGAGATCACAGGCTGGTAATACAATGGATTGTTAGGTTTTGAGTGCAAATATATGTGGCTTCAAAGTCCATGCTCTAACCCAATATTCCATCCCATTTTTTCTAAGGCCTGGTTAATCATCCGAATTACTTGGAAAGCTTTAGAAATGAAGATTCCAACATAAACTAAGTATCAGATTCTCTGTGCTATACTAAGGTACAGAGAAAGAACAGCACTACATACCATTCTACTCCTACCTCCATACCACCACAGGACACCACAAAATAGCTACACCAAACAAAAACACCAGTTAAATCCCATGGGTAATGATGAATCTTATGGTTCTGGTGGAATCCTAGCCAGATTTCCATTTAAAAGATTCCTTTTTCTACCACTTGTTGTTGGGAAAATAAAAGGATATTCCTCTGGAACATACACAAAAGCAGTAAGACAATGCAGACAGATGTTTTATGTAAGTTTGGACATCCTATTCAATAAGATATGAGGAAGAATTTAAGAGTGCCAGAGTTAAGACCTTGAAAGCTGTTATGGTGGCTAGAGTAGTATGGTTTTCACAACTTTAGAAAGTCCAGTTCATAAGGTTGAAATAACATTTTCCCTTCTTATCAAATTCTCATTAAAATTATTCTGTGAAACATAAATTACAACGTTCTATTCAAAAGTCAATAATACTATTATAGCTCTGTTGAACAAAGATATATCTATGTTTATCTATCAGTTTTCAACAGAGCTAATATACTATCACTGATTTTTTAATACAAAGTTGTAGCTTAGGTTTCACAGAATTAGATACACATTCCTCTGACATATCTGTGATTTGTATATTGTAACATGGCCAGAAATTAAATGGACATATAAATTTTGACAACCTCATCAATTACTATCATATTAGAATTGAGTGCTGGCACCTTGATTTGATTTTATGTGGCTAGAGATAAGGAGTGACAGGATTTGGCAAGGCACCTGTTCACTGGATTAACTTCTCATTCTTTCAAGGACCTAGATTATACAAGTATCCTATAATTATACAACACCAACATCTGTGCTTGAGGAATCATTTAGAAACTGTTAGAGACTTTCTCAAGTAGTTTTAGGTGACTCTATGAAAGGGGCTTTTTTCATCCACAGAGCAACATGGACATATGTTAGTCTATGATAGGTAACAGAGGGAAATAATTTTAGACAATTAGAAAAAAGGATTATATTATCCTTAATATCATACCAAAGAATCATTCATTTAATATGTATTTATTGAGATATTACTGTGTTACCTGGCACTGTTTCAGGAAGATGAGCTAGGGCTTTTAAATTACCTGATGCCTAGTCCTAATCCTTGCCATAGTCTGCAATGGTATTTCCATTTTACCACTTTTGAGATTATTGTACCCAAGCCTGAATTTACATGTAATGCTGGGGAAAAGTCTGTTTTCCCCTGGGATCAAGCCTAAAGCCAATGGCAAAGTGCCCAGCAGGGAAAGGAAAGAAGAATTTAAAAAAATTACGGTATAAGAGAGGTATTAGCATAGATTTTCAAAGATGGAAGGTGACCGTGAGAAATCTTGCTATCTTGCAAGGAAAGGGATTTTTTAAAAAAAAAGAACATCAGCACTTTACTCACTTTTAGAGTTATTTCCAAGGGTAATGTTGGAGTTTTGCACTGCTAGGCATACCCACAGTGTGCTGTATTTTTTTTATCTCTTTCCTGAAAAATAAGGAGATTTATGTTTATTAGACAAACCAGTGCTGTACTGTTTCTGTACAAAATGGAAGGTAAATGTTATTTATTGGTTTAATTTCTCAATTCCGGGAACAAGATGCCTTATTATTTGACAGCAGTGGCCTTTTGTGTTGAGTTACAGTTCATTAGCAGATGATAAGTAAACTGAAAAAGAATAGAGTGGAACATGTATACTAACATCTCAGCAGACATGTTACTGTTTTACTTCTGCATGAATCACTGTGGGGAACAACAAAGAAAGCACTAGATCTGACGCAGTGATGGAGTAAAGACTCCTCAAGTGAGGGTACCTGAGTATCTCTTTTAAAAACTCCTTGGGGCCTATTTTATAGCTTTCCTTAATGACCTAGTTTGGGGACCATCTAGTAGACTAAAATTCCTTATAAATATTTCTAGCACTCTCCCAGGTGAGGGGAAGAAACAGATACTTGCATTATATTAAATTAATATTGAAAGCTGCCATAGGAAGGCCCATATCTGATTTTTCAGAATTTGGGGGTATAAAGCCAGAGAATCTTCTCTGTACCTTCTAATAATTATACTAATAGTTAGATTAATTTTAATAGTGATACTGAGAATAGATATTTTTTTGTCCACTTACTGTGTTAGGCACTGAATGGGGTGCTTTACATCATATTGTCATTTAAGGTTTATAATCAACAAATAAATAGTTTTTAACTTTGCCGTAGAGATGAAACATTTGAGGTTCAGAGAATTTTATTTAATTTGACAAGTTACTCCAGCTAGCAAATAGTAATGACAGGATTTAAATCCCAAGTTTTTCTAACTTGAGATCCTGGCTCTTAAGTATTATGCTTTACTACCTCCTTATAGTTCTTTACTATATATAGCTAATTGCAATATTTCTAAAATTTCCTTATCTTCCTTTCTTATTTTTTATATATTTCTAATAGTTGCTTTAATCAGAAATCTGGTGAGAGAGAATTACCATGACTTTCTTTGGAAGCAAAGAATGAACATGGGAAATCTATGCTATATATATATATATTTCTGGAAATGTCCTGATAAGTATTTGATTCTTGGAGTGTGCACCTCTGGTTACCACCTAATAGTTCCTTCTTATTTTGAAGAAAGCCCAGAACTCTAAATCTCTGTAATACCAACTAGAATGGAACTTCAAAGTAAAACAGAAGATATCAAGACCAGAAATATTTGCCTCAACTCCAAAACAGATCTAGAAAGTCTTTTAATCTACTTCAGTATGGAAGTTAGGCAACTACCAGTTTCCTTGTTCTACTTATGACTTTAAATCTTTATATCACTTTGAGAGTGGGGATCCAAATCTATGTGACTAAATTTTTCAAACCATACCTATCCAAGATCTGATATTTTCCTACTTTTTCTTTAGTTTCAGACATCAGCCTATAAGCATAGTTTTCCAACAAAATTAGTTGAAAATGGTAAACTACCATTTGATAAAGCTCTAGTGTCTGACCCTATGTAGACTATATATGGAGACACTATCAAAGATTAAGTGTGGATCTCATTTCTGGCAGGTCCCAAAAGAACACCATAGCTATGTAAGCCACATGCTCAATTCTAGATTCAAGCTTATCTTTAGGAGAGTACTCATCCTTCATAGATCAGGTAAATACAATAAAGCTTTCAGTGAACTATGGAGGAAAGAGCTAAGTGGAAGAACCATGCTCTCTATCAAGGAGCAAAATTAATAGCAATATTCATTGCTTTTCAGGTATTGGCATGTATCCTCGGATGAAATAGTGCAATCATTAGAAACAGAATCCATGAGTGCTGAACTCTTACAGGTAGGATAGGCTGTTCTAAATCCGTCTCTCCAGTACTTTGCTAGCCTGAGTTAACAAGCAGTGCACTGAATTCTGGCCATATAGATTACAGGAATTACCTGAATATGGATGGTGGTTAAAACCATGGGAATAGGTAAGACTACCTATGGAGAATGTCTGGAGCAAAGGGGGAAATCAGAGTGAATCTGTAGGAAAACCCTTCAGGAGACTAACATTTAACTTATGAACAGGAGAAAAGATACTAAAGAGTTTGAGAAGGAACATTCGTGATAGGCATAAGGAAAAACAGAAGATTGTGGTGCTATGTGTATCAAGGGCAGCATTTCAAAATGGGAAGAGGAGTTAACAGGATCAAAGGCTGTAGAGAAGTCAAGTAAAATAATGATTCAGATCATTACAATTTAGTCAATTGGTGACCTTGACGTTAGAATTATTGGGACATATGTCATAGTGTAATGGTATAAGCAGTGACAAAGAGGTGAGAAAATCAATATAATATCAGAGAAAGCAACATTGGTAAAATTAGATAGTAGAGTTAGTAGAGGATTTTGATAATGGAAAATATTTTAAAAACTACTGACAGGTATTGTTCTGAGCCCTGGAAATAAAGCAATAAACAAAACAGATGATGTCTCTGACCTCCTGAGACAATTTTTGGAGAGGACAAAATTAAAAAAAAATTGTCAGACAATTAATAGTTTCATAGAGAAAAGTCAAGATAAGGAGATAAAGATGGATAGGGATGCTATTTTATCAGAATTTGGCCTGGAAATTTTTTCTAATAAAGTAGCATTTTAGCAAGTTTTAAAGGGTATGAAAGATCAGGTCATGCTAATATGTGAAGGTTAGAAAAATTGCTGAGCGGAAGATCTGCTTGTTATGTTTGAACAGGAAGGAACCAATGTGGTTGAAGCAGAATGAGCGAGAATAAAGAAGCAGCCAAGTGTTAGATTGTATAATGCCTTGTCAATTACTCTGAGACATGAAGTCATTGGTGAGATTTGAACAGAGGAGTGATATATTTTTTAAAAGAATCATTCTGTCTGCTTTATAAAATAGAACATGATGGAAAGGTTAAAATCAGCGTATTTAAAGTAGTGGAAGTAATTAAATCAAGTGATAGATGATGGTGACTTGTACAAGGGTCCTAGAAGTAGAGGTAATGAGGAGTAATTGGATCCTGAGTATATTTGAAGCAATTTCTGACAAGATATACTGAAGGATTGAATGTGGTATATTCACATTCAAGAGGTCAGTCAAGGATAACTCTAAGAAATATTGGGCTGAGCAACTAGGAAAATATAATTGCCACATATTGAATCCAGGTGGTATATAGTAAGAGCAGGTTGGCAAAAGATGGGAATCATGTTCAGTTTGAGATATAAAGTTGGTGATTTCATATGTGTATCTTGATTTCAGGTCAATAATATATTATTGACTTTTAGAAAGGTTAGGCTGGAAATACAAATTTGAAGGCGATCAACCTATAGCTCTTATTTAGAGTTGTAGAATTGGATGAGTCCACTTACATAGGTGTTTGAATATAAAAGAGAATATGAAGGACTGAGCCTTAGTTCTTCGTCTTTAGGTATCTGGAAGGAGAGATATATCAAAGGAGAATAAAATGGCGTGACCAATAAAGAAGGAAGTGTCTCAGGAGTGAATACTGAGGAAAAGGTTTTAGAGTAATAGACAGTTTCAAATGATGTTAATCGGTCCAATAAAACAGAAGTTCAGAAATGACCATAGGATTTTAGACTTTGGTCATCATTAGAGTTGGTCAGAGGCAAGTAACTTGGGTTGGAAGCCATGTACAGGATCACTTGATATTGGAAATCACACAGTTGAATTGTTTTCTTCAGCATCCATCAGTCACACATGTGTAAGTGTGAAGAAAGTACATTTTAGGACTTATCCAAGATTGGTGGTTGTGTGGGGAAGAAGCCAAAGAAGGCAAGAGAATTGATGGAACTTATGAAATACTAATTTATTCACTCAGTGCAACTGACATGACCCAGTTTGTACAAGGAAGAAGAAAAAAAAAGGAAACATCTAGTTTGTAAGGCCAAGAAGGTTAATAAGTTGTTATAGAGAAGTTAAGGTGCTTGTGATATCAATAAAGTCAGAGTAAGTGCTATGAGAGTAAGATTGCTAGAAAGGTAAGTAATTGTGGTTAGAAAGTGGGATAAAGGAGGGGTGCCTGGGTGGCTCAGTTGGTTAAGCACTCAACTCTTGATTTTGGTTCAGGTCATGAAATCAGGGTCATGAGATGGAGCCTTGCATTAGGCTCTGCATTGAGCATGGAGCTAGCTTAAGATTTTCTCTGTCTCTGTCTCTGTCTCTGTCTCTGTCTCTGTCTTGCTCTCTCTCTCCAGAAAAAAAAAAGTGGGATAATGGAGTTAAAATTTTTAAAGCTGTAGGAGTTTCAAATAACGGTAAAATCCAGGGGATGATCACATACTTGAGTATTTGAAACAGAGAGTGTAGGTGAAGATCAATGAGGTTAAAGGATAGGCAATGAACTATAGTGTTCATATGTGCTGTGTCATCCTAAATGAATGTGAAAATCACACAGAACTATAACAAGATTTGATAGTTAAAGGGAGATTATGAATTTAGCACTAATGTGTTCAGTGAATCTCAGGGTGGTGTTAGCACTTTGGAAGACTAATTTCTCCTAACACAGTCTTTGAAATAACTCCTGTATTTTTTACTCTGTATCTCCAAAGGACATTACAGCATAATTTCATGTTATATCCGTATATGCTTACCACTATTTGATAAGTTTCTTCATTCTGTAAACTTACGTCCTTCAGCTCTTCTAAAGAATTGGAATATCCTTCTTAATACTATTTTCCATAACATTTTCTTGTTATTGTGTTCTATGTTTGGGTTTAGTATATTCTTCCTGTTTTCCTGAGATAAGGCACAGCAGAGGTAAATTTTTTGAAAGCTTATGTGTTTGAAACAATCTTAATTCTACATTCATACTTGTTTGATCAATTTTCTGGATATAGAATTAGAAGTGATAAGTTATTTTCCACTTGTGATGGCATTGCTCCAAAATCTTTTAGTTTACACTGTGATAGTTGGGTGGTCCAGAATGATTCTAACTTTCCACTCTCGTATGTGACTTGTGTTATTTCTAGAAAGATTTAGGATCCTGTCTTTTTATTCACAGTGTGCTGAAATTCAGTGAAGTTGTGTCCTCCTCTGATCCTCTTTTCATTTATTGTGTGGAGGTGGGGATGGGAAGAGAAATATGGTAAGCCTTTTTTGGAAAAAAAGAGATTTATTTATTTATTTATTTATTTATTTATTTATTTATTTGAGAGAGAGCTAGAGAGAAAATATGACTGGGGGAGGGAGAAGGAGGGAATTTTAAGCAGATTCCCTGTTGAGCATAGAGAATTGATCTCATGACCTTGAAATCATGGCCTGAGATGAAATCAAGAGTCAAAGACAACTGACTATACTACCCAGGTACCCCTATGTTAAGCTCATTTAATCAGAAGCTGTGTCCTTCAGTGTCAAAAAATGAGTCCAATAATAAATTTCCTGTGTCCTGGGAAATATTATGGAGTCATTTTTTGATAATTTTCTTCCTTCTCTATTTTCTGTTTTTCTTGTTTGTTTGGAGTTTTTTTTTGATAGAACTTGTTAGATTTCTTGGATTGACCCTATCACCCTTATATAGTTATCTCTTTACCTTTTGTTTCCATTTATCCAAGGAGGTAGTGAAGTGGTTATATAAGCATTTTATATAAGCATTCTCTTTGGAGCTATAATATCTGGGTTCTAAATCTAGTTCCACTATTTACTAGATTTGGCCTTGAGTGAGGCATCTTTTCTCTCTGTGATTTATTTACTTCATATGGGGAATTAATAGCATCTATCTTATAGTTCATTGTAAAGAGAAAATGAAATATGAAGTGCTCAAAACATTGTAAAACCTATATAGAATTTGCTATTATCATTGCAATGATTACTTTATCTCTTTGATTCTTTTGTTCTACCTTCTGTATATATCCTCAACTTTTTTTGAAAATTTTATTCATTTATTCATGAGAGAGGCAGAGAGAGAGGCAGAGACATAAGCAGAGGGAGAAGCACGCTCCCTGCAGGGAGACCAATGTGAGACTCGATCCCAGGACCCTGGGATCACACCCTGAGCCAAAGGCAGGTGCTCAACCCCTGATCCACGCAGGTGTCCCTATGTCCCCAACTTTTATTTAATTTCCAAGATTTTTTTCTTATTCTTTTTATTATGTAGGACCCTTTTTTTGTTTTGTTTTATTTCGTTGATGCTAAATCTTCTCGCTAAGGATTAAAGGATTAAAAAGACTTTTTTTTCTTGCATTATCTGTGTCTCTTCTTGTTTCCTTTTTCTGTTTACTCATTTTGACCTGTGTTTTACATTGGAGATTTCCATAAATATATGGTCATCATTGGCCTTTTACTCATTTATGATTAAAATAAGAGCTGCCAATTTATATTTAAGATTGAAAGCATAAAGCTATTTGAAAGCTCTTTGTTCTTTTGTTAGTTAACAGGTGGTCTTTATGGAAGAGTGATTGTACAGAGACATGGGTATGGGAGGGTGGGGACTCCCAATTTGTATGTATTGGTATATGAGGTTACCCTCTATGGGGAGGCACTGATTCTTTATCTCTGATTAAATAATTCATGTTTTGCCTGATTGCTTGTTTTTAGAGAGCCAGAAAGAGTATAGGCATCTCAATGTTCCATATGAAAACTGTTACTTAATCCTACTGTTTTAAAAAAGCTTCTTTCTTTGACCTGCCACTTTGCTTGATGTCATAGTCTGGAGCTTTTCTTTAATTTCTCCAAAAAATAGATACATGGTCACCTACTAGGGTAAAGAAGGGGACTTAGAAATCTAACTTGTTCTTATACACTCTTTAAGTAATTCTCCTCTTTTCTGTGCTATACCTCTTCCACATGTCTTTTGAGGTGTCTCAAACTCTCTGAGCCTTTGCCAAGTTCCACGGATTGTATTAGTTTGCTTCTCACTAGCACCCCCTTCTGTAGGTATGCAGACATTAGTTTTTCTTAGCTTTGTTTAGTCGACACTCCTCTATTTGTTTTTTATCTTTCTGAAAATGTGTTATTTCTCATCAATTTTGTCTCCTCTAATGTTTCCGTTGTCTTTGTGGGTTTATGATTTTTAATTCCCCATAGTGTTTAAGGGCACAGCTTCTAGAGCTGATCTCTCAGGGTTTGAATTTTTTTAAGATTTATTTATTTATTAGAGAGAGAGGTAAGGGACAGACAGAGAGGGAGAGACAGTCTTAAGCCGACTCAGCACTGAGTTTGGAGCCTGACATGGGGGTTGATCTTGCCCCAAGATCATGACCAAGCTGAAACCAAGAGTCAGACACTTAACCACCCAGGCGCCCCTCTCTGAAGTTTTGTGGTGCCCTATTACCAGCTGAGAAGTCATAAGTAATTTACTTGTCTGAGCCTGTTTATTTTCATTAATTTTCTCGTTGTTGAAAAATAAGGGTAATAAAACACCTATATTATAGGAATTAGTACTGTAAAGTACCTAGATCAATGTCTGGTCAAAGTACCTGATTAAAAAATGTCATCTGTTATTATTGACAGTATTGTTTCAAGTGAGAACAGACAAACATTCATTCAGTCCATTATGTTTAACCATTAGTTTATTTTAATAATGCAAATGGAATTTAAAGTGAGGACTCGGGATCCCTGGGTGGCGCAGCGGTTTGGCGCCTGCCTTTGGCCCAGGGCGCGATCCCGGAGATCCGGGATCGAGTCCCACGTCAGGCTCCCGGTGCATGGAGCCTGCTTCTCCCTCTGCCTGTGTCTCTGCCTCTCTCTCTCTCACTGTGTGCCTATCCTGAATAAAAAAATAAAAAATAAAAAAGTGAGGACTCTATTATTAATTATCCTTGAGAACTTAGAAGGACAAGCAGAGGAGTCGTGAATTTTCATAGATGGTATTTTTAAGAGCCTAGAACAAACAAAGCTTAAATAATTAGATACACGAATATCTCTACTGTATTTCTCTACTTTTCTGAACTCATTATCCACTTCAATCCTAATGACTTTCATTAGTCATGTCATTGGTGTCATCTTCTGAGGAATAAGGAAATATCTCTCAGAAGCCCTCAACAAATGTTCACTCATGTCTCAAGTGCCACAATTTACATGATTATCCTTAAACCAAATACTGGCAGTAAGAATAGGACCACAACAATTGGTGTAAATTGATCAAGATTTATGTCTAGGGCTGAGAATAGGATCCTTAGCCCTTAAGTCATATGGGGCAGCAGTAGACACATGAAATAAATTGTGTCTTTGCAAGAAAAAAAGAGGGAGAAGTGGATATTTAGTAGGCAACCGTTACAGAGATTATTCTGTAGGCCATTCTGTAAAGTCATAAATACTGAGTATATCTCAAAATAAAATCAAGACCTATAGTTTTGATGAGCACATTGGGAAAGAAAATGTTTATTTCTCCAATGGATCCTTGCCTAGGAAGTATTCTGTAATGTCTAATTCTAGGCTTATTGGCATTCAAACCAAATTTCTATTACAACTAAAGCTTATCACAGTTTTGCATGTAGCCAGTTTCATAATTCAAACCCAAACAAAAACAGATAAACTTCCACAAGTTAACTACTTTTTTTCCTCTTCAGGAATTATGTATTAGAGAAATGAAAATTACATAAAATATGTGTAGCCATATTTTGTAATCAGATGTGAATGTCGGTCCATTTCTTGATTTCTACTGTTGCCTGAGGAGTATCTGAGAAAAGTGAATGAATCCCTTTCCTGACTTCCTGTCTTCTTGAGTCTTTAGAAAATGAATTATAATTCTCCAGTTTGCCTTACACACTTTAGTTAGCTAATTATAATAACACTTTACAGTTCAGCCTGCTTAAAAATCAAACTGTGGAAGTTGTGATAAACCTACTGGCAATTAAGAGACAGCAAGATGGATTATCTCCAGATGCTCATGGGATTTCTTAAAGTTTGGAGGGTTGCATCTGTTTCTGTTATGCTTCAGTATTTTTCCTTTCATTGTGGAAGCTTTTCCGTGGCCCTGTTGACTTGCAGATATGCAAATGAACCTTATCCAAACATGTTTGGTTTCTGGGATGGAAAGTTTCCAGGAAACAGCAGAAAGCCATGTTACATTCACCTTCAGAGCCTGAAAAATAAATACTAGATCTTATAAGTAAACTTTCAATTTTGGAGAGAGTTTATATTTTATATTGAAAGTTTATATTTTTCAGTGTGTTTTGGATTAGAAAGAGGTAAAACATTCTTCCACTATGAGATGCATTGGTGAGAATAAAAATAATGTCTCTAACCAATGCCAGTAAAACTTTGAATATTCTTTATTTGAGCTTTCCACTTCTTCTTCATTCAAATTTCTTAAAAATATTCATATAATTATTTTTTCCATTTTTAAAAAACTTATATGCTTGTTTTTTTTGTGGGTGTACTCCTTTCTTTTTTTAATTTATTTTTTATTGGTGTTCAATTTTTATATGCTTGTTTTAATTAAGCATTCATAGCAAAAGCTTTTGGCCTAATTTAGATAAACAATTCTTTTTATTGAAGTATAATTGACATACAACATGCTATTAGTTTCAGGTATATATCATAGTGATTTGAAATATTTTCATGCATTAGGAAATGATCCCCATGATAAGTATAGTTACCATCAATACCCATACAAAGTTATTGCAATATTATTCACTATATTCCCTATGCTGTATGTTACATCCCCATGACTTATTTTATAACTGGAAATTTGTATCTCTTAATTCCCTTTACCTATTTCTAAGTTTACTAAAAATATTTATATAATTTTTTCTAGTTTTATTGAGAAATAATTAAAATATGTTACTGTATAAGTTTATGGCATATAGCATGGTGATTTGATTTACATATATTAAATGATGTGAAATGATTACCACATCATAAGGTTCAGCTGACATCCATCATCTCATATAGATATAATAAAAAGAAAAAAATATCCTTGTGATGAGAACATTTAGGATTAATTCTCTTAATAATTTTCCTGTATATCACAAACCAGGGTTAACTATAGTCCTCATGTTGTATATTATATCCCTAGTCCTCATGTTGTATATTATTACATCCCTAATACTTATTTATCTTATAACTGGAAGTTTGTGCTTTTTGACTCCATTCTTCTAATTCTTCCTTCTCCCACCTTCCACCTCTTGAAACCACAAATCAGATCTCATTTACTATGAACTTTTTTTTGTTTTGTTTTAGATTCTACATATAAATGAGATTATATAGTATTTGTCTTTCATCGTCTGACTTATTTCAGTTAGCACAATGACTTCAAGGTCCATCCACATTGTCACAAATGGTAGGAATTCTTCATTTTCTATATTTGAATACTATTTATCATCTATCTGTCTATCTATCTATCTATCTCTATCTCTATCTATAGATATACTATATTGAATACTATCTATCTATATATCTATATCTATGTATCTATAGATAGATGTGAGATATATCTCACAACTTCTTTATCCATTAATCCATTGATGGAACATGTAGGTGGTTTCCATGTCTTGGCTTCTAGGAACATGGGAGTACAGATATATTTTCAAGTTTGTGTTTTTGTTTCCTTTGGATATATTCCCAGAAGAAGAATTGCTGGATCATCTGTTAGTTCTATTTTTAATTTTGATAGGATCCTCCTTACTGTTTTCCATAGTGGCTGTGCCAACCTATAAATCCCACCAACAGTACACAAGGGTTTCCTTTTTACCCATCCTTGCCAGCATTTATTCTCTCTTGTCTTTTTTGCTGATAGCCATTGGAAGCACATAATAAGAAAGCCATAACATACAAAGATATAATTCTTTGGCACAGATACTTCATTGACTTTAAAGATTAAACAGATTTTTGAAGGTTTTGTTAATCCATATATAGACTCAGTTCTGTGATTATCAGTCATAGTTGATGCTGCCATTTTTGATGGATTTGGAGTTAGAAGTCAGAGAAATGATGGATCATTGAATAATCAGCAGAACAACCCAGCTATTTCTACAACCAAAAGAAGTGAATTAATCATATATATATATATATATAATATATATATATATTCCTTCATATACATGTGATATTCACTAATACCATATCAAGCTCTCAACCCATCAGAAAACAATTGATTCAGTCTATCTTATAAATGATGCACACTGCACACATAACCCCATTATTGTACAGTTTATTGACCAAATCTTTGATTTTATCCAACTTGCTTATAGGAAATTTTCATTCTCCACTGTTGAAATTTATCACTTGAGATTATGATAGATTTGTTTTGTTAACTGTATGTCTAGGACATATTAGTACAAGAAACTAAGCCTATGATAATTCTTTATTTAGTTCTCTGCACTGGAGAGCTGTGTGCTTGTGTACAATCAATTAATCAGTGCACATTTACAAAGTTACTGCTGTATGTTTAATGCAGTGTTCAGTGTGACTCATGGTGGGGAAGAGTTAGAATACATGGTCCGTACCCCTAATTCCAAGTTAGTGAGAGAAGTATAGTGCCTGGAATAAAATCAATAGTTTCATTCTACTACATGATGGTTAGCCTATATATGGAATAATATCTTCATTGCTGGTTGTCATACCAAGAAAATTCATCCAGATTCTAGAACTGTGTAAATAGAAGAAAGAAGGCCTGAGAAGTTAAGAGTTGTCATTGGTATGTGTGAAAGAAAGATTGTGCTTATTTTGTATAGTAGAGGATATAACTAGGACCAAAAAGTAGATATGAATTACTTGAAAGAATTCATATTATTTTAAGAAAAAAATTTTTTCTTACTGCATCTCTGTTGTGGAGGGTTGAGCTAATCATACTCGTCAGTTGATGGCACACTGATATTTCTATTTGTAAAGCCCATACTTGTTTGTTTGTATCTATTTACATTTCTCATTCCCTCAGGTAATTGTTCTAATCTCTTAATATTTGAGTCTTTTGTAAAATGTGTTTTGTTGTTTTGTGCATGTGCATTTTTATTTTACATAAATGGTATTGTTATATAGATCTCATTCAATTTATTTTCTTTTTTCACTTGAGATGTTTTTAAAGTTCTATTTAATTTGCTACATATATATCTCGTTTGTTATTTCTAAATACTGTGTAATCTCCATAATGTGCATCTACCACATTTTACCTTCTCAACCACCCCTGTGATGAATATCAAAATCATGTCCTTCTCTTTACTACCATAAACAGTATTGCAGTGAATAGCTTTGAACATGTATCCTTTTGTACTTGTGTGAGAGTGTATATTCTGTATTACACAGTGTATGTACACTTAGCTTGATGAATAGCTCTATATTGCTCTCTAGAATGACTCCTTCCACAAATAGGGCATGAGAGATCCTGGAGCCCAGGAGTGAGCAATCTTTATCTACAAAGAGCCAGATAGTAAATATTTTAGATATTGCTGGCCACAGAGTCTGTCACATATTCTTTTTTCCTTTTTTTTTTTTTTTGGTTACCCATTTAAAAAAAAAACATTTTGTGGGCTGTTCAAAATTGGACAAAGATTTCATTTATCTCTTGGGCCATCCAAGGTATGTGATCTAATTTCACATTCCTGCCAACATGGCAGATTATTCACTACTATAACTTTGGTCAGTGTAATGGATGTAAATGGAGAGCTCACTGTCTTAAATCCACTTCTCTTCAATTGTTTATTATTATTATTTAAGTTTCTTCATCACTAAACTATCTGAATAATTTGTTCAATTTTCTATTATAATTTCTATAGTTTTATTGTTGATATTTAGTAGTTTCCCATATATTGGATATTAACTCATTTTCAGTTTTAGGTACTTTATCTTTTTCCTAATCAATTATCTGTCTATTAATTCTATATATGGTATCTTTAATTGAACAGAAATACTTAATTTTGATGTATTTTAAGAACTTTGTAATAGTCTGAAGTATAAATAAATGAAATGAGCCACCAAAAAGTGTGGAAGAAGAAAAAAAAAAGTGTGGAAGAGTTTCTGAACGCGGAAGTGTTTCTGAAGAGACTGAATGGCCATCTGACACCAATGTTATATTGTAGTGTTTCAAATATTGGGCGGGTGTGTGGGCTAGACTATTTAGATCCCTTTCAACCCTGAGATTATTTGATATACATGAAGCAGTTTGAGAATAATATTTGGAAATTATAGGATTTAGGTAGTAGAAAGGATATCAGAATTCATCTAATCCAGACTTTTCATTTCCCATGGTAAGTAACAGAGGACAGAGCAGTGGATATGCTTGCTCAAATTTCCCATAGCTTGTTGGTGGCAGAGACTGGACCAGAATTTCCTGTTTCAGGGTCCACTGCACTTTCCATTACCTCAAGATAAATTCTAAATTGAATGGTTCAGCAGTAAACACTGTAGGTGGTTCCAGAGGTGGAAGGATGTCATTGAGGTAGAAAAGATATACAAAAAGAGGAATCTAAGTTTTCCTAGAATTGACTGGGTTACGTTAAATGGTATTGCTACTTTTATATTTATATTTTTTATTTATTCATAATCTATTGTCATTTACATAAATTATTATAAAGTCATTATCCACATGTATTTTCTTCCTCCAAATTATTATCTCTTTCCCATGTACCTCACACAACAAATTATACTATCTCTTCCTTCTGATGTCAGATACTAAAGACCACTGTGCTTTTCCAGGTGAGCTACAACTGTGTAATGAACTGAAACATTGCAGAATTCTTAACATCAGGCATTCAAAAGAGCATGGAGGCTGCTTTAGATTCTTTCTTTCCCTCTCTTTCTGCTCCTGCCCTTATCTCAAAAAAAATTAAAAAAAGAAAATCATTCCCCATCACGGTGCTCAATAACAAATACTTTCAAGATCTGTTCCCCATTATCTGCTCTAGTGGAAAAGCTTATGAGAAAACATGGAGTTGTTTTTTTTAAGATTTTATTTGCTTATTCATGACAGAGAGAGAGAGAGAGAGAGAGAGAGAGGCAGAGGGAGAAGCAGGCTCCATGCAGGGAGCCTGACATGGGACTCGATTTCGGGTCTCCAGGATCACACCTCGGGTTGAAGGCGGCACTAAACCGCTGGGCCACCGGGGCTGCCCAAACATGGAGTTGTTTAAAGCCACAGTAGGTAAAATCACCTTTTTGAATGAGGTCTTATTTAGATCAATCCTGGCACTACTAGAGAAATAGTGTCTTTACAAATAGTTTCTTTTCTGTCTATAGATATCAGACATTTGGGGATGTACAAGTTGGTAGACCACAAAATAAGATAATGGGACCCTTTTTGTGAGACTTTATCAACAATGCCATAGCTCTTACACTATAAGTATGTATATATGATTTCATAGCATTGGAGATATTTACATTGGTTGCTGATGAGGGACAGAGGCTCAATAGACTGGGAAAATGTATTTGCAATAGTATAGGGTTAGCCATAAGCTTGAGCAGCATTTATAGGCACATGTATATGTCCGGAGTTCAGTTAAGATGCTCCAGGTTTTTTTTTCCCTAATAGGAATATTCTCAGAACTAGTTTGTTTCCTCTTCTGAGAATCACAGCAAGAGATTTCTGGTTTTTTTCCCACGAGCTTTCTTCAGACATAACAGCTAAGTGGAAGGGTACAAAGGCTACTTTCACAATCTTTGCTCAACTACAATTCTTCCCTTTCAATCTACCTCTTTCTGCAATGTCTCCAGCACTCCTGTACACGAGTATGTATTTGATGCAATTTGAATACCCCCACTGTCCTGACAAGATATTCCAGTGCTGGCAAAGTTCAGAGTGACCAAGAACAGTTCTTTATACCATCTATATTTCTCAGTGGTGTCTGCTTTTAACTTGGGGACTGGCTGCTATGTTGAAGCTCTTTTGCTTTGTCTTTCCCTGCATAGAATACTGTTCTGGGATTGAATAGCTTTCCTCCTCACCCCTTCCCGTAGCACTACACCTGCTTCAATTATATTCTTTCCTTTGCCATGTAGCCTGAGGACACAATTTAAACACCCTGCTTATTTCTCTGAAAATCTAAACATATTCCCTGCTTGAATGGAGAGGAAATGAGAAAAGGGAGGGTAGGAGAAAGAATAAGTCTGTCTTCATTTTACCTTCCTCAGGCAGCAAATGGCCTATTTGATAAGTCCTAGCAAGGAAGAAATGCAGATGTGCACACAGGCATTTCCCTACAGTGGTTGAACAGTTCTAACTCAATTCCATTTCCTTTCCAGAGGCTTAAAGAACTGATGAGTAACCAGCAGTTTGAACAATGTGGTAAAGTTACACTCCCTTTCCCTATGCACAAGCAAATGAACCCTTTACAAGTAGCTCAAGCCACTTCCACCACAGTCCATAATTGAGCTGAAGCACCTTATTTTACTCTCTTCTAGGGGAGGGGGCACCAACTTGCCATAGTCCTCTTATTCTCTTTTGGTTTCTAACCCTCAGCTCTAGTTCATCACGAGTGTACGTGAAGCCTAGCTAGATACTGAGATGATGACCAGGGCCATAGTAAACAAGTGCTTCAAGAAAGGCAGAATAGGATCCCAAAACAACATAATCACTTGCTGGTACTATAATGAATTGAGATAAGCTGCTGATCAGGTGAGTTCATAAAATTTTAGTTGTGCCAAACATTACTCCTATTGGTTATCTCTCAGGGTACTCTTCCTGTAACCTTTGGGAAAAACTAAGGATGGGAAGATGACATTTGTTGAAGTATAGTGTGTGTGATGATTATACATCTTGAATTAAACAGAGGTAATCCCTATCACCCGTGGTGAGATATTAAGTTGGTATAATAAACTTCCAAAAATATGGTCTTTTCCAGTCTCCTCTAGTAAGAAAAAATGCTATAGTTCTGGTAGTTCATGATTATTTTCATATCAATATTCAACCCCTGGTAGAAATTCCATGTCTCACTACCGGACTTCCTCTTCCCATGAGAACTACTGTGTACTTGGGTCCACATACTGACACAGTTTTGCACGCTTGCTTATGGGTGTCAGGTTTGATCCAGTTGGCAGTGAAATGAAATAGGCCAGGCAAAGGTGGGTTGAGGCAAGCCTTTAATGGAAGCGCTCTCAGGGGAGGTTCCACAGCCCTCAAGGGAGTGAAGCTGGGGAAGTCGTGGGGAAGTCGTGCCCAAAGGGAGTATATGTGAACTTTTTAAGGGGAGGGGTAAGGGATTGTGTCTATATGGAATGATAGGTATTAGAGCATATTACTGGTGGAATCAGTATGGGGTGATAACTGCTTATGCCTTTATATGGGGGTTTGGGTAAGGTGTGGTTCCTGTTTCCTGCAAAGGTACTGTCTCCCCATGATGACGTGTCCTTGGTGGTCTGCTGGTGGCGGGAAAGGCCCGAGGTGAGAGTGACAAGATGGAGAGTCCACTGACATTTTTTTGGTGCCTCCCGATCCTCCTTGATCCTGCCAGCCCAACAATGGGTATGAGAGCAGTTCTTTCCATTTTGGAGAAGATAAAAGAGTATCTGTTGTATTATCATTTGACAAACAGGTGAATTAACCTAGCTCTTAGTAGAAGTCTTTCATTATCTATGGGTCTCCCTCTCCCAAAGGAACGTATTTTTAAACGTCTATGGTGTTGTTAAAGAGACAAATGTTATGAAGAGTTATTATTGTGGGGTTTCTTTTAATAGTGACATTAAGTAGAATCAGGAACAACCAGGAAAAGCCTATTGAACCTTGCTCTACTGCCTTTCTTCATGAAGGTACTGTAATTTCAGATTAGGATGTCAGTGGTGAAAACTGGAGTTTCAATTCTCCATTGAATATTTCATGGTAAGAAGCATTGAGGTGGTGATTTTCTACTCTTTTATGAAATTCAAATGAAGCCTTAAAATTGCATTCTCTCACTTTCTATTTCAGTTAGCTAATGCTCTACTTGGGATTCATTAAGTACAAGGTTGACATTTCCACTGACCACAGGCTGGACTTCAGTCTACAGATATTATTCTGTAATGCAGTACATATTGCTATCTGTACAGTGAAGGAAAAGCAAACTGCAAATATTTTATTCAGTCAGATTATTATGTGCTTAGTATATTCATGGTTACAAAAACCTAGGTGACATGTACATCCAAGTGCTTGGCATTGTAATTGTACTGCAGTGTATTTCAACAAGTTTTTATTGGGTATTTATGTGTCCAGCATCGTAACTGTGTTTTTTTTTTTTTTTTTTTTTTTTTTTACAACACTTGGTACAGCCAGAATAGATAAAAGAGTTTTCTGGGCAGAATTTCTTCTTTCAAAATGTTCACTTCATTAACCTATTATTCTATTAGTCGCTCATTTCTTTTATATCTTAAAATAAATTGCTTTTCAGATTCTGAAGATAATTAAGAGGCTTTGCATATTACAATTAAAGCATGTGTCTTAGTTATGATGGGTAGAATACATGAGTCACAATTGGATTTGGTTTTGATATTGGAGAGTGAGAGAGAAGTGTGGTTTGAGAGAGAAGCATTGGGAAGGGAGAGGAGGAGGAGGAAACCACTGAGTAGCTCTCTCTCCCTTTAGGTTTTGCTAATTATTTGTTTTTCATGTGGGATAGGGAAGTTCTGTGTAAATTCCCAAGAAGGAATGTAAAGTTCTAGAAAGAAGCAGATCCAGGTATATCTAAGTTGATGGAAAAAATTGGATTTTATTGTCAAACACCTGTCTGATTATCGATCAGACACTACCTTTCTCTTTTAACATGGACAATGTCAGAAAGTTTAGAATGTAGTAAAATCTTGAAATATCACCTTGGAATGTGCATATGCCAAACAATTCAGAAGCACAATTAACAAAAATGTCTATAGCACAGTGATTGAATGTTCTCAAGCAGCTAGTCCATTTTTTCTTCACTCTCCTTTTGGTGAATTTATGAGTAAGTTGGAACACTGAAATTGCATACAGATTTTAATGACACTGATGCATAATTTAATAGCAACTCATATTGTTTTTAAGCACCAAGGCTCCACTACTAATTTTCTTCAGAGACTATTCATTCCATATTTGCCATTCACAGAGAAGGCAGAGGATGGCCTTTACTGCAGTAATTTTTGTGAAGAAATAATAAAAAATATTAAGGAGAAAAAATTGTCTTATGGGTTTTATACTGCAGTTTAAGTCTCTACCCTAAACCATCTATTTTTCTTTCTTTTATTTAGATTTTTATTTATTCATGACACACACACACACACACACACACACACACAGGCAGAAACATACGCAGAAGGAGAAGCATGCTTCATGCAGGGAGCCCAATGTGGGACTTGATCCCAGGACTCTAGGATCACACCCTGGGCGGAAGGCAGGTGCTAAACTGCTGAGCTACCCAGGGATCCCCCATTTATTTTTCTTTTAAGATTTATTTATTTGAGAGAGTGAGATGGACAGAGAAAGGGAAAGAGAGGAAGAAGGGCAGTGGGAGAAGGGCAGAGTCTTAAGCAGACTTCAAACTGAGCACAAAGTCTGATGCAGTGCTTGATCTCATGACCCTGAGATCACAACCTGAGCTAAAACCAAGAGTTGAATGCTTAACTAACTGCACCTCCTAGGCACCCCATCCACCTTAAACCATTTAAAGTAGTTTGAAAATTTGCACAGGTAGTATTTATGAGTGGACTGGAATCATAACTTGCTTATTTGTCTTTAAAGAAAACCATGTCACCTTGCATTGATAACTGCCTTCTTAATAATGATAGGTTAAAGATTGTTATTTGAGTGATGTTCTTAAGGTTTTCTTTCCTCTACTTTAAAATTTAGGAGAACATTCTAGAGAATTAGGAAACATATATTGAGCAATCACTACATGAGGGAAACAAAGGATGGATATACTTTTAGTAATTAGGAGAAAAGAAGTTGTTTTTGAATTTGGAATGAACAATACAAATGGAAGAGACAGCATATAGGATATGTTGTGTGTCATTGTTTGAAATGGAGGAAGGCTTTCATGAAGGATATGAATTGGAGAATGGCTGGAAGGTCAGAATTAAGTTGTAAAAAGGCTTGAATGTTGAACTAAGGAAATTGTTTTATCCTATAGGCAGTTAAGAGCCATAGAATACATCAGTAATTCACTTTTTTTTCATGGATAAAGCATTTCAGCATTCTATTAGCTATTCTTTAAAATGGAATGTGGACATTAACTTGGAAATGCAATAGCACTTTAACTGTTAGCATGACAGTCCATGGTAATATACAACATTAAATTTTCCCTATATGATATTTCATAGAAGATCAAAATTGATTCATGTTTCTATTCTCTCTATACTTGGGAATGGTGGTCAATGTTTGTTCTTAATTTTTAGGGAGTGATGCTGCTCATTATCATATACTAGCTTTAATTAAATTCCAACAATGCACCAAGGGAAGTGTGAAACACAGAACTTGGCAAAACAGTCTTTGGCATGTTTAGTAATAATTAGAGGTGTTTCAAGATAAATTTAAAAACTATTAACTTCTTTTGGGTTTTCAGAATCATAAAAGGGACTTGTATCTGAGTGAAATTCAGAGCTTTTTTGAGGGCAGAGACTATGATATATTTCCTCTACCATTGCCAACATCCAGCACTTAATTATATGCCTGGCACATATTTAAAGGCTCAGCAAGAACTTATTGAATGAATGGATAGATAGATGGATGAATGAATGGTATTCTGAACTGCAAACCTTTGAACTTCTCCAATGTGATTTTATCATTTAAATTCATATACTCTTATGACTATGCAACATGGCAATGCATGATCCTGGAATAGATCCTGACGAAGAAAAAATACATTAGGAGGAAAATTGGTAATACTTGAATATCTTCAGATTAGATAATAGAATTATATCCATGCTAATTTTGTGGCTTTGATAATTTTACTTTGATTATGTAAGATGTTAACATTTGCAAAATCTGGATAACAGGTATATAAGAATTATTTTTATTATTTTTGCAATGTTTGTGAAAGTCTGAAATTTTTTAAAATTTCACTTTGTAATATGTAAAGCAAAAAGTCTTTCACTCTTAAAATTATATTATTCTTATATTACTCACATCATCCCCCAGGCTCTCTCCTGCATATACACCTTTATTATGACCTTTTATCCCATGGTCTCGTGGTATTTTCAATGTCTATTAGAACAGTTTCTCATCAGATCTACTTCCCTACCTAGCTCTTATAAACAAAGTTAGTCTTTTAACTGATATTCTTGCATGGTTTCTAGAATTGGCCAGACTTTTGACTTTTCACCATTACCATCATGCCAATGCACAAACCTGTGTCACTGACTTCTCACCTTCTGTTCTTGGGATGCTAAGAGCTATTAGGGAATTAACAAAAATGTGTGGCAATGTCTAATACTTACTACCTTTAGGGGAAGCTCTCCCAAATGCTTTGCAATTTTTTTTTTAAGAAAAATTGAATTTTATTTTACCTTAATTTATTTCATATACAGTGTTCTTCATTTCTCTGTATAGATCCAAAATTCTGTCTGGTATCATAAACCTATAGCTTAAAGACCTTTACTTAATATTTCTTTCTTTTTTTTTTTTTGTATCTCATTGACTTCCAATTACCTTCTACTCTTACTCTTTCTACAATTCTTAAACAACCACAGTCTACTTTCTGTCTCCATAAGTTTCTCTATTCTGGACTTTTATATGAATGAAATAATATATTATGTTGTCTTTTGTGGTTGGCTTCTTTTCACCTCACATAATGTTTTGAGGTTTGTTTATGTTGTACCATGTATCACTGTTTCCTTTATTCTTAAAGCTAAATAATATTCCATTGAATGGATTCCACATTTTGCCCATCCATTTGCTTGTTGATGGTTATTGTGGGTTGCTTTCACTTTTTGGCTGCTATGAATAATGCTGCTATAAACATTCACATAGAAGTTTTTGTGTGTACATATGTTCTCATTTCTCTTAGGTTCAAATATCCTTTAACAGACATGATATTTTAGAGCAGTTTTAGATTCTAGGCAGAATTGGGAAGTACTGAGAGTTTTCATTATCCCCTACCCTCACACATGTGCAGCCTTATCTATCATTAACTTCCTGTATCAGAGTGGTACATTTATTACAATTGGTGAACCTATATGGACACATAATTATCACCCTAAGTCCTACCTTATATTAGGGTTTGTTCTGGATGTTGTTACAATTCTATAGTTTTTGACAAATGTATAATGACATGTATCCACCATCATAGTATCATATAGAATAGTTTCACTGCCCTAAAAATCCCCTTTTCTATGTATTCATCCCTGCCCCTGATACCTGGCAATCTCTGATGTTTTTACTGTGTACATGGTTTGCCTTTTCCAGAATGTATTACAGTTGGAATCATATAGTTTGTAGCCATTTTAGACTTTTTCACTCAGTAATATGCATTTAAGATTTCTCCATGTGTTTTCATGCAGACATCTATATTTATATTTATAATTTGTGGTGTTCTTTATTTTTTCTATAGATTCACATTTCCATCTGGTATAAATTTCTTTCTATAGATTCATATTTCCATCTGGTATCATCTGCCATCAGCATCTAGAACTTCCTGTAGTATTTTTGTAGCTTATGCCACCTTGTGACAAAGTCAATTTTCATTTACTTGAAAATACCTTCATTTCTCCTTCATTTCTGAAAAATACTATCACTAGACATAGGATTCTGTTTTGCAGCTCATTTTTTTCTCTGGCACTAGAATGATGTCCTAGATGTTATTACATTTTCATTGACCTCTACCGTATCTTCTGAGAATTCAACTACTTTTATTTTTTTCTGCATATAATAGGTCATTTTTCTGCATACTTCAAGATCTTCTATCTATTTAAACATTTTGAGTATGATCTTTTCTTTGTATCTATCTACATTGAACTTTTAAAATCTCTAATTTGATCTGTATGTTTTCTATATGATATGCAAGTTTCTTTCTTGGAAATGTTTTCAAATACTTTTACCTGTCCCTTTCTCCTTCTCCTCTCCCTCTGGAGCTACATATATAGATGTTGTTGTATTGTTATATTAAACACATATGCTAGGTTGTTTAATATTGTCCTATAAGTTACTGAGGCTCTGCTCATTTTTCCTTTCTGTTCTTTAGGCTAGATAATTTCTATTGATGTATCTTCAAGTTTGTTGACTCTATTTTTCTCTCTCTAACCTGCTGTTGCTTTTCTAATAAATTCTTCTTTTTAATTATTCAGTTCTAAATTCCTATTTGGCTTATTTTTATGATTTTACTTTCTGCTGATATTCCTCTTCTGTTCATATACCATGACAATAATTTCCTTAAAATGCTAAAACATATGCTATTATAATCCTTGTCTACTTATTTCAAAATTTTTATTAACTTGTGGTTGGTTTTATTGACTTTTTTTCTTATGGTATTTCATATATTCACCTCTATTGTATGTCTTATAATTTAAAAAAATATGGTGGACACAATAGGTTATATGGTATAAAAATCATGGACTCAACTATTTTCCTCAGAAGAGGGCTGATTTTTGTTCTAAGAACAGTTCTCTTGGCTGGACTCAAACCTCTAAATCTGTCTTGCCTGTGGTGGCTACCAGATAAAATTCCATTTGGTTGGTGTGTTTTTAAGACCTTTTGGTCAGAATTCTTGGAGGCTTCTCTGCATATATGTCCTTTGGTGGTTATCCACATTTTGAGCAGGGTTGGTGTATCGATTGGGGCTCACTCTTCTGTATCTGCTTTCTTTACAGGATTTATCACCTTAAAACTCCAACTGTTTTGCCATTACTAAACTCTTCCTTTAACATCTCAAGACAGTAAGAATTATGTTTTCTGCTACAACATGCTACATGGTTCAGGAAGTGCTCTTCAGTAAAGTGGTGCAAAGACCCAGATATCACTAAGTGTAATTCCGATCTTTCAGTAGTTGAGTAGTTGACTTCAGTTTCTGCCTGCCTTCTATTGCTCTCTATTGCACTCTCCGATAGCTGTGTGCGCTTTTTGGTCTTTTGTCCTTAATTAATTACTAATAATTTCTGCCTTTGAATACTCAGTATGACAAGTGCTGTGCCATTAATGGAAGCTTGTATTCATGTACATAGTCTTAAATTTTTCTTTTATACCTTGATTTTTAAGGACTTTTGTTTGAATATTTTTCAAATCTGTTGGTCTTTAGCATCTCTTGTACTTTACCTTATATATTTTAATTCTTTGTTTCATTTATTTAAATATTGTAGGCACTTATTTTCTGTTATGTTTTTGCTATTAATATTTAGGTTATTTCTGGATCTATTTCTCATGGTGGTTTCACTTACGGTGCCTTGCTTTTTGTGTAATTTATTATTTTTCATTGTAGGCTCAGAATTGTTAGAACGCATGGGAAGTTTTGATGCCTTAGAAGAGGAGTAGTCCATAATACTTACAATCTTTTCTTTTGGAACACTTATAGAAGTTTATTCCTCTGTTTCTGCACTTCATTGTATACTTGTTTACATATCTGTTTCAGCTAGGATCGAAGTTGCCTGAACAGGAGAGAAAACTCAAAATTAGAGTGGCTTAAACAACACGTGATCCTAATTTTCACTCCTTAAAAGTGGCTTAGAGAAAATCCAGGTCTATTATATTTTTCTATCACGTCATAAAAAATGGCATCATATATTATTTTCCAACCACCCTTAGTTTGTGTCTTTTACTGTATTGCTTAGTCTAGTTGCTTTAGTTGTAGCCATCATATCTGCATTCCAGCAAGCAGGAATAAAGAAGAAATAAAAAGAGGGGCATGTTCCATCTATTTACATTTATTCCCTGTATGGCTCTTAAGGTATTTAGTATGTGTCATTGGCCAAAACTCATCATGAGCACACTTGATTCAAAGTACACTCAGAAATGCAGTTTTGATTCTGGGTGATGAGATGCCCAGCTAAAAATTAGGGGTTTATTACTAAATAAGATGGGGATAAGCTGTATTTGGAAGAAGTTAGTAATCGCTGTCATAATACCTCATCTATGCTACTCTATAATAATTTTATTGATTGAAAGGACATCTTAATAATTTTATACCCAACAGGGGCTAGTTTCCATTGTCTTCCATTTAATATGTGCTCAATAACTGTGTTGAAAGAATGGCTGAATCACATAAATTTTACTACCCCTCCTAGCATTTTTGCATGACTCAGCTTAAAATGATGAGTTATGAGAATTTATTATATGTTATTAATATAGTATTTTCAGGTTTTAATGTTGACCATAGGTGGATTGAGTAGTTTGAGTTGAAATTCAGCCTCCAAATGACTCTATGAGTTATCTATTCATCTGTAAAGATGAATAAGACTTTTTTTAATAAGACTTCTTAAATCCTATTCATTAGAATAAATTTCATTTTGTTATTATGTATACATAAAGTTGAAGGCTATTTACTTTATAGCAGCAAGCACTTTACCATGCATTTCTGGTACTATGTTACAGTGTTGCCACTGGTGATCAAAATCAACATTCATGGGTGATTGCATTTTATAACCACTTTTATTAGGTACTGTTCAAGGTAATGTTATGAATCTCATAATGAGTAATAACCTGATATTCCATAAATAGAAAATGAAGCACAGAAAGTACAGCTGTCTTAGCCAAGGTAACATGTCAGCAGGAAATATTGAATAGGAATATCTAAAAAATCAGTTTCAGGGCACCCCAGGTGACTCAGCGGTTTAGTGTTGCCTCCAGCCCAGGGTGTGATCCTGGAGACCCAGAATGGAGTCCCGCATCAGGCTCCTCTCAGGGAGCCTGTGTCTCTGCCTCTGTGTGTGTGTGTCTCTCATGAATAAATAAATAAAATCTTTTTAAAAAATCAGTTTCAGAATTCATCATCAGAATGCAGAAGCTTTGGATAAGACCTGCTAATGCCATCTAAAACTTATGAATTTTTGGTTTCTTGCATAGTTTTAAGCAGGTAAATCCTTTGCTCTCATTAGCCTAATCGTGAAACTCCTTTATCACCTTAATTACTCCCCTTTGACCGTCTTTTTTCCAGGCTTTTAAATCCTATATACTTCCCCCAATTCTTTAGCACTCCTCACAGAAGAAACACATCAAGATGCTAAGCAGAGCTCTGAGGTTCATGTATACATTAATCTTTGATGTATCAAAAATGTAAATCTTTAAATGACGTTGAATAGCAAGTATCCTAAGACTGGCACTTTTGATCAAGAGATTTTTCTAACTGCTCCAAAAACCTAGCAATGGAAAACAAAATATAATAAGAAAAATATAAGAAAGTAATACCATAAATAACATAAACATCTTTATGGACTAGGAATAGAAAAAAATATACAGAGTGAAAAGCAGGGCTGAATGTGCTTAATTGCTAGTCTCCACGTCCAGATGAAGGCAGAGGTAGCTGAGAGATCATTTCCTGTGAGTTAAATTAGGATAAAAATCCTCCACCCAAGATATGAGTCCAGAGCCAGGCCCACTGCCTAAGAC
Source organism: Canis lupus dingo (assembly GCF_003254725.2). Lineage (NCBI taxonomy): Eukaryota > Metazoa > Chordata > Mammalia > Carnivora > Canidae > Canis > Canis lupus. The sequence continues at coordinate 86,771,601 of NC_064281.1, forward strand.
TCGAGGAAGATTATTCCTGTTCAGGAGTGGAAGTTGAGCTAAGTTACTTCTGAACACTGCCAGGAGTTATAATGCTTATATTATGTTTGGTTCCTAGAGGAATAGGTGGACATGGATATAAATCCATGATCAGTGGATTAGCCAAAATACCAAAATACTAGATTGGTCCCTGGATCAGTAGTATTCCATGTAGTGTTCTAGGGTAAGAGTACCAGGTAGAAGCAACTCCAAGGCCACTAAGGCAGGAAGAGAGTAGGGAGAGATAGAAAGGGAGAGTTATTAATCTGAAGACCCAGGCTTAAAGAGATGAAAAATATCTAATATTAAGAAAGACAGGTAGGGGTGCCTGGGTGGCTCATTCAGTTGGGCATCTGCCTTCAGCTAGAGTCATGATCCTGGGGTCCTGGTAGTAAACCCCATGTTGGGCTCCCTGCTTGGCAGGAAGTCTTTCTTCTTCCTCTGTCCCTGCACCCACTCATGTTTGCACGCTCTCTCTCTCTCCTAAATAAATAAAATATTTTTTAAAAGAAAAGCAGATAAAAATCAGCAGAGGATGATTTCATACCAGGTTAAAATAAAATAGAATAATCTGAAGTCTTTAAGTCAAGTATGTTTAAATATCCTTAAAGAAATAACTAATAAGAGGGGTGCTTAGGTCGCTTAGTTGGTTGAGCTTCTGCCTTTGGCTCAGGTCATAATCCCAGAGTCCTGGAATCAAGCCCCAGTTTGGGCTCCTGTCTCAGTGGGGAATCTGCTTCTCCCTCTGTCCCTCCCTCCTGCTCATGCTCTCTATATCTCTCTCTCTCTCTCTCCCTCTCTCTCTCATTTGCTCACCCTCACATAAATAAATAAAATCTTTTAAAAATGTTAAAAAAGAAATAACTAATGAAAAAATAGAAAACGAAAATACAAGAAAAAAGATGTTAAATATTTCATTAGATAATCTGGAGAGCAAATCTCTTTTTTTCCCTCTTTTTTTTCTATATCTCTCTGCAAATCTCACTCTTTAGTGTGTGTGTATATATATTTATTTCTATATATATTAGAGTAAATATATACTAAAGCAGTATATTAAATATTAAATATTGAAAAATACTAGAGAAATAAACAATAAACAAATAAATAAACACTACAATAAACAAGTTAGGGAAATAAGAGTAAGAACTGCTATTGACTTAAAATGTAAATATATTTGATTAATTATTGATATTTAAAGATAATTTTGTGTATGTATGAGTATGTGTGTTTGTTCTTAATAATAAAGAGAAAATTCCAGATTCTAGACCATGATAAAATTGGATATGTGTGTGAGTATGAAAGAGGTACCTTCAAGTAAGCTATTAAGATTTTCTGACCTTTATCTTCTTTGGAAGGATAAGTGTGCCAATTTATATTTTGTTAGAAATTGTTAAAGGTAAGGATGCATATTAAAATTTGAAAGTCTAAAATAATTTTTAAAAATCATAGCTTTCATTTTGAGTTTATCTTTGTGTATGGTGCAAGAGAGTGGTCTAGTTTCATTCTTCTTCATATGGATGTCCAATTTTCCCAGCACCATTTATTGAAGAGACTGTCTTTCTTCCAGTGGATAGTCTTTCCTCCTTTATCGAATATTAGTTGAACATAAAGTTCAGGGTCCACTTCTGGGTTCTCTATTCTGTTCCATTGATCTATGTGTCTCTTTTTGTGCCAGTACCACACTGTCTTGATGACCACAGCTTTGTAGTACAACCCAAAATCTGGCATTGTGATGCCCCCAGCTATGGTTTTCTTTTTTTTTTAAATGGATGAAAGATCTAAATGTGAGATAAGATTCCATCAAAATCCTAGAGGAGAACACAGGCAACACCCTTTTTGAACTCGGCCACAGTAACTTCTTGCAAGATACATCCACGAAAGCAAAAGAAACAAAAGCAAAAATGAACTATTGGGACTTCATCAAGATAAGAAGCTTTTGCACAGCAAAGGATACAGTCAACAAAACTAAAAGACAACCTACAGAATGGGAGAAGATATTTGCAAATGACGTATCAGATAAAGGGCTAGTTTCCAAGATCTATAAAGAAATTATTAAACTCAACACCAAAGAAACAAACCATCCAATCATGAAATGGGCAACAGACATGACAGAAATCTCACAGAGGAAGACATAGACATGGCCAACAAGCCCATGAGAAAATGCTCCACATCATTTGCCATCAGGGAAATACAAATCAAAACCACAATGAGATACCACCTCACACCAGTGAGAATGGGGAAAATTAACAAGGCAGGAAACAACAAATGTTGGAGAGGATGCGGAGAAAAGGGAACCCTCTTACACTGTTGGTGGGAATGTGAACTGGTGCAGCCACTCTGGAAAACTGTGTGGAGGTTCCTCAGAGTTAAAAATAGACCTGCCCTACGACCCAGCAATTGCCCTGCTGGGGATTTACCTCAAAGATACAGATGCAGTGAAACGCCGGGACACCTGCACCCCGATGTTTATAGCAGCAATGTCCACAATAGCCAAACTGTGGAAGGAGCCTCGGTGTCCATCGAAAGATGAATGGATAAAGAAGATGTGGTCTATGTATACAATGGAATATTACTCAGCCATTAGAAACGACAAATACCCACCATTTGCTTCGACGTGGATGGAGCTGGAGGGTGTTATGCTGAGTGAAATAAGTCAATTGGAGAAGAACAGACATTATATGGTCTCATTCATTTGGGGAATATAAATAATAGTGAAAGGGAATAGCGGGGAAGGGAGAAGAAATGGGTAGGAAATATCAGAAAGGGAGACAGAACATGGAAGACTCCTAACTCTGGGAAACGAACTAGGGGTGGTGGAAGGGGAGGAGGGCGAGGGTTGGGGGTGACTGGGTGGCGGGCACTGAGGGGGGCACTTGACGGGATGAGCACTGGGTGTTATTCTGTATGTTGGCAAATTGAACACCAATAAAAAATAAATTTATTATTACAAAAAAAATCATAGCTTTCAAACATGGACAGAAAATATAATGAATAAAGATTATCCATTCAGCAAAAGACAAAATATGAGCATAATAAACAAAACAAATGAGTAATGCACAAAATGGCAAGAATAATTATAAATATCAGTAATAATGATAAAAATGGGTAGACTAAACTTGCCTATTAAAGAATTTCAGAAAAAAAAAGAAAAAAAGAATTTCAGGGCAGCCCAGGTGGCTCAGCGGTTTAGCGCCACCCTCAGCCCAGGGCCTGATCCTGGAGACCTGGGATGGAGTCCCACGTCAGGCTCCCTGCATGGAGCCTGCTTCTCCCTCTGCCTATGTCTCTGCCTCTCTCTCTCCCCGTGTCTCTCATGAATAAATAAATAAAATCTTAAAAAAATAAAAATAAAATAATTTCAGATTAAATACACTTACATGTAAATACATACAAAAACTAATTACATGCTGTTTGAACTAAACATGCCTAAAATAAACTGATATGGATAGTTTTAAAATGATAGGAGAAGACAGTTGGTATAGTGTTTTTAATCTCCCACATAATCATACTCAAGGCCAAGAAAAGTGATGACAATAGAGGGACAATACATTCAAAATGTACAAGTAAAGATCAAATAAGAATATAGGAAAATTGTGAAGGTGTATGTTTTCAAAAGTACAGATTTTATGTACATGGAACAAATATTGAGAACATTATAAAAAGAAAATTATAGTCATGATCCTGGAGTCCTGGGATCAAGTCCCTGCATTGGGCTCCCTGCTTAGCAGGGAGCTTGCTTCTCCCTCTCCCTCTGCCCCTACCTCCATTCATATCCTCTCTTGCTTCCTCTGCTCTTCTTTCTCTCTCTCAAATAAATAACTTTTAATAAAATAAATTTTAAAAAGAGAATGCTATTATGACTTTAGAATTGGAAATTACTTCTTAAACACAATGTAAAATGTCTAAATTCTAGTAAAATATTGATAAAATGGATGAAATTTTGAAAAACAAAACTTTACAATAGAGAAAGCCTTGAATTAAAATTCAAGGCATGAACTGAGAGGCAATGTTTTCAGTGCTAGTAACAAAAAAAGACTTTGTATCAAGAACTATAAAAATTACTACAAAAAATTACATGAAGACAAACACTTCAATATAAAAAATAGTCAAGAGTCTCCTTCTGTTCAGGCTTTATAACAAAAATACCATAGACTGGATGGCTTATAAATAGATATTTCTCACAGCTTTGTAGGCTGCAAGTTCAAGTCACCAGCAGATTTCTTTGTCTGGTGAGAGCTTTCTGATTCATAATGGCCATCTTCTTACTTCTTACTGTGTCCTCACAAGGTGGAAGGGGCTAGGGAACTCTTTGGGGTTTCTTTTATAAGGGCATGGAAACCATTTTTGAGGCTCTTCTTCAAGACCTATTAACTTTCCAAAGGCGTCACCTCCACATACCAATATCCTCGGAGTTAGGTTTCAACACAGGAATTTTGAGGGGGACACAACCAATATATAGCAGCAAAAGATTTGAAAAGGTAATTAATCAAAGAGAAGATATAAGCAGCTAAAAACCTGTGAAAAACTGACAGCCATAGTCAAAGTGCAAAGTTCAATCACAAAGACTTTCCATCTCCATCACCATCTTCATCAGATGTAGCAAACATTTTAAAAAGTTTGGGATCCCTGGGTGGCTCAGCAGTTTGGCATCTGCCTTTGGCCCAGGGCGTGATCCTGGAGTCCCGGGATCCAGTCCCATGTCAGGCTCCCTGCATGGAGCCTGCTTCTCCCTCTGTGTCTCTGCCTCTTTCTCTCTCTATGTCTATCATGAATAAATAAATAAAATCTTTAAAAAAAAGTTTAACAATGCTGTCTCTAAGGCTTTGAGGAAGAAGGAACCCTCATATACTGCTTATAAGATTACAAATTGTTTTCAACACTTAAAAGAGCATTTGACAATATCCTATAAAGCTGAAGATGTTTCTTCTCTACAACTAGCACTACTCATTTCTAGGTATATTTCTTAGAGAAACTCTTAAGTATATACATAAGAAAACAGTATTTTTGAAGCACTGTAGTAACAGAAAAATAATTGTACATGTTTCTCAATTGAGGAAAGGGTTGTTATATTGCAGTCTATTCATTCAGTGGAATACTATGCAGAAATTAAAATGGATTAACTACATTTACAAATATCAGCATGGATAAATCTCTAAGATACAATGTTTAGTGTAAAGGTAACAGAAGGCAAAGTTGATGTGTGAAGGTCATATGCAGTGTGGCATGTTGCTGGTAATGAGTTTTAATTAAAGGAGAGCTGTTAATTTTCATTATTTTTAAATAATAGTAATAATATTAAAAACTAGCATCCATATGATGCTTTAGAGATTATAAGGGATTTTTTGTGTGTGTTTTACCTGATTTCATCCTCACGAGAAACTTGTGAGTTTGGTACTATTATTATTTCTACTTAAAAAAGTAATTCACCAGTTGATTCTCAGAGATGTCATATGGTGGAAAGGACACACTCAAACCCAAGTCCTTTTTTTTCAAGTTTTATTTATTTATTCATGAGAGACACACAGAGAGGCAGAGATATAGGTAAAGGGAGAAGTAGGCTCTGTGTTGAGCAGGGAGACTGATGCGGGCCTGGATCCCCGGACTCCGGGGTCATGACCTGAGCCAAAGGCAGATGTTCAACCACTGAGCCACCCAGGTGTTCTCAGCCCAAGTCTTTAATACCTACCCAAAGTGGGTGCCTGGGTGGCTCAGTTGCACATGCAACTGACTCTTGACTTCAACTCAGGTTATATTTTCTGGGTTTTGAGATTGTGCCCTGCTCCCTCTGCCCCTTCCCCCCTCACTTGTGAGTGCTTGTGCTCTCTCTCTTTCTTAAAATAAAAACAACTTACCAATGTCAGTCTTTATCCACCAAGTGGTATTCATATAATATTATCATTGTGGTCATCTATTTCATTTATGCCAAAGCATGGTATTTATTTGCTTTCAACTCCTTTTTCTCACTTCATGACCTTATTATTATAGATAGAGCCCTATCAAATGTCTCCCATCTGTGTCTGCAATTCGACTCACAGTTTTTCTTTCCTCCCCATTATTAACTACTGGCTTTTTATGACCACAACCTGTCAGTTCCACTTCCAAAAATGTATGCTAAGTCTCTTCACATATGTCCACTTCTGTTCTCACCCTAATCCAAACCATCATCATCTCATGCCTGTACTACCTCAGTAGCTTCCTACCCCCACACTGACTTGTGCCGGTTCTTCAGGTCCTCACTGACACAAAAAGTCTCCTATACTTTATTGGAAATTTTTATAGAGTGGCATAAATATATAGGATTTTGAAGGGAAGACAACTATATCTGAAAATCTTTACAGTGGTTGCCTTCATATATTGCCTCTCTCATTCTTTTTGCTCAGTTAATTAACTGTCAGCCACCACACACTCATGGAACACTGGACAGAAAAGGCCTGAACTTTCTGACCCACTCTGGCTCAACTATGTGATGTGGTTGACAAAAAAGGCAACTACACTAAAACTCTGTTGATGATGTTAAGACAGAAAGTCTACCCCCTTTTGACAAAAAAGGCATATGTTTAAATTTATAAAATACCAAAAAATTATGCAAAGAAAAATATGGTTAACTCCTACCCACTAATTCTTCCCCTGAGAGTTAAATCTTATTAAGATTTTATTACCATTTCTTTTTTAAAATTTAAACTCAGTTAGCCAACATACAGTGCATCATTAGTTTCGGATGTAGTGTTCAATAATTTATCACTTGCTTATAATACCCAGTGCTCATTCCATACATAATCTCCTTAATGCCCGTCATCCACTTATTTCATTCGCTCACCCCCTCCAGCAACCCTCAGTGTGTTTTCCGTGGTTAAGAGTCTCTTATGGTTTTTTTCTCTCTCTCTGATGACTTCCCATTAAGTTTTCCCTACCTTACCCTATAAGCATTTTATTAGCATTTCTTTAAGAAAAAGTATATTCCAGGGGTGCTTGGGTGACTCAGTCAGTTAAGCATCTGCCTTCGGCTCAGGTCATGATCTCAAGGCTCTGGGATCAAACCCCACATCAGGCTCTCTGCTCAGCAGAGTCTGCTTCTCCCTCTGTGCTCTCTCTCACACAAAAGTAAATAAATAAAAATAAAAAAATAATTTTAAAAAGTATATTCCAGTATATACATATATGTTTTCTACCTTCTACAAATACAGTTATACTTAGTTCTGCACCTTTTATTTTTCTCTTAACATAGCTTGCATGCTTGTCCATATTAGCTCAGATGGATATATTTCATTCCTATTTATAACTATATATTTCATCAAACGTGTTTAACTAGACCCTTCAATATCATCATGTCTACTTTTTTCTGACCTTTTTGAGATATTATTGACATATAGAATATGTAAGTTTAAGGGGTAAAATGTGATTTGGTACACATATATATTGCGAAGTGATTACCATATTAAGGTTAGTTTTCACCTCCATGCCCTCATATAATTACCATTTTGTGTTGTGACAGCATTTAAGATTGAGTGTTAACAACTTTAGAGTATATAATAAAGTATTGTTAATTACAGTTACCATGCTTATACTAGATCCCTAGAACTTATTCATCTTATAGCTAGAAGTTTGTACCCTTTGACTAACATCTCTCCATTTCCCCCACCACCCCAGACCCTGGAAGCCACCATTCTACTCTCGATTTCTATGAGTTTGGATTTCTTATATTCTGTATTAAGTAAGAACATATAATATTTACCTTTCTCTGACTTACTTCATTTATTTTACTTGAGGGCATAATGCCCTCAATGTCCAAACATATTGTTGAAAATAGCAGGACTTCCTTCTTTTTATGGCAGAATAGTATTCCGTCATATATATATACATATGTGTGTGTGTGTGTGTGTGTGTGTGTGTGTATGTCACATTTTCTGTGCCCATTCATCCATTGATAGACACATAGGTTGTTTCCATTACTTGGCTATTCTGAATAATGCTGCAGTGAATATAGGAGTGCAGACATCTCTTTAAGATAATCATTTTCATCTCAAGGTACACTATTTTATTTTTGGAAAGCCCTGTTTAAGGAAGATATTTCTTTTTTAAAAAGATTTTATTTATTTATTTATTACAGAGAGAGAGAGAGAGAGAGAGAGAGAGGCAGAAGCACAGGCAGAGGGAGAAGCAGGCTCCATGTAGGGAGCCCGACATGGGACTTGATCCTGGGTCTCTAGGATCAGGCCCTGGGCTGAAGGCGGCGCTAAACCACTAAGCCACCAGAGCTGCCCTAAGAGAGATATTTCTTATACAGAGCTTAAATTTATTTCTTCATAGTTTCCACCAGCTGATATTTTCTTCAGTCTTATCATCACTACATCTTTGCACCCAAAATTTCTATTGTCCAGATGCCTTATGCCTATCCCTCCTGATTAGCTGAGCTCTGCACATGAATGAAGGGTTTATTCAAGTCCTATATATTCTTTAAAATGTCTTGACTCAGAATGTATAAATCTTATTTATTAGTCCTCCAGTTCACTAAATCTATTTTTTGTCCTATTCATTTTATAACTGAGCATATCCAGTGAGATTATTTTTTAATTTCAGCTATTTTATTTTTAGGTCCTATAGTTTCCAATTGGTTCTTTTTTAGAACCTGTATTTCTTTGAACTTTCATTTTTTCCCCATTTGTTTCAAGAGAATTTGCAGTTACTTGTAAAAACATATTTATAATGCCTGCTTTAAAATCCTTGTCAGGGATCCCTGGGTGGCGCAGCGGTTTGGCGCCTGCCTTTGACCCAGGGCGCGATCCTGGAGACCCGGAATCGAATCCCACGTCGGGCTCCCGGTGCATGGAGCCTGCTTCTCCCTCTGCCTGTGTCTCTGCCTCTCTCTCTCTCTCTCTCTCTCTCTCTCTCTCTCTCTCTCTCTGTGACTATCATAAATAAATAAAAAAAAATTAAAAAAAAAAGAAAAATAAATTAATAAATAAAATCCTTGTCAGACAACCTGGGCATCTGTTTCATTGCAGTATGTCAGTCATTGTCTCTTCTCATTCAAGTAGTGTTTTTTATTGTTTTGTATGGCTATCAATTTACAGTTGTATACTGGACATTTTGTGTAGTATGTCAGAAGACCCTTGAGCTCCTTTAAATCTTCTATTTTAGTAGGCAGTCATCCTATTTAGGCTTTGCCTGTAGATCGTTGCTTAATTTTTGTGAGCTGTAGTTCAAATGATAATTTTCAGAGCCTTGGAATTCTATTCTGATTGGCTTTCTACTTTTGGTTCCACTGGAGCTCTTACTTAATTCCTGCATGTGCTGCCTACACTGCCTAGTGTCATTTAGTGTGAAGTTCAGGAAGCTCTAGGTTTTGGTTGCTTCCACTCTGTAGGCAGTGTCACTGGTGTCCCAGGGATGTGACAGGGACCCTCATATTCTTGCTTCTATGGCCAATTGTGCTGTCATTGATTTGGGTGGGGAATTGTGGATGAGTCCCTGACTGGCCCCATACTCCTATTCTGGAAGATAAAAGGCTGCTGCCACTCTGGGTTTAGGAAAGGGATCCCACTGTTTCTCTTCTGTGGTAGATAGGGCTCCCACTGTGGATGTACTGCACAACATGAGATTTTTACTGGGCTTTGTTAATGTTACTGCTACAGAAGATCTGCCCATTGCTGCCCTGGATGTTGGACAGGGAATGCTTGGTGCTCCCACTATGGCAGAAAAGGGCACCTGCCTCAGTGTACCAATAGACACTGCTGTTGTTGCTATTTCTATGATTGGCCAAGGCTGGTCCAGATGTGAAGTCGTCAGTACGTCTATGTTGGATCCCACTGCTCCTGCTGCTGCTTTGTAGATCCAGCTGATGTTGTCTTGGTTGTTGGGCAGGAATAATGCTGTTGCTGCTGCTGTGGTAGATTAGGTTGTACACTGCCTTGAGTATAGGGTATGGATGATCTCTCTGCTAGGTCTCTGCTGTGCTACCTGTTTTGGGTCCTTTGGCCACAGAGGTCAGGATTTTCTGGTATTCTTTTGTTTTTCTTCTGTGCTCATTGAATATTACAGACTATAGCCCTCACAAAAGCCCAGTCTGGAATATATGGGAGAAAAGGAAAAGCCAAGTTCTTCAAGTTCGAAATTTCTAGCCAGTTTGCCTTTTTCTTTCCATCTTTCAAGATCCTTTTATGATTATCTATTGAATTATTTCCAAAGCATGTAGTTTTATTTAGAGGGGAAGTGCAGGAAAAACCAAGTGCCATCTTTTCCTGGAACTGGAAAATCTATGCCTTTTTATGATATTTAATAACAAGGGGATGAGGGCTTAAGTATTTTGTGGAGTATATGAAACTAACCTACTGGGATCCACGTTAGAGCAAGATATTAAAAGTAAATATCTGCTCTCCTTTCTCCCTTCATATTTAATAGTGTAATTGTGAAGAGGATTAGAGATTTGTTTGACTTTTATTTCTTACTAATGAGGTATCAATTATCACAATGAATAATCATTCTCACTGTGCATATTAGCTCCCTTTTAAACAGCTACACATCAGTTGCCCTCAGTGTAACAAAATGGGGCATTTCTTTTAATTTTCTTGGATTTTTCTCATTCCTTTTGCAGTGACCTTAATGATGTTTGCATTCTAGATTTTAATATTAAATTTTGCAGAAGCATAACAGATGATAATTTGGAAATTCTAGCAAAAAATATTTAACTTAATGTGGAATGAACAATTATACAATGACTAATGAGGTTTTTGACTCACCGAGTTTCTAAAAATTTTACTTACCATTTTGACTAACACGAAAAGATAGAGGATTTAATTAAGCATAACATTTTTGAAAGATCATTGTTTCAGTAAACTTTCATCTTAGCCCCAGCTTTCTTTATCACTTGTGATTCAATAAGAAGTTGATATTTGGTTTTTGTCCCCAGTTCCTGACCTGGAGTTTCTAAAACACTTGGATTGCCTGAGTGAAGGTGATAGGAGTGTCTTTTGTTATTTATAACAGGCCCCTTTCAACCAAACCTAAATTTATGCTAATAGACTTTTGGGGAGACTCTAGACAGCTTTTGAATGGGGATGTTTGCCACAGAAACCAACATGTGTTTAGAGCTTTGGGATTTTTCACCCCATCCCACACCCCTGAACTTCCAGGGAGAGGAGAGGGACTAGAGATTAAGTTCAATCACCAGTGGTCAATGATTTAATCAATCATGTCTATGAAATGGGACCTCCATAAAACCCCTAAATGATAGGACTCAAAGGGCTTCCAAATTAGTAAACATATCCACCTACTTGGAGAGTGGCACATCCCAATTCCATGCTGACAGAATCTCTTGCACTCAGGAACCTTTTGCACTTCACCTTATGTATCTCTTCATCTGGTCTTTCATTTGTATCCTTTATTTTAAACTGGTAATAGTAAAGTACTTTCCTGAGTTCTGTGAGCTATTCTACCAAATTATTAAACCTGAGGAGGGGGCTGTGGAAACTCCCTGAGTTTATAGCTAGTAGATCAGACGTACAGGTGGTAACCTGGAACCTACAACTGGCACCTGAATTTGGGGCAGTCTTGTGAGACTGGGCCCATAACCTGTGGGGTCTATGCTAACTCTGATTAATTAGTGTCAGAATTGAATTAATTGTAGGACATACAGTTGTTGGAGAGTAGAGAACTGGTTGGCATGGGGGAAAAGAACTCATATTTTGGTGTCAGTAAAATACTACAGACCACAGCCCTCATTGTTTCCTTCAAGTAGATATATATCTGGAATTGTAGCTGCTGAAAAACCGTGGAATAGTAAGAAGTATTGAGTAAATAGCTTTAAAATTATCTGCATTGTCTTGAATAATATGTAATCTTTTCTACCTTAAATACTTCTTTTTAAAGATTATTCATGAGAAACACACAGAGAGAGGCAGAGACAGAGGCAAAGGGAGAAGCAGGCTCCCTGCGGGGAGCCCCATGTGGGACTCAATCCCAAGATCCTGGGATCACGACCTGAGCCAAAGGCAGATGCTCAACCAGAGCCACCCAGGCATCCCTGAATTAAATACTTCTTATTCAAATGGAAAGAGTCCACATTTTATTAGAAACTTATATTCTATATTCTCTCTATATATAAATATATACTTTCTATATATACTCTATCTCTCTATATATTCACACATATATACTCATATACTCTGTACACACACACACACACACACTCTATGTTATACTATAAAGAGATTTTCTCTTGTAGGAAAAGGATTGTATCTTACGCCTTTCTATATTCCATTTAGCACATCTCCCTAAAACTACAAAGTGCTCAATAAATATTTGCTCTTGACGATATTGGTGAAATTATCATTCCCACAAAGGACAACCTGAACCTTCTGAAATGGAGCAAATATACCATCACCTTGAACTTTTTTCAGGATGAATGTCTTTTAAGTGACAAGTACAAGTAGGAGCTAGCAGACTGTTTGTTAGCCTTTACCATGAAAGCAGATTAAAATTCTCCAGAGTGTAATAAGTCCCTGGGAGACTGTTCCACTTATTATAAATTTCCTTCATTTATCTCATTACCTGAAGTGACATTTAACATCTTGCTCGGTTGGAATAATTTGATCTAATGCACATTACCTTTCTTATGAATGATGATGGTTCTAGTCAAAGATGAAAGCTTAGTTATAACAATAGCATTCTGTCAAATTCATATAATATTGCCAAAAATGTTGTGAATGGTAATTTAAAGATACTGTTTTTTATCCATTTTGAACTACCACATTATTTTCTTCTACCTCTTTTCAGCCTGTTACCTCCAAATTTGTAACTGATTTTTCTACATAATGAGTATCTTGACTCTCCCATTATCCCTTTTGCTGACCTTATTAACTTCTCTTATTTGATGCTATTTTGTCTGTTAGCTGAGTTGATGAGGTCCACGGTTGGGTATAAAATAGGCAACAAACTTGAGGTCTGCTGTGAAAATATTTCTAGTCCTTATCATTATCTTTGGTATTGGCTCTTGTCAAACTAGTTCCATTGTACTACACTCTGGATGCTATACTATAGTTTTAAGAACCACATATTTGACTCTTTCTTAAAATATTGTGTTTGAATTAATACTTAATTCTCTACTTTCCTGACTTGAGTTGGTTAACCACCAGATGTCTTGAATGGACTCTGGTTGTGCCAATATACTGGACATTTACAGCCACTACTTCTTTAAAAACTACTTGGAGGATACATGCTTCCCCTGGAGGCGTTGGCTTTAGTTCCTGAACTGCCTAGAGCTCCACTTTAGGCTGTGAGCTTCCCCAGTATTTTCAATATTTGATTATCTCAATATTTTTAATTAACCCCAGATCTTTTTGTATACAAGCAGAGAATGCTAATAACCCAAAACCTAATGCAAGGAAATGAAAAGCATCTATTAACACCATAGACTTAGCCTCAGATATATGGATTACAATCTCTCCATGTGACGGCTAATTTTGTGTGTCAACTTGGCTAAGCCACAGAACCTAAATATTTGGCCACACATTGTTGTAGATGTTTCTGTGAAGGTATTTTTTTAATGGGATTAAGATTTAAATCAGTAGACTTTGAGTAAAGCAAAGTTTAAACCATAAACCAAAATGTGAGTGGGCCTCATCCAATCAGTTGAGGGCTTTAACAGCTAAGGACTGGCCTCTCCGAAAGAAAAAGGAATTCTGCCAGCAGATTGACTTCAGACATAAACTGCAACTCTGTTCTGGGTGTCCAGCCTTCTGACCCATCCTGCAGATTTTAAACTTGAATTTGCCAACCTCCACAAGCATGTGAGCCAGTTCCTTAAAAATGTGTGTGTGTATGTGTGTTTGTGTGTGTGTGTGTGTGCATTTTTTTTTCTATTTCTTATCGGGAGTACCCTGACTAATATCTTCCAGAGTCACTAGTAGGGATTAAACCTTCTGAAATAAATCCCTGAATTTTTGAGAAGGAAGAAACCTTTTACTTGTTTTTCCATTCTGATATTTCTAATAAAGGGGATGAAAATAAAATGATTTTTTAAAACTTTACTATGTACCGTCTTGCTTTTATAAGCACCATGAGGTATGGTGCTTATGAGGTAACGTAGTACCATTCTACTTTATATATTTAGAAACTGAAGCTTGTGGAGTTAAATTACTTTGTTCAAGTCACCCAGCTAATGAATGCTAGAGTTAGATTTCAAACTCTGGCATCTACGTTAATATTGTTCCAACTTCATAGCAGCAATGTCCACAATAGCCAAACTGTGGAAGGAGCCTCGGTGTCCATCGAAAGATGAATGGATAAAGAAGAAGTGGTCTATGTATACAATGGAATATTACTCAGCCATTAGAAATGACAAATACCCACCATTTGCTTCGACATGGATGGAACTGGAGGGTATTATGCTGAGTGAAGTAAGTCAATCGGAGAAGGACAAACATTATATGGTCTCATTCATTTGGGGAATATAAAAAATAGTGAAAGGGAATAAAGAGGAAAGGAGAAAAAAATGAGTGGGAAATATCAGAAAGGGAGACAGAACATGAGAGACTCCTAACTCTGGGAAACGAACTAGGGGTGGTAGAAAGGGAGGTGCACAGGGGGTTGGAGTGACTGGGTGACAGGCACTGAGAGGGGCACTTGATGGGATGAGCACTGGGTGTTATTCTATATGTTGGCAAATTGAACACCAATAAAAAATAAATTTATAAAAAAAATATTGTTCTAACCTGAGTTCCACTCATGGAACTCTGTCAGTTATAACAATGATTAAGTCACTTCCTCCTTATACAACTATCTTGGAATATAATGATGCGTACTTATATCTAAAATCAAATTTTGGTCCATATGTCATGAGAATTTCATCCTGTGTGGGTGATTAAGTGGTGGTTGCATATATATTTTGTGTTAAAATCAGGAACTGGTGCCTAACCACAGGAATTGGGCAGATTTGCTTGTTTTAATATAGAAAGCCTGATGTCCCACAAAATTCATCCATCCTTAGCAAACCAGCAGAGTCAGTCACCTTAGGTTAAAAAAACCAGATCTGTAGAAAGTAATCAATAGAGAAGAGGTTTCCTTTGCAATAAATGAACCAAAGTTTTGCATGTAATTTAAGACAAACATTTGTACAAATAAATTATTCTGTTCATTTCCTTAATATTGACTTATTAATACTTAATTTTTTGATGTTGTACGTGGTTTTTAGGTTTTTACTGCCCTATATTTCAAGTTTTTAGAATTAAACATTTGTTCTATTATTAACCCACTGACAAGAAGAATCAACCTGTCTAATCAAATATGTAATCACCTACATAATTTTTCCATAAAAATGTAAATTTTGGAATTTTTTTTTTTAAGTTTGGTCAGGTGATTTTCAAAACTTGAAATTTCTATGATTTTTTTAAAAATTCAGTTTGACTGTGAAATTGATCTGGTTACTATTATTCTAGGCAATGAGTTCCTTAAAAGCAAAGTGACTTTTGGACAGTTTACAATCATCAAATACTTCACCCCATAGAGCAGTCAGCCTACATGCATTGATATAACACAAAAAGAGCTTGTTGAAAACTGAAAGATTCAGTAAATAAATTCATTAATTTGGAAAAATGTCAAAGAAATAATTTGTTGTTTTTCAACATTTTTTCTCCACTTAATCTGGCCAAAGCACACAGAAAAAAAAATCCTATTAGGTATTTTAGGTTAGCTAAAATAGTTTACCTTAAGCTATTATTCTATGATGCAATTTCCTATCACGATCTGCTTTACCTTAAAGCTCTGACTATTATCACAGAATACTATCAGTAGTTTTGGAAGGCCTTTGATCTGGAGAGCAAGTAGAAATTATAAAGAAGAAAAAAAATGTTCTTGAAAAACTTTTTTCTTAGGGCTCTCCAGTTACACATTCATTACCTTTTCCTTATCTGTTTATCTATGGGGAAGATTTCTAGATTTGAGGAAGTTTTTCTTCTTTGTCAAATGCCTCTTTATCCAGTAAGCTGCTGCCTCCCCCATGGTTCTTTATCTGCCATCCATTATACTTTTTAAAAATATTTTATTTATTTATTCATGAGAGACATAGAGAGGAAGAGAGGCAGAGACACAGGAGAAGCAGGATCCATGCAGGGAGCCCGATGTGGGACTCTATCTCGGGACTCCAGGATCACGGCCTGAGTTGAAGGCAGACACCCAACCAACCACTGAGCCACCCAGGTGTCCTGCCATCCATTATACTTACATGTAGCCCCATCATACCTGAGGAGTCTTTAATCCCAAAGTGGCTCTGTCAGTGCCATGCTGTATTCTCCATTTTCCTTAGGCACAGTCATGTCTGGTCTATGTATTACAGCAAGTCCTATCTTCTAAACTATGCTAAACTCTTTGAGTTACTTTTCTGGTGGTTTTCCATTCCTTGTCTGTGGATCATCACAGGAAGAGGAGACTTGAATGATTCATAGGATTTGCTCAAACCAGGTAGCGGAGAGAATTCTAAGCAATGAAAATGACACACATAAAGACAGTAGAAAGAACAAGAAGGCTGCCATCACTGGAGCATAGGTAATAAGGTGACAAGTGTCATGAGAAGAGTATGTAATTTTAACTCAAAACAGTGAATAATATGGATGTTTCAAGAAATTTTACGTCTAATTTAGAAAATTCTTGGAGTCAAGTGACTTTTAGTCATGGTTTTTCTTATCACATCTTGGAGGCAATTTTCTATTGGGCCTATGAAAATTAGACAGCTCTATTAAAAACTTCATTCATTCCCCCAAAGAACTTTTGAAGACCCTTTCACAAAGTAACACTTTCCTTAGGGCATATGGATTTCTTCATCCATAGAGGCTATTATTATATATTTTGAGAGCAAAAAAGCATAGAGGATGTTTTTGAGCTTGACTTCCTTGAAAATATCTGGGTGCTAGAGATATATTGTAGCTCTGTAGAAAATAGCAAATGTGGGAATTTTTTGTATATATTTCAAACCTCATTTAGAATCTGGATGTGATTCGAGCTGGTGTCAAGGATGCATGAAATTAAATTTAAGAAAGCTCAGCTTTAAGAAATACCAATTTCTTTCTGCATTGGGTAGTTAAATTCTGGGTAGAAATTAAAACCAGTCATTTTCCTTTTGAAATTAATAACACTGGTGAGTTTTTTTCGTAATTCCACAAATCAAATATGTACTGATAATTTAAGGGGCTAAAGTTACATTCAAGGAGTCTTACAAAAAGAAAAGTAGAAGGTCTGTGGGGTGGAAAACCATCTCATGGGAGTCTGCCACTTTCTGACTAGGGGGCAAAGTCATATTTTTAAGCATGTCTGCAAAAGTCATCCTCATAGAAAGTATGTTTTTAACAGAATGATAAATCAGATTTTAAAATAGTATTCTACTAGATATTTTATTTTAAAAGACTCAAAAACCATATGGTATATTTTGTAAATAATTTAGAGTTTAACTGTTCAAGTTTTCAAATCAAGATATATTTTAGTATTTAATTTTAAAAGCCTCAAATTTCAAAATATACATTAAAGTGGTTTCCATATACACTTTTATTCACATGAATAATACTAATGCAATATATTCAAAAACTTTATTGGAAGAAGATTGTTATTCAATTTTATAAACGAATTGCAAAGGAATTATAAAATTGAACAAGCATCACCAGTAGCTCTTAATGTATTTTTAAATATGGGATTATTCTCTGCAGTGGGATATTTTACAAAAGGTAGTAACATTCAGTTTTTCTTATATTGCAAAGTTTCTAAATTCTAGATGAGACAGTCATTTTCTCAAGATGCTTTGAATTATAAAATTGTGCATTTTCAAATTGCTTGCTCATCTCTTATCATTTGACCTTTTCCACGATCCTATAAAATAATTAGAACTGATATGGTTGATTACAGATGAGGAAACTGAAATTCAAAAAGCCAAGAAGACAAGGAAGATTACAAGGCTAATGGGTTAAGGAGGGAAGACAGGCACTTGGAATCTGTAGCTCCCAATCCATTGTTCTTTCCATTCTGTGTGGTCTCTTCTCAAACTGTCACGATTAGACACTTAGTTCAACCTGATTATTTCCCCAAAATTCAAGGGGAGAGGGGTTCTTAATAACACTATACTTGGGACACAAGACTTAAGCAAGAAGTCACATATATGAAACCTAATATTAGAGAAACTGCTTTGGCACAGAAAAGAGTCTGTTATAAAGGACATGCCCTTCTTATGTATTTTTGTAACAGATCTAGTCTTACATTAATGGCATCTATGAAGTGAAGTTGTGCAATTACTTAATATTTTAAATATTTAAATATTAAGGACCTTTAAGGACCTAAGATTGTACAACTGATTTTTCTATCTTATTAGTTTTGAATTAATTTCTCTCAGGTCTATTAAGAGATAGTTGTGATACCTTTATTAGTTTCATTTTATAATTAATTCATATGAGTCTCAGTTTTAGAAGAGTAAAATAAGTGTATGATGTCTTTCCTCTGCTATGTATTATCCTAGTCTTTCTTTTTTATATTTGGGGCTATTAAAATTGCTATTTTGAATATGGAGTAAAAATTCTTTCTTGTTCAAAGTACTTGGAAATGACACCACGCATTAGTTCTGCATTGATATTTTCAATACAATGCTTTTATTAAATAAATAAGGAATTGATTTTAATTCATGTAAAAACTATATTTTCTAAAAGAAAATAGTATTCCTTTTATATTTTAATATGGCTACCCATATCTGAACGAATTACAAATGCAAAGTTCTTTCAATTTCATTTCTGGCAGTAAAATGAAGAATACTTGCAAGTAATTATTTAACACATCATATGTGATATTCATTATCTTTAAATTTTGTTTGATATGGGGGTCTGCCGCGGAAACAAGATGACGAAAGGGACGTCATCGTTCAGAAAGCGTCGCAATAAGATGCACACGTTGTGCCGCAGCTGTGGCTCTAAGGCCTACCACCTTCAGAAGTCCACCTGCGGCAAGTGCGGCTACCCTGCCAAGCAGAAGAGAAAGTATAACTGGAGTGCCAAGGCTGAAAGACGGAATACCACTGGGACCGGTCGAATGAGGCACCTAAAAATTGTATACCGCAGATTCAGGCATGGATTCCGTGAAGGAACGACACCTAAGCCCAAGAGGGCAGCTGTTGCAGCATCCAATTCATCTTAAGGATTTCAACGATTAGTCAAAATAAACTTTCTGGTTTTAAAAAGTAAAAATAAATAAATAAATAAATAAATAAATAAATAAATAAATAAATTTTGTTTGCTATTGTTTGGAATTGATAAATGCTCTATAATCACAAAAATTAATTGCTTTATTGAATATAAATACTATGTAGAATAAAACCTTAATTTTTATTCAAGAAGTTACCAAGCATTGTTATTTTTGGATTTTTTTTACCACAAAGTATAACATGAAGTTGCTGCTGGTGCTGTAAACTCTAGATCATATATCATGGGCTTTCCAATACAAACCTGAGATAAGAGATGAGAAATTACCTTTAGACAGGAGAGTTTGTGAACCAATATTTTGCTTCTGTATAAGAGAAAAAGAAAAATCGTGCTTTGTGTTTCTGAATAATTTTAATGGACTCTGGTTGAAACTATCATTTATGGAATCTAATATCTGTTTTAAAAAACCTTGGGAAAACTTGAAGATAAAAGGAATTGGAGGCACTGAGGACAGTGATAAATACAGAAATAGATTCATAGGAAGTCTTGAGCCTTTATTGAGTACGCCTTAGGAAATTTCAAGTATACAATACCATATTATTAACCACAGTCACTATGCTGTGCATTAAGTCCTCAGAAATTATCCTTCTTTTGACTGATAGTTTGTACCCTTTGACATATATTTCCACATTTCCCACTCCCCTCAGTCCTTTGCAACCTCCGTTATATTCTGTTTCTATGAAATTGACTTTTTAGAAAAAGTTTCCATGTATAAGTGAGATCATACAGTATTTATCTTTCTTTGTATGGCTTGTTTCACTTAGCATAATGCCCTCCAGGCTCATCCATGTTATCACAAATGGCAGGATTATCTTCTTTTTTTTAATTTTTATTTATTTATGATAGTCACAGAGAGAGAGAGAGAGAGGCAGAGACATAGGCAGAGGGAGAAGCAGGCTCCATGCACCGAGAGCCCGATGTGGGGTTCGATCCGTGTCCAGGATCGCGCCCTGGGCCAAAGGCAGGCGCTAACCCGCTGCGCCACCCAGGGATCCCAGGATTATCTTCTTTTAATGGCTAGATAATATACCATTGTTTATATATTCCATATTTTGTTTATCCATTTATCCATTGAAAGACATTTAGGTTATTTCCATATTTTGGTTATTGTGTGTAATGCTGCAACGAACGTGGGAGTACAGATATGTCATAGAGATACTTTTGTTTACTTCAGTTATGCACCAAGAAGTTGGATTGCTAGATCATATGGTAGTTCTAGTTTTGGTTTTTTGAGGAATCTCCATACTGTTTTCCATAGTGGCTGCACCAATTTGTATTCCCACCAACAGTACACTAGAATTTCCTTTTCTTCAACATTCTTTCCAGTACTTGTTATTTCTTGTCTTTTTGATAATAGCTATCCTAGCAGATATAGGGTAATATCTCATTATGGTTTTGATTTGCATTTTCCTGTTGATTCGGTCTTAAGCATTCTCAACACACACACATGCATACACACACACAAAGTTAGCTATGTAAAGTGATAGGTTAATTATTTTGATCTTGGTAATTATTTCATAATGCACATGTATATCAAATTATTACACTATATACTTTAAATATGTAAAATTACATTCTTCAGTTATCCCCCAATAAAGTTGAGGAAGAAATAAAAGAAATAGACTATGCTTACTTCCTATCTATTAGGAACTGTGGATTAAATCAGGTACAATAAAATGTGACATTATTGAAGTGCCCAGAAGTGATTTCTAGCTTAAAGTAATGCCTAATTTATATAGCCCTTGATTGAGACTTCCCCATATTTCTGTTAAAATACCAAATGTAGGCATGGATTAATATTAAATCTCACATCACCACTGAAAACTAACACTGACCTAATGTTAGATTCTAGAAGGAATTTCTGTTACCTAAAAGTATATGGATGTGGATTAAGAAAAGTCCTTCAGGTTTTGTCTGATGAGCTCTTAGATTTCACTTGATGAAATATTTTTTTTCTCTTAAAGGACAGGAAGATACCAGGAAGTCAGGGGTAGCTATTCTTGTACACTAAAAACATTCAGAAATATCAATAACAAAAACATAACACCATAGGAACAAAGGGATATATTTTATTTCCTAGAAATAAAGTTTTGTTGTGGGGAGAGCCAGGTAGAGAAGAGAAGCACAGAGAGAGGAAGAGTCCAGGAAGCCATATAACCAAATGGCCTATGTGTCAGGAAACCAGACAAAGTGGTAGAAAATAATCCTACTTCCAAATATCAGAACTATACTAAGTGATAACTGCTGAATGTGAGTTTGGGATGGAAACTATGCACATCAACATGCCCCAAAAATTGACTTTAGAAATTAATCTATCTATAGATCAATGAGTAGGAGGCAGTCCTATGGACTGTCAAATGAATCCAGATAAAGCTTTACTTAATTTAAGGAAAAATAGAGAACAAAAACAAACACAACCATCAGCAGAAGCACCTCAGGTTTATGGGAAATATATATAAAAAAAAAAGAATGTGAACACAAACCCACAATTTCAAAAGAAGTA
Organism: Canis lupus dingo; assembly: GCF_003254725.2. Taxonomy (NCBI): domain Eukaryota; kingdom Metazoa; phylum Chordata; class Mammalia; order Carnivora; family Canidae; genus Canis; species Canis lupus. The sequence goes on from NC_064281.1 coordinate 86,793,342, forward strand.
CATATATTTGAAAAACAAATTACCTACTGAATAATTATGAATATATTTCTGAAAAAAAATGGCATCCTCAAACTGCAAGGAAGAATGGTCTTTTCAAAAAAGGAGCAGAAAAAAAACCCAAAAAACAAAAAAAAAGGAGCAGATAATCATGAGAAACAAGGTCAGATGTAAATGAAAATGGCTGAAATAAGGAAAGATTGCCAAGAAATTATACTATAATAGAACTAGCATTCACATTGAACTGAGTGAAGAAAATAATTAAGATTGTCAAAAATCATTTCTGCCCTGTAAGTGACAAGAATAGTACAGTCTCATACAATAGAGGAAAATGACAAGGACTAAATCAAAACAAATCATTCTTTCAGAGAAAAAGGCAGGAGAATAGACATGTAATCTAAGATGTATAAGTGTTCCTGAGGAAGACATAGAAACAGCAGTTAGAAATAATAAATGTTATAAATTTTTAAAATATGAAATGAAAGAAATTTGTTTTTACAGATGGAAGGTCCCAGTTTTTCTTGCAAATTAAATAAAAAGAAAGCAAAATAAAATAAAATAAAAAAATAAAAATAAAAAAATAAAAATAAAGCCACATTGTTATACATTCATAGAAATTAATCACAGTAATAAAGAAAGTTACATATAAGCATCCAAAAAACCCCCACATACTTCTCTGTAACCCTAATTCCAAAGAAAAGAAAGGTTACTACTAAAGTGATTGTTTGAGAATTGTACATATGGTCATCTCAATGGATGATGAAAAGAGTAATAAAATTCAACATCCATACTAATGTCAAAAATTCTTAGCAATAGTACAAAATGCTACTGGCCAAAATGAATTATAAATATAGATGTAAAAATCCTAAATAAAATATTAGATAATGGAGTTTAGATTTATATGGTAAAATATTAATATACTATAACCAATATTCTAGGAATTCAGCAATGATTCTTGGTAGGAAAATCTATTAATAAAAATAACAGAAATAGATCAAATGACAAGTGTACCCTCATCTCTCTAGTGCAGAAAAGGTAGTTGATATAAGTCACCATTTATTCTTGGTTAAAAATATTCTTAGAAAACTAGAAATTCAAATCTTCCTTAATATATTAATGAATATGTATCTCCATCTTACAGGCTGTATCTTATATACTGTTGAAATTATAATCACATTGGAATAAGCAATAAGGCAAGTCCTCCTGCAAGTCTACTTATTATTTTTCATCATTCCACAAGTATTAATACATTAGAACATAAATAAGAAAGCAAAATCATAGCTTTTGGAATGAATGAAACAAAGGTAATACTTATTGGGAGATGTCTTTGATTGGAAAACTCAGGCAAAATAACTGAAAAATAAATGGATATTGTACAATAATCTGGATACAAATTTAAATCATTAGTTTATAAAATTAAATATTCGGAACACAAAAATTGGAAACTATACTTGTGACAGCTGTGCAATATCTAGAAATAAAATAAGTTGTTTTATACCAATTTACTGAGTAATTCAGTAAATGGAGACACCTAGGTTTATTCTAGAGCAGTGACCTACATTACCAAGCCGTGAACACTTCTAGGAAATACTCCCTATAAGCTCCAAAGACCTTCAGAATTAAGTCATTAAAGATAATTCAATTATCTTTCAAATGAGGAAACTGAGACTCAGAGAAATGATGGCCAGGTTAGTGGACTGGTACTGAAATCCAGGTCATCTGGCACTGACTTAGATATTTTTTCCATTAAAGTGTTTTGGAAATAATCCAAAAAAAAAGAAAAAGAAAAGCCCAAAACACGCTTAGAGTTAATTTCCTTCAGACATTCCTTTCTCTCCTAACATTAAAATGCTGCAGAAAAATCTATTTAATACAGGATCTATATAATTTAATTTTCTCAATAGACTTTTTTAAAAATAAAATTGGGGGCATCCCAGGTGGCTCAGCGGTTTAGTGCCACCTTTGGCCCAGGGCCTTACCCTAGAGACCTGGGATCGAGTCCCACGTCAGGGTCCCTGCATGGAGCCTGCTTCTCCCTCTGCCTTTGTCTCTGTCTCTGTGTGTGTGTGTGTGTGTGTGTGTGTGTGGTGTGTCTCATGAATAAATAAATAAAATCTTAAAAAATAAAATTTGAACCATGCTCTATTTAGTGTGATTCACCCCAGTTTTCCTCATAATAATAAATACAGGGCATGCTTCTAATTTCAGTAATGGTAGGGTAGGTAATTAACCCTCCCATTTATGAAAACTAAAGATCTGGATAATAAGTTAAAAATATAATTTTTTAAAAAGAGCATGCAAGTAATAACAATATAGTAAAGAATTGATGGGCTGAAAGCAAAAACAAGAGGCCAAACATGATGCGGTGAACTACTATAGCTTTCAACATTTTCTAATTTAGAAAAAAGGAGCTACAAAACAGGTGTGACAGTTGGCAGTGAGGTGACCGGGATTCAAAGTCCAAGGCTTAAAATATATGAGTGGAGTCTAATGAGCAACCACCTCTATTTTAAACAGGGAACTTAAAGGGCTTTACTGTCACATGAAGGGTGAGCCAAAAATATACCAGACATAAACCAGATCGCCTATGGATTTGCACCTTGAATCCATGACTTACTTGGGTGGTCCAGAGGAATCTCAAGCCTTGATCCTGGATGAAGATAGTCCAAAGTCATTTCCCAGGGGCATACTGAATTTTTTCCCAGAAGAAGATAACAAACCCTCAAATCCCAAATATTTATATCACTTAGTAGAAGTTTGATGAATTACAGGAATCTTATTTTAAAGATATCAGAGAATTATTGAGTGGAAACAACTAATGCTATATAAATTGGAATTCCAGAGAGGGGAGCCTCTCTGATAGAGCTGATGATCATCCACTATTTTTCCTCTTGGGATCATTTACTGACTATGGGCATAGTATGAGGAGGAAAGATCAAACAATATTTTTGGTAGTTGCATGAAGCAACATTTTTGAAACCTGAGGAAACTCTGATACAGTGAGTTTTCACCATGGGATTTTGCTGACTTCTGGGACTGCCTGAGAGTGGCAGGTAAATGAGGCCAGTTGGTTTTGAAAGTCATATTGAAATTATCTGTATTCTTGTAGTGCTTAGGAAACAAAACCTAGCTAGGAGGGGAGCACCAGCTTCAAATGCATGGCTATTCTTTCCATCAAGGCATTTTCCAGAATTCAAAGTTGGGAAGTGAGTGTGGGGAAATAAAGTGCTAAGCTCTAAAAAAAACCCAAAGGCAGTAGTGAATTTTCCAAAGACTTTCATAAATGAGGAAAGGTATGTTTTTAGTAAAAACCCCAAGTCTATGCTCCAAAGCAGGACTGAAACAGAGGTCTATTGAGTGTTACCAAAATGTCAGCCTGGCCATCGCTCAGCTTATTACCTGATTGGATTCACATGATCACTTTCTCACTCAGTCTGCCCAACAGAGAGAAAAGATGTTATTCTCTGATGGAAGATGGCATCATTTAGTGTTTCTGATTTTCTTTTTAAACAATAAAATTTCCTGGAAATGAAGAAAGACGTGAAAATGTGACCAATAAGTAAGAGAAAATATCAAGAAACAGTAAAACTTCATATGATACAAATATTAAAGTGGATTTTGAAATAACTCTGAGTTATATTCTAAAGAAAATAGAGGACAAGATGAACAAGGTGAATAAAAATGACAGCATGAAATGAGCATTTGATAACTGAAAAATATAATATCTAAAGTTAAGAGTTGATTGGATGGGCTAAATTGAAGAATGGACACAGCAGTAACTGTGATTAGTGAATTTAAACAGATTAAAAGAAAATATCCAGGGCAGCCTAAGTGGCTCAGTGGTTTAGTTCCGCCTTCAGCCCAGGGTGTGATCCTGGAGACCCGGAATCGAGTCCCACATCAGGCTTCCTGCATGGAGCCTGCTTCTCCCTCTGCCTGTGTCTCTGCTTCTCTCTCTCTCTCTCTCTCTCTCATGAATAAATAAATAAAATCTTAAAAAATAAAAATAAAAGAAAATATCCAAATTGAAGCATAGAGTAAAAAGTAATAGAGCAGAAGAGAGAGTAAGAGCCACGTGTAGACATAGTGTAAAACATGTATGTAATTGTACTCCCAGAAAGACAAGAGGAAGAAAATGGCAGGATGCAATAATTGAAAAGAAATCCATAAAAAAATTTTCTAAATTGATCAAGAGTATTAATCATAGCTTCAGAAATTTCAACAAGACCAGGCACATCAAAATATGAAGAAAACCAAATGTAAGGACATTGTAGTCAAATTGCCAAAAACCATAATTAAAAAGAAATCCTTAAAGGATCCATAGAAAAAGACACATTATCTATAATATGACTGATGGTTTATTTTGTATGGAAACTGTGGAAGACCTGAATCAATTGAATGACACATCTGAAATGCTTACCAAAAAAAAAAAAACGAAAATAAAGGCACATGCTCAGTGGTTGAGCATCTGCCTTTGGCTCAGGTTGTGATCCTAGGGTCTTGGGATGGAGTACAGCATCTGGCTCCCTGCAGAGAGCCTGCTTCTCCCTCAGCCTTTGTCTCTGCCTCTCTCTTTGTGTCTCTCATGAATAAATAAAATCTTAAAAAAAGGAAAATAGATTCTATCTTTGGTAAAATCTTCCTTCACAAATGAAATAAATATGTTTATGAACAAAGCATGAGAGAAATCATTGCTATACAATATGAAAAACTAAATGGAATTCTTCAGGCTCCAATAATATGATGAATCTAACAATTTTCTATGTGATACAGAAGCACAGGACTGCAGAATGAAATGTGTAATACCAGAAAGGGTAAATAAGTGTGCAGTTTATAACATATGTGAAAGAAATATGACAGTAGGACAAAGAATGGTAGAAGATAAATGAAGAGAAATTCTTGTAGGTTTTTTGCATTACTTGAAATGTGGTAAAATAAATGATTTAAGGTAGAACATAGTTTAAGTCAAGTATGTGTATTCTAATCCTTAGGGCAAACACTAAAAGGATTATAAAAGAATGTATAACTAAAATTTGGTTGGAGATGTTAAGACACTTTTCTCAGTAATTTTATTTATTTATTTATTGATTGATTGATTGATTGATTGATTTTTAAAGATTTTATTTATCCATGAGAGACACAGAGAAAGAGGCAGAGGGAGAAGCAGGCTCCCTCTGGGGAGCCCAATATAGGACTGGATCTCAGGATCACAGGATCATGACCTGAGCCAAAGGCAGGCGCTCAACCACTAAGCCACCCAGGCATCCCTTCTCAGTAATTTTAGAACAACAGACAAAAAGAAGTCTCTAAAGATACATAAATTTTGAAAAATAAAATTAACCTAACTGACACATTTTATTTTTTTTATTTTTATTTTTTTTATTTATTTATGATAGTCACAGAGAGAGAGGCAGAGACATAGACAGAGGGAGAAGCAGGCTCCATGCACCGGGAGCCCGATGTGGGATTCGATCCCGGGTCTCCAGGATCGCGCCCTGGGCCAAAGGCAGGCGCTAAACCGCTGCGCCACCCAGGGATCCCCTAACTGACACATTTTAAATACTCTACCCACCTCACTTCAGAATACTCATTGTTTTCTAGTGCAAAAGCAGTATTTACCAAAATAGATTATATGCTAGACCATAAAGAAAGCCTCAGCAAAATTCAAATCACAGAGTATGTTCTCTGTAAACAGTGGAATTAAGCCAAGAATTAACAAGAAAAAAATAATTAGAAAATCATCAAGTGTTCAGAAGTTAAACAACACACTTCAGAATAACTAATGACACAAAAAACAAATGTGCTGAAAATAAAAAAATTAAATTGATGGTTATTAAATCATTGAATATAAATTGTATATGATGTGGTGATGTGCAAATTAAAAGAAATAAGGCCTTAAATGCACATTAAAAAATAAGAAAAATCAATATCAGTAATTCGAGTATCCATCTAAATAAGCTTAGGCTTGAACAGCAGATCAAATTCAATGTATTTAGAAGAAATAATAAACATATTTTATAAATTTATATAAAATATAAAGTAAATGAAATATTAAAAAGTTACAGTCCAGAAATTTAACAAGGCCAAAATTCAGTTTGTTGAAACAAATTGATATAACTTTAACAACAATGATTAAAAACATATATGAAATATCGAGTGAAAACAGGATAGTTTTACTGATCAGACATTAAAATTATAACATATGATATATGAATTTTCTGTCAAAAAAGATATTAAAAACAGTGATAACTTTAGGTAAATATGATAAATGAATTAAAATCCATAAAGTCCTGAAAAGCAGGACTTACCAAAACAGACACAAAAAGATATATACAGTCTGAATAGTGCTATATCTATTAAAGTAGTTGAAGCCATAGTTAAAATACTCAAAAATTAACCTCAAAACTCAAAAAACCTCATTGGTGACTTTTTTTCAAACTTTTAAGGAATAAATAATGCTAATTATTCATAAACTCTTCAGGGGAATAGCTAAGGAGAGAAGAGTCCAACAAAAAAGGGCAAAATGTTTGGAACAGACAATTCATAATGAAAGATATACAAACAACCAATTAGCATGACAAAAATGTAGTCTGTATAATAAGTCATTAAGGAAATGCAAATTAAAACCACACTGCGATAGCATACCCACTAGAATGGCTACAATTATGAAGACAGTCAATACCAAGTGAGAAGAAATGCTTTTGCCACTAAGAAGCAGAAGCAGTAAGAGTCAATCCAAAAACCATAAAAGTTTGGGAGATCTGGCCTACTGAAACCTCTATGGACAACGAGAAACCACTGGAGGATTTTGAAAAGTGAATGAGCATAAATAATTAACAAAATTAACAAAATAAATGAAAAAGTAAGATAGTTTTAATATATTCAGAAAAAGATTTTAGTAAAAGTATTTACGCGGGGTGAAAACCCTTAGAATACTAGAAATAGAAGAGAAATACCTCAATTTGATTTAAAATTATCTGTATAAAGGAAACCAGAGCAACCATCATATTGATGAGAATCATCACTGGAATGAAAATTAAAACACTTTAGGTTCTACTACAAACACTTAGAATGTCAAAACAAAGAAGGAAACAAAAACTTCAAACTATCCAATGGTGGCAAAAATCACTAGCTATTAGTACAACCACTTTGAAAACCCTCGGACATTATCTGTACAACTGAAACTATGCCATATCCCGTGACCCAGTAATTCTACTTTTAGGCACAAACCTAACAGAAATGCATACATCTATGCACTAAATATATAGATAGAATAATTATAATGACATTATTAATGATAAGCAAGATGAACAATACAAATGTCTATCTGGAGTGGAATGCATATATTGTGAAGAATTTTATGTTATGAAATACGCAATGGGAAAAGAACAAACTACTGTTTTATGTTTTGGATGAATTTCACAGTTGTAATGTTGAATAAATGAAACCAAACATATACAAATAGAAGCCATGATAGTAGTGACCCTTAGTGAGTAGTAATGGCTGAGGGCGTTTGCCCTTGTTAGGGATAGTGCCTAGGATTGGACAAAGAAAGCTTCTAATGTTTTATATCTTATTCTGTGTGGGGTGATTATTCTGGTGTTTTCACCTTGTGGAAATTCCCAGAGCTGTAAATTTAGATGTATACACTTCTATGTACTTCTATTGTGTTGTGTGTGTGTTCAATTCCTGAAATTAAAGGTGTGATATTTTATCACATTCTTACACTATTTCTTACACTATTTTAAGTATTGTCACCTTATACTATGGTTTGTACATCTCAGTTCAAGTGTCCACTCAGTATTTTATTTTATTTTTTTTTCCACTCAGTATTTTAATTCTCAAAATTGACCTGACTCATTTGTCTATTATTGTATATTAGCTTTGGAGCCAATTTATTAAGAACCAAAATGAATCCTTTTGATATTCTTATTTCTTAAATTAAAAATTATATTTCTTAAGACATAGACTTCAATATCCAGAAACATTGTTTATCTCTCATTTATTTCAAGTTTTATTTCATCTTAATCAGTATATACTCCTCAATAGTTTTCATATTTAAAAAAATCTAAATTTTGCTTTTTTAAAATACAAAACTGTGTTTGTTTACCATAAAAAACTTAGAGCATAATGTTAATCAAAAGAAATATGAATCATCTGTATTGCCATCTCAAAGAGATACACAACATATATTGTTTTGTGGTGTGTGTGTGTACTTGTCAAAAAATAATTGCACAGGGATCCCTGGGTGGTGCAGCGGTTTGGCGCCTGCCTTTGGCCCAGGGCGCGATCCTGGAGACCCAGGATCGAATCCCACATCAGGCTCCCGATGCATGGAGCCTGCTTCTCCCTCTGCCTGTGTCTCTGCCTCTCTCTCTCTCTCTGTGACTATCATAAATAAATAAAAAAAAATAATTGCACAGAAGTAGGTATACTTATTTACAATCCATTTTTAATTTCTGCAGAAAATCTCATTGCATGATTTACCACTATTTTCTAAAGAAAAAGATTGGAGTGTCGTTGTGGCTCAGTTGGTTAAATGTCTGCCTTCAGCTCAGGTCATGATTTCAGAGTCTTGGGATTGAGTCCTGCATTGGACTCCCTGCTCAGCAAAGAGTCTGCTTTTCCCTCTGCCTCTCCCTCTGGCTTGTGCTTGCTCTATCTCTCTCTCTCTCTCTCAAAAATAAATACCTTTAAAAATATTGTATGAACCTTAATTTGTTTACTCAAGCTTCTACATTTAGAAATGTAAGATATTTCCTATTCTCACAGCATTATCAAATTAATTATAGCTACACTCCATGCATTCTTAATTATCTCCTTAGGATAAATATATAGAAGTGAAATTACTGGAACAAATGAAATATCAATTAATATTGGATACAAATAGCTACATTGCTTTCAAGAAAGTTTATAAAATGTTTACTTCAACTAATAGTTTATATGAATATCTGTTTTCATGTCCCCATGAAAATGACATATTATCATATTCTTGGTTTTAAAGTTTGCTAATTTGATTGGCTAATTAGTTTATTGCTATTAATTTAGCTTGTATTTGTTGATTTCTTGAATGTGAACTTTATAAAAATACATTTAATTGGGCTTCTGTGTTTATTTTTCTGGCTTTTATGTTTATATATTTTGTTTGTTTTCTACTGGTCTGTTTGTCTTTTATTACCTAATCATAAGAACTCTTCAAATATTAAAATATTAAAACTTTGTGAAATATATTACAAATTTTATCACCACTCAGATCAGAAACCAAATTTCCTATGTTAAGGATGTAGTTTGATCCATGTGGATAGATCATATGATATCTGACTGTCTAATCCAAAACCTAAATTTTTTCTAATCTTAAAAGATAATAAGATAAAAACCGAGGGAGGCAAGCCATAAGAGATTCTTTTTTAAAAAAAGATTTTATTTACTATTCATGAGAGACACAGAGGGAGGCAGAGACATAGGCAGAAGGAGAAGCAGGCTCCCTTCTGGGGAGCCCGATGCCGGACTTGATCCCCGGGCCTATGATCATGCCCTGAGCCAAAGGCAGAAGCTCAACCACTGAGCCTCCCCAGAGACCCACAACTCTTAACTATAGAGAAAAAAACTGAGGGTTGCTGGAGCAGCTGGGAGTGAGGGAATATGCTAAGTGTATGATGGGCATTAGGGATGGCACTTGTTTGGGTGACCACTGGGTGTTATATGTTAAGTGATGAATCACTAAATTTTGCTTCTGAAGTTGATACTATACTATATGTTAAATAACTTGAATTTAAATAAATAAAAGAAGAAGACAATTTTTTATTCACACTGAGATATCATTTCCAGTTTTTTTTTCAAATATGCCATTCCATTCACAGTAAAACCATGTAGCTATTCCACAATATAAGCAATAGAGGAATTATCAGGAGGAATGATAAGAGGTATTCTATATATGCAAACTTCACTTCTAATTTGGGTTTATCCTATAGTATGCTATGCAGGTAGAATATTTTCATCCTGTGAATTCTTGGCATACTTTGAAACACAATATTATTTAGTAATAATGGAAAACTCCCCAAATGGATCTGTGTGTTTCATAATTCTAATAACAAATCTATTTCTTAGATCTATGCTATGTGAATACATAATCAATATCAAGCTTGCATAAATCCTAAGGATCCCAGTTTATTTTTTTTAAGATTTGATTTATTTATTCATTCAGAGAGAGAGAGGGGGGCAGAGACACAGGCAGAGGGAGAAGCAGGCTCCATGCAGGGAGCCAGATGTGGGACTGGATCCCAAGACTCCAGGGCCACGCCCTGGGCTGAAGGTAGGCACCAAACTGCTGAGCCATCCAGAGATACCCAGGATCCCAATTTAGACTTTTTAGTTATCCATGATCACTAAAGGAGACTGTATAATACTCTAGGATTAAACTGCATTCAGTATATAAATAGGTAGGAAATTAATTATTTCAAAAGTTATTATTTAAAGATACAAGAAAGAAAGAGGATTATAGACCCATGTAGGTTTGAAATATGTATTGGTATTCTTTTCTTTTTGAGCAAGGAGACCAGCATAACTTACCCCAATTATCCTGTATGTATGCAAGCATGCATGTGTGTGTGTGTGATATACATATATACATAAATATTGAAATATAAAAATAACAAACTTCTGGTTCAAGATAGCTGTCTCTTTATAGATAGATGATAGATAGATAGATAGATAGATAGATAGATAGATAGATAGAGATTTCTTTTCCCCTATCCAAATCCTATTGAAGTGACAAAAGAAGTGTGGAAAATTATATATAGTCTGATGGGAATGGATTTGGTATGAAACTTAACAGAGCTGAGAAAATATTTCATAGAGGTAAAAAGATGATACCTAAAAAATACGCAGTTTCCCAAGATAGGCTAAGATGGACTTCTATGTCAGTATTAGAAGTAATGGGGACTGGAAGAAGGAGGATAATCCAGATAATTAAAGAGATGAAACAGCTGTTGTTGGTTCCCTACCACAGCAGATAATTTAGGCCTTGACATCCCACTGAAAGCATATAGAAAGTCAAATCTAGAAAGCTAGTGTTAAGTGTGTACCAAATATCAACTGCCACTTGAACTCAAAGACGTTATTGTGTAAAATGACTTTGTAAAGCTGGTGGTTTATTATTATATTAAACAAACCTGCTCTATGACCAAATAATTCCACACTTAGGAATTTATCCAAAAGGAAGGATAGTATACATCCACAGTAACTTTTTTTTAATTTTTTTTTCAATTTATTTATTTATGATAGTCACAGAGAGAGAGAGAGAAAGAGAGAGAGAGGCAGAGACACAGGCAGAGGGAGAAGCAGGCTCCATGCACCGGGAGCCCGACGTGGGATTCGATCCGAGGTCTCCAGGATCGCGCCCTGGGCCAAAGGCAGGCGCCAAACCGCTGCGCCACCCAGGGACCCCCACAGTAACTTTTTAAGGAATTTTTGTAGTAGCTTTATTCATAAGAGCTCCAAATTGTGCACAAAGAATTGATACACAAAGTACGTTAAATGCACACAATTTGATATTATTATGGAATTTCAAAAATGATATTGACAAGCACACCAGTTGATTAATCTTATAATTTGGTTAGCACAGGAAGTCAGTCACAAAAAAATGCATGCTATGTTATTCTTTTAGACTGAGCTCAAAAACAGCTAAAACTAATAAGAAAATAGAAGTAAGGAAAGTAGCTGCCTTTGTAGGGACAGTAATTGCCTGGAATAGGGATGAAAATGATTTTCTGGAGTGTAGAAAATATTTTTATATTTTAATTAGATTGCTGTTTACCTGGGTGAATATATTTGACAAAATTCATCAAATAGCAGTCTTAAAAATCTTGGCATTTCAATGTATGTAAAATTTACCTTTGTTTTAGTTAGGCTAAAACATATAAAATGTGTCATTTTAATCATTATTAGATGTACAGATTAATGGCCTTAAGGACATTAATATTGTGCTACAACCATTACCACTATCCATCTCCAGAATTTTTTTTGTCTTCCCAAATATAAACTCTGTTCAAGTCTCTCCTTTCAGTTTTTTTGGATATATATCCAGAAGTGGAATTTCTGGATCATGTGGCAGTTCTATGTTTATTTTTTTAGTACCTTATTCATGGTGTATAGATCTTTTAGTGTCATTGCATTCAGTTTACTAGTATTTTGTTGAAGATTTTTTCATCAATATTCACAAGTGATACAGGTCTGTAGTTTCCTTGTATTACAGAGTCTTCCTTTTCAGTATTTTGGAAGAGTTTGAGAATGATTGGTGTTAATGCTTCTTTAAACGTTTGATAGAATTCAGCAGTGAGGACATCTGGTCATGGGCTTTTTTTCTTTTAAGATTTTATTTGTTTGAGAGAGAAGGGAGGGGAGAGAATGTGCATGAGCAAGGAGAGGGGCAGAGGGAAAGGGAGAGGGAGACACTCAAGCAGGCTCTCCCCTGAATGCATACATAGCCTGATGCAGAGCTTGATCTCAGGGCCCTGAAATCATGACTCGAGCTGAAATCAAGAGTCAGACAGTTAATTGACTGAGCCATCCAGGTGCACTGCTCATGGGCTTTTCTTTGCTGGGAGGTTTTTGATTACTGATTTAATCTCCTTAGTTAAAAGTCTACTCGGGATCCCTGGGTGGCGCAGCGGTTTAGCGCCTGCCTTTGGCCCAGGGCGCGATCCTGGAGACCCGGGATTGAATCCCACGTCGGGCTCCCGGTGCATGGAGCCTGCTTCTCCCTCTGCCTGTGTCTCTGCCTCTTTCTCTCTCTCTCTGTGACTATCATAAATAAATTAAAAAAAAAGTCTACTCAAATTTTCTGTTTCTTCATTATTCAATTTTGGTAAGTTATGTATCTCTAGGAATTTGTCAATTTCATCTAAGTTATCCAATTTGTATACAATTGTTCAGAGAATTTATACATAATCTTTTTAGTTTGTAAAATTTATGGTAATGTCCCATTTTTCATTTCTGATTTGTTATTTGTATCTTCTTTCTTTTTTTGTCAGCTAGCTAAAGGTTTGTCAATTTTGTTGATCTTTTTTGAAGAACCAAATATGCTTTCATTGATTTTCCCTATTGCTTTTGTGTTCTCTATTTTATTTATCTTGTTCTAATCTTTATTATTTCCTTTTTCCTGTTCACCCTTGACTTAGTTTGTTCTTCAATTTCTTAAAGTGTACAGTTAGGTTGTTGATTTAAGATTTTTTTAATATAAGCTTTCATTGGTATAAATTTCCCTCATGGCACTGCTTTTGCTATACTCCATAAGTTTTGGAATGTTCGGTTTTAATTTTCATTGGTGAAGATATTTTCTAATTTCCCCTCTGATTTCTACATTGACATGGTTGTTTAACAATGTGTTGTTTAATTTACACATATTTGTATGCTTCCAGTTTTCTTTCCCCTGTTGATTTCAGTTGCATTTCATTTTGATAAGAAAAGATACTGTGAATTGTTTTCATCCTTTAAAATTCATGAAGACTTGTTTTAGTCTAACGTATGACCTATCCTGGAGAATGATCCCTGTGCATTTGTGAAAATGTATATTATTCTGCCGTGTTGTGTATGTCTGTTATGTCTAATTGGTCTATAGTGTTGTTCACATCATCTATTTCCTAATTGGTCTTCTGTCTGGCTCTTCTTGTTTTTTTCTTTTTAAAGGATATAGAATATATTTGACCACAGAGCAGTGGGCAAGATAGCAAAAGGGAAGCTGTTTTTCTATCATTTCATTTTCAACCTGTATTTTTATATCTAAATTGATCCTTTGGGGACAGCTCGGGTGGCTCAGCGGTTTAGCTCTGCCTTCAGCCCAGGGCGTGATCCTGGGGGCCCGGGTTCGAGTCCCACGTCGGGTTCCCTGCATGGAGCCTGCTTCTCCCTCTGCCTGTGTCTCTGCCTCTCTCTGTGTGTCTCTCATGAATAAATAAATAAAATCTTAAAAAAAATAATAAATGAATTGGTCTTTTGTAGTTAGGATATCGTTAAATGATGTTCTTTTAAAACCCATTCTGTCAATTTGTGTCTTTTGATTGAGAAATTTTATACATTGACATTTAATTATTGAGGGAAGGACTATCCTAATTTTGTGATTTATTTTCTTTATGATTTATAGCCCTTCTCCCTTATATCCTCCCTTACTGCTTTACTGCCTTTGTGTTTAGTTGACTGCTGTTTTTTTATTTTATTTTTTTGTGGTGACACATTTTGATTCCCTTTTCATTTCCTTTTGTGAATACAATATAGATATTTTATTTGTTGTTACTATGGGTATTACATAAAACATCCTAAAGTTATATCAATCTTTTTAGATGTCAACTTAATTCCAGTCACATACAAAAACTATTCCTTCAGCGCCGTACCCACCCATTTTATATTATTGATATCACAAATTACATATTTATGTATCATGTACCCATAAACATAGATTTGTAATGATTTTTTTATACATTGTCAATTATTAATTCAACTAATCTCTACTTCATTCTTTCTCTCCTTTTCTGGGTATCGTATAACATATAAATTGGTCTTCTTGATGGTGTCCCATAAATCCTTAGACTTTGCTGACTTTTCTTTATTCTTTTCTTTTTTAATTCTCAGACACAATGATTTCAAATGTCCCGTCTTCAAGTACACTGTTTTTTTCCTCTGCCTGTTTAAGTATGCTGCTGAACACCACTAGTGAATTTTTCAGTACAGTTACAGTATATTTCTATGCCTGAGTATCTATTTGCTTCTGATATTTTCTATTTCTTTGTGATACTATTATCCTTTGCACATATAATTTTCCCAATTTCCTTTAGTTCTTTGTCCATTTTTGCCTTTAGAAATTTGAGTATATTTAAGATGATTGTTTTAAAACCATTGTCTAGTATGCCCAATGCTGGTGTTTCTTCATGGATGATTGCTGCCACGTTATTTTCTTCCTTTCCATTATTTTCTTCCTTTCCAGTATGTTTTCTTATTTATTTATATGCCTTGTAGATATTTTGTTGTTGTTGCAAATTGTTTATTTGAAAAAAAAGTCAGTGACTTCTTCCAGTCTTTGCAGACTGGTTCTGCATGGAGAATGACCTTCACTAATTAGCAGGTCAGGTTCTGAACCTTGGGATCAGCCTGGGATGAAGGCTAAAGGTCTGCTCACGTCTTCTCTGGGTGTTCATTTTCCCTTGTCCTATGAGTGCCTTTTTTGATTATCTTGTAGCCATGGCTGCTTTTGAATGTCTTAATTTCATAAAGAATCTCAGCTTAACTTGTCATTGGTGTTTTAGATGTTCTATTTGTAGTCTTCTACCTGTAATCTTTTTACCCATATGCCATGGATTTATAGTCCCTCTGCATCTTTCATAAGCCATGCCTACTATTTTCAATGGCTTCCTGACCTATGATTCAAACTATGGTGTTATTCCTCATTTGACTTGGATCAAGCAAAACATACCACTCCCTCAGGCAGCTACCAGACAGGGTTAGATATTCTCTGCTACCCCTGGGTGATAGAGAATTGGAAACTGGGCTGCTTCTTCCTTCAGATTGTGTTGCTATGTGCCCAGAACAGTATGGGGCAAAGGCCAGTAAAAATGCCAAAAAATTTCCTACCATCTTTTATTCAAAAATATTTTTTTAAATTTCTGTTTTTCTTTTTCAATAAGATTTTTATTTATTTATTTGAGAGAGAGAGAGAGAGAGAGAATGAGCAGGGGGAGAGAGGCACAGTGAAAGGGAGAAGCAGACTCCCTGCCGAGCAGGAAGCCTGACATGAGGCTCAATCCCAGGACCTCAGGCATGACCTGAGCTGAAGGCAGATGCTTAACTGACTGAGCCACCCACGCACCCATTTCCTACCATCTTGAATGTGTTTTTTTTTCTTTTTTAAAAGATTTTATTTAGGGATCCCTGGGTGGCGCAGTGGTTTGGTGCCTGCCTTTGGCCCAGGGCACGATCCTGGAGACCCCGGATCGGGTCCCACATCGGGCTCCTGGTGCATGGAGCCTGCATGGAGCCTGCATGGAGCCTGCTTCTTCTTCTGCCTGTGTCTCTGCCTCTCTCTCTCTCTCTCTCTCTCTCTCTGTGTGACTATCATAAAAAAATAAAAATTTAAAAAAAGACTTTATTTATTTATTCATGAGAGACACAGAGAGAGAGAAAGAGAGAGAGGCAGAGACACAGGCAGAGGGAGAAGCACGCTCCATGCAGGGAGCCCGATGTGGGACTCGATCCAGGGATTCCAGGATCATGCCCTGAGCTGAAGGCAGACGCTCAACCACTGAGCCACCCAGGAGTCCCTGTGGTTTTTTCTTGATTGAGAATTTGCTGTATTGGTATCAAAAATTGTCTATTTTCAAGCACTTCTATAAAGTTGTTTATTTAAAAAAAAATTAAAAAATTTTTTTCATGATAGACTGATGGCCTCAAGCTTCCTAGTTGGCCATCTTGATGATGTCCCTCTTTTTTATCTGAATTTTTAAAAAGACTTATTCTCAGACTTCCTTTAAAAATATATTGGTGGTCTGTAGTTGATACACTTAAAAAGGCATAAAATGAAGAGATAAATACAGATGATGCAAATACTAAAAATAGAAATCAGGTTTAGCACTACCAATATAAGAAACATAGAACAATATGGTGAAAATGGTGTTGTCTGATGTGTGGAGAAGCTGTTTTCAGTGAGTAGGGGGCAAAGAGAAAGGGAAGGGAGGAGAAGAGTCAAAATCTATATTTAGAGAAAAAATGATGAATTTTCCATTGTACATTCACATGAATCAATAAATACCATATTTTTCTTAAGCAAGCTTAAGTTGAATTGCAATTGGAGTCGACTCAGTATATCTAAGATAAGCCTAATGATATTTGTCCAAGTTTTATAGAAAGAAAATACCCTTTATTAAACACATTAATGAGTGAACAATGGACACAGATTGTAGGAGATGCCAATTTTTCCTAAATCAATCTATAAAATCAATGTAACATCTCTCGAAATCCTAAAAGAAGTATATTTTTGTCACATTCTTCACTAGATAATAGCAAATTTTTTTAAAAGTTCATGTTTATTAATGACAGCCTAGAGTACATCACAGAAGTGTAGCATTTAAAAACTAGAGGTTGTTTGAGTGATGAGATTGCCAAGGAAAAACAAATTCCTCCACATTTGAAACCCTCTCAATTCTACTAGCTCCATGGCTTTGAAACAAGAGCTCAAAGGTTTTCAACTCCAAGTATTTCTCATAGGAAGAGGACCTAAGCTTGAGGTATTCCAAATATTAACTTTTGCTTCGTATGCAATGAATATGTCAGGGTCTTTGGCAGGAAAGGTCCCTTGCCTCTAGTGTAGTGATAGTGAAATACATAATGTGCTATGATTATGCATATATTAAATGCATATTTTTTAATAAATTAATTTTTTATTGGTGTTCAATTAACCAACATACAGAATAACACCCAGTGCTCATCCCGTCAAGTGTCCCCCTCAGTGCCCATACCCACTCACCCCCACCCCCCGCACTCCTCCCCTTCCACCACCCCTACCTAGTTCATTTCCCAGAGTTAGAAGTCCTTATGTTCTGTCTCCCTTTCTGATATTTCCCACACATTTCTTCTCCCTTCCCTCATATTCCCTTTCACTAGTATTTATATTCCCCAAATGAATGAGAACATACGCTGTTTGTCCTTCTCCGATTGACTTACTTCACTCAGCATAATACACTCCAGTTCCATCCACATTGAAGCAAATGGTGGGTATTTGTCGTTTCTAATGGCTGAGTAATATTCCGTTGTATACATAAACCACATCTTCTTTATCCATTCATCTTTCGATGGACACCGAGGCTCCTTCCACAGTTTGGCTATTGTGGACATTGCTGCTAGAAACATCGGGGTGCAGGTGTCCCAGTGTTTCATTGCATCTGAATCTTTGGGGTAAGTCCCAACAGTGCAATTGCTGGGTCGTAGGGCAGGTCTATTTTTAACTCTTTGAGGTCTCTTTTAACTCTTTCTCACTGTTGTGAGGTGGTATCTCATTGTGGTTTTGATTTGTATTTCCCTGATGGCAAGTATGCAGAGGATTTTCTCATGTGCATGTTGGCCATGTCTATGTCTTCCTCTGTGAGATTTCTCTTCATGTCTTTTGCCCATTTCATGATTGGATTGTTGGTTTCTTTGGTGTTGAGTTTAAGAAGTTCTTTATAGATCTTGGAAACTAGCCCATGATCCGATAGGTCATTTGCAAATATCTTCTCCCAATCTATAGGTTGTCTTTGAGTTTTGTTGACTGTATCCTTTGCTGTGCAAAAGCTTCTTATCTTGATGAAGTCCCAATAGTTCATTTTTGCTTTTGTTTCTTTTGCCTTCGTGGATGTATCTTGCAAGAAGTTACTATGGCCGAGTTCAAAAAGGGTGTTGCCTGTATTCTCCTCTAGGATTTTGATGGAATTTTGTCTCACATTTAGATCTTTCATCCATTTTGAGTTTATCTTTGTGTATGGTGAAAGAGAGTGGTCTAGTTTCATTCTTCTGCATGTGGATGTCCAATTTTCCCAGCACCATTTATTGAAGAGACTGTCTTTCTTCCAGTGGATAGTCTTTCCTCCTTTATTGAATATTAGTTGACCATAAAGTTGAGGGTGCATTTCTGGGTTCTCTATTCTGTTCCATTGATCTATATGTCTGTCTTTTTGCCAGTACCACACTGTCTTGATGACCTCAGCTTTGTAGTCCAACCTGAAATATGGCATTGTGATGCCCCCAGCTATGGTTTTCTTTTTTAAAATTCCCCTGGCTATTCGGGGTCTTTTCTGATTCCACATAAATCTTAAAATAATTTGTTCTAACTCTCTGAAGAAAGTCCATGGTATTTTGATAGGGATTGCATTAAACGTGTAAATTGCCCTCTGTAACATTGACATTTTCACAATATTAATTCTGCCAATCCATGATTATGGAATATTTTTCCATCTCTTTGTGTCTTCCTCAATTTCTTTCAGAAGTGTTCTATAGTTTTTAGGGTATAGATCCTTTACCTCTTTGGTTAGGTTTATTCCTAGGTATCTTATGCTTTTGGGTGCCATTGTAAATGGGATTGAATCCTTAATTTCTCTTTCTTCAGTCTCATTGTTAGTATATAGAAATGACATTGATTTCTGGGCATTGATTTGTATCTTGCCACGCTACCAAAATGCTGTATGAGTTCTAGCAATCTTGGGGTGAGGGCTTTTGGGTTTTCTATGTAGAGTATCATGTCATCAGCGAAGAGGGAGAATTTGACTTCTTCTTTGCCAATTTGAATGCCTTTAATGTCTTTTTGTTGTCTGATTGCTGAGGCTAGGACTTCCAATACTATGTTGAATAGCAGTGGTGAGAGTGGACATCCCTGTCTTGTTCCTGATCTTAGGGGAAAGGCTCCCAGTGCTTCCCCATTGAGAATGATATTTGCTGTGGGCTTTTCATAGATGGCTTTTAAGATGTCGAGGAAAGTTCCCTCTATCCCTACACTCTGAAGAGTTTTGATCAGGAATGGATGCTGTATTTTGTCAAATGCTTTCTCTGCATCTAATGAAAGGATCATATGGTTCTTGGTTTTTCTCTTGCTGATATGATGAATCGCATTGATTGTTTTACGAGTGTTGAACCAGCCTTGCATCCCGGGGATAAATCCTACTTGGTCATGGTGAATAATTTTCTTAATGTGCTGTTGGATCCTATTGGCTAGTATCTTGTTGAGAATTTTTGCATCCATGTTCATCAGGGATATTGGTCTGTAATTCTCCTTTTTGGTGGGGTCTTTGAATGGTTTTGGAATTAATGTGCTGCTGGCCTCATAGAACGAATTTGGAAGTACTCCATCTCTTTCAATCTTTCCAAACAGATTTAGTAGAATAGGTTTGGTTTCTTCTATAAACATTTGATGGAATTCCCCTGGGAAGCCATCTGGCCCTGGACTCTTGTGTCCTGGGAGGTTTTTGATGACTGCTTCAATTTCCTCCCTGGTTATTGGCCTGTTCAGGTTTTCTATTTCTTCCTGTTCCAGTGTTGGTAGTTTGTGGCTTTCCAGGAATGCGTCCATTTCTTCTAGATTGCCTAATTTATTGGTGTATAGCTGTTCATAATATGTTTTTAATATCATTAGTATTTCCTTGGTGTTGGTAGTGATCTCTCCTTTCTCATTCATGATTTTATTAATTTGAGTCTTCTCTCTCTTCTTTTTAATAAGACTGGCTAATGGTTTATCTATCTTATTAATTCTTTCAAAGAACCAACTCCTGGTTCTGTTGATCTGTTCCACAGTTCTTCTGGTCTCAATTTCGTTGAGTTCTGCTCAAATTTTAATTAACTCTCTTCTTCTGCTGGGCATAGGGTCCATCTGCTGTTTTTTCTCTAGCTCCTTTATGTGTAAGGTTAGCTTTTATATTTGAGTTCTTTCCAGTTTTTTAATGGATGCTTGTATTTCCCCCTCAGGACTGCTTTTGCTGCTTCCCAAAGATTTTGAACGGTGGTATCTTCATTCTCATTAGTTTCCATGAATCTTTTTAATTCTTCCTTAATTTCCTGGTTGACTCATTCATCTTTTAGCAGGATGGTCCTTAACCTCCACGTGTTTGAGGTCCTTCCAAACATCTTCTTGTGATTTAGTTCTAATTTCAAGGCATTATGGTCTGAGACTATGTAGGGGACGATCCCAATCTTTTGGTATCTGTTCAGACCCGATTTGTGACCCAGTATGTGGTCTATTCTGGAGAAAGTTCCATGTGCACTTGAGAAGAATGTGTATTCAGTTGAGTTTGGATGTAAAGTTCTGTAGATATCTGTGACATCCATCTGGTCCAGTGTATCATTTAAAGCTCTCGTTTCTTTGGAGATGTTGTGCTTAGAAGACCTATCGAGGGTAGAAAGAGCTAGATTGAAGTCACCAAGTATAAGTGCATTATTATCTAAGTATTTCTTCACTTTGGTTATTAATTGGTTTAAATATTTGGCAGCTCCCACATTCGGGGCATATATATTGAGGATTGTTAAGTCCTCTTGTTGGATAGATCCTTTAAGTATGAGATAGTGTCCCTCTTCCTCTCTCACTACAGTCTTCGGGGTAAATTTTAGTTTATCTGATATAAGGATGGCTACCCCTGCTTTCTTTTGAGGACCATTTGAATGGTAAATTGTTCTCCAATCTTTTATTTTCAGGTGTAGGTGTCCTTCTGTCTAAAATGAGTCTCTTGTAGACAGCAAATAGATGGGTCCTGCTTGTTTATCCAGTCTGAAACCCTGTGCCTTTTGATGGGGTCATTAAGCCTGTTCACGTTCAGAGTTACTATTGACAGATACGAGTTTAGTGTCATCATGATGTCTATTCAGTCCTTGTTTTTGTGGATTGTTCCACTGAACTTCTTCTTAAAGGGGAATTTTAAGAGTCCCCCTTAAAATTTCTTGCAGAGCTGCTTTGGAGGTCACATATTCTTTCCGTTCCTGCCTGTCTTGGAAGCTCTGTATCTCTCCTTCCGTTTTGAATGAGAGCCTTGCTGGATAAAGTATTCTTGGTTGCATGTTCTTCTCCTTTAGGACCCTGAATATATCCTGCCAGCCCTTTCTGGCCTGCCAGGTCTCTGTGGAGAGGTCTGCTGTTACCCTAATATTCCTCCCCATAAAAGTCAGGGATTTCTTGTCTCTTGCTGCTTTATGGATCTTCTCTTTATCTTTGGAATTTGCAAGCTTCACTATTAAATGTCGAGGTGTTGAACGGTTTTTATTGATTTTAGGGGGGGGATCTCTCTATTTCCTGGATCTGAATGCCTGTTTCCGTTCCCAGATTAGGAAAGTTTTCAGCTATGATTTGTTCAAATACATATTCTGGCCCTCTGGCCCTTTTGGCGCCCTCGGGAACCCCAATTAAACGTAGGTTTTTCTTCCTCAGGCTGTCGTTTATTTCCCTTAATCTGTCTTCATGGTCTTTTAATTGTCTGTCTCTTTTTTCCTCAGTTTCCCTCTTTGCCATCAACTTGTCTTCTATGTCACTCACTTGTTCTCCCACCTCGTTAACCTTCGTCGTTAGGACTTCTAGTTTGGATTGCATCTCATTCAATTGATTTTTAATTTCTGCCTGATTGTATCTAAATTCTGCAGTCATGAAGTCTCTTGAGTCCTTTATGCTTTTTTCTAGAGCCACCAGTAGCTGTATAATAGTGCTTCTGAATTGGCTTTCTGACATTGAATTGCAATCCAGATTTTGTAACTCTGTGGGAGAGAGGAGTGTTTCTGATTCATTCTTTTGAGGTGAGGTTTTCCTTCTAGTCATTTTGCTCAGTGCAGAGTGGCCAAAAACAAGTTGTATTGGGAAAAAGAGAAAAAGAGAAAGAGAGAAGGAAAGAAAAGAGAAAAAGAAAAAAGGAAAAAGGAAGAAAAAAAGGAAAACAGAGAAGAAAAAGAGAAAGAAAAGAAAGAAAGTTAAAAAAAAAGGGTTGGGGAAGCAATCAGAAATCAAAAAAAAAAAAAAAAAACCACGGGGGAGTATCTTCTAATTCTGTGGCGGGGCCACCTCTGGAGCCCTGGATTCAGCCCCCACAGGAACTCCGGAGCTCTCAGCCTGCAGGGCCGCTGATCTGCTCAGCTCGGGGCAGGAGCGTCCTTGCTCTCCTGGGCCCTCCCGGCCTCCTCCTGTCTCGGGGGGATCCTGGGCTGTTTCCCGGCACCCTGGGCTGTTGGATTCGCGCTCCCGGCCGCGCAGCCCCCTCCGCGGAGCCGCCGCCCAAGCCCCTCCGAGCTGCTCTGAGTCCCGCCGGGTCCCGCCGTGCGCGCTGCAGCCCTTAGGGAGCTCGGCGCACTCTCCTGGGCGCGCAGTTGCTCTGTTACTGTCCCAGGGAACCCGAGGGCATCCTCGCCCTCCTGGGTCCTGCTCCAACTCCCTGCGGGCACCTTTCCACCTGCTTCTCCGGGACGGGGCTCTCCTGTTCTGGGGACACTCGCCCCGGCCTCAGCCCGGCTCCTCGTGGGGCCCCTCCCCCTTGGAGGCCTTTGTTTCTTTATTTCTTTTTCCCCGTCTTCCTACCTTGATAGAAGCGCGAACTCTTCTCACTGTAGCATTCCAGCTGGTCTCTCTTTAAATCTCAGGCCGAATTCGTAGATTTTCAGGATGATTTGAAGGTTATCTAGGTAATTTGGTGGGGATAGGTGATTTGGGGACCCTATTCTTCCGCCGTCTTGCCCCGCCTCCTCGATAATAGCAAATTGATGTCTTAAAATAGGCTCCAGTCTGGAACTAATTGTGTTGTTTACCACATTTACTATGCACTTGGGATTTTAGAAAATTTTATGATAAAAATCATACATAATTCACCATATTTACCAAGTGACAGAATTATCATGAGTAGTTTTGTTTTGTAGCTTATAGTATGACTTCATTGACTTATAGTTACCTATGAGTACATAAAGGATAGCATCTTCAAAGCTTATTATATGTTATTACAGGTTGCAAGCATTATTTGAGACCATATTTCCTATTTACTATATTTTGGTTGGATTTCCACTGGAATGATATTTATTTTAATTTTTATATACTTTCGGTTTATTTTCACTGGGTATGATGTTATTGAGGCTTAGGATATTCCCAATGTGAAGAGAATTTGGACATTTGCAATTTTAATTCAGAAAAAAAACTCTTTTTTTGGTGCAAAATGCTGGTTTTATTAAAGCACGGGGACAGGACTCATGGGCAGAAAGAGCTGTTGCCCCAGGTGTGTGAGGGGTGGCTGATTATATACTTGGATTGTTGTGGGAGGTAAGGAAAAGGGAGGGTTTTTTAAAAAAATTTTTTTTATTGGAGTTCAATTTGCCAGCATACAGCATAACACCCAGTGCTCATCCCATCAAGTGCCCCCATCAGTGCCTGTCACCCAGTCACCCCAACCCCCCACCTACCTCCCCTTCCACTACCCCTTGTTTGTTTCCCAGAGGGTGTCTCTCATGTTCTGCTATTCTCACTAATATTTTCACTCATTTTCTCTCCTTTCCCCTGTATTCCCTTTCACTATTTTTTAAATTCCCCAAATGAACGAGACCATATAATGTTTGTCCTTCTCCAATTGACTTATTTCACTCAGCATAATACCCTCAAGTTCCATCCACGTCGAAGCAAATGGTGGGTATTTGTCATTTCTAATGGCTGAGTAATATTCCATTGTATACATAGACCACATCTTCTTTATCCATTCATCTTTCAATGGACATTGAGGCTCCTTCCACAGTTTGGCTATTGTGAATATTGCTGCTAGAAACATTGAGGTGCAGGTGTTCCAGCGTTTCACTGCATCTGTATCTTTGGGGTAAATCCCAAGCAGTGCAATTGCTGGGGTGTAGGGCAGTTCTATTTTTAACTCTTTGAGGAACCTCCACACAGTTTTTCAGAGTGTCTGCACAAGTTCACATTCCCACCAACAGTGCATGAGGATTCCCCTTTCTCCACATCCTCTCCAACATTTGTTGTTTCCTGTCTTGTTAATTTTCCCCATTCTCAGTGGTGTGAGGTGGTATCTCAATGTGGTTCGGATTTGTATTTCCCTGATGGCAAGTGATGCGGAGCATTTTCTCATGTGCTTGTTGGCCATGTATATGTCCTCCCCTGTGAAATGTCTGTTCATGTCTTTTGCCCATTTCATGATTGGATTGTCTGTTTCTTTGCTGTTGAGTTTAATAATTTCTTTATAGGTCTTGCAAAAAGTTGCTGTGGCCAAGTTCAAAAAGGCTGTTGCCTGTGTTCTCCTCTAGGATTTTGATGGATTCTTGTCTCATATTGAGATATTTCATCCATTTTGAGTTTATCTTTGTGTATGGTGCAAGAGAATGGTCTAGTTTCATTCTTCTGCATGTGGATGTCCAATTTTCCCAGCACCATTTATTTTTTAAAATTTTTTATTGGAGTTCAATTTGCCAACATTTAGCGTAACATCCAGTGCTCATCTTGCCAAGTGCCCCCC
The DNA here is from genome assembly GCF_003254725.2 of Canis lupus dingo. Classification (NCBI taxonomy): domain Eukaryota; kingdom Metazoa; phylum Chordata; class Mammalia; order Carnivora; family Canidae; genus Canis; species Canis lupus. The sequence goes on from NC_064281.1 coordinate 86,818,316, forward strand.
TCAGTGCCCATCACTCAGTCACCCCAACCCCCCGCCCACCTCCGTTTCTGCTACCCCTTGTTCATTTCCTGGAGTTAGGGGTCTCTCATGTTTTATCACCCTCACTGATATTTTCACTCATTTTCTCTTCTTTCCCTTTATTCCCTTTCACTAATTTTTATATTCTTCAAATGAATGAGACCATATGATGTTTGTCCTTTTCCGATTGACTTATTTCACTCAGCATAATACCCTCCAGGTCCATCCACATCGAAGCAAATGGTGGGTATTTGTTGCTTCTAATGGCTGAGTAATATTCCATTGTATACATATACCACATCTTCTTTATCCATTCATCTTTTGATGGACACCGAGGCTCCTTCCACAGTTTGGCTATTGTGGACATTGTTGCTATAAACATCAGGGTGCAGGTGTCCCGGTATTTCATTGCATCTGTATCTTTGGGGTAGTAAATCCCCAGCAGCCCAGCACCATTTATTGAAGAGACTGTCTTTTTTTCCAGTGGATAGTTTTTCCTGCTTTGTCTAATATTAGTTAACCATAGAGTTGAGAGTCCACTTCTGGATTCTCTATTCTGTTCCATTGATCTAGGTGTCTGTTTTTGTGCCAGTACCACACTATCTTGATGACCACAGCTTTGTAGTGCAGCCTAAAATCTGACATTGTGATGCCCCCAGGTATGGTTTTCTTTTTTAATATTCCCCTGGCTATTCAAAAATACTCCTTTCATGTTCTTTTTCTCTATTAGAAAAATATGATTGGATAGAATAAAAGAAAATAGATCTGATCATTACTTTCTGTCTGAGGCATTTCACAGTATGACATCTGGCTGCCAGAGGATGCAATTCATGGTCTCCTTTTTGTACAAGAGCTGCATGGCTACCTCTGAGCAGCAGGCTGTCCTTAGTAAGAACTTTATCAATCAAGGTTCAGAAACTGCAGGTCCCCTGTCTGGCTTAGATTATACTTACAGACTTTCAGAAGACTATGGAGAGCCTTTTATCAGAATCATTTTTTTCAGTCTTGGATGAATTATATAATCTATGTGGGAGAACACCAAGGGGAATAAGACAAAATAGCGTTCCTTCTTGGGATGCATCTGCTGTTATTTCTGGATCACTGGTGACAGTTTTATTGATTATACATTCTCAAAATAACCTGTGGAATTATAACTCTAGTAAGAACTCCTTGAGAAGAGATCAACATACATTATAAAATTGTATGTCAACATTTTTGTCCATCCCTTGATACAGATAGAGGTGGGATTATGGATGTTAGGTCTCTGGGGAATTTTTTGTTAATGGTTTATCCTTAGCCTCATTTACCTGTGAAATGTGACCACACCTATCACAGCTCTTTTGTTCTATGTCTTCATATCACTTCCCACATGTGAGGAAAATATAAAGTTTCAACAGGAAGCTTTATATAAGACCTGTTAAGGTATAGACTTCAGACAGAGCTGAGTTCCTGGGATCAATATTACAGACAAGTTAATGCTGAAAGGTGAGTCTCAGATATTATTTAACATAATCCTCTTATTATTTTATTCAAATTTTATTTCATCTAACCAATATTTCCTTCTCTGGGTTATTTTGTACTTATTCATTGTGTAAGCTGAGACAGGGCACTAAAGTGAATACGAAACTGTCCTTGGTCCACTCTGAGCTAAGTGATCAGAAAGTGAACTGAGAGATCAAAGCCTGGTCACCTCCTTGAATGCATTACAGAATCATGCTATTTCTTGAGCTTCGCACACACTGGATTGTGGTTACTTAATGTTCCATGATTTGTGTTATGTAACAGTGAATGGGATGATGATACTACATGGCATATGTATACATTTTAGAATAGAATATAATTGTTTTCCGTTACAGTTTTTTTCAGTTTAGTTGCACATTTCATCCACATTTGGTTGTTTAGGGGGCCGAATTTTGCTTGAGTACAATGCTTAGATTGATACTCTGCCAGCTTCTTGTTCTTTCACACTTTATGGTGTATTCAAGCTAGAGTTAAGCTATTCATCTATCACTTTTGTGAGATCAATTTCAGAATCTGCCTTTTTTGATAAGAACAATTTCTAATTTCATATCGATAGCTTCCACAACCTCCAATCACAGTTCTATCCACTCCATTTCAACACTGCTGTGAATTACTTATATTCTACAATAGCAGCACTTCAATTTAGCTTTTGAAGTGTTGAAGCAAAATAATTAAATTGAAGTGTTTACCTTTGCTCAGTCTAGTTCTTTTTCTTTTTTCTCCAGTAGTTTTGGAAGTTTTTGATAACAGAGTTCTGCTGTTGGTCTCATTGCAGGGCTCTTTCTTTTTGCAAGCCAATAACAAGAAACTGATACTATGGCACTTTCATAAAAGCAAGTAAGACGATTCAACCTATGTTGTCTCGTGCAATGTCTACCATCAATATTTACTTGAATGGTTGATTTAAGAGTGACTTAACCTTCATGAAACTGATATCACATAGAGCCTGGTTTGATGGTAGGACAGCATTTTAGATTGGTTGCAGGCAAGCATGCTCCCTCAAATTTATCATTATTTTCTGTACAACTACCTGGTTACTGGGCTAAGTCAATCACCATCTTCAAAGGTCAGCAGAGGTGATATTTTCCTTTCACAATTATGAAAATGTGAATTACAGCTGCCACAGCTCAAAGATCAGGAGTAACCTGTCTATACATATTATTTATTGATTTCTTCATTTCCTTGGGGTCTTGCCTCAACCTGAATTCCCAAGTATATGCCTACTGCTTAGAACAGAACTGTGTTGTGTTGCATTATATCCCTAGGTGGTGAAGAATATAGTAATTTCTCTGGAATGTGTTTGTAACAAAATAAAACCTATATCAGTAAGTCAGGTGTGTCTTAGCCAATTATTCTAATTATCTTGGGGAAAATCTAAAAGAAATCTGGTGAGAAATAGGAAAAACCACGACTGCAATTTTTATTGGGATTATATACTCTATAGATTAATTTAATGAGAACTCATTTTTATTGATATATAAATGACATATAACATTATATTATTGTAGGTATAAAATGAATTGACACTTTTATACCACTGTTAAATGATCGCCACAATAAGTCTAGTTACTATTCATCACCATGTAGTTGCAAAATTTTTTATAATTAGAACTTTAAAAATGTACTCCCTTAGCAACTTTCAAATATACATTATAATATTATTGACTACAGTCACCATGCTGTACATTATATCCCATGACTTATTTTATACCTGGAAGATTATACCTGATGACCCCTTTCATTCATTTCACCAACTTCTAACCCTCTGTCTCCCAGCAACAACCATTCTATTCTCTCTGTCTGTATTTTGGTTTGTTTTGTTCATTCATTTTGTTTTTGAGGTTTCATATGGTGTTTGTCTTTCTCTTATTTATTTCACTTCAAACACTCAAGGCCCATCCACATTGATGTAAGTGACAAGATTTCATTCTTCATTTGTGGCTGAGTAGTAGTCTATTATGTGTGTGTACATCTTTTTTATTCATTAATTCATCAATGAACACTTAGTTTGTTTTCATATCTTGGCTATTGTAAATAAAGATGCAATGAACATAGGGGATGCATACATTCTTTTGAATTAGTGTTTTTGTTTTCTTTGGGTAAATACCCAGAAATTGAATTGCTGGATCATATGGTTCTATTTTAATTTTTTGTGGAGCCTCTATGCTGTTTTCCAGAGTGACTGCAACCAATTTACACTCTTACCAACAGTACATAAAGGTTCCTTTCCTCCACATCCTCACCAACACTTACTATTTCTTGTCTTTTTCATGATAGCCATCCTGATAGGCATGGGGTGCTATCTCATTTTGGTTTTGGTTTGCATTTCTCTGATGGTTAGTGATGTTGAACATCTTTCATATGTCTCTTGGCCATTTATATGTCTTCTTTAGAAAAATGTCTATTCAGATCCTCTACCCATTTTATAACAGACTGATTGTTTCTTTCCTATTGAGTTGTATGAGTTCTTTATATATTTTGGATATTAACCTCTTATCAGATACATTGGATTGCAAATAAGTTCTCCCATTCAATAGGTTACCTTTTCATTTGGTTTACGGTTTCCTTTACTGTTTTAAACCTGTTGTGTTTCTATATACTGACAACAAAGTATCAGAAAGAGAAATTAGGAAAATAATCCCATTTGCAATTGTGCCCCAAAGAATAAAATACCTAGGAATAAATTTAATCAAGGAGGTGAAAGACCGTATACACTGAAAACCATAAGATATTGATGAAAGAAGTTGGAAAGACACAAACAAATGGAAAGATATTCTGTGCTCATTGATTCAAAGAATTAATATTGTTAAAATATCTATATTACCCAAAGTAATCTACAGATTCAATGCAATACTTATCAAAATCCCACTAGCATTTTTCACAGAAATAGAACAAACAATCCTAAAATTTGTATGGAAATACAAAAAACCCTGAATAGCCAAAATCATCTTGAGAATAAAGAATAAAGTAGTTAAAATAGTAAGGATTCTATAAATATACTATACTTATAGTATTCTATACTTTGGATGTAAGATTCAGTCTATTCCATACTCCAGGGTGCAAGAAATTAAGATCTAGCTTTTGGAGCAGCATTTATGTATATTTTGAATTTTTAAAAAATTTTATTTATTCATGAGAGACACACAGAGAGAGGCAGAGACACAGACAGAGGGAGATGCAGGCTCCTCACAGGGAGCCTAATGCGGGCCTGGATCCTGGGACCGGGATCACGCCCTGAGGCAAAGGCAGATGCTCAACTGCTGAGCCACCCAGGCGTCCCTGGAATTCTTATCTAAAGATTTTTCTTCTGATCCACTTATTTATTTATCCAATAACTTATTCATGCCCATATGGGGTCATATATATTTATTTTATACTTTTGATTAAAATCTAACATGTTTTGCTGCTCAAAATAAATTTATTTTTATACAATAAAATATAAACATAATATGTAATAATATACAGTACCGTATGTAATGATCTATAATGTATATTTCATATAATAAAATATAAATATTAAAATACTTTTGTATATAGTACTATGTTATTTTTTAAAAATTTTATTTATTTATTTGAGAGAGAGAACACAAGTGTGGAGGAGGGGCAGAAGGAGAGGGAGAAGCACATATGTCACTGAGCAGAGAGTCGGATATGAGGCTTGATTCCAGGACCCTGGGATCATGACCCAAGCTGAAGGGAGACAATTAAGCACCTGAGCCACTTATTCTAATTTTGGCCATTGGGAGCTCTTTCAGATTGATTCCTGCGTCCCTTTGACATGCCTCCAACCTTGTGTATCTTGAGAACAGTCTTGTGCACTATAAGATGCTGCAAGCCCACCTTCAGTTTCACTTGCTCCAGACTTAAAATCAGCCATTTCTCCAGTGAGCTCTGGTTTCTTTCATTGGAAAGTAGTACTTAGAAACAAAAATCTAGGCACAAGGTATGCTTTGCTACTGGATTATCATTCTGTCTAAGTCTTCTCAATAGACGCAACAAGGAAATGTTTGTACTTATACTAACCCATGCTTATATTTTCTGAAAAATGAGTTTAGTTCCCTGTTCCCCTGTTTTCTTATTTAGCACTTTACTCTCTCGTTTGGTTGTTTGGAGTTTTGTTTGGTTGCTTTTGGTTTTTATTTTGTTTGGTTTTTATTTATTTCCCAGTATTCTTTAAAACCTACCCATGCTATACAACTGTAAGTATTTTTTATTTTCCTCTCTCTTTTCTTTGATTTTTTAGATGCATAATTTTAATTTTCTTATAATACATTAACACTTATAAATCAATTTATTTACCTTCATCTTCACCTAGCTTTAGTTTTATAATGTACACTTATGTTTTTAAATATTCAACATTGGTCCTTTTGCTGTCATCACTTGTATAACAATTCATCTTCTAGTAGATTGCTCAAGAAAGGCTATGGGTGAAGAATTCCTAAGTTCTTTTTAAAAATATTTCAATCTTTATTGAGGTATAATTGGCAAATAAAAATTTATATATTTAAGGTGTATAACATTATGGTTTGGTATATGTATTCATTGTAAAATGATTACCAGTTAAGCAAATTAACATATCTATTGCCTTTCATAATTACTTTTATTAAGGTGGTGAGAAAACTTAAGATCCACTGTCTTAGTAAACTTCAAGTATATGATTCAGCATTATTAAACAATCACTAAGACCTACATTAGATCTTTAGAATTTATTTATCTTATGACTGAAAATTTGTGTCCTTTGGCCAATCCCTCCCCATTTTCCTCAACACCTAGCCCCTAGTGACTGTGGTTCTATGCTCTTAAATTCTCTTATGTTGAAACTTTATTTTATTAACACTGATATTTATTTTTTTAATGATTTTTATTGGGATGCCTGAGTTGCTCAGCAGTTGAGTGTCTGCCTCTGGCTCGGGGCATGATCCTGGGATCCAGGATCGAGTCCCACAACAGGCTCCTTGTGGGGAGTCTGCTTCTCCCTCTGCCTGTGTCTCTGCCTCTCTCTCTCTGTCTCACATGAATGAATAAATAAAATCTTTTTAAAAATAAAAATAAAATTTATTTATTTATTTATTTATTTATTTATTTATTTATTTATTATTTATGATACAGAACACAAGTGAGAGGGCATGGCAGAGGGAGAAGCAGACTCCCCACTGAGCAGGGTGCCTGATGTAGGCCTCAATTCCAGAACCTTGGGATCATGACCTGAGCCAAAGGCAGCCTCTTAACCCACTGAGTCATCCAGGCACCCCTTAATAACATTGATATTTAAAAGACACCTTGGCTGGATATAAAATCCTTGATTCACAATTTCTTTGTTAAATAGTTTAAGATTTTAAGTAAACATCATATTTTTGGGTGTTTTAAATTTATAGCAAAATTAGGAAAATGGTATGGAGTTCCTATAAATTTCATATCCAGTTTCCTGTTATTACATTTTTCTGTATCATGGTATATTTGTCATGATTAATGAGCCAATATTGTTATACTATTATTAATAGAAATGAATACTTTATTTATGTTTCCTTAATTTTTATTTAGCATTATTTCTGTATTTCAGGATCACATCCAGAGCACCATATTATACTTAGTTTTCATGTCTCTTTAGGCCCCTCTTGGTTGTGATAGTGTCTTAAACTTTTCTTGGTTTTGATAGCCTTGATAGTATTCAGGAGTATTTATCAAGGATTTTGTAGAATGCCCCTCCACTGGGCTGTGTCTGGTGTTTCTCTCATGATTAAATTGGAATTATGGATGTGAGGGAGGAAGGCCACAAGAACTAAAACGCCATTCTCATCATATCATATCAAGAATATCAAGAATACATATTACAATATAACTTATAATTCTGATGTCAACCTCAGTCACTTAACTGAATTAGTTTTTTTATGGCTCTCCATAGGATTCATTGATTTAATCCTCCCCACAGAAAACCCATGGCAACCACTGATCTATTTACTATCTCTAGAATCTTGCTTTTATTTAGAATGTAATATAAATGGTATAATACAGTATGTTGCCTTTTAGAGTGGCTTCTTTTACTTAGTAATGTGCACTTAAGATTCATCCATGTTTTATTTAATATTTTATTCATTTATTCATGAGAGACACACAGAGAGAGGCAGAGAAAGGCAGAGGAAGATGTAGGCTCCCTGTGTTTCGCCTGGTGTGGGACTCGATCCCCGGACCCCAGGATCACACCCTGAGCCACTGAGCCACCTAGGCGTTTTTGTGTGGCTTCATGGCTCATTTCTTTTTATTGTTGAATAGTATTTCTTATATAGATATAACACAGTTTATTCATTCATGTATTAAAGTACAACTTGGTTGCTTACAAGCTTTATTTATGTGTAGGTGTTTGTATGGACCTAAGTTTTTAAATAAGTTGAAACCTAGGATCATGATTGCTAGATTATATGATAAGATTATGTTTAGCTTAGTAATAAATTAATAAATTGTCTTCCAAATTGGCCATATCATTCCATTTCGCATTCCCAACAGCAAGAAATGAGATTTCCTATTCCTTGTGTTTGTTTTTAAAGTTTTTCATATTGTTAAGTGCTTGTTTTAATATATTTAATTCTTTTTGTAGTGTAGACTTGCAGTTTTATTCTGGTTCAAGGGTGTTTTTCACGGTTGGTTTACTCAGTTGAGTGAAATTTCATTCCCTATTTTGTAAATATTTCTTTATGTATATTACATTCCTCTTCCTCATTTTATGGCATTGGGGTGATTTACAAGATTCTTCATTTAATGTTACTCTTTATTGTCAATCTAGCAGAGTCCAGGTTCTACTCTAGTCCAGAATAATATTTTGTTCTCTGTTTCAGTTTGCTTATTTTGATAGTAAAAGAGGGTTTTGAATGTTGTGAATCTTTGATTTTAAATTTGTCTTTTATTTTTCAGGATGTTAAATTTACATTTTTTTCATCTTTTTTACACATCATCTAGTTGCCACAGACTGTTTGTTTTTTTTCCTTCCTTTTACCCTTTATTCATCCCCAGAAGCTAAGGGATTGTAAAACTGTCCTTTCAAATTTTATATATCTCTATAAATTGCCTTTGGCCCTTTAAATCAAATTTATTTTGAAATTTCCTACCTGTACTCATACTCTATTTTGCCCGGACACGTTATCACTGTGTTTTGATTTAGGGTTGGTTTAATCTTTTAGGTACACATTCCAAATCACCCTTAGGACCTTTGCTAACTCCAGGCATCCTCACAGCTTTTCCCAGTCTGCATTTGCTTGTTACAAAGCTCGGTAGCAGGGCAGAAGTGTGGAGGAATGAATGTGAATGAGTGTGTACTAAGTATTGTTGATTTCACTTTGTTTCCCTCAGTCATTTTATAGTTTAAGTATTCTGTCTTGAAGTAATGCTGAGGTGTGATTTTGATGTAAAATGTTCATAGCTCTGAAATTATTTCACATAGTTAGAAGAAGAAATTTTGGGAATTGATAACTATATTATCTGGAAGTTCCAGCTCTGCCTATCTCTATTTTATTAATGCCCATTGTGGAGTATTAAATTTTTTGGAGATAATTATAAGACACAAACCTGAGACTCAGGTTTGAATTATAGTTTTGGCTTTTCTATTTATGTTGGGCAAGTTATTTAACCTGTTTGAATCTATTTAAAATGTTATTGTGAGGAATAATAAAAAATAAAAGAAGTGCTAACTGTAAAGCATGCCACCTGTAGAAGTTTACTGATATCAAATCTTAGTGGCAACATATCAGTGTCAGAGTTATAGTTGGTTGCATATCTTCTATTTTTGGACTTTTTCTGCATTAAAAACTCACAAGCTCCATTTAGTAAGTCCATCCATTACTAAAATATTGTATTAGAGTCCAAACCACATGTTGAATTATGGAAAGGAAACATTAGAGATTTATGAACTATAGGAAACTTTGTATTTAAATTTAATTTCACAGACCAAAATATATAATTTAGTAATAATCAGCCAATAATAATAATAATAATAATAATAATAATAATCTGTCAAAACCAAGGTTCTTGTAGAGAGGGAGGAAGATGGCAGCAGAGTAGGAGGACAGTAGGCTCAGCTCATCCCATGAATACAATTACATAACTTCAAATCACCCCAAATGCCCCATAAATCACCCTGGGACTGACAGAACAAACTCCACAACTAAAGAGAAAAGTAGCCATATGAAAGAAAGTAGGAGGAGTAGAGACTGGGTTTAGGGGAGAAATGGATCATGGTTGATGTGGAGGGGAGAGTGCTGTGGTCATGGAGAAGGGTGAGAGAGAGAAAGGAAGAGGAGCACACAGGGGAACACACAAGGATGATGTTGACCTATAACCATTGGCATGGAAAATGAGAGGTTGAATTTCATAAGTTCTTGCAGCCAATAGGACTTAAATCTTGTCATTTTAAAGGTCAGCAGGCTTGGCTGGGATAGCGCACAGAGGGCACTATGCTGATTTTAGAGAGAAGGCAGCCAAACAACCCTGAGGACATACAGTGTGGAAACAGTGATCAGAAGAGCACCTGGGGCACACAATGGGAGTGTATTTATTCTCCTTGGGGTATGTTCCTCAGAGGCAGCATTCATGGAGACACTGCTCCAGGAACAAAGGAAATGGCCAGCACCATTTCCCTCCTTTGCCCCTCTGCATAAACACAGAGCCACCTGTGGGACTCAGCACAGTGTCTGGCTGCCTAACTTGCTTACGGGAAGCCCCACTCTGCTGTGCTTGGATGGAACAACCTTTCTTAGTCATGCTTACCTTGGTCCCAGAGCAGTGGGCCCCTCTTGAAAAAAAGATTAGCACAAACCTCTGCCCACAAAATGTCTTGAGGCTGGAGAATTTTGCAGGGCCTCAGTTCTGGTGGGGTTAATGACAGGTTTCATTTCACAAGAAGACCAGAGCTCACCTAGTGAAAATTTGCCTTATTCAGGCCAGAAACCAAACACTATTGACAACAGGCAAGGACAGCCTCTGCAGATGACTAGGCTGAAGAATACAGCAGCAGAGGTCACAAAGCACATACTGGAGGCACTCCCTGAACCACAAGGCCCTGGGTACTACAGGAACTCTTTTTCATAAGGCCATTACGTTCAAGAGCAGGAGACATAAATGGCTTTACTAACATACAGAAGAAGTCAGAGACTTAGTAAAATGAGAAGATAGAGGAATTTATCCCCGAAGAAATAATAAAATAAGGCTATGGACAGAAATTTAAGCAAAATGGATGTAAGCAACATGCCTGATGAAGAATTTAAAGCAGCAATCATAAGAATACATCCTGGGCTTAAGAAAAGTATTGAAGAGGGATCCCTGGGTGGCACAGCAGTTTGGCACCTGCCTTTGGCCCAGGGCGCGATCCTGGAGACCCGGGATCGAATCCCACATTGGGCTCCTGGTGCATGGAGCCTGCTTCTCCCTCTGCCTGTGTCTCTGCCTCTCTCTCTCTCTCTGTGACTATAATAAATAAATAAATAAATAAATAAATAAATAAATAAATAAATATTGAAGACATGAGACCCTTACCACAGAGATAAATGTGCTAAAAAAAAAAAAAGAATCAGAGATGAAGAGTACAATAAATAATAAAAATGCTTGATGCAACAAAAAAGCAGGCTGGAAGAAGCAGGGAATTAATTAATGCCCTAGAAGACAAATTAAGGAAACCAATAAAGCTGAACAAAAGAGAAAAAGAAGAAATATGGAACATGAATATAGACCTAGAGAACTCAGTGACTCCATCAAATGTAATAACATTCATATTATAGGAGTCTCAGAACAAAAGAGAGAAAAAGGACCAAAAACTTACGTGAAGAAATAATAGCTAAAACTTTGCTAACATGGAGAAGGAAACAGACATTGAGATCACAGAGAATCCCATCAAAATCAACAAAAGCAGGCCCAAAAGACATATATATCAACATATATATCAACAAAAGACATAATGTAATTATATTTGGAAATGATAGCAGTAAAGAAAAAGACTTAGATGCAGCAAGACAAAAGAAGTCCCTAACTTACAAGGGAAAACCTATCAGGGTAGCAGGAGATTTTTCAACTCCAACTTGACAAGTTAGAAGGGAGTAGCATGACATATTCAAAGTCCTAAATGAGAAACATCTGCAGCCAAGAATCCTCTATCCAGCGAGGCTATCATTCAGAATAGAAGGAAAGAGGGCAGCCCCGTGGCTCATTGGTTTAGCGCCACCTTCAGCCTAGGGCCTGATCCTGGAGACCCAGGATTGAGTCCTGTGTCAGGCTCCCCACAGGGAGCCTGCTTCTCCCTTTGCCTGTGTCCCTGCCTCCCTCTCTCTCTGTATCTGTCATTAATACATAAATAAAAAAAAATTTAAAAAGGAGTTTCCTAGACAAACAAAAACTAGAGAAGTTCATGACTACTAACCCAGTCCTGCAAGAAATATTACAGGAGACTCTTTGAGTGGAAAGGAGAGACTGAAAGTTAGAAAACATAAAAGCAGTAAAAGGAACCTTTTTTTGTTAAAAAAAAAAAAATCTGTCAAGGGGCAGCCCGGGTGGCTCAGCGGTTTAGCGCCACCTTCAGTCCAGGGCCTGATCCTGGAGACCCAGGATGGAGTCCCTCATCAGGCTCCCTGCATGGAGCCTGCTTCTTCCTCTGCCTGTGTCTCTGACTCTCATTCTCTCTCTGTGTGTCTCTCATGAATAAATAAATAAAATCTTTTTTAAAAAATCCGTCAAGAATTCACAATATAAAAGGATATAAAACATAATAATATACCCAAAATGTGGGTAGGAGAGGAGAAAAGAATGAGTTCAAACTTAAATGACCACCAACTTAATATAGACTGCTATTTGCAAAAGAGGTTATATACAAACATAATGGTAACCATATATCAAAAACACTAATAAACATGCAAAGAATAAAGAGAAAGAAATCCAAATATATCACTTAAGAAAATCAGCAGAACATGAGACAAAGATAAGAAAGGATCAGAGAATATTTCCAAAAATAACCATAAAACCAAGTAATAAAATGGCAATAAATACATATCTATCAGTAATTACTGTGAATATAAAAAGAATAAGCTCTCCAATCAAAAGACATGAGGTGCCAGAATTGATTTAAAAAAACAAGACCCATCTATATGCTGCTTATAGGAGACCCATCTTAGACCTAAACATACATGTAGACTACATGTGAGGGGAGGGAGAAACATTTATCTTGCAAATGGATATCAAAAAAAATCAGAGTAACAATACTTGTACTGAACAAATTAGATTTAAGAACAATGACAATAAGAAAAGACAAAGCAGGATACTCTATAATAATAAAGGAGATGATCCAACAAGAAGACATAATAATTGTAAATATTTATGCACCCAATTTGAAAGCACCCAAACACATAAAACAATTAATAACAAACATAAAGAAGCTAACTGATAATAGTACAATAATTGTAGGGGATGTTAACCCCACTTACATCAATGGACAGATCATCTAAACAGAATTTCAACAAGGAAATAATGGCTTTGAATGACATACTGGAACAGATGGATTTAACATATATATTCAGAACACTCCATCCTAAAATAGCAGAATACACATTCTTTTCAACTGCACTTGGAACATTTTGCAGACTAGATCATGTATTGGCCCACAAAACAGGCCTCAACAAATACAAGATTAAAGTCACACTGTGCACCGTTTCTGACCACAATGCTATGAAACTAGAAGTCAATTACATTAAAAAATGTGGAAAGACCAAAAAAAATGTAGAAAGACCAAAAATACATAGTGGTAAAACAACATGCAACTACACAATGGATGGATCAACCAGAAAATAAAAGAAGATAAAAAAAATACATGGATGCCAAGAAAATGAAAACATGATGGTTCAAAACATTTGGGAGACAGCAAAAGTGGTCCTAAGAAGGAAGTACATAGCAATAAAGACCTATGTCAAGAAGCAACAAAAATCTCAAATATACAACCTAACTTTACACCTAAAGAAGCTAGAAAAAGAACAATAAACAAAGCCTAAAGTGAATAGAAGGAAGGAAATAACAAAGATTACAGCAGAACTAAATGATATAGAAAGTAAAAGATACAGTAGAATAGATCAATTAAACCAGGAGCTGGTTCTTTGAAAAAAAAATAATAAAATTGATAAACCTCTAGCCAGACATATCAAAAGAAAAGAAAGTCAGATGCTCAATGGACTGAGCCACTTAGGTGCCCCTAGAGAGAAAGACAAATCATAAGAGACTTGTAATCATGGGAAACAAACTGAGGGTCACTGGAGGGGAGAAAGGTAGGGGGATGGAATAACTGGGTGATGGACATTAAAGAAGGAACGTGATGTAATGAGCACTGGGTGTTACATAAAACTGATGAATCACTGACCTTTACATCTGAAACCAATAATACATTAGACATGTGATCTAACATGTAATCTAACATATAGATTATATGTTAATTGAATTTAAATAAATTTTTAAAAAATTAAAAATAAGATAAAGGACCCAAATAAACAGAATCATAAATAAGAAAGGAGAAAACTAACACTAGAGAAATAAAAACAATTATAAAAGAATATTACAAAAAAATATATACCAACACACTGGAAAACAGAAGAAATGGATACATTCCTAAGAACATACTGAAACAGGAAGAAATAGAAACTTGAACAGACTGATAACCAGCTAAGAAATTGAATCAGTAGTAAAAAGAAATTTCCAACAAACAAAAGTCCAGGCCAGATGGCTTCACAGGCAAATTCTACTAAATATCTAAAGAAGCATTAATGCCTATTCTTCTCAAGCTATTCCAAAAAAATAGGAAAGGAAGGAAAACTTCCAAATTAATTCTATGAGACCAGCATTACCCTGATACCAAAATAAAATAAAGACATCCCCCAAAAGAACTACATGTCAATATCTGATGAACTTAGATGCAGAAATCCTTAACAAGGTACAAGCAAACCAAAATCAGTGCAACATTAAAAAAAATCATTCACCATGGTCAAGTGGGATTTATTCCTGGGTTGCAAGGATGGTTCAATATTCACAAAACAGTCAAAGAGATAAATCACATTCACACAAAAAAAGGATAAGATACATATGATCATTTCAATAGATGTGGAAAAAGCCTTTGACAAAGTATATGTATTCATAATAACACTTAACAATCAAAGCTTAGAGAAAACCTACCTCAGCATAAGGCCATCTATGAAAAACCACAGCTATTATCCTCAAAGGGGAAAAAATGAGTGCTTTTCTTCTTCATCCAGGAACAAGACAGGGATATCAACTCTTACCACTGTTATTTAACATATTCTGGAAATCCTAGACATAATAATCAGACAACAAAAAGAAACAAAAGGCATCCAAATCAGCAAGGAATAAGTAAAACTTTCACTATTTGCAGATCCCATGGTAAAATACAAAGAAAACCCAAAAGCTTCCACTAAGAACCTGCTAGAACTAATACAGAAATTCAGTAAAGTTGCAGTACACAAAATCAACCTACAGAAATCTTTTGCATTTTTATACACCAAGAATGAAGCAGCAGAAAGAGAAATTAAGGAATTGATATTATTTATAATTGCACCAAAGACTATAAGATACTTAGGAATAAACCTAACCAAAGAGATGAAAGAGTTGTACTCTGAAAACTATAAAACACTGACAAAAGAAATAGAAGATGACACAAAGAAATGGAAAGACATTCCATACACATAGATTAGAAAAACAAATATTGTTAAAATTTTATACTACCTAAAGCAATTCAGAGATTTAATGCAATCTCTATCAAAATACCACCAGCATGTTTCACAGAGTGAGAACAAATAATCCTACATTTTCAATGGAACCACAGAAGACCCCGAATAGCCAAAGCAATCTTGAAAAAGAAAAGCAATGCTGGAGGCATCACAATTCCAGACTTCAAGCTATATTACAAAGCTGTAGTCATTAGGACAATATGGGACTAGCACAAAAACAGAAACATAGATCAATGGAACAGAATAGAAATCCCTGAAATGGACCCACAATTATATGGTTAATTAATCTTTGACAAAGCAAGAAAAAATATTCAATGGAAAAGAGACAGTCTCTTCAACAAATGGTGTTGGGCAAACGGGACAGCAAGATGCAGAAGAATGAATCTGGACCACTTTCTTAAACTATGTGCAACAATAAATTAAAAATGGATTAAAGACCTAAATGGGAGACGTGAAATCATAAAAACTCTAGAGGAGAACACAGTCAGTAACTTCTTTGACATCGGCTGTAGCAACTTCTTTCTAGATATGTCTCCTAAGGCAAATCAAAGAAAAGCAAAAATAAATTATTGGGACTTCATCAAAATAAAAAGCTTCTAAACAGTGAAGGAAACAATCAACAAAACTAAAAACCTACAAAATAGGAGAAGATATCTGTAAATCACATATCTGATAAAGGGTTAGTATCCAAAATAAATATATAAGGAACTTATAAAAGTCAATACCCAAAAAAGAAATAATCCAATTGCACACACATGCATATATATGTATACACACAATGGAATATTACTCAGACATATAAAAGAATAAAATCTTGCCATTTGTAATGATGTGGATGGAGCTAGAGAATGTTATGCTAAGCAAAACAAGTCAGTCAAAGAAAGACAAACACAATAGGAGCCTAAGAGAAAAGAGAGAGAGAGAACCAAATCAAGAAAGACTCTTAACTATAGAGAACAAGCTGATAGTTACCAGGGGCGGGGGTGTGGGGAAATGGTATAAATAGGTGATGGGGATAAAGGAGTGCTCTTGTTGTGTTGAGCTCCGGTGATGCATGGAAGTGTTGAATCAATATATTGTACACCTGAAATTAATATTACTTTGTATGTTAACTGGAATTTAAGTAAAAAAAATTTTAAAATATTTATAATGTTATCTAGCAAACAAAAAAAACCCCAAGTTTCTTCTAGTAAATGCCTAACTGGAAAAATAGATTATTGAGATAAAACATTTCTTAATTTTTTTTTCATTTTATGACTCTGGAATCAATGTTTACAGAAAAGTTGACCAAAAGAACATTTCAGAGCCTCTTATTTGACTAATGTTCTGGGAATGAAATTTCATTTGCATGGATGAATCCACTCTGACATTTTTTTGTCCTAGTCCATTTGAAACTATCATCATTTTGCTCTACTGATTTTATTTAACTTATTATTCATGTAGTAAGGAAATAAGTAATGTTCTAGTTCCACTATTTTGTTTTTGGTTCACTACTAATTTATCCATTAAAATATTTTTTCTCACAATTCAAGCTTTGTAATTAATATGCCAGAATTTTAAATTGTTCTAATGGTGATGTCATGAATATTTTGGGCAAAAAAATATAATGAGGTACAGCTGGATAATTTTTAGTTAGAAGACTATGATGAAAAAAATTAAAACTCAGCTTTTGAACAGTCTTTTTCTTCAAATTTAAATATGTTATCATTCCAAATAATATTTGAATTGAAAACTTCCTGTCTTTTGGGAATTTAAATTTTATTAACAATGATTTTTCCAGGTTACTTGAAGCATAATCTTTTTATGGATATATAAGCTACTTAAGAACATAGTATTTTGTGGGAATACTAATAGTTTCTGAAAAGAAAAAAAAACTCAAGTATTTATATTTAGCTGTAATTGCACAAATGTATTAAATTATGAGTCAAAACATCAAAATTTTGTAGCATAGTCCACCATAAAATTTGACTGTCATCTCTGGTATGTTTCCTATAAATCAAACTGGCACTACTAAATGCTTATGACCCTAGGTTAAGCTTTATTGCCTACCCCATGTAGGTATAACAAAGTACTCAGATATGATGTGTTGCTGCTATCTGGCAGGTTTAAAAGATAAACACCTCGTTTCATAACTTTAGTAGAGACTAGTAGAACATTTAAACATGTTTATTTTTTCAAAAGATACATTAATAAGCATTTTGGTTTATTTTGTTCCCTAAAGAAAATATTCTCTCTCTAAGCGAGGAGAACTAAGTACCTGCAAGTTTTAGCTAAATCTGTGCCACTGTGTCTAATAGAACTACTACATAAAAGCAGACATGTATTCATTAAATATAACAGAAAATCATATTCATTAGCCTGAATATATCATGAATGAATTGCCTTATCCAAAACAAAATAAAGCTCTTTCTGCAATTCATAACATGCAAAATTTTGTTGGTGCTCATTAACAAGAAAGATAGCAATTTCGATTTGATAGCTGACTTAAGATCCCTCTACTATAGTTAAGGTTTTGACTTTTTGTCAGTATCTTGCCCTAGCATGAAATAAAAAATAATCTGCTTCTTCATAGCCTGAACTTGTACTTTATGGGAAAGCTGAATGTACGTTATTGAATGTCAACCTTTTTGGTTAAATAGATGCTATGTGCAAAAATAGAAGCTAGCAAGCACTGGTTACAATTTTAATTTTTCTTTTTGTTTTTCTTTTATGGTCCCTGAACATTGATGACATTTTTGGAAAAATTACCAAAGGTACAAGTCAGTTCTCTTTACAATATCTCTGAATGCCTTCCCAGCCCAACCAAGTCAACAGAGTACTCTAAATCTTGATTCAAATGGTCACTAATAATTGATGTGAATACAACCAAAATATATTTCCAAGTTAATAGGGAGTAAAGTACATCTTCTACCTTGATTTTCTCCTACATAAAGATTTGAACACATGAAGTAGCAGGTGGTTCAATGCCTAATAACTGTTTCCGGGCCAGGAGGTCTTATTTTGGAGTTCATGGATCCTGGGCTTTTGCTAATTAAATTCAACTGGTATGTGGAACTGGATCAGGAAAATTACATCTCTTTTTCCCCCATCCCCCCAAATTAGCATTTCCTTTGATTTTGAAAGTAGGCAACAGACCACTGTAATAAAAAGACCTTAATGTATGGCTTTGTCAGCAATAGACAACACAGATAATTCCATGTCATGTAAAAAGTTATAATTATATTGAAATAAAATTTGAGGTCATCTTATTTCAAATTTATGATCATTTTAGAACTGGTAATCTTGTTATCAAATGTGTTAAAATGAAAATATATTACCATATTTTGTAAATTTAAAGATATTTTGATAACTATATTTCAATATAACTTTTTTTCATTTGTAAATTAGTATATTAAAAGTACCTACTTCAACTGGTTATTCTAAGGATAAATAGGTTAATATATACAAGGTGCTCAGATAGTATCCGAAACACAGTATATGCTATTATTACCTGTCTTTAGAGATTGTGTCATCCTACTGGATATACAGAGCATGCTTCCATGAAACTTACACATAGGAGACAGGATGTAATGTGTACCAAAATGAATGATAGAAATGATAATTATTTTAGGAATCTAAAGAAAGGGAGAAATTAGTGTTGTCTAGCATTCTTCTAGGATGTCACGAAGGAGACATTGGGTTCAGCTGGGTTTGATGGCAGAGCTTCCCATAGTATCCTCAAGCTCATTAATGTTGATTCACTATACTGTATATGTGCATTGGTGAGTGTAAACAATGGCTCTGGAATGAATTATAGGAACACTTGGGAGGGTGCTTGAGATGGTACAAAAAGATGAATTTGTTTCGAGTTTCAAAATTTGCCTATCTGATTACTGCTGGTGCTATTATGGAAAATTGGTATAGTTTCATAGGCAAACAAGAAAAGCAATGTAGCAGGGTATGGAAAGCATGGGTTCTTGAATCAGTTGCACATGGCTTTAAATACTGCCTCTACAGTTTTTGGAAAATTTCTTGACTTCTGTAACTTTTTTCACATGAAATTCTGTTTGCTTTGAACAAATGTTTATCACTTGTTTATTTTGTGCTGGGTACTATGCTAGTTTCTAAAGATAAGGCATATAAAATACATAAATCTTCATGGAAGTTAAAGTCTCTGAAATGAGAAAATTATGCCTACTTCTTAGGGTTGTGTTCGAGATAAGGCATATTATGAATTCATGTTGTAATATTGTGAAATGCAAAGAAAGCAACATATTTAAACTGTGTGGCACCATGCCGGACCTACAGTAGGTCCCGAATAAATGGTAGCTGGTTTGGCTGGTATAAACTCTGAAAAGTATTCAAGGGAGTCTAATACGCAGACAGATTTGACAACCACTGATCTGGAGCAGTGGTTCTCAAATTTGACTGCATGTTGAAATCACCTGGGGAACTTGCTAATTATTGCTCATGGGTCCCACCCTCCAGAAATTCTAGTTTATTTGATCTCAGCTGTAGCCTAGGAGTTGGAATTTTTTTATTTTTTTAAAATTTTTTTTTAATTTTTATTTATTTATGATAGTCACAGAGAGAGAGAGAGGGGCGCAGAGACACTGGCAGAGGGAGAAGCAGGCTCCATGCACCGGGAGCCCGACGTGGGATTCGATCCCGGGTCTCCAGGATCGCGCCCTGGGCCAAAGGCAGGCGCCAAACCGCTGCGCCACCCAGGGATCCCGAGTTGGAATTTTTTTAAAAGCCCTTCAGGTGATTAGAATCTGCAGCCAAGGTGGAGAATAACTGAGAAAATTCTAAGTGTCCAAATATGCTGAATATAAAGCATTTGACTTTTACTTTTCACTATCTGCCCTAAATATTTGATGATAGCATTCATGAGAATTTTGACAAATGCAACTTTACAATGAAAAGACTCCTTGTATGACATAAAATTAGAGAAAAGTAAGAAACATGAAAACATAAAGACTTCTAACTCTGGGAAACGAACTAGGGGTGGTGGAAGGGGAGGAGGGTGGGGGTTGGGGGTGAATGGTGACGGGCACTGAGTGCCCGGGTGGAGTATAAAGAGGTCCAGGTGTATGCAGATGACAACAGCTTATTGTTCATGGAGACTTCAGCCAAGACAGCTATGAACGTGAATGATCTCTTCCTGGCAATAGCTAAGAAGTTTCCAGAGTAAAACCCAGAATCTAGGGGGTGCAGCAGGCCGAAGCTGGGGTGTGGATCTCCATGAGCAGTCCCAGCAGAACAGGAGCCAGTGTTGTAGCAACTGAGGGGGTGGCTAGCAGCAAACAATTTTGGAGCTAGCACGAGAGCTAAGAAATAACCTCCATCCCCACCCCTCAGCACACAGCCCCTACAGTAACAGCACACTGAGCCCTGGCTCCCAAGGGCTGCCTCCTGACAGCTCCATCATGGCACTTTTTAATGCTTCAGCAACCAACACCAGGCAGCTGTTGCCACTGGCCTCCTACCCTTACTCGGGTTTGGGGGTCAGATTCCCCCAGGACTTACTTTCCAAAACAAACTTTCTTCACTTTGTATTATAGGTGCAAGACAGTGAACTACTTATCTTTCCTCCTCCTCCTCCTCCTCATTTTTTTCAGAAAAGATTTTTTTGTCTCCTGCCCCTTCCCCTTCTGCTTTTGGTCAATCCCTGTTCTTGATCCCCTTTTCCTCCTCTCCCCAGGATGGAGAAGGTGGTGAACCCAGGAACTGAGGAAGGAGGTTTCCAGTTCAGTCACATTAAGGGCCCTGGGGGGGATGGGGAGTAAGGCTCAGAGCAGGAGGGAGTAAGGAAACAGTTCCTTTTTGTTTTTATTTGGTTGGAGTCTCTCATATTTGAAAACACTGCAGCCTCCATGAGTTGGCCTTGTGGAGGGTGTTTCCGGGTAGAGGTGAGAATGGGAAGGCAAGCTCTCGGGTACCAGGTAGGAGTTGTTGTTAGCTAACTGGGCAGAGGTGGAGGAGGTGGAGATGCAGTACCTATGGCTCTGGAACTGTTCCAAGGCCTAATATCCCCCTCACCCAGCCTCGGAGCTCCTCCCCCATAGTGGGGGAGACTCTGGACCCCAGAGTCCTCCAAAGAATCTTCACTGGTTGCCTGCATCTTTGGCTCTGCTGTGATCTAATTAGAGGAGGGACCAGTTTCTGATACCCATCCTCTGATTTATACATATGCATTTTTTTTCCTCTGGCCTTTAGATGGCCTCAGCCCCAGCCACTCTATTCCCCTGCAGTTTGCACTTTAATTGGTGGTAGTTCAGTTGGGATACTTGTTTTATGAGGGTTTTGATGGATTTACCTGCCCTCTCACCTTTTTAATTAAATGAAAGCCAAGGTAGTATAAGTATGAGGTTTTGGGAGGGGCTAAGAGAACAGAACCAGTGGCAGCTACTTAAGCCCAGTCTCCACTGCTTGCTTCCTCCAACTCTGATTCTTAACCTATATTCTTGCCAACCTAGCTCTCAAGAGTATAGGTTTGCCTTTCCTGGGGAATTAACTGAGCAACTGGAGAGTGGTCTCAGGATAGCCTAGGCCATGTTATGGGAGTGAAGAGGGGTCAGGAAAGAGAGAGGAGTTTTCTCTCCTTTCCTAAGGTTCACATTCAATTTGATCTACCCATTACCATGTATTTTCTACTTCCCTGTAAATAGATATGATCTTTATTCCCACTGTACAGTCTGTTCTGTCCTCCACCTCCCATCAGGCCCTAGATCTTTTCTCCTTTGTTAGTACCTTCGGTTTAGTCCCTCCATCCTTATCCTCAGACCCACCCCCAGCCAGTGGTTTAATCCACATACTACTAGAGGCTAATACCACAGAGGCCTACTTGTGGCTCCCTCATATGGTAACACCTGTTCCTGTGGACAGGTAACAACAGCTGGCACTGAAGGTCCATCACAACTGTCTCACATTACCTGAGGACACTGGTCCTTTCTAAATCTCTAGCCACTCTTCACATCCCTCATCAAGTATTTTAGGATGTCTTTGAGAAGCCATCGAGGCAAGAGAGAACTCTAAACTCCTTGGTTCCAGCCCAGAGTTTGGGGAAAATTGGAGGAAGAAGTAAGATAGGAAAAGTCATGGTGACCTAGGATTGGAACCTTTCTGCCCTTTGGTTTTCAGACTGCCTTCTGTCCCAGAGCAGCTGAGAGATCCTTGGAGCTGAGACTCTGAAGGACCCAGCTTAGGTTCTTCCACTTAGGACTCATTTCCCTTTCTTTTCCAGGGGCAGCCTTAGTTCCCGTGGCCCTGAAACACACATACATTTTCCCCTTCCTTTCCCAGCACCCACCAGCCCTACAAAGCACCCAGTGCATCCTTATAAGTGGAAGAACTAGGATAGCTCTCTTAAATTCCTTAGAAATGAAGTTTTTTTGTTTCGTTTTTGTTTTTGTTTTTTTTCTCTGCATCTTTCCCCATGGAACAGGAGTGAAGTGTTTCATTGCCTTGGGGCTGGGAAAACATTTCTCCAGCCTTCTTCTCCCCTCCCCAGCCCCCTTTGGAACAGGATTGGCCTCAGCTTCTGGGCCTATCTGCTGCCTTCCTTCGATATCCTACCAGCTCTTTTGCTTTCCGTTGAGCTCTCTCGGGCTTGGGGATCTTAGTTTTTATTTCCCAGCTCTTCTTTTTTTTTTTTTCTTCTGATCAGTTTTTTTTAGGGAGGGTGTCCTTTTTTTTCTTCTAAGAAAGCATTTGCCTTTTTCCCCTTTTCTTCCTCTCCCAACGTAACAATCGTGGTAATAGAATGCGACTGCTGATTTACCGATGTATTTAATGTAAGTAAAAAAGGAAAAAAAAAAAGTACACTTGACAGGATGAGCACTGGGTGTTATTCTGTATGTTGGCAAATTGAACACCAATAAAAAATAAATTTATTATAAAAAATAAATAAATTGTAAGCTTTTAGTTTCAATAAAACTTATGCTACAGCCAAAATTTTATTGCTTTAAAAAATATGAAAACATTCATTTATCACGTATTTTTATATTGTTACAATGAAGGAATATATGAAGCCAGGCTTGATTAGCAGCACTCGAGGACAGAAATTAAGGTGAGTGTGTTCTGTCATTGTTGTCATCCTTGCCATTATCATGTCAGCACTATTTATTGGGTTTTACAGCCAGACACTAAGAAAGTATGTGTGTATGTATACTTCTCATAACTACCATATAATATAATATTACCCCATTTAGATATGAGTAAAAAGATGTTTATGATAAATAACTTGACCATGGTAATAAACCTATGATGTTTTAAAGCCTTGGTTTAAAACCAGTTCTGCTAGACTCCAAAATATACATGTGTAATTACTTTATACTGTCTCGTAAAGAGGTGACCCTGTGCCTGTATTTTAGAAGTCTTTCTTTGCTTTGACCAGAAAATATTCCCTCATGCTCTTGGCTGTCATTTGGCTTTTGATTTGTTGCTTTTCTAGGTTTCCAATGTTTATGTACGCTATCAGTGTGGCTCTCAACCTAGTACTGACCTGCAAGTTGATCTGACATTTAGAATGTTTTAATACTTGCACAAAGGTAAATACAGTGATTGTATATTACAGATAAGAAACCTGAGGCTCACAAGTTAGTTAACTTGCCATAAGTAACAACTAGTTACTATTGAAAACAGTACTAGAATTCAGGAATACCAAAGTGCATTCCTTCAAGCACTGCAAGGGACTCCTAGAACTATTCCACCCAGCTCCCCTTTCCATGTCATTTCCCATCCCCCTCCCAGACATCCAACAACTATCTGCAACTGAACCACATATTCACAGGAAAAAAAGTATCTCCATCAAGGCCTCAGCTTCTTAGGAGAAACTAAAGCCCATCAGTTTAAGATCATAAAGAAATTAAAGTTAATTTGATCTTTTTTAAGACAGCTGATCAAAAGAAAGGAAATAGTGTTATGGCATTCATTTTGTGCTTCATGTAATCAAGAAAAAGCTTAATACAATTTGTTAAATGAGTTGAATTCTACAAAGTTTCATTTCAGAGATGACTACATAAAGGAAGGAAATGGTTTTGGAGCTTAAATTTATAGGTTGCCTTTATTTAGAAAATTTATTTGTATGTGCTATTTTATTTAATAAAACAAAAGTAATAAAAATAATCATATGTGTAATGCAACAACTCCCTTTTGGTAGATTTTTATCTCCGACTTGGAATTTTATGTTCTCCTCCCAGCTTCTACCTGAAGATGCTATAAAAAGCAATTCACAGCTATACTTGCTATGGTATTTTTCTTAAGGACATATCCACAATGTTATTTAATGTCCTGCATAAAGGCATGCATACATACACTCATACATACACATTCCTTTCACACTTATTTCTAGTTAGAGCTAAGCTTCCCATAAGTAGTAGTTTGGTTTATAATCAAGAAAATATCTTAAATTTGGCTCAAAATTGTCTAAAATGTCAACAGTATTGAAAGTGATTTACTAGAGATCGAAAGTTGCCCATGGAATATACAGATTGCTTTTCAATAAAGTGATAATAAAGTAATTAGACCAGCATTTCCCAAAGCTCCTACTAAAGAACATTAATTTCATGGGGTATTTAAATTTGGTGTGCAAAAAAACTTTCCTAATAAGTTTGAAAACACTAAGTTAAATAAATGTATATGCATTTTTTTTTCTTTTAGGACTTCTCAGTGACTTTAATGTACTAGTACACATTTTGATTTCCCAAAAGGAAAAGATATTATGCAACATTTCCCAAGCTTATTTGACCACTTAACCATTGGTTTACAGGGTATCCCATAAACACAGAAGAGAAAATGTTGCTTTAGATATCTTAATGAATAATGAAGGTTTGGGGAATTTGTATTTAGTATGAATTAATGGAAAAGAAAGGAAGTAGAATTGTAGCGAGGCTTGATTAGCCTGCTCCTCTCTAATCCGAAACAGCTGTTTTAATGATTTTGAGGGATATTAAGATATTCTTGCTTGGTCAGGACTGATCTGGATAAGAGCCAGATTACAGGTCCATAGGGAATAGACATACCACAGGAATGAAAAGCACCATGGGACTTCATCTCAAAAGAATGAAAGGAACATTTCTAAATACAGATTTCTTTTTTTCTTTTTCTTTATTCCTCTATGATTCAATTTATACAATGAAAAAGAAAAATACTAATCCATTATGGTGATAGAAATTAGAATAGTAGCTAGGTATTAACTGGGAAGGATACAATGGGAAGTTCTAGGTGATGGAAATGTCCTATATCTTGATCTAGGTGAAGATTTATATATATATATATATACACATATATATTACATATATATCAATTTATATTTATACTTATAAATGTATATGTAAAATATATCAAGATGTCTACTGAAGATATGTATATATTATAGGATGTAACATTAACACCAATAGAGTAAAATTTAAACACTTAGATAATGAGTATTTATGTATATATACTTCTATTTTTTCTTGCCTATTCAATACAGATTTCTTAATAGAAATTTCTTAATACAGCTATTTAATGGGAACTCTGCACTACCCTGGCAACCATATCAACACAAGGAATGGAAAAGTGACTGCACATTCATACATAATATTTACAGGTTAGCACATATATTTACCATTTACTATTAGAGAGTCACATACTAAAGGAAGGATGGGCAATGGGAGCAATCTGCCTCAGTGAGGAAGATTTTATCACTAAGGTTATTTGCCAATGCTGATGCATGGTGATATTTAAAAAAAACTTTCAGGAGAGTTACCATTATTTTCAAATTCTCCAAAAGCGATGTGCTCCCTCAGTGCCTGCACCTGGAGTGAACCACTTCCAGTAGCCTGTACTTGGTATCTTACTGCTAGTATAAGTTGTCTTCAAATAAATCCTCACTTAAGATATTAAATTACTAACAAACTCTTAAACAATGACTCATTCATGTCTTTTGAAAACATCTAAAACAAATTTCCACCAATACCAGACATTTTCATATATGCTAAGATTTATTATTCAAAACCAAAAGTAATGTGGAAAAAAATTCAGTAAAGCTTCTAAAAAATGGCATGAGTTTGACTAGAAGTGAGTAGTTATAAAGCTTGGCATGCTTACTTTGAAATTCACTCAATAAACTATTAAAATCAAATGCCCTGGAAATTTTAGTTGCATAAATTTACCCCCAGATGATCATCTCCTTCATTAAAGTAATACTTAAATTGATTATACACTGCATCTCTTATTTCTTATATTTTAAATGTAAAACATATTTAAAGTGGATGAAAATGGTGTCCCTACCAGACACCAAATTAGAAGGGCCATTATAAATTGAGCTCCTCTAGGGTTTCTTTTTCTACCTCTTCTCTCCTATAACCCTAATTCTGTTTCGAGACCTTATATTTCCTTTCTTTCCTCTCCAGAGATTTTCACTAGCTTTGTGTTATGCCCTCCAGTCTCTGACCCAAAATTACTTTTGCCCCTATAAGTACAACCTCTTCTTTGCGTCTCGGAAAGAAATGACACAGTATAAGCTTATTCTTTTATCTGCTGAAAATTGAGAAAAAAAAAAAACACCTCAGGGCCTGTTAGAGAAATAGAGGGTTCAAATGTCTTTCAGCAATATAACACACAGCCCTGAATGTGAAAAGGACAGTAGTGGTCCTTTAGAGGTAATAGAAATGTAGAAAATATAATTGCTAATTAATGATGGGATTAAGGTCAATGATTGCTAAAATAAGACAAAAATTTATTTGTATTCTGTATTTCATTTCATGAATTGCTACTAAAGGAATGAAAAAATCCATCTGCTCTATTTAGTTCTAATATTAATATATTATTATCTAATAGATCAATATTATAATAATTATTTATAAAAGAGAATACTCCAGAAATTCATCAAGTTAAGGATTTTGTCATTTAAAAAATCCTGAACCTGGGACACCTGGGTGGCTCAGCAGTTGAGTGTCTGCCTTTGGCTCAGGGCCTGATCCCGGGATCCTGGGATTAAGTCCCACATCAGGCTCCCTGCATGGAGCCTGCTTCTCCCTCTGCCTGTGTCTCTGCCTCTCTCTGTGTGTCTTGTATTAATAAATAAATAATTTTTTTTAAAAAATAAAAATAATAAAAAATAAAAAATCCTGAACACAACTTCCAATAGTATACAAAAACTAAGGCATATTCGAAACTGATAATTACTTTCAGATTCTAGATGCATGGCATAGCATTACCTATGTCAATTGCATCTAGAATCTGAAAGTATAATTATAAACTACTAAATTATCATATACATAAGATAGATATCATTATTTAAAATAAATCAATAAAAATAATAAAAATGTCAGCTATTAAAAAACACAAATAATCACTTGTTTAAAGAGGACTGAACTGAGAAAGTGTATTTCTAGACATTCTGTTGGTAACCAGCTATGTGACCTTGGGCAAGTCTCTTAACTGCTCTGGCTTTCAAATTTATCTATAAATGAAGAGTTTGAGGATCATCTTTAAAGTCATTTTCAGCTCTTTTAAAATAGATCATTTGTAATATGATCAGTCTTTGACCTATGACACCTCATTTATGAAGTCAGCTCTTTTCTGTTTCTTCAAAGATAATTTTTCATCTTAAAATTTTCCATGCTATCCACGGAAACTTTTTTAGCTTTTTAGACATTTTATTAATAAACTTCTGATATCATTCTAATGTACAGTTAACAGTGCTTAGGTTAATTCTCTAGGATATATGATAGTATTAAAAGGAACAAGAATAATAACAAAATTCTTAGGAGTTAATCATCTGTATCTCAATTTGAACTATGATACACTATATTCAATTTTCTGGGTAAAGAAAAGACCACCACCTCCTTCCATCTGTGACTACTGCCAGTCAATTTCATATATTCAATTCTGAAACTTTATAAGCGACATGAAGCTAGCCTAACTATAAATTTTTCTTGTTCTTAGAGGTGGTCTGGTTTAATTCTTCATATCTACCACCTTGATAATTACTGATGTCTGGCTTAACTGTGCTTTAATTCAGAAATTACATCAGACTCAAAATTTTCTCTGTTAGCTTTTAACCTTTTTTTAAAGTTAGGTCTAGATTCTCATTTACTTGTAGGAGAAGTGTTTTTTGAAAATGTTGGCAATGTGAACATGTATATTAGAAATATTTATTTTCTTAGATTTGGCTCAATGTAGCAAACATATCCAAAAGCCAAGGGAAGCACCAGTGCTAAATGCAGGTATTTGTAATGAATGCATATTTTCTCTCTATCCCTTGTATTAAGTGAAAACTTAAGTTTCAGTTGTTTTCTCTACTGTGAACATCAGTGTTAGGAATCACAATTCTACCAGCCATCCAATCACATTTAGAGCACTAATTTATTGTTATTTCTACATCCCTGGATTATTTTATTTTTTTTAAGATTTCATTTATTAATTCATGAGAGACACAGAGAGAAAGAGAGACAGAGACACAGGCAGAGGGAGAAGCAGGCTCCATGCAGGGAGCCCGACATGGGACTTGATCCTGGATCTCCAGGATCACGCCCTGGGCCGAAGGCAGGCGCTAAACCACTGAGCCACCCAGGGATCCCCTCCCTGGATGATTTTAATGTGGAAACTTTATTTAAAGAATCGCATCTTAATATAGCTCCTAAAGAGTAATATTTGAATTTACTGGTAATTTTTTTATTTATAAAAGAATATGCTTAGAAAACACCTTGAAGCCATTAATAACTCCTCTTCAATGAAGTCACCATTTTATTTATATTTTTGAACTATCTCCATCTTAGATGAGTAAACATGTGATATTTTAATTTTTGTCCCCTTATATTTCATTTATATTGTTTAAAGCCTTGTTTCAGTGATTGCTTCAATATTCCAATTCAACCTTTCAATATTGAACTGCCATTTTAGCTTGGCTGTTAGAGAAAGTTAAATACATATATCAAGAATATATGGGAAGTGATTTATAACTACTTCAAGTCTTGCTTTTCATGTGCTTGTACTAATTAAATTATCAAGGTAATAAAAAAAATCTCCCAACAGAGAAGCTCAGGACCAGATGGCTTCACTAGTGAGTTCTTCTAAAAGTTTAGAAAAAGAATTAACACCAAGCCTTTTCAAAATTTTCCAAAAAATTTAAAAGGAGAGAGCACTTCCAGACTTATTTTATGAGACCAGAATTACCTTGATACCAAAGCCAGACAATGACACTACAAGAAAAGAAAAGAAAAAAACTACAGGCCAATAATCCTAATGAATATCAATGCAAAAGTCTTCAATAAAATACTAGCAAACCAAATTTAACAGTACATTGAAATAATCATATACCATTACCAAGTGAGATTTACCCCTGTGATACAAGAAAGTTCATCATACACAAAGCAATCAATGGGATACAGCACATTAAAACAAATAATAAAAATCACATGATCATCTCAACAGAAAAAAAAATTTTACAAAATTCAATAGCTTTCCATGATGAAAACAAACTACTAATAAGTGGAAATTGTCTCAATGTAATAATGACAATATATGAAAATCCTATAGCTAATTTATACTCAATAGTGAAAGATTAAACACTTTTCCTGTAAAATCAGAAACAAGAATGTCCACTCTTACCACTTTAATTAGCATAGTACTGAAAGTCTTAACCATAGCAATTTAGGTAAGAAAAGTAAATAAAAGACATCCAAATTGGAAAGGAGCAAGTATAATCATCTCTTTCCAAGATGTAGAAATCCCTAAAAAATTATTTAAAAATTTGTTAGGACTAATACACATCAATAAATTTACAGATTAGAAATCACTCAAAAATCAGTTGCATTTCTATAAACTAACAACAATCTGAAAACAAAATTAAGGAAACAATCCCATTTATAATAGTTAGAAAAAATAATAAAATACTTAAGAATAAAGTAAACCAAAGAGGAGAAAGACTTGTCAACTGGAAACTAAAAATTTTGTTTAAATTTTTAAAAATTGCTGTAAGAAATTAATGCACATAAATAAATGGAAAGATATCATGTGTTCACAAATTAGAAGATTTAATACTGTTAAAACATCCAGATTACCCAAACCAATCTGCAGAGTAATGCAATCCCTATCAAAATTCTAATGATATTTTTTGAGAAATAGAAAAAAATCCTAAAATTCATATAGAATCTCAGAGGACTATGAGTAGCCAAAATAGTTTGAGAAAGAACAAAGCTGGAGGCCTCAAACTTCTTGTTTTCAAAACATATTATAAAGCTACATTAGTAAAAACAGTATGATACTGGACAAAGACAGACATATACACCATTGGAACAGAAGAGAGAACCCAGAAATAAACTCTCACATATATGGTTAACTGAACAAAGAAACTATACAAAGAACTATACAAAGCAGCCAGGATTGCTCGATGGGGAAAGGATAGTCTTTTCAACAAATGGCATTGGGAAAACTGAATATCTACATGACAAAGAATGAAATTGGACCCTTGTATATACCATATACAAAAATTAGCTCAAAAAAGAATTAAAAACCTAAACATAAGCTCTAAAATGATAAAACTTCTAGAAGAAGATGGGGGAAAGGTTCATGACATTGGAATGGGCAATTTTTCTGGATATGACACCAAAAGTACAAGTAACAACAATAGAAGTAGAAAAATGGGAGCTTATCAAACTTTAAAACTTCTGCACAACAAAGGAAACAAGAAATTAAAAAGGCAATGTATCCAATGGGAGAAAATATTTGCAAATCATATACCAAATAAATGGCTAATATCCAGAATACATAAAGAATTTTTAAAAGTCTAAAAAGATCAAATAACTTGGTTAAAAATGGGCAAAGGAGCTGAATCAATATTTTTGCATTGATAATTTTTAAATGGCCAACAGGTATATGAAAGTGTGTTCAGGGCATCTGGGTGGCTCAGTCAGTTAGGCATTCAACTCTTGATTTCAGCTCAGGGTCATGAGGTCTAACCCTGCATCGGGCTCTGTGCTCAGTGTGGAGTCTGTTTGTATTCTTCTCCCTCTGTTCCCCCCAACCCACCCTCTTTCTCTGTCTCTAAATAAATAAATAAATCCTGTTTTAAAAAAAAAAAGAAGAAAAAAGAAAATGTTCTCAACATCACTAATCATCAGGGAAATGCAGAACAAAAACCACAATGATCTATCAACTGACACTTATTACTATGACCACTATTAAAGAAACCCCAGGAAATAACAAGTGTTTGTGACGATGTATAGAAATTTGAACCCTTGTGCACTATTGGTAGAAATAGAGTGGAGCAGCTGCTTTGGAAACAGTATAGAGAAAAAAATTAAAAATAAAAGAAACAGTATAGAGTACCTTCAAAAAATTAAAATTAGAACTACCATTAGCAACCCCACTTCTGAGTATGTATCCAGAAGAACTGAATATAAGATTTTGAAGAGGGATTTGCAGCATTATTCACAATACCCAAGATGTGGAAATCAGCACCTCAGTGTCCATTAATGGATGAATGGAAAAAGATAATGTGTTATACATATATATAAAATGGAATATATATATATATATATATATATATATATATATATATATATATATTCTGGAATACAATTCAGTTTTTTAAAAAAGGAAATTCTGTCATATGCTACAACATAGATTAACCTTAAGGACATTGTGATAAGTGAAATAAACCAATCACAAAAAGACAAATATTATATGATCCCACTAACATGAGTTACTTATAGCAATCAAAATCACAGAAGGAAAAAGTAAAATGATAATTTCCAGGGACTATGAGGGTAGGGGAAACAAGGACTTGTTATTAATGGGTATAGAGAGTTTAGTCATGCAAGATGAAAAAGTTCTAGAAATCTATTGTACAACAATTGCGTATGGTTACTGTAGTGTGTGCTTTAAAAAGTATTAAGAGGACAAATGTATGTGGTTTTTACCTCAGTAAAAGAAAACATGATGCAAATGTTCAAATTGTGCTACATAATTAACTTTACTCTTTACCAGAAGATTAAATTGTAATGCCTTCCATTTTGGGAAAATAGCCATCACATGACCAGCTGCCCTTCCTCAGGGATTTCCCAGTCAATGCCCTGTGCCTGGACCATTCCTTTATATAGAGGTCTAGTGCCAAGCTGTCTCATGGTTTAGAATCTTTCTTCTTTATTAGGTGAAAATTTCCCAAGTTTTGGATGCATAGTGAACTTCCTTGTATTACTTAAGCATATGTTCCACGGTGCACTTTGCCAGTCCCACAAATATATCTGCCCCTAGCTGGAAGGGAACATGATCTTTCTGCCTGCAGTAGGAGAGGAGTGTATACAGTCCCTTGCCCTGCCTTGGTATTGGAGGGACCCACTGGTCATAGGGGACCATAGCAAGGTACAGATGCTGATCTTATTGCATCTCTTCTTTTTGTGAGTAAAATATTGTTCCAACCTGTGCCTTGTGGGCCAAGATCTGTGGGTTCCTACCTCTGGTGGTCTGCGTTATTCTTTGCTTCCTCCACTTGGTGGTGGTGATTGGTGGCTGGATCTTCCTGCTCAACAATATCAGTGGCTGAAAAGAATGTATTGAGATTTGCTGTGATTGGAAAGTGAAATATGTGTATATATTTGAAATAATCTCTTTTGAGTCTATACTGAAACCTATCATCAAGTTAATAGGTCATCCTTTTTTTTTTTTTTTTTTAGGTCATCCTTTTTAAGACTAGCTCTTCGAATGTGGGTTTGTGAGAATGTATTTTTTCAAAATACTGCTAATTTAAGGGGAAATTGGTGGCAAAACCAAACTATAATTTTTATTTTCTTCTGCTCTATGAGGTAGTAATAATTTGTAAAGGAACATAAAGCTTTGTGAAAAGATGCATTTAAAGCAGTATGTACAGTCTATTGATTTGCATTCTTTTCTCTATTAGGAAGAACATAGATATTGTGAAATGTGGTCTTTAATGTTTCTGCAAAAACAAAATCTCTTGCCTATATATCACAGAGCTATGAAATTCAGCAGTGGAATGAGTACAGGATTATAATCAGCCAGATTCTTTTGTACTTTTCCTCAAGAAGTCTTTATTTTCAAGATTCAGTTTACCGTAAAAATCAGTTTCTTGTTTCTTATTGGTGCATAGGCTTTTAAAGTGTATGTTTTGTCTGTTTTGAATAAAGCCAAATACATACCTATTCTATTATGCTCAGCTACTCAATTTCCATGTACGTACATATCCAAGACAAGAGAGGGCATATGTTCACCAAAAGAAAAGTACTCAAATCTTCATAACAGTTTTATTCAGTGTAGGTCAAAATTGGAAACAATGCAATTGCCCGTCAAAAGTATAATGTATAAATGTGATATAAACAATAGAATGTTAGATATCAGTGAAAATTAAATACCACTTCATTAAAATATATAAATTGACATTACAAATATGATGTTGAGTGAAAGGAGCTACTCACAGAAGAATACATACTGTGTGATACCATTTGTATAAAATTCAAAAGCTGGAAAAATTAATCCATTGTAACTGAAGTCCAAATAGTGGTTTCTTCTCAAGAGGGTGTCTATAATGGGAAAGGGAGTGTCTATAATCAGAAGGGACATAAAGGAACCTAATATGACAGAGTATGAATAATGTTCTATACCTGTATTGGTATATGTATCCTAGAACTATATACATATTACTGTGGTCTACTCACTTTTTTGTATATAAGTGCTTTACTTACTTCCCTATATATAAATCCAAATTAAAAAGTAAATACCCAAAGGATACAAAAATAAATACTGATTCAAAGAGGCTCATGCTCTGATGCTTATAGCAACACTATCAACAATAACCAAATTATGAAAAGGGCCCAAGTGTCCATTAACTGATGAATGGATAAAGATGTGGTATATATATACAATGGAATATTACTCAGCTATAAAAAAGAATGAATTCTGACCATTTGCAACAACATAGATGAAGCCAGAGTATATTATACTTAGAGAAATCAGAGAAAGACAAATACCATATGATTTCGCTCATATGTAGAATTTAAGAAACAAACAGAAGAACATAGGGGAAGGGAAAAAAAAGATAGGGAAGCATACCATAAGAGACTCTTAATTATAGAGAACAAACTGAGGGTTAATGGAGGGAAGTGGGCAGAGGTATAGGCTAAATGGGTGATGGGTGTTAAGGAGGGCATTTGTTGTGATAAACACTGGGTGTTATATGTAAGTGATGAATCACTGAACTCTACATCTGAAACCAATTTTATCATATATGTTAACTAGAAAAGGAGCTACTATAATGTGTGTGTGTGTGTGTGTGTGTGTGTGTGTGTGTGTGTTGAGGTGGTCAGTTTGACTTTTTTTGGAAATAGCCTCAAAGAAAATCTGTATTCCGATAGGATTTTCACAATTTCAAGGTCAGAAACTCAATTTCATCACTTTATCAGAGGAAACTCAATTCTTAGAGGTAGCTAACTGAACTTCTTTTAAAAAAATATTTTATTTATTTATTTGAGAGAAAGAGAGAGTGAGAGCATGAGCAGGAGTGGGGGCAGAGGCAGAGGGAGAAGCAGAATCCTCACTGAACAGAGAGCCCAAAGTGGGCTCAATCCCAGGACTCTGAGATCATAACATGATCCAAAGACAGATGCTTAACCGACTGAACCACTCAGGCACCCTGCTAACTGAACTTCTAAGACAATGATTCTTAAAAGCAAAGACTATCAATATATTTGTTAACACTAAGCAATAAAACTGCCAAGTGTAAGAGAAGATTCCAATTGGCTAACTTACGTGATGCCTGTCCAGGGAGGAAACCAAGTTAATATTAGTTTCTTGATGACAGATCAATTCAGTAATTTCAAGAAAGTGTGTGCATGTTTGAATTACTGTGGAAATAAACTTCTAGAGGATGCAAAAAGAATAAGAGAAAACATTCAGGTAGAGGAGTTTAAGTGCACTATCAGTAGACTGATTGTACTATAACTTGATTAACTAAAATTTGCCTTTATTTCCAGTGCTGAGTAAAAGTGAATATGAAATTGAGACAATAGGTTCATTGAGAAATATTTTCCCAGGGCAATAATTGACTATAACTTTAATAAATATCAGTATTTGTGCCAACTTAAATTCATATAGTGCTATTCAATTTGATGTATTCATACGTAAGTACACATTTTATACTGATGTGTCTATACATCGACATACATTCATTCCCAGAGAACAGCCATAGAAGAAAAGTCCTGAATCTTTTATCTGAATATGTTTAGATCACTGTTTTCCATGCCATTTAGAAACTATTCAGGGGCACCTGGGTGGCTCAGTTGGTTAAGCAACTGCCTTCAGCTCAGGTCATGATCTCAGGGTCCTGGGATCAAGATCTGCATCAGGGCCACTGTCAGCAGAGTCTGCTTGAGGATTCTCTCTCTCCATCTGCCCCTCCCTCTGCTCTCTCTTTCTCTCTCTCTCTAAAATAAATAAAATTAAAAATCTTTTTAAAAAAGAAACTATTCAGCAGCATTAGGGCCTAGATGGAAAGTAACCAAGTATACTTAAAATTAAAAGTAATTATTACACTTATTTTTCTATTTTGACTTGAGATATCTTACCATTTCCCCCTATTTTGACTTTCTATCTTTAATTACAAGTATACCAGAAGTCAAGTTCCACCTACTGATAATTTTCTCCCTTCTGTTTGATTTCCCAAACATGTGCCCAACAGGCATCACATTCACACAGATGCTAAACTTCCTAAACATGCCATATAAGAAGCAAGTTACATTGGAAGAGTCTGTTCTCCCAGCTAAATTTACTCCATCTCATATTTCCTAGTCAGTCGAGCTTTATTTGAGTCTCTTTGGATTTTGAGACCACATTTAGCTCTCTTTTATTCTAGCAAAGATAAGGAAACATGTCTTTTCTCTTTACACTAACAAATACAGTGTTGAAAATTTAAAGAAACTGAAAGAAAACTGTATAAAAATGAACTGATGATGTTACAGAATATGTCTCAGGCCATCTTAGATTGAATGTAGACTTTAGTTCCTTTCTCATCCTGTAACCTTGCCTAGGTTGGCTGCAAAACATAAATGGCATAAATTGTGTTAGGAAAATATGGGCAAACTTAACTAGGTAGGCCAATGGGAGCCACAGATCCTCCCACAATCTCCTTAGTACTCATATGTTAATGTATGAAGAGGATAAGGATAGACACTAATTTACCTCTGAATAGTTCTACAAATGAACAAGTCCAGTTTACACACTAAACCTTATTATCAGGCTGTCAAAAGCATCTTTGGATCTGATTCAGGGAAATTACCTCCACTCAATTTCAAAATGCTTTGATGTATTCTTTGGTGTATTAGCCTTTTCTCTTTTGTAAAGTACTAGTGTCATGAAAATTCTATCTCTTCCAGTGGCTCATTTTTGATAAAAATGAAAAGCAATGTTTCTCAAAATGTGTTCCACAGACCCTGTAGGAGATAGAGTTGGTGTTCTACCAAGATCACCTTGGACCTCTCCCAGTCCCCCAGCTTAAATGTGAGGGTTTTTTTTAATAAGAATCTTCAAGTAAAACTCTTTAAGGGACTGATTGATTTACTGGATCTACACACAAAACATATTCCTGAAGAGCTAGAAGTACATGGGAGTTAATATCTCCTTTGGGTTACCCCTAAGCCTATGAGTGAATGGGGGCAGAGCATGAAAACATAGCTTTTCTTGATTCAAGTTGGGACAGACTCTGAGGTATAGTTTATGTTCCAGAGTTTTTCCTGGGATCAGACTGAGTCTGGGAGTTTACCTAAAATGTGACTCCCATTTGACTTCTTCCTTTTTACTGTTTTCCCCTTTTATTTTTTCCTGTAAGCATCTTTTTAATAAATGAATCCTTTATTTAGGATCCACTTCATAAACTAAAAACTAAGACAGCCCCTTTTATCACAGTAACCTGTGATGCCTATCATAATTGTTGATTCCTGGCCCAACCCCAAAGAATAAAATCCATTTTTACCACACATTCTGTATAATGCATATGCATAGTAAAACTTAGGAACCAGTGGTCTGAATCATAATTATTAAGCAGTTATGGGTGATTTTCAATCTGAGTTTCTATTCCAGCCTACTGACTTAGCTTACCTAAATGATCAACACCATCTTCGATACCTACTTTCATATTACTCCCTCAATATCCAGAATGACAAACATAAATAGACATTTTTCTACATATTTTACAAAATAAATTCCAAACTTCAAATTGTTTATACATAGTAGAGGATTTAAAGTGAAATATAATATTCACTTCTCGATTTCTGAATTTATATAGTTATGAAAAATATCATCTATAAAAGGTGAATAAATCTAATCTCGATTTTGAATATCATTTGAGAATAAAGTTCCTGAGCTTGCTTAATTTTCAAGTTCTTCTACAATCTTACATTAGTCTAACTATACTATATTTGTGTGTCAATCTAATTTTCTGTTACTTGGTGTTTTTTGAGAGAACTATTGGTGACAATGACCTGAATTGTATTTTTTATAAAATCTCTTCAACTACTCTTTGAATAGAGAAATATCACTACCCACAAGCTTTATCTCCAATAAAGCCTTGGAATATGGGAAGGACTATGTCTCAATTTTGAAAGGATAGGGTAACTCATGAAGCCAAAAGGTGTGTGAATCTTTTAAATGCTGAATTCAATTTAGGTGAAAGCAGAAGTGGATTTTGAACTTCCTGTAAGTATGAGCCTGTACATAATTTTGCAGGGTGGGTCACAAGGCACTTTAGTTGTAAAGATTAATTTACTAACTCTATAAATAGTCCCTTTTAAAAAATCACTCAACTTTTTTTTGAGGGAGCAAAACTCTTCCATTCTGAAAGGATTAACATTACATTTATAATCAACACTTTTTTATTGTACTGAACCTATTCTAGATTCTTTGTTTTCTGGAAATATTGTGGAGAATGAATATCATCTCTTCCTTAAGTCTTTGTTAAATTCACCAGTGAAACCATCTGGGGCTACTGCTTTTCTTTTTAGAATGTTATGAATTAGTGATTCAATTTCATTAGTATGCATGTCTATTCAGATTACCTACTTCTGTGTGAGTTTTGGTAGTTTGTGTCTTTCAAGGAGTTAAAAAAATCTCATCTAAATTACCAAATTCTTGGACTTAGAAAGGTTCTCACTATCCCTTTATTATCCTTTTAATGTCTGTGGGATCAGTAGCGATAACCCTT
Source organism: Canis lupus dingo (assembly GCF_003254725.2). Classification (NCBI taxonomy): domain Eukaryota; kingdom Metazoa; phylum Chordata; class Mammalia; order Carnivora; family Canidae; genus Canis; species Canis lupus. The sequence goes on from NC_064281.1 coordinate 86,856,788, forward strand.
CTTTCAGCTCTAATATTATTAATGTGTGCCTTTATTTTTTCTTGTGTAGCCTGGATAGAGATTTACCATTTTTAAATTGATTTTAAAGAAAGAACCGGAATTGGATCTGTTGACTTTTTTTTTCTTTATTGACTTCCTCTTTTCACTTTAACTGATTTTTTGCTCTAATTTTTATTGTCTCTTCTTATTGCTTTTGGCTTTAATTGTTCTTTTCTAGTTTGAGATGGAAGCTCAGACAATTGATTTTTAGATCCCCTTTTCTTTTTTTGTTATGCACATTTAGTGCTATAAATTTCCTCTAAGCTTTGCTTTCTCTATATCCCATGAATTTTGCTAAGTTGTATTTCACTTTTTTCTCAGTTCAAAATATTATTTATTATGAGACGTTTTCCTTTGACCCTCGTCTTATTTATGTGTGTTTTTTGGTCTCCAAATATTTGGGGATTATCCATCTCTTTCTGTTATTGATTTCTATCATAATTCCCTTGCAGGGGACATATTGTATATGATTTCTATTTCTTTGTGTTTATTGAGGTGTGTTTTATGGTCAAAATGTGCGAATATTGAACCACCCCTGCAATCCAGGAATAAGTCCCACTTGGTCATGGTGAATGATTTTTTAAGTGTATTTTGGGAATTACTTTGCTAGTTTTTTGTTGAGGATTTTTGCATCTATGTTCAGTGAGTATATTGGCCTTTTTTAGTGGTGTCTTTAGCTGGTTTTGGTATGGAGGTAATGCTGGCCTCACCGAATGAATTGGGAAGTTTTCCTGTCTTTTCATTTTGAGGTAGGGGGAATAGTTTGAGAATAGGTATTAAGGCTTCTTTAAATGTGTGGTAGAATTTGCCTGTGAAGTCATCTGGTCCTGAACTTTTGTTTGTTGGGAGTTTTTTTTTTTTTTATTACTTATTCACTTTCTTTTTTTTTTTTTTTCTTTTCTTCAGTGCACTCAGCCAGTAGGTCTATGCTAGGTCCCCCGAAGCACTGTGGTGGCTAGAGGATGCACACTGCAGTGGCTGGGGTTGGGTGAGGCTGGATACAGCACTTGGTGATGGCTGGATATGTCTGGGCCAGGTACACCATGGTGGCATGGGGCACATGGCTGGACATGACAAAGTGCAGCAGCTGGGCATGGCTCAGCAGCTGGGCCTGGCAGCAGCTGTGTAACTGGCATGTGGACACAGTGCATGGTGAAAACAAATAATTATTTTAAAACAAACTATTAACCAGGTCTTGCTTTGAATTCCTTGGAATGAAATAAGTATGTTTTTATGATGATTCATTTCCACACAGTAGCAACAACTGATTAGCATAATTGTTGGGTGTTTTGGAGGAAGAGAAGAAAAGCCATATTGGTCTGCTGGCTCACTAATAGGGAGATTTGGGTTGAGGGGAGACCAAGGAAATAAGAAACTTCTTGCTGCTTAGGCTTTGTGCTTTTCATGCTTGATTCAATTACAGCAGTTATAATAACTAATTTATTTATTTTTTATTAACAAAGAGTTAGGAATCACTACTAGACATTATCTAATCATTAGATTCAACTGGAGAGGTGACTGCATCATAGATCTCTGCTTTCATTTATAAAGATTTATTATTCCGCAAATGGCTGATTCTTCTAGAAATTATTCAAGGTTAGCTATATACAAATTGCTAAAAAATCACTTGGTAGGTTTATTATCTAATTTTTCCCCCTCATTTTCTATGTGAAGCTAATTTAAATAAAACTGTATAGTTAATGGGTTGAAACTTAAGCACACAAGATTTTATTTGGGACAAGTGATCTTGTTTATGATATCACCCTATTTAACAGGAGATTTCCTAGTTTCTATATTTTAACTGACATCCTTTGAAACTGAGACAAACTTTCCAGGAGAAAAAAACTTACCAGAATGTTGCAAATTTCTCCTTAAAGATAGTCAGGATCGGGATCCCTGGGTGGCATAGCGGTTTGGCGCCTGCCTTTGGCCCAGGGCGCGATCCTGGTGACCCAGGATCGAATCCCACGTAGGGCTCCCGGTGCATGGAGCCTGCTTCTCTCTCTGCCTGTGTCTCTGCCCCTCTCTCTCTCTCTCTCTCTGTGTGACTATCATGAATAAATAAATAAAATCTTTTTTAAAAAAAAGATAGGATTTAAATAATGGCATTTTAAAAAAGAGCTAATGAATAAATGGATGGTGTACTGGTATTGTCGATTTCAAAGTATCAATAAATTATCTTTTGTACCGTATTGTGGAGAGTATAACAAAGTAAAATATAAACAAATTGATTATTTTTTCTGAAACTGCAGCATATTAGTTCAATCAAATCTTTACATATCACTGTGATATTTGAGATTTACTGTGCTGTCCCTGAGGTCCTATAACTAGATCATGAGGTGCTTGCTCAGTCATTAAAGAATATAAATTGTGTTCAGTGTTGCCTTACAATGAAATACCATTTTGTTGAAATGGGGTAATCCATATAATGTATATATGGTAATTGTCAGCTAAATAGAAGAGCAAATGAACTGAATCATCCAATTAACCATGTAGATAAGTGAAGATATATTTTGGTCAAATAAAGGTACTCAGCTTGCTCTCAGGAATCACTTAAAGAGTGTTTGCTCACTGTGGTGTAAATGAGCACTTAATACTTTTAGAGGTGCCCCCTGAGATGATACCTATGCTGTCTTGGCAAAGAACTATATCTCTGTTGCTTAATTCAGATGACTAACGGCTACAAGGAGTAATTTGTCCTGAATTAGCAGAATATCTTATTATCTATATTACAGTAAGTTTTTTAAAAAAACAAAATTAATACTTTAATTTCCATCATTATTCAGATGTCTTAAGCCTCTGTCAACCCCTGTACAATGAGGAAAAATGGTTTACTCTTTTAAAATATGCCTAGGATTAAAATAAAGTTAAATAAGGGGATGAGCCACCTGAGTTGCTCAGTCAGTTGAGCATTTAACTTTGGTTCAGGCCATGATCTCAGGCTTCTAGGAGCTCTGCTTCAGGATCTCCCCACAGTAGGAGTCTTCTAATCCCTCTCCTTTTGCCCCTCTCTCTGCTCATTCTCTCTCTCTGTCTCTCTCTCTCAGATAAATAAATAAAATATTTAAATAAATAAAGTTAAATAAAATCCCTTTTTATTTAACTATTATGCTAACTTCCCAAACTCTAAATAAATAAATAAGTACATAAGAATTTATAGATTTCCAAAGAGTAATTATTTTTATGATTGAGTTATTTAAAATTATTTTTACCAGTTTTCTTATCAATCAAAAGCTTATCTCCTTTCAGATTCACAGTGATTTTTAAAAATAAGTATGTTATTCCAGGATCAATTCAAGTACTGTGAGATGCTTTATGTATCTGGTTATTGTGGAATGAATGCTTGTGTCCTCTCAAGTGTGACGGTATCAGGAGGGTGGGGTCTTTGGGAGGTAATTAGGTTTAAATGAGGTCACCAAAGTAGGGTCCTTCTGATGGGATTACTTTCCATATAAGAGACCAGAGTTTGCTTTTGCTTCCAAACTCTTCATGCTTGTTCTCTCTCCCCACTGTTACCACTATATGAGGAGATGACCATTCATAAGACAGGAAAAGTAAGTGTCCCTAGCAGGAACTGAATTGTCCAGCACCTTGATTTTGGACTTCCCATCCTCCAGAATAATGACAAATAAGTGTCTGTTGTTTTAGTCACCCAGTTTATAGTATTTTGTTATAGCAGCTTGAGCAGACTAAGACACTGACTAACTTTATTTTCTCATGATGCAAAGCATATGTTAATTTATTCATTTATTGACTGAGTGCACATTTTTTTTTCTAGGAAGTCTGGTAATTACTGGGAATACAGAATAATTTTTTGGGGGGGAATACAGAATAATTTAAACATACTTCTTAACCTTACAGATTATCAGGAGTGACTGGCAATGACAAATCCAAAGAAGTAGAGAATTCTAATAAAAACATATAAATAGGGCACATAACTTGAACTGCACTGTATAAGTGAATCTATTGTCCCACCTAGCAAGATAAAAACCATCTTATATATGTGAAACTTCCTCCACCTCCATATCTTGTAATTGTCCATCAGCAGTATTCTGGAACTTGAAGTTTTTATAATTATCCAACTTAACTGAAAAAAATAAGACCATATAAAAATAACAGATAATTCAAAGTCAGTCCTAAAAAGTTAATTTTGGGGTAAGAAAAAGTAGTAGTTGATATCTGGAATTAAAGTTGTGGTGAAAAGATACAGATGCAATGAAACGCCGGGACACCTGCACCCCGATGTTTATAGCAGCAATGTCCACAATAGCCAGACTGTGGAAGGAGCCTCGGTGTCCATCGAAAGATGAATGGATAAAGAAGATGTGGTCTATGTATACAATGGAATATTACTCAGCCATTAGAAAGGACAAATACCCACCATTTGCTTCGACGTGGATGGAACTGGAGGGCATTATGCTGAGTGAAATAAGTCAGTCGGAGAAGGACAAACATATGGTCTCATTCAGCTGGGGAATATAAAAATAGTGAAAGGGAATAAAGGGGAAAGGAGGAAAAATAAGTGAGAAATATCAGAAAGGGAGACAGAACATGGAAGACTCCTAACTCTGGGAAACAAACTAGGGGTGATGGAAGGGGAGGAGGGCCGGGGGTGGGGGTGACTGGATGGCGGGCACTGAGTTGGGCACTTGATGGGATGAGCACTGGGTGTTATTCTGTATGTTGGCAAATTGAACACCAATAAAAAATAAATTTATTAGTAAAATAAATAAATAAATAAATAAAGTTGTGGTGATATTAAATGATGTATATCCAGATGACTTAGGAATACCTAAATCCTGCCTTTGCCTCAGCTCATCCCTGGAGATTTTCTAGAAAGCCATATGCATGTCTGAAAATGCTAAATTAGATATGAACTGCCACTCTATTATTATCCAGGTCATTACAAACTGAAATGCAAGGCTCTCTTATAAGTCTAAATTAGAACATGTAACTTAGAAATGTAGAAAAGACCATACATTTGCCTCATTTCAAATCCATAGTTTACAACCATCCTTTCACTAAACTCAAAGTAACAAGAAATCCTAAATTCCAGAAAGCGCATGAGCAACCTAATCAGTTTCCTTAGTATCTCACAGGTCAGATTACTATTTCGCCTCTTTTGGTTTGGGGAGTTGGATGGGAAGGAAGTACATATAAAAGTGCACAGGGAAGCAGCCAAAAGGGTAAGAGGCTTCTCCCTGATTTTCCCAGTTTCCTTTCTTGTTTAAGCCATTAAGCTTAAAGGGCAAGACTATGATGTAGTTGTTTCCCTCTGGAAAATATAGATAAAATACAGAAATCCTATTTTTGGTAGACCGTTTGTTTGTAATTTACCAGAGCCTCTATTGATTCTTCTTGTGCCAGTGCAATAGACATTCTATTTGGTTGTCCTCAGAAGTTTCAGAGATTGGTCAGTACTGTAACTTAAATACCTCTAAGGGCCTCCATGTTCCTGAAGCTGAATGTTTGACTCTTATTCTTTAGTCCAATAAATAAGAGGCAAAGTCATACTGTCTTACTTAATTCTTCATAAAGGGTTATGCAAATAGAAGAGGGCTGAATTTTAAATATAATCAACCTCTATCATATTATTATAATTTCTCAAGGAGACTTTAAAAACCCAAAAATGAAATCTGGGAGATATCTTGTACGTAAATTAAACTTCCACAGAAGTCAAAACCCAATAATCTCTTCTTTTATAATTTTTATTCTATGACTCTCAGCCAGGTTTTAGGGATCTCACTGGCCAAAATGGAAGTGGTCTAAAACTTGGGTTATCTTCTAATAAAACTACTGTCATGTCCCCTTAGAAATTTGAAATTTGGATTAGCCAACCCCTTATTACTGAACATTTGCATTTTAAGTATTTTTGTTCCATAACATATTACACCTGATATGTCAGAAGGAAATTTTTTCTTGTGACTAATTATTTCCTCAGAATAAATTTCTCGAAAATAAATTTCTCTGTATAAAGTTATTCATATTGTCTTAGCTGAGTTTCTTCCAAATAAAACCTGGAACAGGGGCTTACATGAGGGTGTTATTATGGAAAGTTATGTGAGGTTGCAGGATTGAGGGCCCATAGAGAGTGAAATTTAGGACAAAAGAAAAATAACACCTGATTGCCTAGTGCTTTGTTCCAAAGGAAAGTCTGAGAAGTCTGTATTGGATGCATTTGTAAAGTTCCTGCTGGAGGATAAGGGGCAACAGCACTTTACCTTTGACTCTAATCTTCTTTTGGTTAAGGGCTGTCCCATGGGATGTTAACTCTCCCACACTTATTGGTAGCTCATATACAAGGGCTAAGGGTTCTTCCATAGATGACCCATGCTGCAGCATCAGAGAAATCTTAGGGCCATAAATGATTGTGATTAGTCACGATCTCTAAAAAGATTTTAATACAGGAAAAATAGTAGAAGAAGCTACAAGTCTTACTTGTTGTCACTGGTTCTGAGCATGTAATTAGCATCCACTCTCATCCTTCACCACACATACTAAATTTCCCTCACTCATGACCAACCCTTCAGCAAGTCTAATTTTCTTGTCTGGGGATGGTGGTGATGAAGACATTCATCCCTGAGGCACCTGAGACATTAGTTTCTTCATACCTGTTGGGTCATGTTTGCTATAACCACATATTACAAAGTGTTTTCCTTTTCATTAATCACTAGATAGATAGATAGATGATAGATAAGATAGATAAAACTATGCCACTTTACATTTCTATCAAACAGGATGAGGGTGCATTTCCCAAACTCTTATCAATAATAGCTATTGTTAGTGAAAACAAAATTGCCAATATTATATAGATAAAAATGGGATCTTGTTACTTTAATTTTGCAATCTGATTTCTAAGGAAGTAAAGCACGTTTATACACAAATCTTCCATTTGCATTTCTTCATTTTTGAAGACCCTATTTTTCTCCCTCTCTTATTATTCTGTTGTGCATTTATATAAATTATATTACTTTTAAGAGCTCAAAAGTATTTAATAAGTAATATGATAAATCCCAAATGTGAATGACCCTTGGTAAAGATATTTGGGGCAATAGCAATTTTCTAGAGCCTTATAAATTGTACTGAGTAGATTGTTACTCATTCCTTTGCACCAGTTGTAAAATAGACTGTTATAATGAAGAACTCTTGACCATCAAATCTTGGTTTTAAACCTAGGATTTATGGTGAGTAGAGCATTCTTCCTATAAAAGCTAACAGGAGTTAATTTTTTGAAGTTTTTGTTTAAACTCTGGTTAGTTAAAAAAGTGTTATATTAGTTTTAGGTGTACAATATAGTGTTTCAGTATTTCCATATAACACTTGGTGCTCATCACAACAAGGAGAGTGCTTTGAAAGCATATTATACTAATATTTCTGGACTAAAGTGTTATTAATTACTTGAAAATATTTCTGGTTCTGCTTAGACAATAGAATCAAAGTATTTGAAAGAGATATGCTCATGCATATTACTCTAATTTTTCCAACTGGTTATCACCAAGGTAGGGTATCAATTGAGTTTACAGATTTATCAGTCACTTCCAGCACTGTTTATATTATGTGGGCTGCCTTAAAACCCATGTCATAGAACAAATTTAATTTTCTGCTCAAGAGCACTGTTTAATTTACATTCAATGTGTTCTGTTGTTTAGGATTTAGGCTTTTTCACAAAATAATTTCAACTGAACACTTCCTGAGGGAAGTTATAAATTTTAAGATACAGAATATCACTGAAGAAATTTAGACAAGTTCCTCTTCATTAATTAAGTCCAATATGTAAATGAGTTTTGAGTAGAAATGATAAGAGGCTAATTTTGGTTCAAATTAAAAAGAATAGTTTAATAATTATAACTACTTAAAAATGGAGAACACTACCTCAAAAGATAGTGAGTTCTCAATTATTATCAGTGTTAGATGTCCAGAAACTCCATTGTTTTAGAGGGAGATTATACTGGAAGTGAGAGCTTGACCTAACCCAGTGTCTGTATAAGGATAGACTAGGTTCTGCCACATGAACTGCTCTAAAAGTAGGCTTAGGCTTGGGACAAAAAAGTTTCTCACGGAGTGTCAGTGGCTCAGTGGGTTAAGTGTCTGCCTTAGGCTCAGGTCATGATCTCAGGGTCCTGGGATCAAGCGCCATGTCAGGAGCTCTGCTCAGCAGGGAGTCTGCTTCTCCCTCCCCCTCTGTATGCACACAAACTCTCTCTCTCAAATAAATACACAAAATATTTTTTTAAAGTTCCTCAAAAAAAAAAAAAGTCACTCCCAATAAACCTTCCTCTCTTGGAAAAAAAAAAAAAAAGTCACTCCCAATAAACCTTCCTCTCTTGGAAAAAAAATAAAGTTTCTCACATGCTAACAATACAAGGGAAGTTGGGAGGTAGCATACAATTGGTTCTGCTCATTTTCATTATATTGGGACTCAGGTTGATGGAGACTTCATCTTGGCATGAGCTTCCCTTATCACTAGAGCACTGGAAAGGGAAGATGGTGAATCGCACAGTATCTCAAAGCTTTACCTGTAAATAATACTCCATTTTATTGGCCAAATGAAGACATATTACCTAACTTCAACAGAGGCTGGGAGTGCCATCTTGCCATATCACTGTAGAGAAAACTACATTTGTGAACAACCCTAGAAGCAACCACAGTACCCAACTATTTTTCATTTCTAGACCTATTTTGCTTCCAAATATCAGAAAGTTAATAGGTGGATATAGAAATAGAACCAACTTTAGTATAGCAGAGACTCAACTTGTCTACTTCTGTGTCACTATGAAAGAATTTCATGTAAGCAAAGGAGTGAAAACAACCAAAAAATTAATAGATGTCTATTGCTATACACCATATCTGGATAAATATTGCATCTTTCAAGAATGGACAGATAGAAAAGAGCCATATATGGAAACTTTGAAAAATAAATACTGTAAAACAAGTTAAAGAGAAGATTCAGATGTAAACTACTACCAAATCTAATTATGATATTTCAAAAAATACCTTATCTTTCCTTATATAGTATAAGAAATCAGGCATTCTGTGTAATAGGAGCAGAAATATAAGAAGCTAGTTAGTATATACTGACATGAAAAACAACAGGTAGGTCAAAGCAGACAGGAATAGAACCCTGGTTACCTCAAAGAGAATCATTCAAAATATTTCTGTAATCTGTATACTTATTTTTATATTTGTTATCACCACCAAGTTTGAGGCACCATAATCTCCAGTTTGGACTATTTCAGTGGTCTCCTAGTTAGTTTCCCTGCTTTATCTTCTATTGCCCCAAATAATCCTATTTCTAAACTGCAAATATACTAATTTTTAAAAATGCAAATATTATTTTGTTACTCCTTTCTTTTTTCTTCTTTTTCTCTCTTTTTAATTGAGGTATAATTGACATATAACATTATATTAGTCTCAGGTGTGCAATACAGTGATTCAGCACTTCCATAATAGCACTCAGTGTTTATCACAACAAGGAGGACATTGTACAACATGATTTGATATCTGTATACATTGTGAAATGATTATCATGTAAGTCTAGTTAACATCCTTTACCATATACATCATTTCAAAAAGATGAGAACTTTTTAAAGACCTTCTTTCTTAGGGACTTGCAAATATTCAATACAGTGTTATTAACTATAGTTACCATGCTGTAAATTGCATCCCCATGACTTATTTATTTTATAACTGGGCATTTATACCTTTAACCTCTTTTCTTAACACACCTTAGAGCTTCCACTTGCACTAGAAAACTAAATCTCCCTCTTTACCATGACCTACAAGAGACTAAATCATTTTGTCTTTTTCTACCTCTCCAACCCCATCCTATGCCAATGGGAGGTATATTCACTCCATCAAGCCAAATGAGGGGTTTCAGAGGAGATCTATGTGTATTTCAGAGGGGACATCTTGAAGATAAAGTTGCTCATACCTGATTCATGTCTGAAGAAATGAAAATGAATTATTGGTACATATAAGGGAACAGGAAGACTCATGTGTTTGGAAATAGCTTGCACCTTCAGAGATTGACTGTATATAGAAAGATGTGTAACTTAACTCCTGTAGGCTATATGTGGATCCCACAGAAGGAACTCCACTTAGGTCATCCCAAGGGAAACACCGTTATGGCAGTGACTCAAAATATGAAGTCTATTCTATGGATGTTTTTACAATTAAAAATTTTTGTGGGGTTTCAGTGACTTTTCTATGATAAGCATATACATAGTTTGCTTTTTTCCATATTTTCTTATATACTAAGTGAAATATAGTAGACACATAATCTTACATAGTTTAAATGTAAAGGTGTATAACATAGTGATTCTACAATTCTAATGTTATGCTATGCTCACCACAAGTGTCGCTACCATCTGTCACCATACACTATTATACCATTGACTCTATTCCCTATGCTGTACCTTTTATTCCCCTTATTCATTCCATAATTGGAAGTCTGTATCACCCACTCCCCTTCACTCATTTTGCCCATCTCCCCATTCCTTTTCCCTCTGGCAAACATTGGTTTATTCTTTGTATTTACAGGTCTGTTTCTGCTTTTTGTTTGTTCATTTATTTCTTAGATTCCACATATAAGTAACATCACATGGTATTTGTCTTTCTCTGTTTGACTTATTTCACTTAGAATAATACTCTCTAGGTCCATCCATATTGTCTGATAGCAAGATCTCATTTGTTTTCATGATTGAGTAATATTTCACTTTGTGTCTGTGTGTGTATGTTTGTGTGCACGTGCTCATGTGTGAGAGAGAGAGGGAGATAAAAGGGTGTGTGTGTGTATGACCTCTTCATTCATCTATTGGTGGACACTTAGGTGACATCCATTATTTTGGTTATTATACATAATGCTGCAATAGCATAAGGGTGAATATATTTCTTGAAATTAATATTTTTGTTTTCTTTGGATAAGTACCCAGTAGTGGAATTATTGGATCATATAATGTTTATATTTTTAATTTTTTTGAGGAACCATTATATTGTTTTCCATAGTGGCTGCACCAATTTACATTTCCACTAATAGTACATGAATGATCCCTTTCCTCTACATAGTTGCTAACACTTGTTATTGTCTTTTCCTTACTAGCCATTTGGAATGATGTGAGGTGATAACTCATTGTGATTTTGATTTATATTTTTTCTGATGATTAATGATATTGAGCACCTTTTCATGCGTCTGTTGGCCGTATGTGTTTTCTTTGGAAAAATTTCCATTCAGATTCTCTGCCAGTTTTTTAACTGGATTATCTATGTTTTTTGTTTTTTGGTTTTTTTTTTGATGTTGAGTTGTATAAGTTCTTTTTTGTATTTTGGATATAAACTGCTTATCATATATATAATTTACAAATATTTTCTCCCATTTAGTAGGTTATCTTTTCATTTGGTTGATGATTTCTTTTGTTCTGTGAAAGCTTTTTACTTAAATGTAGTCACAATGTGTATTTTAGCTTTTGTTTTCCATGCCTGAGAAGACATATCTAGAAAAAGGTTTCTAAGGCCAATGCCAAACAGATTACTGCCTATATTTTCTTTTAGGAATTTTATGGTTTCAGGTCTCATATTTAATTATTTAATCCATTTTGAGTTTATTTTCCTGTATTATTTAAGAAAGTGGTCCAGTTCCTTTCTTTTGCATGTAGCTGTTCAGTTTTCCCAACACCATTTGTTGAAGAGACTCTTTACTCCATTGTATATTTCTCTTCATTGTTTTAGATTGATCATATAAGCATGGGTTTATTTCTGGGCTTTCTTTTCTGTTCCACTGATCTACGTATCTATTTTTGTGCTGATACCATACTGTTTTGATTACTACATATTTGTAGTATATCTTGAAATCTGGGATTGCAATGCTTCCAAATTTGTTCTTCTTTATCAAGACTTCTTTGGCTATTCGGATTCTTTTGTGGTTTCATACAAATTTGGGATTATTTGTTTGAGTTCTTTGAAAAGTTCTGTAGATATTTTCATAGATAGGGCATTGAATCTTTAGGTTTCTTTTGGTAGTATGAACATTTTAAGAATATTAATTCTTCCAATAAATGAACTTGGAATATCTTTTCATTTGTGTTGTGATTAATATATTTCACTAATTTTTATACTATAAGTAGTTTTCTTTGCATTTATCCTTCTTGAGGTAGAACATTCTGAATCTGTAGCTTGATATTTTCTCTCAATTTTTGAAATTTGTAGGTATTCTGAAAGGATTGTTTCTGCTCAAATTTCTATTGTTCTCCTTTTGTGATGCCAATAACATGTATGTCAAAATTCTTCTCCATGTCCTATATGTTTCTTGTATTTTTTTCTGTGATTTTGTTTCATAATATAGTTTTTCTTTAATCCTCATACATGTTTCAGTGTTTCTTCTCCCTTCATCTCTAATATGCTATTAAACCCATCCCTTAAGTCTAGTTTTATTTTTTTTAAGATTTCTCTTATTTATTCATGAAAGACACAGGGAGAGAGGCAGAGACATAGCCAGAGGGAGAAACAGGATCCCTGTAGGAAGCCTGATGCAGGACTTGATCCTGGGACTCTGGGATCATGCTCTGAGCCAAAGGCAGATGCTCAACCACTGAGCCACCCAGGCATCACAGTCTAGTTTTATTTTTAATTTTTAAAAAGATTTTATTTATTCATCAAAGACTTAGAGAGAGGCAGAGACATAGGCAGAGGGAGAAGCAGGCTCCTTGTGAGGAACCCAATGTGGGACTCAATCCCAGGACCGTGGGATCATGCCCTGAGCTGAAGACAGTCGCTCAACCATTGAGATACCCAGGCATCCCTAAGACTAGTTTTAATTATTATAGTTTTTTATTCTAGAATTCCTATTTGATTTTTTTTGTTTCAAATTCTTAGTTCTCTGCTAAATTCTTTACCTTGTCACTGATTAAATTGTTGATCATTGTTTTCTTTTAAGTTTCATATGTAAAAACTACAATTTACAGACTTTACATGAGTTTGATTATATAGTCTATTTTTCTTCTTTTTAGTAAAAAAAAAATTTATATGTTTTAGATTTAGTTGAGTGCTGACTATTGTCATGAAAAGGAATTGAGAGGGGTCCCTGGGTGGCTCAGTGGTTTAGTGCCTGCCTTCAGCCCAGGGAATAATCCTGGAGTCCTGGGATCGAGTCCCATGTTGGGCTCCTTGCATGGAGCCTGCTTCTCTCTCTGCCTCTCTCTCTCTCTCTCTCTCTCTCTCTCTCTGTGTGTGTGTCTCTCATGAATAAATAAATAAAATCTTTAAAAAAGAAAAAAAAAGAAAAGTAATTGAGATTATTTGAGGCTCCATCTATGGTATTCTGTAAGGGCAGCCTGAATAGACTGAGACAATCTTGATACTAATTATAAATATTTCATAACACATTTAAGAAAAAAAATATTTTAACATTTATATGTATGCCATCACTTTGGTATATGAATTTCCACTCAAAATTAATTGCCATAATTATATATTATAGATTAATTCAACTGCAGATATCCCCAGAAATCTTTGCTGTAGACAGAAACATTAATTTGCTTTTAGCTACCATACTATGAAATAATAGATAATAATTTTTCATAAACTATGGCCACTAAGAATAATACTTTTTTTTCTTGTTTTCTTTTGCTATTCTGAGAACCAATTGGAATTGTTTTCAATGTTCGTGCTTTCCTAAATTAAGATACTTGCTGGACTATCACAATTTAAATACTAGGGGGTTATTCATTTATGGGTTGACTTATTGATATATTTACTCATTCAACATTTACTGAGCATCAATTTTGTGTTAGGCACATTGCTAGGGTGCTGTATATATAGAAGAGAGTGAAGAACTAAAGTGCAACAGTTAATACCACAATTGAGAAATGTGCATAGTACAAAGGAGCAATGGAAAAGAAACTAACTCTGCCTAGGAAAGTCAAGGAAGGATTCACAGAGAATAGTTAGCCTTTTAACTAAACTTTTAAAAATCCTTTGGAATTTTCAAGTCTGATGCACCCTATAACTCATACAAAATGGTTGCCAAATTATGCCTTGAGAGAGAGATTGAAGAGATTATTAGGTGCTTAGGATATGAAAAGTGTCCAGAGCTGAAGAGAGAATAATAACACTGAAGGATTCTGATCAACTCAGCATGATCGGAACTTGGGAGTGGGATAATGATGATGGTCGTAAGCAGAAAGATGGTGAAATGTAAGCTTGGAGAGAAAAGCATGAATATGGTGGCTTTTAAAGGCCATGGTCATAAATTTAGTCTTCATTTTTTAGGAAATGGATACTCAAAACATTTTAAGCAGAGGATAGGACATGATCATATTTACATTACAGAAAGATAATTCTTGTTGCATCATAGAAAATGGTTTGGAGAGGGGCAAGACTTAGAGGCATGGAACCAGTGAGGAGACTGTTGCAGCAATTTAAGTGAGAGCAAGTTTTGAGAAAGGTAGGACGAGTGGCAAAAGGGAGATGATCAACTAACTTCTATCTTTATTTCAATATTACCTCTGCTTCTTTCCAAGCATCTTTTTCTTTTCCCATTCATAACCAGAATCCTTGAGGCTACTTCCTCTCTAGTTTTTGAAAAGAGTGTTTAACTGGCAACTATGTTTCTTTTTACTCTCTCAAAATAATTCCTATCATGACACTTTTCAAATACTTAATTTCACTGAAGAAAAGATTCTTGTTTAAATTTTGGTAAATTTTAAATATTTAAATGTTAACTCACATTTGAACAGCACAGATTTTACAAAGAGTTTTACAAAGTGGATGCCTCATAAATATATTCAGACCATGATGAGCCTTAATTTTGTTAATATATTTTTATTTTTTAAAAAGAGTTTATTTATTTGAGAGAGAAAGAAAGTGTGAGCATGAACAGGGGGAGGGACAGAGGAAGAGGGAGAAGCAGACTCCCTGCTGAGTACAGAGCCTGATACAAAGCCTATGTGGAGGCAAGATGGAGATGAGTGCAGAGCTTGACTCCAGAACCCTGGGATCCTGACCTAAGCCAAAGTCAGACATTTAACTGACTGAACCATCCAGGCACCATCCAGGCCAAAATATATTAATATATTTTAAATCCTGCAATATGAACAGTTTTTCTCTCGTATCTATGCATATATTTCACATGAAAGACATTCCAAATTCATCTTAAAATATGAACCACAGAAATAATTTAGTGAAAAAAAATCAAATTATATTCAGAAGGGAAATATTAAATGACCCAAAGACAAAGAAGGCCTTCATATTGGGCAGCCCGGGTGGTTCAGCAGTTTAGCGCTGCCTTCGGCCCAGGGCGTGATCCTGGAGACTCGGAATCGAGTCCCATGTCTGGCTCACTGCATGGAGCCTGCTTCTCCCTCTGCTTGTGTCTTTGCCTCTCTCTCTCTCTCTCTCTCTCTCTCATGAATAAATAAATAAATAAATAATCTTTTTAAAAAAGCCTTCATATTTAAAAATGTCATTTATCAACTCATTAATTACAATAATAACATACTTGTAAAGGACTTTTAATTTAAAACGGTTTCACATTAATTTTGTAATTTTAATTAAAAGAAAAACACTTGTAAAAATTTAGTCAGTAATAGGACTACAAATCTTAATATGGAGTTAATACCCATTATTTCTAGGATTGTTTAATTATAAGGGAGTTACTTGCTGAGCACCTATATGTATTCGTGATTATTCTAAATGCACTGGCAAATAGTAATGGGTTTGTATAAAGTCTCCCCCTTGATTATGTTATAGTTCTCTCTATTTTCCAACTGGGGAAAGACAAATGGTTGAATAAAAATATAACCTTGTGTTAGCAAGAACAATAGTCTAAATATCTAGAGACACAGTTTTTATTAAGTTTGGGATTTTGAGTTTAGAAAAAGTCTGGATTTATATTACAGATTTTCATTTCTAAGCAATGCCTAGGGAAAAAAATCCCTCCCTAATTTTAAGAGAACTGCTTTAATTCTCATATATTAATTCTCATATATAATATTGCCAAGAGAGAATTTTAATACATTATGTTATATGTGACAATGCATTTTATTTCTAAAGCGATAGCATATTGTTATGCTTAGTGGAAATAACTTTAATATTTAAAACATCTTGTTTTGTTCAGTAACTGATTAATCAGGTATAATTTTCTTATGGCCTTTTATTGCATTAATTCTGGCCATACTTTTGTTTCTTATTACATATTTCTACTGCCAAATGATTACAAAAATGCAAAAAGTTTTAAAAAGTCAGTTGTATTCAATGCCTTCCAATTTTCTATTCTTATATTTTTACTTTAAACAATACATATTCCACTGAGGAGTGAAAGGATTTGTGAGCATCTGGGTCCTTGTCTGCTGCCACCTGTGACAACCTGCATTAATCTTTAAATCCTTTCCCTCTTTCCTGAAAAACACTGACAAAGTTAATCAATTACAAAGTCAATTAGAGTTTATTTTCCCTAAAGTGGCTCATCATCTTCAGCAATTCTCTGTACCATTGGAAGATACAGTTTAGAAAGGATGATTGCAGTGATGCTTATCAAAGTAATTGAAAAATGAGGGAGTATTTTAGATTTAATCATTTTTTGAGTTCCAACTCTGGAGTATGTTATGAATTAAACTCTGTAATACAAAAGATATGCTGAAGTCTTAACCTCCAGTACTCTAAAGGTGATCTTACTTGGAAATAGGGCCTTTACTGATATAATCAATTAAAGATTAGGTCATTAGGATGGGCCCTAATTCAAAATGATTGATGTTCTTATAAGAAAAAAAAGACATGGAGACTATACAGAGAGAATTCCATATGAAAAACAGAAGCATAAATGAGAATAATACAGCTGAAAGAGGGACGCCTGGGTGGCTCAGCGGTTGAGCGCCTGCCTTGGGCCCAGGCCGTGATCCTGGAGTCCCTGGATCGAGTCCCATGTCGGGTTCCCTGCATGGAGCCTGCTTCCCCTCTGCCTGTGTCTCTGCCTCTCTTTCTCTGTCTCTCTCTGTCTCTCATGAATAAATAAATAAAATTTAAAAAAAATACAGCTGAAAGATAAAGAATGCTAAGGGTTTCTGGTCACTGGCAGAAGACAAGAATTCTACCCAGAGTCACACAGGGAAAATGGTCCTGTTGACTCCTTTGTTTCAGATTTACAAGCCTCTACAACACTAAGAGGATGAAGTTCTGCTGTTTTAGGCCAACTAGTTTGTGTACTTTATTATAGTCATCATAGGAACTAATATAGAATGTAAACATTTTTTTTTTCATGAGAATAAAGAACATGTAGGCATGTGACTACAAGGTACAGTATTGAATGAAGCTAAGAGGCCAAATGTCAGTAACCCTGTGCTTCTATAAAATGATCTGATTCAAGTAAAGGAGTGATTTCTGTTTTCTAATTAGCTGCAAGGAGGTGGATAATCCTTGTTTTTTTCTAACTCATTTTTCTTAAACTTTTAAGTTTAAGGACTAAATGATGTGTCTAAGTAGATTTATGTGCAGTTGAAATATTTGGATACTAATGTATTTCTTTGGATTTCAGAAAGAAAGAGACTAACGAGTTTAGCAAAAAGGTACATCTGATCCCACTCTGAAATGTAAGATAATGATTAAAGAAGGATAAATGTTCTCAAAAATGGAGTTATGACTATGATTATGAATAATAATATGAAGGAAGAAAAGATTAAAGCACCCAAAGCAATCAGTGAAAACTACAAATGAAGCTTTTTGTGAACCTAGATTTGTAAAGATTTCTGATTGTATCAAAAGAGGCTATGAGAAGAGGTTTTATGCAGGTAATGGCCAAAATGAACTGAGGTTTGAGGTTGATGGTAATATTGATGAGTGACAACAAAGAACAAAAAAATAATATTGTTAAAAGCTTTGTACTTCTCTTTCAGAATTTGTGATCATTACAGAACATTTTTAAATGTCATTAAAAGAATTCTAAAGAGGCTCTCTGCTCCTCCCCATTCGACAGACAGCCGCATCTTCTGGTGCAGTGCCAGCCGCATCCCTGAGACACGATGGTGAAGGTCGTCGGAGTGAATGGATTTGGCCATATTGGGCGCCTGGTCACCAGGGCTGCTTTTGACTCTGGCAAAGTGGATATTGTCGCCATCAATGACCTCTTCATTGACCTCAACTACATGGTGTACATGTTCCAGTATGGTTCTACCCACGGCAAATTCCATGGCACAGTCAAGGCTGAGAATGGGAAACTTTTCATCAGTGGGAAGTCCATCTCTATCCTCCAGGAGGGAGATCCCGCCAACATCAAATGGGGTGATGCTGGTGCTGAGTATGTTGTGGAGTCCACTGGGGTCTTCACCACCATGGAGAAAGCTGGGGCTCACTTGAAGGGCGGGGCCAAGATGGTCATCATCTCTGCTCCTTCTGCTGATGCCCCCATGTTTGTAATGGGCATGAACCACAAGAAGTATGACAACTCCCTCAAGATTGTCAGCAATGCCTCCTGCACCACCAAATGCTTGACTCCTCTGGCCAAAGTCATCCATGACCACTTCGCCATCGTGGAGGGCCTCATGACCACCGTCCATGCCATCACTGCCACCCAGAGGACTGTGGACGGCCCCTCTGGGAAGCTGTGGCATGACTACTGAGGGGCTGCCCAGAACATCATCCCTGCTTCCACTGGTGCCACCAAGGCTGTGGCAAGGTCATCCCTGAGCTGAACGGGAAGCTCACTGGCATGGCCTTCCATGTCCCCACCCCCAACGTGTCAGTTGTGGATCTGAACTGTTGCCTGGAGAAAGCTGCCAAATATGATGACATCAAGAAGGTGGTGAAGCAGGCATTGGAGGGCCCCTTCAAGGGCATCCTGGACTACACTGAGGACCAGGTTGTCTCCTGTGACTTCAACAGTGACACCCACTCTTCCACCTTAAACACTGGGGCTGGCATTGCCCTCAATGACCACTTCATCAAACTCATTTCCTGGTATGACAATGAATTTGGCTACAGCAACCGGGTGGTGGACCTCATGGTACACGTGGCCTCCAAGGAATAAGAGCCTCCTGGACCACCAGCCCCAGCAAGAATAAGAGGAAGAGAGAGGCCCTCAGCTGCTGGGGAGTCCCTGCCTCAACTTGATCCCCCAAAACACTTGGAATCTCCTGACCTCCAATTTACATCCCAGACTCTGAGGAAGGGGAGGTGCTTGGGGAGCCCTACCTTGTTATGTACCATCAATAAAATATACTGTACCCAGCTAAAAAAAAAAAAATCGAAAGAAACATGAATGTATTAAGGTGAGAAAGAAGTTCTACCTGCCCTGAACAAATTTATCAGTGGAATTTCAAACTTCAATGTTTGTATATCAGGGATCATGGGGAAATATATAGATGTTGCCGAGTGTTATAGTTGATGAAAGCAGTTAGCCTAGAAAACAGAACGGAGGCATAATAGCTTTTTAAAACCTTAGAATTTGGAGATTTAGAAAGATGGTAGAGTAGAAAAGCTCCAGAAATGTATTTTCCTATAGAAATGAAATTTAAAAAAAAAAAACCCCAAATACTGGCTAAAATAACTTTATGGGAGCTCTGACAAACAAAGGATTATCAGATACATATGATTTTATATGATATCAGATAAATGATTTGCAAATATTTTTTTCCTATTCTATAAGTTGTTTAACTTTTGTGATAGTATCATTTGATGCACAAAGGTTTTTCATTTTAATGAAGCCCGATTTACCATTTTTGGGCAGGTTACATGTGCTATAGGTATCATGTCTAAGAAATTACTGCCCAATCAAAGATCACAAAGACTTAACAACTATTTTTCTTCTAAAAAGTTTATAGATTTAGCTTTTACTTTTTTTTTTATTTATGATAGTTACAGAGAGAGAGAGGGAGGCAGAGACACAGGCAGAGGGAGAAGCAGGCTCCATGCACCGGGAGCCTGATGTGGGATTCGATCCCGGGTCTCTGGGATCACGCCCTGGGCCAAAGGCAGGCGCCAAACCGCTGCGCCACCCAGGGATCCCTAGCTTTTACATTTAAAGCTGTATATAAGCTTAAGTTAATTTTGAATCTGGTTGTAAGGTAGGAGTTTAACTCCCTTGATTTGTATACAGACATCCAGTTGTCCCAGAACCTTTGTTGAAAAGACTATTCTTTATCCATTCATCTTAATACCATTGTCAAAAATCAATTGACCATAAATGTTAATTTCTAGATCTTCCAGTATTCCATATATTTATCATTATGCCAGTAAAACAGTCATAAGCACTGTAACTTTGTAGTAAGTTTTAAAATTAGGAAGTATGAGGCTTTCAATTTTGTTCTGCCTTTTCAGGGTTGTCTTTGCTATTCTAAGAGTCTTGAATTTTCATATGACTTTTAGAATCAGTATGTCAACTTTTGCAAAGCACAGCTATGATTTTCATAAAAATAGCATTCAATCTATTGGTCACTTTTAGGATTCTTGCCATTTTAACAATATTAAGTATTCCAATCTGCAATCACAGGATTTCTTGCCATTTATTTAGGTTTTGAAAAAATTTCATTCAATGATACTTTCTAGTTCTCAAATTTTGCATTTCTTTGTTCATATTTATTCCTACGTGTTTTTTACTCTTTTTCATACTATTGAAAATAGATATTTATTCATTTATTTATTTTTAAAAGACTTTATTTATTCATGAGAGACACACAGAGAGAGGCAGAGACATAGGCAGAGGGAGAAGCAGGCTCCTTGCAGGGAGCCTGATGTGGGACTCAATCCCAGGACCCTGGGATTACTACCTGAGCCAGAGGCAGATGCTCAACCACTGAGCCACCCACGTACCCCTGAAAATAGATTTTAAATTAATTTTCTGATGGTTACTTCCTAGTATATAGAAACACAATTGATTTGGGTATATTGATCTTATATTCTGCAATGTTACTGAAGCCATTTAAAAGCCCTAATACTTTTTTTGTGAATATCTTGGGTTTTCTATCTACCAGATCATGTCATCTGTGATAGACACAATTTTAATTCTTCCTTTCCGATCTCTATGTTTTTTTTTATTTTTTTATTTTTTTTATTTTTATTTTTTTAATTTATTTTTTATTGGTGTTCAATTTACTAACATACAGAATAACCCCCAGTGCCCGTCACCCATTCACTCCCACCCCCCGCCCTCCTCCCCTTCCACCACCCCTAGTTCGTTTCCCAGAGTTAGCAGTCTTTACGTTCTGTCTCCCTTTCTGATATTTCCCACACATTTCTTCCCCCTTCCCTTATATTCCCTTTCACTATTATTTATATTCCCCAAATGAATGAGAACATATAACAATGAGATACCACCTCACACCAGTGAGAATGGGGAAAATTAACAAGGCAGGAAACAACAAATGTTGGAGAGGATGCAGAGAAAAGGGAACCCTCATACACTGTTGGTGGGAATGTGAACTGGTGCAGCCACTCTGGAAAACTGTGTGGAGGTTCCTCAAACAGTTAAAAATAGACCTGCCCTACGACCCAGCAATTACACTGTTGGGGATTTACCCCAAAGATACAAATGCAATGAAACGCCGGGACACCTGCACCCCGATGTTTCTAGCAGCAATGGCCACGATAGCCAAACTGTGGAAGGAGCCTCGGTGTCCAACGGAAGATGAGTGGATAAAGAAGATGTGGTCTGTGTATACAATGGAATATTACTCAGCTATTAGAAATGACAAATACCCACCATTTGCTTCAACGTGGATGGAACTGGAGGGTATTATGCTGAGTGAAGTAAGCCAGTCGGAGAAGGACAAACATTATATGGTCTATGTTTTTTTTATAAATTTATCTTTTATTGGTGTTCAATTTGCCAACATATAGAATAACACCCAGTGCTCATTCCATCAGTGCCCTTCACCCAGTCACCCCCAGCCCCCGCCCACCTCCCCTTCCACCATCCCTAGTTCGTTTCCCAGAGTTAGGAGCCGATCTCTATGCTTTTTGTTTATTTTTCTCACCTAATTGCTCTGGATAGAACCTCCTGTACAATGTAGAAAGAAATGGCAAGAGCAGACCTCCTTGTCTTGTTTCTAATCATAAAGTTAAATATTATCTTTCAGCAAAAACACGTGATGTTACATATGCAATTTTTAAAAATGCCATTTTCTTTTTAAAGATTTCATTCATTTATTCATGAGACAGAGAAAGAGACAGAGAGGCAGAGACACAGGCAGAGGGAGAAGGAGGCTCCATGCAGGGAGCCTGACATAGGACTCGATCCCGGGCCTCCAGGATCACACCTTGGGCTGAAGGCAGCACTAAACCGCTGAGCCACCCAGGCTGCCCTAAAGGTGCCATTTTCAATTTGAGGCAGTACTTTTCAGTTTCCAATTTATTCGTTTGTTTTTATCATGAAAGAGTGTGAGATTTATCAAATTCTTTTTCTCTGCATCTATTAATTAGATTATATTTTCCCATTTTCTATTAAAATGGTATATTATGATTTTCATATATTAAATTGGCCTTGCATTCCTGAGATAAATTCCGTTTGGTCATGATGTATGATCCTTTTAATGATGTATAAGTCCACTGTTAGATTCAGTTTGCTAGTATCATCTTGAAGATTTTAGATCTATATTGATAAGGAACTTGGTTTATAGTTTTCTTACGGTATTTTTATCTGATGTTGATCTCAGGGTAATGTTGGCCTTGTAGAATGAGCTGGTAAATATTTCTTCTTTTGTTTTTTTGGAAGAGTATCACAAGGATTGGTGTTAAATCTTCTTTAAATGGTAGAATTATATAGGGAAGCCATCTGGTTCTAAGCTTTTTTGAAGGTTAGGAAATTTTTTGATAACTAATTTAAGCTCTTTACTTGGTATAGATCTTTTTAGATTCTTCTTGATGTAGTTTCAGAAGTTCTGCACTTCTAGGGATTTGCCCATTTCATCTAAGTTGTGTAATTTGTTGGTATGTCATTATTCACATTATTTCCTTATAACCTTTTTCCCCTGTATGAATGACTGTAAAACCCCTGCTTTCATTCTTGATTCTACTTGATTCTAGTAACTCAGTGTTCTCTCTTTTTTTCTTGGTCAGTCTGAGCTATAGGTTTCCTAAATCTGTTGGTCTCTTCAAAGGACCATGTTTCCAGTTATTTTTCTCTATTGTTTTTCTTTTCTTTATCTCATTTATTTACACTCTAATTTTTATTATATATTTTCCCTACTTCCTCTGTGTTTAATTACGTCTTTACTTTCTGGTGTTAAGGTGGGAAGTAAAGTTATTGATTTGAGATCTTTCTTTCTTTCTTTCTTTCTTTCTTTCTTTCTTTCTTTCTTTCTTTCTTTCTTTCTTTTTAGAGAGATAAAGAGGGTGAGTGAAGTGCCAGAGGGAGAGGGAGAGAGAGAATCTTAGCAAGCTCTATGCCCAGTGCACAGCCTGTTGCAAGGTTTGATCTCACAACCCTGAAATCATGACCTGAGCCAAAATCAAGAGTTGGATACTTAACCAACTAAGCCAACTAGGTGCCCCTTTTCTTTTTTAATTTGTTTTTAGCTAAAGATTTTCCTCTAAGTGATGCTGTTACTGTCTCCCATACATTTTATGTTTCATGTTTGTTTTCACTTACCACAAAATGTTTTCTAACATCCCTTGTGATTTTAATTTGACCCATTGGTTATATGGGAGGATATTGCTTAATCTCTACCTATTTGTGAATTTACCAAATTTCCTTTTTTTGATTACTTATTTAATTCCATTTTCATCTATAATGTGTATGCTTTCATTTATTTTAAATTTATTGAAAAATATTTCATGGTCTTATATATGTGATCTATTCTTGAGAATGTTCTGTGTGTACTTGATAAAAATATATATTTTGCCATTTTAAGTTGGAGTGTTCTATAGATGTCTATTAGGCCCAGTTTATAGCTTTGTTCAAATGTTTATTTCCTCATTGCTTTTCTGTCTAGTTCTGTCCATTATGATAAGTGGGGATATTGAAATGTCCAACTATTATGGAAAATTCTCTATCCCCCACATTGAAATCTGTCAGTTTTTATTTTGTGCATTATAGGGCTCTTTATTTAGATCATACATGTTTATAATTACTATATCTTCTTGCTGATCTGACTCTTTTATCATTATAAAGGGTTTCTCATTGTCTCTAATAATTTTTGTCTTAAAGTGTATTTTATTTGACATTAGTCTAGGCATTTCCAGGTCTCTTTTGGCTACTGTCTCCATGGTATATAATTTTCCCTGTCTTTAATTTCAACCTATTTTGTCTTTTAGTCTAAAGTCTATTTCTTATAGAAGACATAGAATTCATTTTTTATTACACTCTTCCAAACTATGCCTTTATATGAAATGTTTAACTCATTTACAACTGATGTAATTACTGATAAATAGGATTTACATCTTCTATTCTGCTATTTGTTTTCTACATCTTATATCTTTTTGCTCTTCTTCCATTATTGTCTCCTACTCTGTTAAATAACACTTAAAAAAAGATTTATTCATTTTTATTTTAGAGAGAGAGTGTGTGAGCAAGTGAAAGGGGCAGAAAGCGAGGGAGAGAGAGAATCTTCAAGCTGACTTCCTGCTGAGCACGGAGCCCGACCTGGGGCTTGATCCCAGGATCCTGAGATCATGACCTGAGCTGAAATCAAGAGTCAGACACTTAACCAACTGAGCCAGTCACCTCTAAATAATACTTTATAATGCATTAATTCCCTTGCTGGTTTTAGTATATATTTAAAATTTATTTTTGTAATTACTTTGTGCATTATAATAAACAACTAATAATAATCTGTGTTAGATTAGTACCAATTTAAATTAAGTAATATAAATAACTGTTTCTTCTATATATCTTCATCCTACTTCCCTTCCTGTGTTATTGCTCACAGAAACCAATTATTTATATACTCTATGTCCATCAACATACATTTGCTAAGTATTGCTTTATTCAGTTGTCTTTTATATCGATAAAAAAAGAAAAATGTTACAAGCAAAAATGTATTTATATTGTCCCTTACTTTTATTTAGTAGTTACCTTTACCAGTGTTCCTCACTTATTCATGTGGATTCAGGTTATTGTCCAATATCCTTTCATTTCATCCTGATTTGAATTACTGTCTGAGTTCACTTGCTTTCAGCCTGAAGAACTTCCTTTAATATTCCTGTAGAACTGGTCTGCTAGCAATGATTTTTTTCTGGGAATGTTTTAAGTTCTCCTTTATTTTTTGAAGTATAGTTTTGCTAAATATAGAATCCATGATTTATAATCTTTTTCTCTTAGCATCTTAAGCACACTTTTGCCTCTGTTCCATGGATTCTGATAACAAAACAGCTGTTAATTTTACTGAGGATTCCTTGTACATAATGAATCTCCTTTCTATTTCTTCTTTCATGTTTCTCCCTTTATCTCTGGAATTTGACTGTTTGACTATGGTGTGTCTGTAGATTTCTTTGAGTTTATCCTACTTGCTGTTTGTTGGGTTTTTTGATGAGTTTACTAACATTTTTCATTAAATTTAAGAAGATTTTGGCTAATATTTATTGTAATAGTCTTTGTGATCATTTTCCTCTGTTTTTTTTTTTCCCCTTGGGAATCCTATTTTGTACGACTTGTCCTTAATGGTGTCCCACAGATCTCTGAGCTTCTATTCATTTTTCTTCATTCATTCTTTCTGTTTCCTTAATTGGATACTTTAAATTGGCCTTTTTTCAAGTTTGCTTTTTCCTTTTTGTGCTTGTTCAAATCTGTTATTCAACACCTCTAGTGAATTTCACAAATGTGAAGAAATTCTATTTTTCTTAATAATTTATTTTTATTGATATTCTCAATTTGGTGAGATATTATTCTCACATTTATTATTAGTTTTTTAAACATGGTTTCCTTTAGTTCTTTGGACATACTTAAAATACCCAATTTAGAGTCTTTGTACAACATCTGGGTATTCTCAGGGAGAATTTCTATTAATTGCTTTTTATCCTTTGTGTGGGCCATACTTTCTTATTTCTTTGCTCATTTCATAATTTGTTTTGAAAACTGAATCTTTCAAATGATATAGAAACTTTGGTAATCAGATTATCCTCCCTATCCAGGATTTGTTGCTACTGCTGTGTGTTGTTTTTTTCTTTTATTTGTTGCTTAGTTACTTTTCTAAACTAATTCCATGAAGCCTTTGTTGTGTGTAGCTACTGAGGGTTCTTCTCAATTAATGTAGTGGTTATGTGGAATCAGTAATTCTCCTAGTCTTTTCCACAGAGCTCTTTGTGCCTGGTCAGGCCCACATTTAACACTCAGCCAGGTAATTGAAAACTTCAATTTATTGGATTCCTCCAAAATTCATATTTTACTTCTTGCTTGTGCAAAGTCTCAAAGTTAGCCAGAGGTGAGTGCTTAAGGCCTTCGCATATCTTTCTTGGACCTTCACACAGCTCTAGACACGTGCACAACTATACACATGAGCATCTATATTCCAGGAATGCCTCTGAGCTTTTCAAAGCCTCCCTGGATATCTTAATTTTAAGATTTTTAAAAAAGCTTTCTGGAAACTACAAGTTAATCAATTTACTCTAATATTTCTCTCTCCTTTCCCCCTTTTTTCCCCTTCTCTTTCTTTTCTTTTCTTTTCTTTTCTTTTCTTTTCTTTTCTTTTCTTTCTTACTTTCTTTCCTTTTTTTTCTTTCATTTTTGACATATACCTTGAGGGAGAGAAGCCTTTTCATGCTGGGCAAGTTCCACATCAAGTCAAATAAAAACAGACTTCAAAGTAGGATTTTTCAGGAAACTACCGGACAGGTCAAATAATGACATTTCTCTAGGAATGAGGCTTTGAAGGGGCTCCAGCCCCATTTTCCTACCTCTAGGAGTTGGAAAGCCCCATTGTGCCACCTCCAGTGGCTGTGTGGCTGTTTGTTTTCAACATGGTTGAGGCCGTTGGCTTTTAGAGTTACTATAGGACTGGAGGGAATAAAAAGATGGTAATAAGGAAAGTTAAAACTCACAAAAATTACTCTTTTTCCTGAGACTTTGCTTTTTGTTTGTTTTTTCCTTGAATAAACATTCTTCAGATTGTTGCAAGATTTTGGTGAATTTCCATAATTCTGACACATTTGAGTCTGTGTATTTTTGCCTGCTTTTTTCTTTTTTTTTTTTTGTATTTTTTTTTATTGGAGCTCGATATGCCAACATATAACATAACACTCAGTGTTCATCCCGTCAAGTGTCGCCCTCAGTGCTCATCACCCAGTCACCTCATCCCCCAGCCCACCTCCCTTTCCACCACCCCTTGTTGGTTTCCCAGAGTTAGGAGTCTCTCATGTTTTGTCTCCCTCTCTGATATTTCCCACTCATTTTCTCTCCTTTCCCCTTTAATCCCTTTCACTATTTTTATATTCCCCAAATGAATGAGACCATATAATGTTTGTCCTTCTCCGATTGACTTACTTCACTCAGCATAATACCCTCCAGTTCCATCCACATTGAAGCAAATGGTGGCTATTTGTCATTTCTAATGGCTGAGTAATATTCCATTGTATATATAGACCACAACTTCCTTATCCATTCATCTTTCCATGGACACTGAGGCTCCTTCCACAGTTTGGCTATTGTGGCCATTGCTGCTATAAACATTGGGGTGCAGGTGTCTTGGTCTTTCACTGCATCCATATCTTTGGGGGAAATCCCAGGTAGTGCAATTGCTGGGTCGAAGGGTAGCTCTGTTTTTAACTCATTGAGGAACCTCCACACAGTTTTCCAGAGTGGCTATACCAGTTCACAATCCCACCAAGAGTGCAAGAGGGTTCCCCTTTCTCCACATCCTCTCCAACATTTGTTGTTTCCTGCCTTGTTAATTTTCACCATTCTCACTGGTGTGAGGTGGTATCTCATTGTGCTTTTGGTTTGTATTTCCCTGATGGCAAGTGATGCAGAGCATTTTCTCATGTGCTTGCTGGCCATGTCTATGTCTTCTTTGGTGAAATTTCTGTTCATGTCTTTTGCCCATTTCATGATTGGATTGTTTGCTTCTTTGCTGTTGAGTTTAATAAGTTCTTTATAGATCTTGGATACTAGCCCATGATCTGATAGGTCATTTGCAAATATCTTCTCCCATTCTGTAGGTTGTCTTTGAGTTTTGTTGACTGTTTCTTTTGCTGTGCAGAAGCTTTTTATCTTGATTGAGTCCCAATGATTTATTTTTGCTTTTGTTTCCCTTGCCTTCATAGATGTACCTTGCAAGAAGTTACTGTGCCAAATTCAAAAAGGGTGTTGCCTGTGTTCTTCTCTAGGATTTTGATGGATTCTTGTCTCACATTTAGATCTTTCATCCATTTTTAGTTTATTTTTGTGTATGGTGCAAGAGAATGGTCTAGTTTCATTCTTCTGCATGTGGATGTCCAATTTTCCCAGCACCATTTATTGAAGAGACTGTCCTTTTTTCCAGTGGATAGTCTTTCCTGCTTTGTCAAATATTAGTTGACCATAGAATGCATTTCTGGGTTCTCTATTCTGTTCCATTGATCTATGTGTCTGTTTTTGTGCCAGTACCATACTGTCTTGATAATCACAGCTTTGTAGTACAACTTGAAATCCTTGCCTGTTTTTTCATTGCTTTCATGAAGAAGAGAATTTTCAAAGGTTCTTCTTCTACCATTTTTGGTGACCTTCTTCTTTCTGGTTTTGTATGTAATTTTTTTTTATTACAACACAGCCATGCCTATTTATTTAGATATTGTCTGTGTATTATTTCACATTATAATGGCAGACCTAAGGAGTCATGAGAGAGACTGTAAGGCTTACAAAGTCAAAAGTAATTTATTGTCTGGCTTTTTACAGAACAAGTTTGCTTATAAGGCATTTTTATATTATGTTGGAGGTTAAACTAATTCAGTTATTTCTAACGTGTATTTCCATCAGAATCAAAACTGTGGGGGCAGCCCCAGTGGCCCAGCGGTTTAGCACCACCTTCAGCCCAGGGCTTGATCCTGGAAACCTGGGATCTAGTCCCACTCGGACTCCCTGCTTGGGGCCTCCTTTTCTCTCTGCCTGTGTCTCTGCCTCTGTGTGTGTGTGTGTGTGTGTGTGTCTCTCATGAATAAATAAATAAAATCTTTAAAAAAAACTGTGATGCTGGTTTAAAATTGAGACAAAAGGCCTTACACCCAGAAAGTCTGGATATAGAGTACAACCAGCAAGTCTATGTTTTAAAAAAATTAAATCAGAAATTCTGCTGAAGACAGTCTTCTCACTGGGAATAACTTAACTGTTTTTCAGTGTCCTTTCTAAATGTATGATTCTATATGTTAGACTTCATGTATCAAGACCTTGTGACAGTAAATGGGGAAAATAGTTAATGTTTATTATTGAACATTTTGCTTTTACTCCTATTGTCCAAAGTAGTTCCATTCCTTTAGATTGATTCATCTCTAGTTTATTATAGTTATTAGCCCACAGATGAAGAATTAATAGACCTGAAAGCACGCATTTTTACAAATGTGTGTAAATTACCCTTTACTAATATTTTCTCTCAAGGGCCCAGACTTACTCAATTTTCTTACTTGATTGACAGATCAAGAAGGCTCAGGGCCCTATTTAAGCTTATAAACTGTTCCTTTTTATGCAATAGAATTATCATAAAGTTTCTAATTGATTAAGTTTGCAGTGGACACTCTCTTTTTGTGGATCCATCTCATATTTGTGGCATACACATAATTACTGCATTTGATAAATGAGCAGTAACTAGAAGGACTTACCCATATGTAAGAATATTGCACTCGAGGTTATCTATTCATCCATCTGAAACCTTTTCTCAAGGTCTCCTGTTCCTAAAAGCTTTTACTAGTGAAATTGACTGATATTTATTCTTCCAGCTTAAAAAAATTTCTAAGAATAAATACACATGGATGGTTTGAAGGCTTAATGAATTTTGATTCCCTCAATCTACAATTACCAAAAGATGAAAGTGTATTCATTATACAAAAAGGTTATTTTTTGCTCAACAAGAGATAAACAAAAAACCCAAAAATATCTGAAACTTCACCTCTTTCAGAAGGATGATTAAGCCATCTGTGACATCAAAGTTACCTTTTAGTTGTTCAATAATAAAAATTGGGGTGCCTGGGTGGCTCAGCAGTTGAGCGTCTGCCTTTGGCTCACAGCATGATCCCAGAGTACTGGGATCGAGTCTCACATCAGGCTTCCTGCATGGAGCCTGCATCTCCCTCCGCCTGTGTCTCTGCCTCTCTCTGTGCGTCTCTCATGAATAAATATATAAAATCTTTAAAATAATAATAATAATAATAATTACTACCAAGGATAATGGGGTATTCCTTACATAATTTAACAAAATACCATAGATTGAGTGGTTTAAATAAGAAAAAAATTATTTTCTCACAGTTCTAAAGGCTGGAATTCTAAGATCAAGATGCCATAAGGGTTGATTTTCTCTGAGGTCTCTCCTTGGATTGCAGGTAGCTCCTTTCCTACTGCCTTTTCCCATGGTTATCCCATTGTACACACATATCCCTAAGGTCCCTTCCTATTCTTTAAGGACCTTACTCATTGGATTGGTGCTCAAACTAATGGCCTCATTTTAACTTAGTTATCTTTTAGTCTCTTCCTACTCTTTAAGGACTCTACTCCTATTGGATTAGTGCCCAAACGAATGGACTCATTTTAACTTTATTTCCAAATGCAGTTACATTCAAAGTTACTAGAGTATCTCCACTAGATACAAGAGGACTCCACTATATGGATTTTAGTGGAAAACAATTCAGCCTTTAGCATGGATATTGACAGATTAAACTATAATTTACAATATTCATATTTACTTGAGTTTGTGGGTATTTTAAAAAATAATATAAATGAAAATTGTAGATAAAGTAGAAGGAAATGAGGATAGATCACATAGAAATCATGGAAGCAGTAGAATGAATATTCAGAGTTAAAATGAAAATCTATGTAATGCAGGGACAGCAGTAGGAATAATATAGAGATAATAAAGTCCATGAGCTAAGTAGTGTCAGCTGCATTGCACAAGTTATGTGTAGTTTTTTTTCTATTGGAATTCATTTTGAATTATATATTTATTTCCATTTTCATTGTCTGTAATTTATTAATTACATGAAAAGCGTTTTTTTTAAATTTCTAAACATATGAGATTTTAGTTTTCGTTCCATACTGATTCTGAATTTTAAATATTGTACTAATGCAATGTGGCCAGTATACAGTTGACCCTTGAACAATGCAGATATTGGGGTGCTAACCCCCATCAAAAAGTCTGCATATAACTTTTGATTCCCTGAAAACATAACTGCTAAGAGCCTACTGTCCACTAGAAGCCTTACCAATAATATAGACAGCAATTAACATGTATTTTGTATGTTATATGTATTATATACTATATTCTTACAATAAAATAAGCAAGGGAAAAATGTTGAGAAGATCATTAGGAGGAGAAAATACATTTACAGTTCTGTACTGTATTTATTGAAAAAAAATATGTATTAGTGGACTTGTAGTCCACTCTCACAGTTCAGACCTGTGTTGTTTAGAGTCACTTGTAGTATTTACTTTTGCTATTTGTTGAAAACAGTTTTTATGGAATGGTATGCAGTCAGATGTTAAAAATAGTCTATGTGTGCTTGAAAATTGTGGATATTTAAAAATTGTTGGATATACGATTTTATATATGTCCACTAGATTAAGCTGGTTAATTGGATCAATTAAATATTTTATACTGTTATGATTTGTTATGTTCAGTCAGTTGAGATCTGAGACAGATGTCAAAAATCTTCCAGTATGATTATGGATTTAATGTCTACACATATGTATAATCATTTCTCTTTATACATTCTGATGCTATATGGTTTATTAAACACAGGGCCAGGATTTTAACCTCTTCTTAGTGAAATGTTCCTTGTGACTCTTTTGTAAAGATGCTGTTTATATCTAAAATGTTTTTAATTTAAAAGTCTATTTTAGTGTTATTTTTTGCTGTATCAACTTTCTTTTGGATTGCATCTACCTTTTTAAAAATTTCCTTGTTTCTTTCTTTCTTTTTTTTGAATAATATGTTTTATTAAATTAGTTGCATTTAAAAAATATGGATACTAGAAAACTTAAAATTACATCCATGGCTTACATTATATTTCTTGTTTTTTTTGTTCTTTAATTTTTTTATAATAAATTTATTTTTTATTGGTGATCAATTTACCAACATAGAGAATAACACCCAGTGCTCATCCCGTCAAGTGCCCCCCTCAGTGCCCATCACCCATTCACCCCCACCCCCCCGCCCTTTTCCCCTTCCACCACCCCTAGTTCATTTCCCAGAGTTAGGAGTCTTTATGTTCTGTCTCCCTTTCTGATATTTCCCAAACATTTCTCCTCCCTTCCCTTCTATTCCCTTTCACTATTATTTATATTCTCCAAATGAATGAGAACATATAATGTTTGTCCTTCTCTGATTGACTTACTTCACTCAGCATAATACCCTCCAGTTCCATCCACGTGGAAGCAAATGGTGGGTATTGTCGTTTCTAATGGCTGAGTAATATTCCATTGTATACATAAACCACATCTTGTTTACCCATTCATCTTTCGATGGACACCGAGGCTCCTTCCACAGTTTGGCTATTGTGGACATTGCTGCTAGAAACATCGAAGTGCAGGTGTACCGGCATTTCATTGCATCTGTATCTTTGGGGTAAATCCCCAGTGCAATTGCTGGGTTGTAGGGCAGGTCTATTTTTAACTCTTTGAGGAACCTCCACACAGTTTTCCAGAGTGGCTGCACCAGTTCACATTCCCACCCACCAACAGTGTAAGAGGGTTCCCTTTTCTCCACATCCTCTCCAACATTTGTGGTTTCCTGCCTTGTTAATTTTCCCCATTCTCACTGGTGTGAGGTGGTATCTCATTGTGGTTTTGATTTGTATTTCCCTGATGATCTTATGCTTTTGGGTGCGATTGTAAATGGGATTGACTCCTTAATTTCTCTTTCTTCAGTCTCATTGTTAGTGTATAGAAATGCCACTGATTTCTGGGCATTGATTTTGTATCCTGCCATGCTACCAAATTGCTGTATGAGTTCTAGCAATCTTGGGGTGAGGGCTTTTGGGTTTTCTATGTAGAGTATCATGTCATCGGCGAAGAGGGAGAGTTTGACTTCTTCTTTGCCAATTTGAATGCCTTTAATGCCTTTTTGTTGTCTGATTGCTGAGGCTAGGACTTCCAGTACTATGCTGAATAGCAGTGGTGAGAGTGGACATCCCTGTCTTCTTCCTGATCTTAGAGGAAAGGGTCCCAGTGCGTCCCCATTGAGAATGATATTTGCTGTGGGCTTTTCGTAGATGGCTTTTAAGATGTTGAGGAATGTTCCTTCTATCCCTACACTCTGAAGTTTTGATCAGGAATGGATGCTGTATTTTGTCAAATGCTTTCTCTGCATCTAATGAGAGGATCCTATGGTTCTTGGTTTTTCTCTTGCTGATATGATGAATCACACTGATTGTTTTACGAGTGTTGAACCAGCCTTGTGTCCCGGGGATAAATCCTACTTGGTCATGGTGAATAATTTTCTTAATGTACTGTTGGATCCGATTGGCTAGTATCTTGTTGAGAATTTTTGCATCCATGTTCATCAGGGATATTGGTCTGTAATTCTCTTTTTTGGTGGGGTCTTTGTCTGGTTTTGGAATTAAGGTGATGCTGGCCTCATAGAACTAATTTGGAAGTACTCCATCTCTTTCTATCTTTCCAAACAGCTTTAGTAGAATAAGTATGGTTTCTTCTATAAACGTTTGATAGAATTCCCCTGGGAAGCCATCTGGCCCTGGATTCTTGTGTCTTGGGAGGTTTTTGATGACTACTTCAATTTCCTCCCTGGCTATTGGCCTGTTCAGGTTTTCTATTTCTTCCTGTTCCAGTTTTGGTAGTTTGTGGTTTTCCAGGAATGCATCCATTTCTTCTAGATTGCCTAATTTATTGGCGTATAGCTGTTCATAATATGTTTTTAAAATCGTTTGTATCTCCTTGGTGTTGGTGGTGATCTCTCCTTTCTCATTAATGATTTTATTAATTTGAGTCTTCTCTCTCTTCTTTTAATAAGGCTGGCTAATGGTTTATCTATCTTATTAATTCTTTCAAAGAACCAACTCCTGGTTTTGTTGATCTGTTCCACAGTTCTTCTGGTCTCTATTTCATTGAGTTCTGCTCGAATCTTTATTAACTCTCTTCTTCTGCTGAATGCAAGATCTATTTGCTGTTTTTTCTCTAGCTCCTTTAGGTGTAAGGTTATCTTTTGTATTTGAGTTCTTTCCAGTTTTTGTTTTTGTTTTTTTTTTAGTTATGATAGTCACACACACACAGAGAGAGAGAGAGAGAGAGAGAGAGGCAGAGGGAGAAGCAGGCTCCATGCACCAGGAGCCTGACGTGGGATTCGATCCTGGGTGTCCAGGATCGCGCCCTGGGCCAAAGGCAGACGCTAAACCGCTGCGCCACCCAGGGATCCCTCTTTCCAGTTTTTGAAGGATGCTTGTATTGCGATGTATTCCCCTCTCTGGACTGCTTTTGCTGCATCCCAAAGATTTTGAATGGTTGTATCTTCATTCTCATTAGTTTCCATGAATCTTTTTAATTCTTCCTTAATTTCCTGGTTGACCCTTTCATCTTTTAGCAGGATGGTCCTTAACCTCCACGTGTTTGAGGTCCTTCCAAACTTCTTGTTGTGATTTAGTTCTAATTTCAAGCCATTATGGTCTGAGAATATGCAGGGGACGATCCCAATCTTTTGGTATCGGTTCAGGCCCGATTTGTGACCCAGTATGTGGTCTATTCTGGAGAAAGTTCCATGTGCACTTGAGAAGAATGTGTATTCAGTTGAGTTTGGATGTAAAGTTCTGTAGATATCTGTGAAATCCATCTGGTCCAGTGTATCATTTAAAGCTCTCATTTCTTTGGAGATGTTGTGCTTAGAAGACCTATCGAGGGTAGAAAGAGCTAGATTGAAGTCACCAAGTATAAGTGTATTATTATCTAAGTATTTCTTCACTTTGGTTATTAATTGGTTTAAATATTTGGCAGCTCCCACATTCAGGGCATATACATTGAGGATTGTTAAGTCCTCTTGTTGGACACATCCTTTAAGTATGATATACTGTCCCTGTTCATCTCTCACCACAGTCTTCGGGATAAATTTTAGTTTATCTGATATAAGGATGGCTACCCCTGCTTTCTTTTGAGTACCATTTGAATGGTAAATGATTCTCCAACCTTTTATTTTCAGGCTGTAGGTGTCCTTCTGTCTAAAATGAGTCTCTTGTAGACAGCAAATAGATGGGTCTTGCTTTTTTATCCAGTTTGACACCCTGCACCTTTTGATGGAGTCATTAAGCCCATTCACATTCAGAGTTACTATTGAAAGATATGAGTTTAGTGTCATCATGATATCTATTCAGTCCTTGTTTTTGTGGACTGTTCCACTGGACTTCTTCTTAAAGGGGAATTTTAAGAGTCCCCCTTTAAATTTCTTGCAGAGCTGGTTTGGAGGTCACATATTCTTTCAGTTCCTGCCTGTCTTGGAAGCTCTGTAACTCTCCTTCCATTCTGAATGAGAGCCTTGCTGGATAAAGTATTCTTGGTTGCATGTTCTTCTCATTTAGGACCCTGAATATATCCTGCCAGCCCTTTCTGGCCTGCCAGGTCTCTGTGGAGAGGTCTGCTGTTACCGTAATACTCCTCCCCATAAAAGTCAGGGATTTCTTGTCTCTTGCTTCTTTAAGGATCTCCTCTTTATCTTTGGAATTTGCAAGCTTAACTATTAAATGTCGAGGTGTTGAACGGTTTTTATTGATTTTAGGGGGGGGGATCTCTCTATTTCCTGGTTCTGAATGCCTGTTTCCATTCCCAGATTAGGAAAGTTTTCAGCTATGATTTGTTCAAATACATATTCTGGCCCTCTGTCCCTTTCGGCGCCCTCGGGAACCCCAATTAAACGTAGGTTTTTCTTCCTCAGGCTGTCATTTATTTCCCTTAATCTATCTTCATGGTCTTTTAATTGTTTGTCTCTTTTTTCCTCAGTTTCCCTCTTTGTCATCAGCTTGTCTTCTATGTCACTCACTTTTTCTTCCACCTCGTTAACCCTCGTCGTTAGGACTTCTAGTTTGGATTGCATCTCACTCAATTGATTTTTAATTTCTGCCTGATTGGATCTAAATTCTGCAGTCATGAAGTCTCTTGAGTCCTTTATGCTTTTTCTAGAGCCACCAGTAGCTGTATAATAGTGCTTCTGAATTGGCTTTCTGACATTGAATTGTAATCCAGATTTTGTAACTCTGTGGGAGAGAGGACTGTTTCTGATTCATTCTTTTGAGGTGAGGTTTTCCTTCTAGTCATTTTGCTCAGTGCAGAGTGGCCAAAAGCAAGTTGTATTGGGAAAAGGAGAAAAAGAGAGGAGAGAAAGAAGGAAAGAAAATAGAAAAAGAAAAAAGGAAAAAGGAAGAAAAAAGAAAAAAAGATAAGAAAAAGAGAAAGAAGAAAAAGAAAGGAAAAAAGGGGTGGGGGTGGCAAACAAAACAAAAAGCAAACACACACACATACACACACACACACACACAAAGCAAAAAACAAAAAACAAAAAAACAAAAACCACGGGGGAGTATCTTCTGATTCTGTATACTTTAAGTCCGTTGACTTCCCCTGGAACTTGTCCGTCTAGTTGGTCTTCTGGGGGAGGGGCCTGTTGTGCTGATTTTCAAGTGTTAGCACTTGGGGGAGCTGCTCTGCCCCCTGCCTGGTGCAGCGCTCAGTGGGGGTTGTTTACCCCGCGAGGCCCCAGGAGGAACAACCCCAGTGGCAGCGGCCAGCTCTGGAGCCCTGGATTCAGCTCCCGCAGTAACTCCGGAGCTCTCAGTCTGCAGGGCCCGAATGCTCCGGGGCGGGGTCGCTGATCTGCTCAGCTCGGGGCAGGAGCGTCCTTGCTGTCCTGGGCCCTCCCGGCCTCTGCCTGTCCCGGGGGAGGCCGGATCCTGGGCTGTGTCCTGGCGCCCTGTGCTCCGGGTCTGCGCTGTTGGATTTGCGCTCCCGGCCCCTCCCCCCTCCGCGGAGCCGTGCCGAGCCCCTCCGAGCTGTTCCCGGGTCCAGCCCTGCGCGCTGCAGCCCTTAGGGAGCTCGGCGCACTCTCCCGGGGCGCAGGTGTCTGTTAGTGTCCCAGGGAGCCCGAGGGCATCCCCGCCCTCCTGGGGTCCTGCTCTAACTCCCTGCGAGCCCCTTTCCGCCCGGGAAGGTTGGTGCAGCTCCTTCTTCTCCGGGGCGGGGCTCTCCTGTCCTGGGGACACTCGCCCCTGCCTTAGCCCGGCTCCTCGCGGGGCCCCTCCCCCTTGGATGCCTTTTGTTTCTTTATTTCTTTTTCCCCGTCTTCCAACCTTGATAGAAGCGCGAACTCTTCTCACTGTAGCCTTCCAGCTGGTCTCTCTTTAAATCTCAGGCCGAATTCGTAGATTTTCAGGATGATTTGAAGGTTATCTAGGTAATTTGGTGGGGACAGGTGATTTGAGAACCCTACTCTTCCGCCATCTTGACCCTCCTCCTGTTTCCTTCTTTCTTTCGTTTTCAAATTTTATCATGGAAATGTTCAAGCTTACAAAAAAAATAGAATAGTCTAATGATCTGTCATGTTATCATCTCCATAATTAAATAATGATCAATATTTTATAATTTTTCTATTACATATCTTTATTCTTGTTTAGCCTCCTCATAAATTAAAGAAGACAATACTTTATTCCAAATCCTACTCCTTCCAGGTTATATTTTTTGTCAATATTTTAGTTCCTTCTGGTTACATACTAAACTAGTCATTTATAATAGTGGTTTTCATAGTCAGTTATAGCTTAGGTTAACATACATATTTATATGCAGACAGCCAACAGACACATGAAAAGATGCTCAACATCACTCATCATCAGGGAAATGCAAATCAAAACAATGAGATATGACCTCACACCTGTCAGAATGGCTAAAGTCAACAACACAAGAAACAACAAGTCTTGATGAGAATGTGGAGAAAAAGGAATGCCCAATCAGTGTTGATGGGAATACAAACTGGTACAGCCAATGTGGAAAACATTATGGAAGTTCCTCAAAGCATTAAAAATAGAATTATCTTATGATCCAGTAATTGTACTACTGGATATTCACCCCAAAATATGAAAACACTAATTTGAAAGGATAATTGTTTACTGCAGCATTATTTACAGTGGCCTAACTATGGAAGCAGCCCAAGTGTCTAACAATAGACAAATGAAAAAAGAGGTAGTGGTGTATATATACAATGGAATGTTATTCAGCCATAAAAAAGAATGAAATATTGCCATTTGTGACAAAGCAGATGGAGCTAGATAGTATAATGGTAAGTGAAATAAGTCAGACAGAGAAAAACAATTAGTACTTGATTTCATTCATATGTGGAATTAAGAAACAAAACAAACAGATAAAGAACAACAACAAAAAAAGAGGCAAACTAAAGAACAGACTCTTAACTATAGAGAACAAACAAATGGTTACCAGAGGGGAGGCAGGTTGGGAAGATGAGTGAAATAGGTGAAGAGGATTATGAGTTCACTTATATTGATAAGCACTGAGTGATATATAAAATTGTTTAATCACTATATTGTACACCTAAAGCTAATATAACATTGTATGTTAACTCTACTGGAATTAAAATTTAAAAACAAAAAAACCCCAAAATACACATTTATAAATTTCTTTGATCACTAGTACTTTTTACACTTAACTCATTATTTCAGAGTTCAACTTCCTTTTTTATGAAGTAAAATATTAATTTTATAATGATATTTTGAGCTGAGATACTAGTTATTATTTACAATACAGAGTAGAAGTAGATAAAAGACTTTCACATTATTCCTGCTATAAGACAATAAAAGGCTGACTTAAGATGTTGCTAATGGTAATGGGAATATGTAGTGAATCTAAGAGACATTTCAGAAATAACTAATTATATGTGTGTTGTGAAATGGATGGCAAAGGCTAGGATAAATTAGGTTTCTATGCAGACTTGATAGATTCCTGGAGAAGGCACAAACTCTATTTGGAAATACACAAGGAAGATTTTTTATTTTGGATATATTAAATTTGAGTATTTTTGGAGATACCTGGATAGAAATGTTCACTAGACATTTGAAAACATGAATCTCTCATCATAGAAATTTGGACATGGAGATATGGAATCTATAACAGGAGCACATTGTTGAAATCCAGTATTCTAAATCCACTCCGTCTTCTCTGTTTCTCAAATTTTTACATGAATCTTGTCCTTTATTCCTGGGAAAGGGGCTTTTCTAGTTTGTCTCTGGTAATCTAATATATGCTAATTTCATAATAGTTCTAAGCATTGCTTTCCAAAATATTGTCTGTAGGAACAGAAATGAACAAACATGGATGAGCAAATTGGAAAATCTGGAAGAAATGGATAAATTCCTGGAAATATACGACCTACCAACACTGAATCACGAAAACATAGAAATCTGAACAGACCAAAAATAAGTAAGAGATTAAAGTAGCAATCAACAATCTTCCAAAGAAGAAAAATGAAGGATCAAATGGCATCACTGGTGAATTCTACCATACATTTAAGGAAGATTTAATGTGAATCCTTTTCAAAGCTTCAGAAAAACATTTAAGGAAGATTCAATGTGAATCCTTTTCAAAGCTTCAAGAGGCGACATGACTTCCAAACTAAATTTTTTAAGGCCAGCATTATCTTGATACTAAAGCCAGATACAAATTCCATAAGAAAAGAAAAATTATAAGCAAAGCTCTCTCTCTGTTGATCATTGATGGAAAAGTCCTCAGTGAAGTATCAGCAAACTAAATTTAATAGCATATTAAAGGGATCACTAAAATGATTAGTGGGATTTATTTTGGGGATGCAAAGATGGTCACTATACACATGTCAGTTAATGTGATATATCATGTCATCAAAATAAGGGATAAAAATCATATGATCATCACAATAGAGGAAGAAAGAAATAATTTGATCAAATTTGACACTTTTTCATGATAAAAGCTCTCAACAAGTTAAAGAAGAAATGTACCTCAACATAATAAAGGCCATACATGACAG
Source organism: Canis lupus dingo (assembly GCF_003254725.2). NCBI lineage: Eukaryota > Metazoa > Chordata > Mammalia > Carnivora > Canidae > Canis > Canis lupus. Next base: position 86,896,915 of record NC_064281.1, read on the forward strand.
GCCCATAGCTAATATCATACTCAATGGTGAAAAGCTAAAAGCTTTTTCTATAAGAACATGAACAAAGCAAGTATGCCCACTCTTGCCACTTCTATTCAACATAGGACTAAAAGTTTTATCCAGAGCAATTGGGGAAAAATCATTCTTATCTGAAAGAAAGAAGTAAAATTGTCTTTATTTGTAGAAAACATGTTTACTAAATAGGAGACCCCAAATACTCCAACAAAAACTATTAGAAGTAATAAATTCAAGAAAGTTGTAGGATACAAAATTAATGTAAGAAATCAATTGTATTTCAATTGATTGAAATCAGTGAACCCCCCCCAAAAGAAATTTAAAAAAATAATACCATTTACAATAGCATCAAAAAGAATAAAACACTTGGAAATAAATTTAACCAGGGAACTGAAAAATCTGTACACTGAAAATAATAAAATATTGATGAAAAATTGAAGAAGATATAAATAAATGGGAAGAATTAGTATTGGTAAAATGTCCACACTACCCAAAGAAATCTACAGCTTCAATGCACTTTTATAAAAATTTCATTAGCAGTTTTCACAGTAAAAAAAGCAATCCTAAAATTCATATAAACCATATAAACCCACAAAAGTCCCCAGGTTGTGACAGCACTCTTTAGAAAGAACAAAGCATAAGGCACCACACTTCTTGATTTCAAACTGTATTACAAAGCTAAAGTTATCAAAACAGTATGGTACTAGCAAAAAGGCAGACAGATCAATGGAATATAATAGCTCAGAAATAAACTCTATATACTCAACTTGTCTTTGGCAAGTGCACCAAGAATACACAAATAGGAAAAGATAGTCTCTTTAATAAATGGTGCTGTGAAATCTGGATATCTACATATAAAGGAATCAAACTTCACCCTTATATGCAAAAAAATCAATTGAAATGGATTAAAGGCTTAAACATAAGATCTGAATCATAGGTATTTAGAAGAAACCACAGAGGATAAGCTTTTTGAGTTTGGTCTTGGCAATAATTTTTTGTTATGACACCAAAAGCAAAGGAACAAAAGTGAAAATAAATATGTAGGACTGCACCAATTAAAAAGCTTTTACACAGGGGTGCCTGGGTGGCTCAGTTGGTTAAGGGTCTGTCTTCAGCTCAGGTCATGATCTTGGGTCCTGGGATCAAGCTCCACATCAGGCTTCCTGCTCAGTGTGGAATCTGCTTCTCCCTCTCCCTCTGTGCTCTCTCTCTTAAATAAATAAAATCCTTTTTTAAAAAAGCTTTTTTACAGCCAAGGGATTAATCATCAAAATGAATAGGCAACCAACAGAATGAAAGAAAATATTTTCAAACCATGTATCTGATAAAGGATCAGTGTCTAAAATATATAAGTAACGAGTCAATAGCAAAGAAGCAAATAACTCAATTTAAAAAATGGACAAAGGGCTTGAGTAATAATTTCTTTAAAGAAGACCTACAAAGAGTCAGCACGTATATGAAAAGGTGCTCAACATCCCTAGTCATCAGGGAAATGCATATTCAAGCTACGGTATCACCTAACACCTATTAGAATGGCTTGTATCGGGCAGCTTGGGTGGTTCAGCAGTTTAGCGCGGCCCTCAGCCCAGCGCCTGATCCTGGGGACCGGGGATCAAGTCCCACGTCGGGCTCCCTGCATGGAGCCTGCTTCCTTTGCCTCTCTCTCTCTGTGTCTCTCATGAATAAATAAATTTTTAAAAAAGGAATGACTTGTATCAAAAAGACAAAAGTGTGGTGAGCATGTAGAGAAGTGGAGCCTTAGTAAGCTGTTGGTGGGAATGTAAATTGTTCCAGACACTGTTGAAAACAGTATTGAATTTTCTCAAAAAATTAAAAATAAAACAGCCATATGACCCAGCAATCCCACTTCTGAGTATTTATCCAATAGAACTGAAATCAGGATCTATTCATTTGCAACCTCAGAAGCTGGGAACCCCACCAGATTCTCACATTGAAGATCCAAGGAAGGTCTCCTCAACAGTCTAGGAGGAGAAGAGAAAGAGTAATCCATGTAAAATAAGACTCCAATCATTCTCTGTAACATATGCTTACTCTCCAAGATTAAAGACTTTATCAGTACCTTGTCCCAGAGCCATAAGGAAAGAACCTTACTCTAGCCTTCCTGTTTCACTTATACTTGGTGGTGGAATAAATGAAATTAAAATATTTATACAATTAAAAAAACACTTGTGAGGGCCACAGGCCAAAGACATAGGCCCACTAAAAACTAAGATGTATTTGGAAAATTATAGAATTCTTCCACTTCCCCATACCTTACCACCATCCGAGAAGGGATCTAATATAATAATAGTGGATTAGAGCTGAAAATGCTGAAAGATACAGAATCTCTATAGGGAAGAGTACTTAAGAAAGACCAAGACAAGAGGAAAGATGAAAATAAAAATAGCAGAAGAATTCAAAGCTGCTGGAACCTGTAGTGTCAGCAAATATTAAACAAAGTGCAACTTTTAGATACATTATCATCAGAATTCACCCTAGAGACTTATTTACCTCTGTTCCTGCCAAACCTTCAACAAAAAAATATCCGGCATACTAAGAGGCAAATAAAAACATGAAAACATGATCTGCAGAAGAAAAGCAAGCATCAGAACCAGATTAAGATGTGCCAAACGTAAAAAATATCATACTGAGAATTTAAAATAATTACAATTAAGATGTTAAGGCCTTTAATGGAAAAAGTTGACAGCATGCAAGAACAGATGGATAAGGTAAGCAGAGACATGAAAAGTTGAAGAATACAAAGGAGATGCTGTAAACCAAAAACACTGCAACAAAAATGAATAATGTCTTTGATGAGCTCATCAGTAGAATGGAAACAGCTAAGGAAATAATCAGTGAGCTTTAAGATATGTCAATAGAAATTTTCCAAACTGAAATAGAAAAAATTAAAAAATGAATAAACAGAACATTCAGGACATGTGGGGCAATTTCAAAAGATGTGACATATTCATGATTAGAATGCCAGAGTAAGACAGAATATAGGAGAAGAAAAATTTGAAATGATTGTAACCAAGAACTATCCAAAATCAACGATCACCAAACCAAAGACCAAGAAATCTCAGAGAACAGCAAGAAGAATAAACATCAAAAGTACTAGACAGAGATATCATACTCAAAGTTGGGAAAAGCAAACACAAAGAGAATGACTTGAAAGGAGGTGGCAGAGTTGAAGGAAGTTGGGGACACAGCTTTATATATGAACGAGAATAAGGAGTACACAAAATTTCTCCTTAGGAACCATGAAAGCAAGAAGAGAGTAGAGTAAAATATTTAAAGTATTGAAGTAAACAGACTAACAACCAAGAATTCAATATCCAGTGAGGTATTTCTTCCTTTTTGAAAATTTTTGTGTATCAATTTGGGGAATTTTTGTTGACTTACCATCTAATTCATTGATTTCTTTGCCTCAGTTAGCTTCAGTCTACCTAAAGAATGATCAAAAGCATTCTTTATCCTTATTACTTTCTTTTTTAGGCCCAGCATTTCAATATGACTGTTCTATATAGTTTCCATATTTCTGCTGAAAATTTCCATCTATTCATATTGTCTGTCTTTTCCACTAGGGCATTTAGTATAATTAATCATGGTAATTTTGAAATTTTTATTTTATAATCATAATATTAGCTTCATCTCTGAATCTGGTTTTGTTAATTGCTTTGAAACTTGTTCATTTCCCCCACTTTTTTTACGGTGTCTTATTTTTAATTGAGTACTAAATATAATGTGTACAGAAATACAGACTGATGTAAGTTATGTTTGGAAATGGTCATTCTTCTTCCTCTACTAGGCCTGTATTTTATATTGTTGTGTCAATCTTGTCAGGAGTTGAGCTGGATTCTGTTTGTTGTTGCTATGGAGACAAAAGACAAATGGTTAGTAGGTACTGGCAATTAGGAGGTTTTAACTACAAAGGGTATGCTGTGGTCTGAATGTCTGTGTCACCCCCAAATTCATACGTTAAAATACTAACTCTCAAAGTAGGGTCCCTTTGAGAAATGATTAGAGCGTAAGGGCAGGGCCTTGCTGAATGGAATTAGTACCCTTATTAAAGAGATCTAAGAAAGCCCTCTTGCCCTTTCTGCCAAGTGAGGTTACAACAGAAAGACAGTCATATAAGAAGCAGGCTATAATAGAACACTGAATTAGCTGGCACATTGAATTTAGACTGTGAGAACTGTGTTTATGTTGTTGATAAGCCACCTGGTCTGTGATATTTTGTTATAGCAGCCCAAACGGACTAGAACAAAATCAAGAGGGAACTTTCTGAGCTAATGGAAATGTTCTCTATCTTGATTTTGATGAAGTGTACACAATGATATGTATTTGTCAAAAGTTATAGAACTGTATGCTAAAAGAAATATTTTATATTTTGACACTGTTTTCAAAGTATTCCTGATGTACCTAGGCCTTGAAAGTCACTACTGCTAAGTACTAAAAGAAGTATAAAAAAGAAGTGTTTAGGAAGTTTTACAGCCAAAATGTTTAGTGAAGATGTACAATAAAAGTGTGCCAAGCAGTTAATTAATATAAATATTCTTATTTTTTTCTGAATTTGTTATTTTTAGAGCATTTATCAGTGCAATGTCTACTTTTCTGTGTCAACTTGACTAGGCTAAGGGATGCCCCAGATCGCTGGTAAACCATTTTTTCTGGGTGTGTTTATGAAGGTGTTTCTGGAAGAGATTAGCATTTGGAAGAATAGACTGAGTAAAGTTCCACCCTTACTAGTTATGGTGGGCATCAATCAATCTGTGAAGCTTGTAATATAACAAAAAAGCATGGAAAAATGACTCCTTTCTCTCTTCTTGAGTGAGGACATCCATCTTCTGTCTTCAGATATCAGAGTTCTTTTGAACCCTGAGATTTACACTGGTATCGATTTCACCTAACTGATTTTCAGCCTCAGGCTGGGAGTTGCAGCATCAGCTTCCATGGTTCTCAGGCCTTTGAACTTGGACACAATTATATACCACCAGTTTTCCTGCTTCTCTAGCTTGCACACAGCAGATTATAGTACTTCTTGGCTTCCAGAACCATGTGAGCCAATTTCTATAATAAATCTACTGATATGTGTGAGTGTGTGTGTGTGTGTGATAATCATTGTTTTTAGAAGTTGTGCATTCTAGGGCATCTGAGTGGCTCAGTCAGTTAAGCATCTGCCTTCAGCTCAGGTCATGATCTTAGAGTCCTAGGAATTTGCTTCTCCCTCTACCCCACCTCCCTTGTGATATCCATCTCTCTCTAGTTCACTTGCTCTTGTTCTCATGCTCACTCTTAAATAAATAAATAAATAAATAAATAAATAAATAAATAAAATATTTTTTAAAAAAGAAATTGGGCATTCTATAGTGAGCAAACAGACAAGGTCCTTGTCATGACATGGCATGTATTTTGGTTGGACCAGTATGGTAAAACTACTAGGTGATAACCATTTTCTATTTCCTATTCTTCCTGACATTCCATCCTCCCTTGCATTTAGATGAACATGTGACTGAGTTCTTGTGATTAAGTCCAGCAGAATGTAAGTAAAAGTGAATTTGGTCCATAGAGTATTCCATGCATGCTCTACCATGCTCTTTCTCCTCTGGCTACCTGGATGAGGAAGACAATGAGACTCTATGCAATTACGAATCAACAAGATGGAAGGTACCATTGAATAGAAATGAGCCAACAGTGGTATCTCAATAGCCATGTAGGACTGCTAGGTGAGTAAGAAGTAAAATTCTGTCTTTGAGATATCACATGCTTGGGTCTTTTTATAATAGTTTGCCTACTCTTAACTACTAGGGGGACAAATACAGTAAACAAATGAATATATAATGTGGGAACCAACATATACTATGAAAAAATAAGGCAGACCAAAGGAAGCGTGGCTGGGAAAGACCTCCATAAGAAAGTGACATCTGGTCAGAAACTTCAATTAAATAAGGAAGTCATTCATGAAACTATCTAGAAGAAGAGTATTTTAGGAAGAATTAACAGCAAACATAAAAACTCTGTGAAGGGTAAATAGACTTGGTGTGTGGTTTAAAGAACAGTAAGAACCACATGGCACAAAGTAAGCAAAGGAAAGTGTGTCAGGAAAATAGGGTAAAGGGACATATAAGAATGAGATTATGTAGAATTTTACAATCCATTGTAAGATAATTGGATTTTATCCTAAATATGGGAAATCATGAATCAAGATATTCTCCAATTTACATTCATACATCTATTAATGTAATATATATTGCATATAAATAATAGTTAATATTTTACTGAGGTGAAGTTTACATAGAGCAAAATACACAAATCTTAAGTATACATATCAATAAATTTACAGAAATAAATTTATTTACCTACATCAAATTCCATTATCCTAGAAAGACCCCACAAATATTTCCAGTCAGTCGTCCTGTTCTGCTACCCTCTACCACCATGGAGACAAAATTATTCTGATTTCTGTCACCAAAGATTGATTTTTAATTATACAGGATACATTGACTACTTTTAAGATATACATGTCCCTACACGTGCTGAATGGTATGATAGGATGCAGATGGGATGAGAGGTAGAAATTGGGACATTAAGAGAAAATAACACCCAAGAGGCATCTGAAATTCTTCACCATCCTGATTAGGAGATGGCAGGAGCCTTGAAGAATATGAACACCTTCTTTCTTTAATTTGCTTCAATTAGCAACTTCTTTTATCTCCCTCACAACACTACAATTTTTGATTTCTTGTTTCCTGGTAAATTAGTTTCAAATTTATAGCATAGATTTGATAATGGACTCTTTTATTTGATATTTGGGGCTTTTCAAAAGAATGGCACTTTATAGTGCTCTATGAAAAAAATCATTATCAGAAGCTGCGATATTAGAAATATTATTTTATTAAATCAAATGAATTTTTGTGAACAGCAAAACCCATCTTTAGGTTCTGAAAATGATTATTCCACAGAAATAAAAGCAACAATAATCACTATTTTCTACTTAAGGATTAACTTTACTAAAATGACATAAATGACCTGAAATGTAGGATTCATTTGATTTCCTATCAGGTATGTTAGTGGGGGAATTTAGAGACCTTTGGAGGTTCTTGCTGCAATTTAATACTCCAAAGGATCTCTGAATCACTCAAGTTAATCTTTCAGGACCAGATTTTAGGTAATTTTTTTTTCTTGCATAACATCTCTTTTAAACTTGATTTCAGCTCACTGAGAAAAGAAAAGCAAGTGATTTTTAATGAGGGGTGGTAATTGTAGAGCATTTGCTTGGAAATGTCTTGAAATACACAGAAAACAGGAGCATATCAAATAAATATACATTTTACTTAACATCTGTATCTATGGCTGGATCCTTGGGTGTTCTGGTTCAGTGACTTTGTGACAATAATATTTTATCCCAAATCAAAAAGGGATTAATCTCAAAAAAATTTCCATTTCAGGCGAGAATGAAAAAAAAAAAGGCATGTAGATTGCTCATGCATGATAATTGCATATATAAATTATTGAACAGGACTAACAGATGAGCATATTAGCTAAAAGAGGGTGAATCAAGGTGACTTTAGAATCAACTTGTACAATAATCTCTTAATTTTCTGTTATTCTTTTAATGCAGACTTGCCAGTAAACAGCATCCATAAAACATTAACAAATTTGAAGTGAACTCTGGCCAATTTGAGACATTACATTTTATAATGCTCTGTTTATATTTTAGTATGAAATATGCGAAACATTTTATTATTTATGATTTATCTAAAAAATAATCCTAAAAAGAGCCCCTTTTGCCCAACATGCAGCAAACAAAATATAAAATTCTGAGTACCTTTGAATCCCTTTGTGTACCCCTCTTTGATCATATTCCCCTCCCTTCCTGCTCTCTCAGAGGTAACTGCCATCCTGAATACTGTTCATCATTCCTTTGCTTTTTATTTTAATTTTACCACCTGGATACATATCCCCAAAGAATATACTCTTTAATTTTACATGTATATAAATTGTTAGAAATAGAATTAGGCTGTATGTATTTGTCTGCAATTCACTTTGTTCATTCAACTTTGTGAGATTCATCCACATTGAGATGTATGGCCACATTTCCTTCAGTTTCATTGCTAAGTTGTTTTCCATTGTGTGAATACATTACAATTGATCAATTTTGCCTCTGATGTAAATTTGATTGCTTCCAGGTTTTTGTTTTCCTACACCACTGTTACGTACATGTCACATTGTCTTTATATGTGAGAATTTCTCTAAGGACTATATTTACAGATATAACTGTTGCAGCAAAGGATATGTGCATTTTTACTAGAAAATGCTAAATATTAATTTTTGGAAAATTATTCTAATAATTTATACTCCCACAAACATTTTATGAGCATTCAAGTTCTGCAGCCTCACAAGTCAACAGCAATGTCAATTTTGTAATCTTTGCTTATTAGGTGGTTGTAAAATGGTATGATTTTATTATATACACTGCACTTTACATAATAAAAGTATGCATCTATTCATATATTTGTAAGTCCATTAATTTTCACTACTCTGTAAAATGCCTGTTCATGTCTTTTGATCTTTCCTCTCCATTAGGTATTTATCTTTACTTACAGATTTTAGAAATACTTTATATATCATAGATATCGATACCTTTAAGTTATTTTTACCAGGCTACCTACTCATTTTGTAAACTTTCTTTTCACTGTCTTTATGGTATCCATTAGTAAATGGCAGTTCTTAATCTTAATGCAGTTAAATTATACCATCTTTTTCATTCTGGTTTTAATTCTTTGTAGTTTCTGTAAGAAATAGTTTCCTATCTGCAAGTTCATAATGTTAATATTTTGTATATCATTATCTTTTTTGTAAAGTTTTGCACCTCACTTTGTGCGTAACCTGCTGCATAAGTAATTGTGAATTCTGTACCTATACTTGAGTTCCTTATATACTTACTAAATTGTTTGTGTGTGTCTGGCTGTCCATGTGTCTGTGTTCTCTTTTTCTTCTTCATTAGTGTGCCGAGGTTTCTTAATGTTATTAGTATATTCAAAAATTTGGACTTTGTTAGTCTCTTTATTAAAAATTTCATCATGAATTTATGTTCTTACCTTTGTTATTTAACTACTTCTGTTTAATTTGGGTATATTATGTTGATCTTTCTAACTTCTTAAATGGTGTATTTAGATAATGAATTTTAGTCTTTCTTCTTTTATATCTATGTAGCGCTTAAGCTGCATATCCTGTTTTGATATGTAGTATTTCCTTAGGTCAGTCTATAATATTTTTAAACTTTCATTATTTCTTCTTTAACCAACTGATTATTTATTTATGTATTTTTTTATTTGTATGTATATATATACATATATTTTAGTTATTTTACTTTTGATTTCTGGATTAATGTTCATACTATATACTCTAATATTTTGGTTCTTTTACGTTTGTTAAGGCTGTTCTCTGATGCTATATATGTTTAATTTTCATAAAGGCTGCATTTATATCTCAAAGACTGTGCACTCCACAGTTGTTTCTTTAAATATTCCATATGTGTTCATTAAGACAATTTGTTACTTCTTCAAATTTTCGAGTTTGTGAAAATTTTGTCTCCATGTCTTATTCATTACTAAGAGACATGATAAATTCTTCTTTATGTTCATGGAATAGTCTATGTTCCCTGAATTTCTGTCAATTTTTGCTTGATACATTTTGAAGTTTTACCATTAACAGCATGCATATACAGTACTGTTATATCTTTCTGTGGAATTGAATCACATATTATCATGAAATCACATATTTACTTGTAATAATGCTTTATACCTTAACATCAATTTGTCAGGCATTTAGGTATACCAACATTCCTTTATATCGGGATGATAGAATACTCCTTTATTGTTTTGAGGAAACCTTTATATGCTGCCTAAATTTTACCATTTCTTCTAATATGTTTTGGTGAAATTTTAACCCAATTCGTACATTCTCTTTTAATTATTATTGTGATATCTTTATATGAATTTAATATTTATGAAGTAATACCCTTTTGATTTCTTATGTTGGCTTATATATGCATATAAAGCATTTCCTAATGTAGAGATCATATTCTCCTATATGCTCTTCAAATGTTTTAAAAACATTTATAAAATATCTTTCATTTATTTGCAATACATTTTATTTTGTAATGAGAAGTCAAGATCTAAGCATTTTTCTCAAATAGTTAACAATCAATATTATTTATTGTTATATTATTCTTTTGCTATTGATTTCTTTATCATCTTAATATTTTATTTTGTAATAATTCATATTTACAAAATCACCTGCAAAAACTGTACATAGGGTTCCTATAAATCCTTTCCCTTACTTCTTCAAATATTAAAATCTTATATAAGTATAGTACAATCAATAAAACCAAGAAATTATCATTGATAGCTGACTCTCATTATTGAAAATACATTTATTTGCTCATTCTCCTTACATATATGATTTCAGAATTGCTGGTAGATACCTACAGGAAAAACAAATTTACTAATTAGTGTGTAATATGTAATTATATATTATAATGATTGATTATAATTTTGATATAAATTCAAATTGATAATTTGATTTCTGTTAGTAACTAAATGTTATATATTGCTTGCTATTTAGCAGTGTTCTACATATTTTATATATATAAAATATATGTATATTTATATATAAATATATATGTATATAGTTTATATACACATATATTTAAACTCATTTAACATATAATATATAATTATATATAATATATAATCACCCTATGAGGTAAGTTCTATTATCATCCTTTCCTTACGGATAAAGAAACTAAGGCATAGAGAGGTTTAGTAATTAGCCCAGGATCACACAGATAATAAGGAGTATATCTCAAACTTAGACCCAAGTATTCTGGCTTCAGAATCTGTGCTTTTAATCATTATACCATGCATTTCTCATATGTAAATTATTTCAGTTACTAAGGCTTCTCATATTCTATTACATTCCATTATCCTTTCAATCAATTATTCCAGTAGACCAACATGATTTAATTAAATGACTTTCAAATAATTATTTATATCTTATATGGTAAATCTCCTAAATGGTACTCTTTTACAAAGATAACTTGGATAGCCTTATTCTTTTTCTTTTACTTATAAAGCAGTGCATATACATAATTAACAAATTAAACACTATAAACTTAAATATAAAGAAAAGAGAACAGATCCCATCTTAAATTCTACTCCCAACTCTGAGGGAACCAGTGTTAATAGTCATTGGATTTTGTTAATCTGTCTACTAGTGAAAATGTTATACTCCCACTAGTGTAATAATTTCAGGACAAATGACAAAGTGGAGTTTAAATTTACTGTCTTCTCCCAGGAATATAAGTGGTTTTTTGAAGCTTGGTAATTTTAATATGCTTTCCTTTCTCTTTTTTTTCTTTTGATTCAAATTTTTGTTTGTTCTACTTAAAGTATAGTGTAATATTGGTATCGGGAGTAGAATTTAGTGATTCATCACTTACATGTAACACACAATGCTCATCACAAATGACCTTCTTAATACGCATCACACATTTAGCCCATCCCCTGCTGACCTCACTCCATCAACCCTGAGTTTTTTTCTATAGTTAAGAATATCTTTTTTTCTTTTTAAGTAGCCTCCATGCCCAATGTGGAGCCCAACATGGATCTCAAACTTAGACCATGAATTCAAGACCTGAGCTGAGATCAAGAGTTGTTGCCCCTACAGATAAGAGACTCTTACGCTTTGCTTCCCTCTCACTTATTTTTCCCTTCCCCTGTGTTCATCTGTTTCATTTCTTAAATTCCACATATAAGTGAAATCATATGGTATTTGTCTTTCTCTGATTGAATTATTTTACTTAGCATAATACAATCTATCTTCATCCATATCCTTACAAATGGCAAAATTTCATTCTTTTTTGATGGCTGATCAATATTCCATTATCATTCCATTAATTATATAGGATTATTATATAATATTCCTATATCTATATCTATATCTATATCTATATCTATATCTATATCTATATCTATAAACAGCCTAAGTGTCCAACTGATGAATGGAAGAAGTCCCAAATAGATGTGTGTGTGTGTGTATAATTCAGCCATTGTAGATGATGCTGCAATAAATATTGGAGTGCACGTGCCCTTGTAAATCTGTATTTTTGTATCCTTGGGATTAAATACCTAGTAGTGCAATTGCTGGATCATACATTAGTTCTATTTTTAACTTTTCGAGGAGCCTCCATACTGTTTTCCAGAGTGACTGCTCCAGTTTGCATTCTCACCAACACTGTAAGAGGGTTCCCTTTTCTCCACATCCTTGCTAACACCTGTTGATTCCTATGTGGTTAATTTTAGCCATTATGACAAGTGTGAGGTGCTATCTCATCATGATTTTGATTTATATTACCCTGATGATGAGTGACATTGAACATCTTTTCATCTGTTAGCCTCAAGGATGTCTTTGGAAAATATCTGTTTATGTCTTCTGTCTATTTCTTAATTGGATTATTTTTTGAGGGGGTGTTGATCTTGATAAGTTCTTTATAGACTTTGAATACTAACACTTTATCAGATATATCATTTGCAAATATCTTCTCCCATTCTGTAGGTTGCTATCTAGTTTTGTTGAACATTCCCTTTGCTATGCAGAATATTTTTATGTTGATGATGTCCCAACAGTTCATTTTGCTTTTGTTTCCCTTGCTTCTGGAGACATATCTAATAAGTTGCTAGGGCTGATGTTCAAGAAATTACTGCCGTGTTCTCCTCTAGGATTTTTATTCTTTCCTTTCTCAGATCTCATTTTTTCATCCATTTTGAATTTATTTTTGTGTATGGCATTAGAAAGTGGTTCAGTTTCATTCTTCTGCATGTTGTCGTCCAGTTTTCCCAGCACCATTTGTTAAAGACACAGTCTTTTTTCCATTGGATATTCTTTCCTGCTCTCTCAAAGATTAGTTGGCCATACAGTTGTGGGTCCATTTCTGGGATTTATGTACTGTTCCATTGATCTATGTGTCTGTTTTTGTGCCAGTACCATACTGTCTTGATCACTCTAACTTTGTAATATAGCTTGAAGTCCAGAATTATGATACCTCCAGCATTGTTTTTCTTTTTTAAGATTTCTTTGGCTATTCAGGGTCTTTTGTTGTTACATACACATTTTAGTATAGTTCTAGTTCTGTGAAAAATATTGTCAGTATTTTGATGGGGATTGCATTAACTGTGTAGATTGCTTTGAGTAGTATAGACTTTTTTTGAAGATTGTGTTTATTTATGAGAGAGAGAGAGAGAGAGAGAGAAAGGCAGAGACATAGGCAGAGGGAGAAGCAGGCTCCATGCGGGGAGCCTGATATGGGACTCAATCCCTGGACTCCAGGATCACACCCTGAGCTGAAGTCAGACCCTCAACTGCTGAGCCACCCAGGCATCCCAAGTATTATAGACATTTTAACAATATTCTTCCAGTCCATGAGCATGGAATGTTTTTCCTATTTCTTTGTATCCTCTTCAATTTCTCTCATCAGTGTTCTATAGTTTTTAGAGTACAGATCTTTTATATCTTTGGTTAGCATTATTCCTAGGTATCTTATGGTTTTTGGTGCAGTAGTAAGTAGGATCAATTCCTTGATTTCTCTTTCTGCTGCTTCATTATTGGTGTTTAGAAATGAAAAAAATGTCTGCACATTGATTGAGTATCCTGTGACTTTACTGAATATATGTATCAGTTTTGATAATTTTTGGTGGTGTCTTTTAGGTATTCTGCATAGAGTGTAATGTTATCTGTAAATAATGACAGCTTGAATCTTCTTTCAGATTTGAATGCCTTTTATTTCTTTTTGTTAGCTGATTGCTGAGGCTAGGACTTCCAGTACTATGTCAAATAACAATGGTGAGAGTGGACATCCCTGTTTTGTTCCTGACTAAAACTCAGTTTTTCCCCACTGAAGATGATATTGGATTTGGATCTTTTGTATATGGCCTTTATGGTATTGAGGTATGTTCTCTCTGTCTACTTTGTTGAGGATTTTTATCAAGAATGGATGCTGTACTTTGTCAAATGCTTTTTCTCATCTATTGAGAGTATCATATGATTCTTATCCTTTCTTTTATTAATGTGGCATATCATGTTGATTGATTTGTAAATATTGAACAACTCCTGCAACTTAGGAATAAATCCCATTTGATTATGGTGAATGATTCTTTTAATGTTCGGTAGGATTTGATTTGCTAGTATCTTGTTGAAAACTTTTGCATCCGTGTTTATTGGTCTGTAATTCTCCTTTAGAGTGGAGTCTTTATCTGGTTTTGGAATCAAGGTCATGCTGGCCTCATAGACGAGTTTGGAAGTTTTAATTCCATGTCTATTACTTGGAACAGTTTGAGAAGAATAGATATTAGCTCTTCTTTAAATGTGTGATAGAATTCCCTGGAAGCCTGTGGTCCTGGATATTTTTGAGGAGATTTTTGATGACTGGTTAAATTTCTTTGCTGGTTATGAGTCTGTCCAAATTTTTTACTTCTTCCTGTCTCAGTTTTGGTCAGTTTGGGTAGCTTATATGTTTCTAGGAATTTATCTATTTCTTCTAGATTACCCAGTTTGTTGGCATATAGTTTTTCATAGTACTCTCTTATAATATTTCTGAGTTGTTAGTTGTGATCTCTACTCTATCATTCATGATTTTATCTATTTGGGTCCTTTCTCTTTTGTTTTTGATAAGTCTGGCTAGGGGTTCATCAATTTTATTAATTATTTTGAAGAATCAGCTCTTAGTTTCATTGATCCATTCTACTGAATTTTTATATCATTTATTATTGTTCTAATGTTTATCATTTCCCTCTTCTGCTGGCTATAGGCTTTATTTCCTGTTCATTTTCTAGCTCCTTCAAATATAAGGTTAGGTTGTGTATTTGCGATTTTTCTTGCTTCTTGTGGTAGGGCCTGCACTCCAATGTACTTCTCTCTTAGGACTACCTTTGCTGCATCCCAAAGGTTTTGGGCTGCCATATTTTCACTTACTTCCATATATTTTTTTAAAATTATTCTTTTATTTCCTGGTTAATGTATTCATTCTTTAGTAGGATGTTCTTTAACCTCCATGTATTTGAGGTCTTTCTAAACTTTTTCTTGTGGTTGACTTCCAGTTTCATAGTGCTGTGGTCTGAAAATATGCATGGCATGACTTCAATCTTTTGTACTTGTTGAGTGCTAATTTGTGACTCAGTATGTGATCTCTTCTGGAGAATGTCCCATGTGCACTTGAGAAGAATGTGTATTCTGCTGCTTTAGGGAGAAATGTTCTGAATATATCTGCTAAGTCCATCCAGTCCAGTATGTCATTCAAAGCCAGTTTCCTTGTTGATTTTCTGCTTAGATGATCTGCCCATTGCTGTGAATGGATTGTTAAAGTCCTCTACTATTATTGTATTATTATAAATGTTTATTTTTGTTATTGTTTTATATATTTGGGTGCTCCTGAGTTGGGGGCATAAATATTTACAATTGTTAGATCTTCTTGTTGGATAGACCCCTTTTACTATGATATAGTGTCCTTCTTCATCTCTTAGTCTTTGATTTAAAATCTAGTTTTCTGATATAGGTATGGTTATTCTGGCTTCTTTTGACATCTGTTAGCATCATAAAAAGTTCTCTATCCCCTTAACTTTCAATCTGCAGGTGTCTTTAGGTCTAAAATGAGTCTATTGTAAGTAGCATATAGATGGGTCTTTTTTTTTTTATCCATTCTGATATCCTGGGTCTTTTAACTGGAACATTTAGTCCATTTACCTTCAGAGTGATTATTGATAGATATGAATTTAGTGCAATTGTATTACATGTAAAGTCATTGTTTCTGAAGATTTTCTCTGTTCCTTTGTAGTCCTGTTGTTCTTGGTCTTTCTTTACCACTCAAATAGTCCCCTTTGATATTTCTTGCAGGGCTGGTTTAGTGGTCACAAACTCCTTTAGTTTGTCAAGAAAATTTATCTCTCCTTCTATTCTGAATGACAATTTGCTGAATAAAGTATTCTTGGCTACATATTTTTCCCAATCAATATGGGAAAAATTGAATATACTGTGAATATACCATTCAACCCATGTTGAATATACCATGCCACTTTCTTCCTGGCCTGCCATGTTTCTGTGGGTAAGTCTGCAGCTAGCCTTACGGGTTTTCCCTTGTAAGTTAGGGATTTCTTTTCCCTTAGTGCTTTTAGGATTTTTCCCTTATCTCTGTATCTTGCAAATTTTGCTATGTTATGTCTTGATGTGAGCCTGCTTTTGTTGATCTTGAGGGAGTTTTTTGTGACTCTTGGATCTGGATTTCTGTTTTCTTCCTGAGATTAGGAAGCTTTCAGCTATAGTTTCCTCATATAAGCCTTCTGTCCCTTTTTCTCTCTTTTTCTTCTTCTAGATTCCTATGATACAAAAGTTATTATGCTTTATGGAGTCGGTGATTTCCCTAAGTCTACATTCATGATTCGATATTTTTCTTTTCCTCTTCTTTTCAGCTTCATTATTTTTAAAATTTTTTCTTCTATATCACTTATTTGTTCCTCTACTTCTTCCATCCTTGTGATCATTATATGGATCATATATCCATCCAGTCTGTTTTGCATTTCAGGTATAGCATTTTTTTTATTGCAGCCTGGCTATTTTTAAGGTATTTTATCTGTACAATAAGGGACTCCTTAATGTCTTCTGTGCTTTTCTCAAACCCAGCTAGTATCTTTGTGATTGTTGTTTTAAATTCTGGTTCAGGCATTTCACTTATATTATGTTTTGATTAGCTCCCTGGCCATGAACCTCTCCTTATACTTTCTTTTGGGATAAATTCCTGTCTTGGCATTTTGTTATATCTCTGTTTTCTCTGTGTTTGGAAAGCTTGTTTTGTTTCCTGCTCTTGAGAGTAATGGCTATATTAAGAAGAGGTCATATACTGTCCTGGTTCTGGCACTTCAGGAAGTGTTTTTGGTGTATGCTGTGTACACTCTGCTGTTGTGTTTTCACTGCTCTTTCCCTCAAATCAGTGCTCTGCAGGGCTTCTTCTTTGATTGCAGTGGGAGTATTTGGACTTTGTCCGGTATGTGATGAGTTTTAAGTAGATGTGTTTTTGGTCTGCTTGTTAAAAAAGGCTAGATCCTATTTCCCCTAAAGCTGGTCTTCTGGTGGAGGGACTGCTACTTTGGCTCTCAGGCACACTTGCCATGGTAAAAAACAAACAGACAAACCAAAAACACCTGCAGAGTGCAGAGGGGTGGGGGTTGGTGTTCAGTGGCTCAAGCCTCCAATGTGGCCACTGTGACTCTCTGAAGTCCATCTGTGCTGATGGGAGTGGTGAAAAACGGTGTCTTCCCCATCTTGTTACCAGAGAGGGGAGTTTGCACCTGCCACTGTTTAAGAAGCCCTCCCAGAAGAGCAAACAGTCTCCCCTCTTGTGTCATAGGCTTCTGTCAGTTTCCTGCCTTCACCTTATCTGTGTCTGAGCTATCTGCCTACATGGCAGCAATGCAGTGCCCCTGTGTTTTTATCTCAGGCATGTGGCTGGGTTTGAAAATTCCAGATTTTCGGTATTTGATGTAGTGTGGACCCATGCTTATCCTCTGGGTGAGAGGAGTGAAAGTCTCACTGCACTGATGCTGGTGCTGCCAGAAAAGCAGTCTCACAACCATGAAGGGATTTGGAGTTAATGATAAAGCATAGCAAAAAGCCAGTGTCCAGGCTAGCTGCCCTCAACAGGAATCTCTGTAATCTAAAGAAAAGGGTAGTTCAATGGCACCTGCCAGCTCTTTTTTATCCAGAGAGGCAGTGACACTTCTCCCAAATGCACTGCAAATAGGGAACTCTTTCTTCCAGTGCAATCCAAGGGATCCTCAGACCATGCTGTCCACTCTTGGGCCTCTGCCCACCTTCACAAGTGCACTACTGTGCCCACCAGGCTTGACTGTGGTGATGGTGCAGACTTTTAAATCTTTAGACTTTGAGCTCCATGGTTGTAAAAATTTGTGGTAATCAGGCTCTCTTGATTTCCCAGTCAGTGGATTTGGGGAAGTGCTTTTCTTGTGCAATCCTCTGTGTACTGATTTCTCTCTCCTCTCTCTCTCTCTCTCTCTCTTTCTTCCTTCTCTCTCTCCTTTCTCTCTTTTTTTTTCTCTCTCTCTCCTATCTCTGTGATCAGGGCTCCCTCCCCTCCACAGCACCCATAATTCTTTTCTCCCCCAAATCATTTCTTAGCACCACCTACCTTCCACAGTGTGGCCTCTTTTCTCCCTTTGGCTGTGCAGTTTGTTCTCTCAGTCCTCAGATTGTTTTCTGAGGTGTTCAGAATGATTCGATATTTTTTCTAGCTGTGTTCCAGACACAAGGCAAGCATAGGGTCCCCCTACTACTCTGCCATCTTAACTCTTCCTCCCTTTCCTTCCCTTTCTGACAGATATTCTGACAGGTACCTTTATTCAGAATAGATAAATTTTACTGAAGATTTGATGACACAAATAGTGTAGTCTTAATACTACATGTAGAACATCTGAAAAATGAACATAAATACATATTTCATAGACCAGCAAAAAATTTAGCTAAGGGTAAAATATCTACAAACAGGTGTATCGTGAATATATTTTAAAGGCAGAATCAATGGAGTTTGCTTAAGGACAGTGCATGGGGTGTAAAAGAAAGAAACAGTCAAGGATTACACCAGGATTGATCTGAATAAATGGTATAATGGGGATAGCACTTTCTAAAATGTGAAGCACTACATAAGGAACTAATTTTGGAGGGTAAGTTTAGTGTTCATTTTCCATATTTAACACTGAGAGACAGATGTCTAGAATAGAGATAGATAAGGTATCTAAAATTAGATTAAGTTCAGATTATTTGTCTATTTTTTCATTGGATTATTTAATTATAATTGAGTTTTCAGTGTTGTTCATTTATTTGAGTAAAAGTCTTGTTAATATATAATTTAAAAATGCTTTCTGCTTGTTCGTAGTTTGACTTTATATTCTCCTTAGGGTTACTTTCACAAAACAAAATTTTAAGTTTGGATGGAGTCCAGTTCATCAGTTTTTCTTTAACAAGTTGTGCTTAACATTGTATGTAAGAAACATTTGTCTGATTCAAAATGACAAAAATTTCCTTCTGTGTTTTCTTCTGAAAGGTTTATAATCTTAATTTTAAAATTTTGCTCTATGATCCATTTTCAATTAATTTCTGTATAAAGAATGAAGTATAGATATTGTTTCTTTTTTCCTTTTTAAATATTTTTTATTGATGTTCAATTTGCCAACATATAGTATAACACCTAGTGCTCATCCCATCAAGTGCCCCCCTCAGTGCCAATCACCCAGTCACCCCATCCCCCAACCCACCTCCCTTTCCACTACCCCTTGTTCGTTTCCCAGAGTTAGGAGTCTCTCATGTTTTGTCACCCCATCTGATTTTTCCCACTCATTTTCTCTCCTTTCCCCTAGAATCCCTTTCACTATTTTTTATATTTTCCATATGAGTGAAACCATATAATGTTTGTCCTTCTCCAATCGACTTACTTCACTCAGCATAATATCCTCCAGTCCCATCCATGTCGAAGCAAATGGTGGGTGTTCGTCATTTCTAATGGTGAGTAATATTCCATTGTATATATAGACTACATCTATTTATCCATTCATCTTTCGATGGACACCAAGGCTCCTTCCACAGTTTGGCTATTGTGGACATTGCTGCTATAAACAGTGGGGTGCAGGTGTCTTGGTCTTTCACTGCATCTATATCTTTAGGGGAAATCCGTAGCATTGCAATTGCTGGGTTGAAGGGTAGCTCTATTTTTAACTCATTGAAGAACCTCCACGCACCTTTCCAGAGTGGCTCTACTAGTTGACATTGCCACCAACAGTGCAAGAGGGTTCCGCTTTCTCCATATCCTCTCCAACATTTGTTGTTTCCTGCCTTGTTAATTTTCACCATTCACACTGGTGCAAAGTGTATCTTATTGTGGTTTTGATTTGTATTTCCCTGACGGCAAGTAATGCAGAGCATTTTCTCATGGGCTTATTGGCCATGTGTATATCTTCTTTGGTGAAATTTCTGTTCATGTCTTTTCCCCATTTCATGATTGGATTGTTTGTTTCTTTGCTGTGGAGTTTAGTAAGTTCTTTATAGATCTTGGAAACTAGCCCTTTATCTGATAGGTCATTTGCAAATATCTTCTCCCATTCTGTAGGTTGTCTTTGAGTTTTGTTGGCTCTTTCTTTTGCTGTGCAGAAGCTTTTTATCTATATGAAGTCCCAATAGTTCATTTTTTGCTTTTGTTTCCCTTGCCTTCATAGATGTATCTTGCAAGAAGTTGCTGTGGCTAAGTTCAAAAAGGGCGTTGCCTGTGTTCTCCTCTAGGATTTTGATGGATGCTTGTCTCACAGTTAGATCCTTCATCCATTTTGAGTTTATCTTCATGTATGGTGTAAAAGAATGGTCTAGTTTCATTCTTCTGCACGTGGCTGTCCAATTTTCCCAGCACCATTTATTGATGAGACTGTCCTTCCAGTGCACCATAGAGTTGAGGGCCCATTTCTGGGTTCTCTATTCTGTTCCATTGATCTATGTGTCTGTTTTTGTGCCAGTACCATACTGTCTTGATGATCACAGCTTTGTAGTACAGCTTGAAAAGTGACATTGTGATACACCGGCTTTGGGTTTCTTTTTCAATATTCCCCTGGCTATTCAGGATCTTTTCTGATTCCACACAAATCTTAAGATGATTTGTTTCAACTCTCTGAAGAAAGTCCATGATATGTTGATAGGGATTGCACTGAACCTGTAAATTGCCCTGGGTAGCATAGATATTTTCACAATATTAATTCTTCCAATCCATGAGCATGGAATATTTTTCCATCACTTTGTGTCATCCTCAATTTCTTTCAGAAGTGTTCTGTAGGGTTTTTTAAATTTTTTTTTATTTTTATTTATGATAGTCACACAGAGAGAGAGAAAGAGAGAGAGAGAGAGAGAGAGGCAGAGACACAGGCAGAGGGTGCAGGTTCCATGCACCGGGAGCCCGACGCGGGACTCGATCCTGGGTCTCCAGGATCGCGCCCTGGGCCAAAGGCAGGCGCCAAATCGCTGCGCCACCCAGGGATCCCTGTTCTGTAATTTTTAAGGCATATATCCTTTATCTCTTTGGTTAGGTTTATTCCTAGGTATCTTATGCTTTTGGGTGCAATCGTAAATGGGATTGACTCCTTAATTTCTCTCTCTTCAGTCTCTTTGTTAGTGTATAGAAATGCCACTGATTTCTGGGCAATGATTTTGTATCCTGCCACATTGCCAAGTTGCTATATGAGTTCTAGCAATTTTGGGGTGGAGTCTTTGGGTTTTCTATGTACAGTATCATGTCATCTGCAAAGAGGAGAGTTTGAATTCTTTGCCAATTTGAATGCCTTTTATTTCTTTTTATTGCCTGATTGCTGAGGCTAGGACTTCTGGTACTATGTTGAATAGCCATGGTGGGAGTGGACATCCCTGTCATGTTCCTGATCTTAGGGGAAAAGCTCTCAGTTTTTTCCCATTGAGGATGATATTTGCTGTGGGCTTTTCATAGATGGCTTTTAAGATGCTGAGGACTGATCCCTCTATCCCTACACTCTGAAGAGTTTTGATCAGGAATGGATGCTGTATTTTGACAAATGCTTTCTCTGCAGCTGAGAGGGTCATATGTCTTTTTTTTCTCTTATTGATATGATCTATCACATTGATTGCTTTACGAATGTTGAACCAGCCTTGCATCCCAGGGGTAAATCCCACTTGGTCATGTTGAATAATCTTCTTAATGTACTGTTGGCTCCTATTGACTAGTATCTTGTTGAGAATTTTTGCATCAGTGTTCATCGGGGATATTGGTCTATAATTCTTGTTTTTGGTGGGGTCTTTGTCTGGTTTTGGAATTAAGGTGATGGTGACCTCATAAAACAAGTTTGGAAGAATTCCATCCCTTTCTATCCTTCAAAACAGCTTTAGTAGAATAGGTATTGTTTCTTCTTTAAATATTTGATAGAACTCCCCTGGGAAACCATCTGGCCCTGGACTTTTGTGTCTTGGGAGGTTTTTGATGACTGCTTCAATTTCTTCGCTGGTTATTGGCCTGTTCAGGTTTTCTATTTCTTCCTGCCCCAGTTTTGGTAGTTTGTGGTTTCCAGAAATGCATCCATTTCTTCTAAATTATCTAATTTATTGGCATATAGCTGCTCATAATACATTTTTAAAATCGTTTGTATTTCCTTGGTATTGGTTGTGATCTCTCCTTTTTCATTCATGATTGTATTAATTTGAGTCTTTTTTTTTTTTCTTTTTAATAAGGCTGGCTAGGGGTTTATCTATCCCACTAATTCTTTCAAAGAACCAACTCCTGGTTTTGTTGATCTGTTCTACAGTTCTTCTGGTCTCTATTTCATTTAATTCTGCTTGACTCTTTATTATCTCTCTTCTTCTGCTTGGTGTAGGTTTTACTTGCTGTTCATTCTCCAGTTCCTTTAGGTGCAAGGTTACCTTGCGTATATGAGTTTTTTTCCAATTTTTTGTGGGATGCTTGTATTGCAATGTATTTCCCTCTTAGGACTGCTTTTGTTGTATCCCAAAGATTGTGAACAGTTGTATCTTCATTTTCATTAGTTTCCCTGAATCTTTTTAATTTTTCTCTAATTTCCTGGTTGACCCATTCATATTTTAGAAGCATGGTCTTTAAGCTCCACGTGTTTGAGCTTCTTCCAAATTTCTTCTTGTGATTGAGTTCTAGTTTCAAAGCATTGTATGGTTTGAAAATATGCAGGGGATAATCCCAATCTTTTTTATTTCAGTTGAGACCTGAATGTAACCCAGTATGTGGTCTATTCTGGAGAAAGTTCTATGTGCACTTGAGAAGAATGTGTATTCAGTTGCATTCGGATGCAAATTTCTGTATATATATGTGAAATCCATGTGGTTCAGTGCATCATTTAAAGCTCTTATTTCTTTGGAGATGTTGTCTTTATTTCGGTTATTAATTGATATACTTGGCATCTCCCACATTAGGGGCATAAATATTCATGAGTGTTAGATCTTCTTGTTGGACAGAACCTTTAAATATTATATAGTGTCCCTCTTCATCTCTTACTACAGCCTTTGGGATAAACTTTAATTTATCTGATATGAGGATTGCTACCCCAGCTTTCTTATGAGGACCATTGGAATGGTAAATTGTTCTTCACCCTTTCATTTTCAGGCAGGAGGTGTCCTTAGTTCTAAAATGAGTCTCTTGGGGCAGCCCGGGTGTCTCAGCGGTTTAGCGCCGCCTTCAGCCCAGGGCTTGATCCTGGAGACCCAGGATCGAGTCCCATGTCGGGCTCCCTGCATGGAGCCTGCTTCTCCCTCTGCCTGTGTCTCTGCCTCTCTCTCTCTCCTCTCTGTGTATTCTCATGAATAAATAAATAAAATCTTTAAAAAATAATAAAATAAAATGAGTCTCTTGTAGACAGTAAATTGATGGGTCTTGCTTTTTTATCCAGTCTGAAACCCTGCGTCTTTTGATGAGATCATTTAGCCCAGTCACATTCAGAGTTACTATTGAAAAATACAAATTTAGTGTCATTGTAATACCTATACAGTTCCCGTTTTTTGGATTATTTCTTTGGGCGTCCTCTTTCTTTTACAGTGTCCCTCTTAATATTTCTTGCAGAGCTGATTTGGTGAACATATATTATTTCAGTTTCTGCTTATCTTGGAAGCTCTTTATCTCTCCTTCTATTATGAATGAAAGCCTTGCTAGATAAAGTATTCTTGGCTGCATGTTCTTCTCATTTAGGACCCTGAATATATCCTGCCAGCCTTTTCTGGCCTACCAGGTCTCTGTGGAGAGGTCTGCTGTTAATCTAACATTTCTCCCCATATAAGTTAGGTATCTCTTGTCTCTCGCTGCTTTAAGGGTTTTCTGTTTATCTTTGGAATTTGTGACTTGATATCTGGCCAGTTTTGATGATGTACTATGGACATTTGAAGAGAACATTTACTATTATTAGGGTATAAATTTTAACATACATTTACTTATGTTGTTTTAAGTCTTTTATATTTTTATCTGTTTGTTTGAATGTAACCTCTTTTTGAGTTATGTGATTCTGGTACTAGTAGTACTATTTAACCATGTAGCTCTTGTCTTTCCAGGAATTCCTGCTTTATGAAGGTGTTTCCTATGTTATTTGACACATAAATATTTTTGTTATATTTTCATTTCAAATGTGGCCTTTTGCATTATAAAGTGCCCCTTTTCTAATTTACCATATTTTGGGCTTTATTCACTTTTTATAATGTCAGGATTGTAACATCTACTTATTTCCTGCATTTCTGTTGTATATGTTCATCATTTTTGCTTCTCTAAATTATTTTGATTTAGATGTCTTTAAATCAGTGAAGTGTCAGTTTTGCTTTATGAGCCAATCTCATTTTTTTAATATAGGAGTTAAGTCCATTTACCATTATATAAATAAAATTATTTCAGTATCACTTATTTCCTACTATTTATGTTGCATTAATATGTATTATTTTGTATTTTCTAGATCTCTATGTGGTCTATTTTCCTTGCTCTTTTTTTCTTTATTTGGGAGTATATATGTGTGTGTGTGTGTGTGTATGTATATATATACACATATATACACATATATACATAATATATACTATTTACTATATTTTTTTTCATGGTTATGTTTAATCTAACACCATGTATAATACAAAGGGTATACCCTTTTTAAATTTGGCTTCCGACATTTTAAAACCATCTTTAAATAAGACCCTTTGAGAGGTACCTGGGTAACTCAGTTGGTTAAGTGTTTAGCTCTTTTTTTTTTTTTTTTTTTTTGGCTCAGGTCATGATCTCACGGATCATCAGACTGATCCTCACATCAAGGCTCCACACTTAGCATGGATTCTGCTTAAATATTCTCTCTTTCTGCCCCTGCCTCCACTCACTCTTTCTCTCTCTTTCTCTAAAATAAATAAATCTAATAAGTAAGACCCTTTGACTTCCATATATTACTTATGTAACAATCCATGAGATTTATCTGTTTTTTTTTTAAATATATTTTATTTATTTGAGAGACAGAGAGCATGAGCAGGGCAGAGTGAGAGGGAGAAGCAGACTGCACTGGACTGGGAACCCAATATGGGGCTCAAAACCAGGACTCTGGGATCATAACCTGAGCCACCCAGGTGCCCCAAGATTTTTGTATTTTCATTTCTCTCTCCTTACCCTTCCCATTTTTAAATATTATTTCTATCTACCAGAACATAGAACATATACATGTTAATATTTCATGCTTCTTTCTATTTTTTAGTCTTAGTCGTAAAATTGAAAATATCCAATAGTCACTGTTAGTTTTTTTTCCTAAGTATCCCCAGTCATATTTTAATTGTATAAAGCTAGTCTTCTACTAGATTTATCTGAAAAGATGAATGAATGAATACAATATTATCCACATACTTCAATGTTGGAACTGTTTTTCTATAGCCTTTAAAATTGAATGACAATTTTAGTAGTTTTATTAGGATATCCTAGTGTAGGCAACTCAGGTATCACTTAAATAAGTCTTTTAAATATTTAGATTCATATCTTTTTATCCATGGAAAAGCTTTCTTTGATTATAGCTTTGAATATCATTTATAGTTCATTGTTTTTCCTTTCTTCTTTAAGGACTAAATTATGTTATATTTTCTTTCCTTATTTCCTATATTAAATAACTAATATAGGTTTTGTCTCTTCATTAATATGCTTTCATCTTCTTGACTTCTTTTTTTCATCCATCTTTATGGGGGCATAACTTACATAAAACAAATTATAAAATAAATTACAATATTTTTAGGGATACAATTGTATGCAACCATATAATGACTATAATCAAAATATAGAATATTACCATAATACCATAAAGTGACATCATTCCAGTTTGTATTAAATCTTGTTCCCAAAGCCACAGCCCCAAGTAACAGCTAATATACTAATATGCTTTCTGATTTAATTTTGCCTTCTATAAAATTCCATGCAAATAAATTATGTATTTTTTTCTTCAGAATTTTTTAAGGTTTACTTCATATTGTTCCATGTATTAGTGGTTCATTACTTATTATTGTTGAGTAGATGTCAATAGCACAGAATTACTCTATTTTAAAAATCTGTTCACCAGTTGATGGACATGGAGGTTATTTCAAATGTTTGGATATTATGAATAATGCAGCTATGAATAATGCAGTCTTAATTCACATTTAAGTCTTTTGTGGATTTATGTATTTATTTCTCTTGGGTAAATACCTAGGAATGGGATTGCTCAATTATATAGTAAATATACATTTAACTTCATAAAGAGCTACCAAACTTTTACCCAGTGAGACTTTACCATTTTGCAATTCTACTACTAGTTTCTTCACATCTTTGTCAATGCTAAGTTTTGTCAGTCTTTTAAATTTTAGCCATTCTAGTGAGTGCATAGTATTTTAATACTATGCTGTTAGTTATATTTCCTGGAGGCCTAGTGGTGGTGTCTGTATGTACCTATTAGCTGTTCGTATATCTTCTTGGCTGAAGTGTATATTATAATATTATGCCAGGGATCCCTGGGTGCCTCAGAGGTTTGGCACCTGCCTTCCACCAAGGGTGTGATCCTGGAGTCCTGGGATCGAGTCCTACATCGGGCTCCCTGCATGGAGCCTGCTTCTCCCTCTGCCTTTCTCTCTCTCTCTCTCTCTCTCTCTCTCTCATGAATAAATAAAATCTTTTAAAAAACAAAATATTTTGCCAATTTTTAATTGGTTTATGATAGGGTGGCTGGTGACTCAGGCAGCAAAGAATTACACAAAGAGTAGAGCAACAAATAGGACATAGTTTATTCAGTATCCAAGGGAGGAAAGGGGCCAGACATCAAGTGAGATGTTGGCCCCAAGTTTCTGTCAGGCTGGGCCTTTTAAGGGGTTTTAAAGGATGTGAGAGGGTTACAGCTGTGCTCATGGAGGGAGGTGGTGTGGAGGGGGTTGACTCTTGGCCTGGCAGAGCAGGAGGTGGCAGGTTTTTCGAAGGGTTTGTCCAGGGCTTATCTGGGCTATGGGCTATGGTCAGGCTAGAGAAGAATATATTTTGTAGCTGGGGTTCACTTTCTGAGAATGGAGTGTACCATGACCTAGAAAAACAGTTAGGGCCAATTACAGACCTGTGATTTTTATCTGTATGCTTGGCTGGAGGTGATGGGGAGGGCACTTTGAATAGATTCCTTTCAGTTTTTTCTCTTCAACAAAACAAAAAAGAGACAAACAAACAAACAAACAAAACCAGGCTCTTAAATACACGTAACAAGCTGGTGGTTGCCAGAGAGGACATAGGTTGAGAGATGGATAAAATAGATGAAGGAGATCAAGAATATACTTATCTTGATGAGCACTGAATTGGTGACTCATTAAATTGTACACCTGAAGGTAATATGACACTATATGTTAATTAGGCTTCAATAAAAAATATTTTCTTTATATTTTACAGTTACAAACCTTTGTCAGAGATAAATTTGCAAACATTTTCTCAAAATCCATGGCTTGACTTTTTATTTTCTTCAATGTGTCTTTCAAAGAACAAAAATCTTTAAGTTTGCTAGAGGGTATTTGGGCCTTGTATCTTGTAATCTTGCTAAATTATAATATGAGTTTTAGTCATTGAATTGTAATTTCCTTAAGATTTTCAATTCACATGATCATTTGATGTATATTCTTTAGGGATTTCTATGTAAACAATAATGTCTTTTTTTAATTTAAATTTTAGGTAGCTAACATATGGTGCAATATTGGAGTAAAATTCAGTGATTCATCACTTCCATAAAATACCCAGGGCTCATCATAACAAGTACCTTCTTTAATACCCATCACCCATCTAGCCCATTCCCCACCTGCCTCTCTCCATCAACCCTCAGTTTGTTCTCCATTGTTAAGAGTCTCCTATGGTTTGTTTCCCTTTCTCCTCTTTTTCTTTTACCCCTTCCCATATGTTCAACTGTTTTCTTTCTTAAATTCCACATGAGTGGGTTCCTCTCATATTTGTCTTTGTCTCACTGACTTATTTCACATAGCGTAATACACTCTAACTCTATACATGTCATTGCAAATGGCAAGATTTCATTCATTTTGATGGCTGAGTGAAGTTCCATCCTCTGTGTGTGTGTATCACTTTTTCTTTATCCATTCATCAGTCAATGAACAGCTGGTCTCTCTATAGTTTGGCTATTGTTGATAATGCTGCTATAAACATCAGGGTGCGTGTATTACTTTGAATCTGTACTTTTGTATCCTTGGTTAAATACCTAATAGTGCAATTGCTGGATTATAGGGTAGCTCTATTTTTAACATTTTGAGAAACTTCCATTCTGTTTTTTAAGAGTGCCTGGACCAGTTTGCATTCCTACAAACAATGCAAGAGGGTTTCCCTTTCTACCTACCCTCACCAACACTTATTATTTCTTGTCTTTTTGATAATAGTCATCCTGACAGGTGTGAGATGGTATGTCATCATGGCTTTGATTTGTATTTCC
Source organism: Canis lupus dingo (assembly GCF_003254725.2). NCBI lineage: Eukaryota > Metazoa > Chordata > Mammalia > Carnivora > Canidae > Canis > Canis lupus. The sequence continues at coordinate 86,925,513 of NC_064281.1, forward strand.
CTGATGATGAGTGATGTTGAACATATTTTCATGTATCTGTTAGTCATCTGGATGTCTTTTTTTGAAAAGTATCTATTCATGTCTTCTGCCCACCTCTTAACTGGGTTATTTGTTTTTTGTGTTGAGTTTGATAAGTTCTTTATAGATTTTGAATACTAACCCTTTATCAGATATGTCATTTGAAAATATTTTCTCCCATTCTTTAGGCTGCCTTTCAGTTTTGTTGATTGTTTCCTCTGATGTGCGAAAGCTTTTTTACCTTGATGAAGTCTCAACAATTCATTTTTGCTTTTGATTCCCTTGTCTCAGGAGACATATCTAGTAAGAAGTTGCTATGGACTATGTCAAAGAGATTACTGCCTATGTTCTCCTCTGGGATTTTGATGGCTTCTTGTGTCACATTTAGGTCTTTAATTCATTTTGAATTTATTTTTGTGTATAGTGTAAGAAAGTGGTCCAGTTTCTTTCATCTACATGTTGTTATCCAATACTATTTGATGAAGAGATTTTTTTCTATTAGATATTCTTTTCTGCTTTGTCAAAGATTAGTTGACCATATACTTGTGGGTCCAGTTCTGGGTTATCTATTCTATTCCATTGATCTATGTGTCTGTTTTTGTACCATAATCAGACTGTCTTGAGCACTACAGCTGTGAAATATAGCTTGAAGTCCAGAATTGTGATGCCTCCAGTTTTGTTTTCCTTTTTCAGAATTACTTTGGCTATTCGGAGTCTTTTGTGGTTCCATACACATTTTAGGATTGTTCTAGCTCTGTGAAAAATACTGTTGGTATTTTGCTGGGGATTGCATTAAATGTGTAGATTGCCTTGGATAGTATAGACATTTTAACAGTATTTTTTCTTCCAACTCATGGGCATAGAATGCTTTTCCATTTCTTTGTGTCATCTCCAATTTCTTTCATCAGTGTTCTATAGTTCTCAGAGTATAGATCTTTTATTTCTTTGTTTAGGATTATTCCTAGGTATGATTTTCGGTGCAATGGTAAATAGGATCAATTCATTGATTTCTTTTTCTGTTGCTTCATTATTGGTGTGTAGAAACACAACAAATTTCTCTACCTTGATTTTGTATCCTGTGACTTTATTGAATTTATCAGTTTTAATGATCTTTGGTGATGTCTTTTGGGTTTTCTACTTAGAGTATAATGTTATCTGCAAATAATCAAAGCTTGACTTCTTCCTTTTAGATTCAGATTGCCTTTTATTTATTTTTGTTGTCTGATTGCTGAAGTTAGAATCCAGTACTGTGTTAAATAAAAGTGGTAAGAGTGGACATCCCTGTCTTGTTCCAGACTATAGAGGAAATGCTCTCCAGTATTTCCCCATTGAGGATGATATTAGCTGTGGGTTTTCATATTTATGATGTTGAGGTATGTTCCCTCTATTACTACTTTGTTGAGGGTTTTTATCAAGAATGTATGGTGTACTTTGTCAAATGCTTTTTCTGCATCTATTGAAAGGATCATATGATTCTTTTCTTTTATTAATATCATGTTGATTGATTTGTGAATATTGAAATATTGAACCACTCCTGAAGCCCAGGAATAAGTCCCACTTGATTATGGGCAATGATTCTTTTCATATACTGTTGAATGTTATTTGATAGTATTTTATTGAGAATTTTTACATCCCTATTCTTCAGAGACATTGTAATTCTCCTTTTTAGTGGAGTCTTTGTCTGGTTTTGGAATCAAGATCATGCTTGTTTTGTAGAATGAGTTTAGAAGTTTTCCTTCTATTTCTATTTTTGGAACAGTTTGAGAAGAATAGGTATTAACTCTTTTTTTAAGAAAAATAGTTTTATTAATTTATTTGAGATAGAGTGAGTGAGAGAGAGGGACAAGAAGCAGAGGGAAAAGTAGAAGCAGGCTCTCCACTGAACTGGGAGCCTGATGTGGGGCTTGATCCCAGGATCCTGAGATCATGACCTGAGCTAAAGGGAGATGCTTAACCAACTAAGCCACCCAGGTGCCCCTTAACTTTTCTTTAAATATCTGGTAGAATTCCCCTGGGAAGCCATCTGGCCCTGGACTTTTGTTTGTTGGGAGATTTTTTTTAAGACTTTATTTATTTATTCCTGAGAGACACACAGAGAGAGGCAGAGACATAAGCAGAGGGAGAAGCAGGCTCCCTGCAGGGAGCCCGATGCAGAACTCAATCCTAGGACCTGGGATCACAACCTGGGCCAAAGCCAGATGCTTAACCACTGAGCCACCCAGGTGCCCCTGTTGGGAGATTTTTGATGACTGATTCAATTTCTTTGCTGGTTATGGATCTGATCAAATTTTCTATTTCTTCCTGTTCTTTTCTTATATCATTTATTTCTGCTCTAATCTTTATTATTTCCCTTCTGATCTTTTAAGCTTTATTTACTTTCCTTTGTATAGCTCCTTTAGGTGTAAGGTTAGGTTGTGTATTTGTGAATTTTCTTGCTTTTAAAGTGACCTAGGCCTGCACTCCAATGTATTTCCCTCTTAGGACCACCCTTGCTGCATCCCAAAGGTATTGGGCTATCATGCTTTCATTTTCATTTGCTTTCATGTATTTTTTTTAATTCTTCTTTAATTTCCTGGTTAACTCATTTATTCTTTAGTAGGATGTTCTTTACCTCCAGGTATTTGAGATATTTTCAATTTTTTTTTTCTTGTGGTTGACTTCCAATTTCATAGTGCCATGGTCTGAAAATAAGTATGATGTAATTTTGTTCTTCTTGTATTACTTGAGTGCTGATTTGTGACCCAGTATGTAATCTCTTCTGGAGAATGTTGCATATGCACTTGAGAAGAATATGTATTCTGGGGTTTTGGATGAAATGTTCTGGATATATTTATTAAGTCCATCCAGTCAAGTGTGTCATTTCAAAGCCATTGCTTCCTTATTGATTCTCTGCTTAGATGATCTGTCCATTGCTGTAACTGAGGTATTAAAGTCCCCTACTATTTTTCTATTATTATCAATGACTTTCTTTATGTTTGTTATTAATTTATTTATATATTTGGATGCTCCCAAGTTGGGGGCATAATTATTTATAATTGTTAGATCTTCTTGATGTATAGACCCCTTAATTATGGTATAATGTCCCTTTTCATCTCTTGTTACAGTCTTTGTTTTAAAAATTTAGTTTGTCTGATATAAGGATGGCTACTCTGGCTTTCTTTTGACATCCATTACCATGGTAGATGGTTCTCCATCTGCTCACTTTCAATCTGCAGGTGTCTTTAAGTCTAAAATAAGACTCTTGTAGGCAGCATATGATGGATCTTATTTTTTGTCCATTCTCATACCGTATGTCTTTTGATTGGTGCATTTAGTCCATTTACCTTCAGAGTGATTATTGAGAGATATTAATTTTGTGCCATTGTGTTACCTGTAGAGTTGGTGTTTCTGGTGATGTTCTCTGGTCCTTTACAGGCTTTGTTTTTTTGGTCTTTTCTTTCTCCACTCAAAGAGTCCTCCTTAAAATTTTTTGCAGTGCTAGTTTAGTGATCATGATCTCTTTTATTTTCATTTGTCTGGAAAACTCTATCTTTCCTTCTATTTTGAATGACAGTATTACAGGATAATTAATTTTTGGCTGCATATTTTTCCCATTCAGCATGTTGAATATTTCCTTTCACTCATTTCTAGCTTGCCATATCTCTGTGTATAGATCTGCTGCAAACCTGATTGGTCTACCTTTGTATGTTAAGGACCTTTATTTCCTTGCTGCTTTCAGATTTTTTCTTTGTCTGTGTATTTTATGAACTATGACTGATACACCTTGGCAATCACTGGCTTTTGCTAGGCTTAATGGGAGTTCTCTGTGCTTCTTGGAATTTGATGTCTGTATCCTTCCTCAGATAGGGAAATTTTTGCTCAAATAAAGCTTCTGCCCCTTTATCTCTCCATCTTTTGGGACTCCTATGATACAAACATTTTAATAAGTTGCTGAGTTCTCTAAATCTACCTTTGTGGTCCATTACCTTTCTTTCCTTCTTTTTGGCTTAATTGTTTTCCATAATTTTATCTTCTATATCACTGATTTGCTCCCCTGCTTCAGCTATCCTCTTTTTATGGCCTCCATTTGTGTTTGCATCTCAGGTATAGCATTTTAAATTTTGACCTGACTAGATTTTATTCTTTTATCTGTACCATAAAGATTCTCTAGTGTCTTCTATGCTTTTCTTCAAGCCCAGCTAGGATACTTATAATTGTTTTAAATTATGATTCAGACATCTTACCTATGTCTGTATTGATGAAATCCCAGGCCATGAGTTCTTTCTTGTGTTCTTTCTTTTGGGGTGAATTCCTGTCTTGTCATTTTGTTCAGAAAAGAAAAGAAGAACGAGAAAAAAGAACAACAAAAACCAATAAAAACAAAGCAAAAAAAAAAAAAAAACCCAAAGAAACAGAAAAATAAAAAACAAAGTGAAAAACAAAGAAAAAGAAAAAAACAAGAAAAACAAAAACACAAAGCAGAAAAAAACAGAAAAAAAAAAGAACAACCCTAGACACTGGGTGTAGTTTGGTCTGCTTACTAGATTCTCTTAAATCTACATCTCCCAAAAATAAAATAAAATGAAATAAAATAAAATAAGGTAAAAATTTAAAAATTCATACATGAAAAGTATATATATATATTATATAAATCAATAATAAAAAAATTTTAAAAAAGAATTGGATAATATATGAATATATAACAAAATTAAAAATAAAGAATAGAAGTAAAAAGAAAATGAGATCCTATTTCCCCTAAAGCTGAAGCCGTGTAGTACTCTATGATCAGTAGACTTTGTGCAAGCAAGTTGTTTGTGCTGGTCTTCTTGGGGATGGGCCACCTGGGCTGATTCTCAGGAGGAGTTAAGTGGAAATGCTTCTCCAGGGGCAGGGAGGTGGGGCTTGGTGTACACCGCTCCATCCTCCACTAGGTGGCTCTGTTTTGCTCCCTGTGGGCACTGAGGGGTAGGATGAAAATGGCTGCACCCTGCCCTCTAGCTCTGATCTAAAAGCTTGCACCCTCTAATCTTCAGTGAGTCCTCACAGATAAAACAGTTACTCTGTTTCCCTGGTTTTTGTCTGAACCCTATGTTCACCTTGCCTGTATTCAAGCCTTTTTATCTCAAGTGCATGACCAAGTTTCAAATTACAAACCGAGGGACAACCGAGGCATGAACCCACACTATTCTTCAGGGAAGAGTCTTGCCATGTTTGCTGGCCCATCCCCGGAAAGCAGTCACACCACCACGTGGCAGTTCACAGTTTATAGCTGAAAACCAGCCCCAAGACCGCTGCTCTCAGCCAGTTTCCCAGCTCACATGCCTGGGAACAGGACAACACCTTGGCACCTCCTGTTCTTCCAATGACCAAGGGGATCCTCAGACACCCTGTCACTCCTGAGATTCTGCCCTTCTTTGTCACCTGAGCACCTTTAATCCAGGCATGTCCCCCACAGTAGTGGATCAAAAAGTTCAGGTTTTGTGCTTGGATTCTTCTCATACTTTGCAGTAGCCTTTGTAAGCAGGCTCCCTCCCACTGCTTCCACAGCTGTTTTCCCAAAGTAAACTTCTGCACCTCCTACCTTCCAAAGGTGATTGCTTTGCAACTTGTAGACTTGCAGTTTTTGTTCTCTCAGACCTCTGATTGACTACTTGGGTGTTCAGAATAATTTAATATCTAGCCGTGTTCAAGGGATGAGATATGCTTCAACAACCGTGTCTTTTATGAACACAGATAATTTTATTCTTCCTTGCCAATGTCTTGTTTTAACTTTATTCCAGTTACTGAAACTTCAGTTTATAATGAATAACATTGAATATATGTTGAATATATTCATATATTCATATAATGATGAATATAATATATATATAATGTTCATATAATGTTGAATAACATATAATGTTGAATAACATTGCTGAAAGCAGACATCTCTGCCTTGTTTGCCTTCTTAAGATGAGAGCATTTGGTTTTTCATCATTGAATATGACAGCTCTTGGTAATTTTTATGTCACTTTTAATAATTTAAGAATGTTCTTATTTATATTTTTCTGAGAGTTTTTTTCATTGGTGACTGTTGGATTTTGTACAGTGCTTTACCTTCATCTACTAAAATTATCATATATTTTATTGTCTTTTATTAATAAGGTGATTTGACTTGACTGTTTTTAGGATGGTAAATGAAGTTTGAAGTCCTAGTGTCAAACCTGTTGTGGTTGGTAGATTTGTTTCATAATATTTTCTGAAAAATACTTACATCTACATTCATTGGAATATTGATATGCAGTTTTCTTTTTTGTGGTGTCTGTGTGTTATTTTAGTGTTTATAAATTAATGATCTTATGTGAGTCGGTAAATGTTCATTTTTCTTCTATTCTGAGTGTTTATGTAGGATTGCAATGATTTCTCTTTAAATATTTGATGATATTCACCAGTGAAGCCACCTGGACCTGAAGTATATTTGAGGGAAGAGTTTTAACTATGAATTCAATTTCCTTTATTTGTGTATGGTAAAGCATTATTTTATTTTTTATGTCAGTTATGGTAATTTGTGACTTTTAATGAATTAACAATGTATATAAATTGTCCAATTTTGGGGCAGAAGTTTTTGTCATATCCCCTTATTAGTCTTTTACTATCTGTAGTATTTGTAGTTATTTCCTCTCTTTTATTTCTAATGCTAGTAATTAGCATATTTTCTCTTTTTGTCTTGATCTTTTCTGAGAAACAGGTTTTGGTTTCATTTATTTTCTCTAATTTTGGCTTGTTTTCTGTTCACTTGATATATGACCTTATGATTATTTCCTTTGGTTTAACTTTGTTCTTTACCTTGTTCCTTTAACTTTGTTCTTTACCTTGTTCCTTTTTGTCTTGATCTTTTCTGAGAAACAGGTTTTGGTTTCATTTATTTTCTCTAATTTTGGCTTGTTTTCTGTTCACTTGATATATGACCTTATGATTATTTCCTTTGGTTTAACTTTGTTCTTTACCTTGTTCCTTTAGGTAAGTCCTTAGATCATGGGCTTGGGATCTTTTTTTTATTTTTAATATATGCATTTAAAGCTATAACCTTGGGGATCCCTGGGTGGCTCAGCAGTTTAGCACCTGCCTTTGGCCCAGGTCGTGATCCTGGAGTCCCGGAATCGAGACCTGCATCGGGATCTCTGCGTGGAGCCTGCTTCTCCCTCTGCCTGTGTCTCTGTCTCTCTGTCTCTCTCTATATATCATGAATAAATAAATAAAACCTTTTAAAAAAAAGCTAGAGGTTACTCTAGGACTAAGAAATTAAAAAAATAATAATAAAATAAAGCTATAACCTTGCCCCTAAGTATTTCTTTAGATGCATTTTACAGATTTCCATGTCATATTTTTATTACATTCAATTTAAAAATATTTCCTAATTTTCCTTTTTTTTCTTTCACTCAGTATTATTTAGAAGTGTGACTTTTTTAATTTGTAAAAATTTGGAGTTTTCTTATAGATGTATTGCTTTTGATTTCTTGCTTATTTTTTACTCTGATTAAAAAGCATACTTCTATGTCAGTCAGTCATTTTAAATTTACTGACACTGACTTTATGCCTGTGTACTTCATTTAGATTGATAATTACATTATGTGAACATAAAAATAAAGTGTATCCTGTGGTTGTTGGCTGTGGTTTAAAGTGGTTGATACTGTTTTTCAGATTTTCTGTCTTTGTTGATTTTATTTAGTTGTTTTAGCAATTGCTAAGAGAACAATCTTAACATCTGTGGGGGAAGCAGCCATCCTGTGACTTGCTATGGCTATGGCCACCTGAGTGCCCAATCTGCCAGCAGCAGAGAACACTAAGTCCACAATATGGCACCATTTCTCAGGATGAGCAGCCAGCTGCTTGATGGCAGGTTGATTACAGTGGACTACATCCATTGCAGAAGGGGCTGCTTTTTGTTCTTGTTGGGATAGATACTTCATGTTGGGGGAAGCCGCCATCACATGACCTGCCACCCCTCTGCAGGACTGCAAGATCAGTGCCCTGGGCCTAAAACATTCCCCTATACAAAAAAAAAATGATGATGAAGTTGCTGCTTGAAAAAATGGTGATGGAGTTGTTGCTTGGTCCTGTAGTCTTCTTTCTTATTTGGAAAAACCTTCCTCTATCCTGGATATGCAGTGAACTTTTTATTGCTTAAGTATATGTGTCATTGTACCTAGCTAGCCCCACACTCACTGTAAGGAAATGGGGTCTTTGCCTGCAGTATGAGAGGGATGGGCACAATCTATCATCGTCTGTCAGGTATTGTGAGGGATCAACTGGCCACGAGAGACCAGCACACATTACAGACCATGATCTTGCTGTGCATCTTCTTTTGTGAACATAATGTTATTCCAGCCAGTATTTTATGTGTTGAGTCTTCCTTGGCAAAGCCAAACCCACAGAAGAGGCTGGGAGTCAAGGTCTTGTGAGCTCCTACTTCTAGGTGGTATCGTTATTATGATCTTTGATATCCTCTATGTGGTAGGAATCTTCACTTGGGATTGGTAGCTGATTTTCCTACTCTTGACAATATCTCCTATTATGATTGTGGGATTGTCTCTAGTTCTATCAATTTGTGCTTTATAGACTCCATTGCTATTATTAGCACATACATAGTTTTTAGGAGTTAAGTCTTAGCAACAAATTGTCCCCTTAATCATTATGAAATGTCCCATTTTATTTTTGACACTACTCATTGTCATCAATATGTTTTATATTAAATAGTTGCTTCAGTCTTTTCGTGCATACTGCTTGTATGATATACATTCTAATCTATTTATTTTCATCATATCTGTGTTTTTATATGTGAAATATGTCTTTTGTACAGAGCATATAGTTGATTCTTGCTTTTTATGCATTCTTATATCTGCCTTTTTATTGTAGTGTTTAGTTCATTAAAGTTTAATATAATCATTGCTATTGATTCATGTTTACCATTTTAATATTTGCATTTAATTTATTCTTTTGGCTTTCTATTCCTCTTTTCTTTTTTTTCCCTGTCTTTTACAATATTATTTGACTAATTTTTAGTATTCCATTTAAACATTTTTATTGGCTTTTTTGCTATGTTTCCTCACTTTCCTTTTTCAGCAATTTCTCTAGGCATTTATCTTAACCATATTACCTTGGGTGAGGTATGGTGAGACCAGACGCACATCAAGAGAGAGAAACCAGAAAGAGTTTTACAGTTTGTTATAATTACAGTTCCCTGGGGAGAACACAGTGCATTTCCCATGGCCACACAGGTCAAGCACTAGAGGCAGAGAGAAAGAGGGTAACTGTGGGCAAGCACCCTTATTTTGTTTTGTTTTTTTTTTTTTATAGAAGGAAATGGTGAGGCAGGACAAGTAAGCTTAAGATTGGCTAGTTTGAATAGTTGGACTCTGGAGCAAAGGAGTTGTCCTTGTTTGTCTGATATCTGGCCCTGGGGCATTTAAGGCAGATATAAAGTTGCCTCAAGTGTGAGAACTTAATACAACATGTGGCTGGGAATATGAATTTAATTGGCTGCTCAAGAATGGAAACTGATCTGCCTTTAACCAGGGCTTCAAAAGTGGGCCAAAATTGCTTTTTAAAAACCATATTAAAATATTATAGCTACATCCTTAACATTTCACAATCTACTTTGAGTTAATGTTGCATGACTTTAAATAAATATAGAAACTTTGTAACTGTAAAGGTCAATTGATCTCCTTCTCATCTTTTATGCTACAGTTATTATATGTATTATGTTACCATAGATTATATAACCTAAAAGATGTTATAAAGCTTGCTTTAAACTGTCATATGTGTTTTGAAGGAATTTAAAGGGAAAAAATTATTTTTTTACATTTACCATTTATAGTGCTCTTTATTCCCTACAGAGGATTCAAGTTTCCATCTGGTATCAACTTCCTTCTGCCTGAATAACTTCCTTTAGTACTTCCTATAATGTAGGCTTAACAGTAACACATCCCTTTGTTTTACTTTTATTTGAAAATGTCTTCACTTTCCCTTCATCATTGAAGGATATTTTATTGGAAAAATAAAATATGGTTGAAATGTTTAATTTTGCATTCAGCATTTTAAAGATGTTGTTTCATTTTCTTCTGGCCTCCAGACATCCTGATGAACAGCTAACTATTAATTGAATCATGGTTCTCCTGTACATAACATCTCATTTTCTTGTTGTTGCTTTCAAGATTTTCTTTATTTCACATTCAACTGTTTGATTATGAAATGCCCCAACAGAGACTGCTTAAATGTTTATTCTGTTTGGAGTTCCTTGAACATCCAGATTCTACATGTTTCATCAAATAAGAATTGTTATATAGACATTATTGTTCAAATTTATTTCCTGCCTTGTTTTCTTTCTTCTCCTTCTGGGACCCCAATTACATGTACTTTAGTCAACTTGTTATTAACTATCCAGTCTCTGAGAATCTGTTCATTTTTTAAATAAACTTTTTGTATGTTTTATAGAGCAGTGTTTGGTGCATAGCAAAATGGAGTGGAAAGCACAAAATTCCCATATATCCTCTACCTCCACACATGCATAGCTTCCCATATTATTCTGTGTTCTTTTGTGTGATAGTCAACTGTGGCACAAGAGCAAATAGAGGAGAAGCTCAGGAAAACAAAGTTTACTATCCTCACAGGTCCTAGAAACAGGAGACATAGTTTACCATGCAGGGCTATAGGAAAACACCACGATTGGCCAAGGAGGCAGAAAGTACAACAATGAGGGCAGAGCCTAAATCACAGGTTTAATTGGAGTTTCCACAGGAAAAGCAAGCAGGTAACTAAATAGTTTAGGATTAGCTAATTTGAATAATTGCAGCAGTCTCTAAAGCACAGAGATGATGCCTGGTACCTGGCCCTGGGATGATTAAGGCAGGGGAATATTGCCTCCTGGGCTATAGGTGAGATAGAAGATTGGCTCTGAATTGGTTAATTTCCATACCAAAGGCCTGTTCCTTGTTCTGTTCCTTGTTCCCTAGCTCAAGGGGTGGCAGTCTCCCTAGTGAGAAAGGCTTTTAAAGTTCCAAAACATCATAATATATAGAAAATAGGAGATGTAAACAATGCACCAACTGCCAACGTCCTGAATATGGTTAATTTGTTACTATCAATGACCCGGCATTGACATGTTATTATCACCCAGGTCCATAGTTTACATTAGGGTTCATTTTTGGTCTTGTTTATTCTATCAGTTTGCACAAAATATAATGACATGGATCCATTAATATAGTATCATCCAGAATAGTTTCACTGCCATAAAACTCCTCTGTATTCCACCTATTCATCCCTCCTCCCCTACCCAACACTGGCAACCACTGATCTTTTTACTTTCTATATAGTTTTTCATTTTACAGAATGTCATACTGTTGGAATAATACGGTATATAACCTTTTCAGACTAACTTCTTTTACTTAGTAACATGCATTTAAGGTTCTTCCATGTCTTTTCATGGCTTGGTAGTTCATTTCCTTTTAGTGCTGAATAATATTCCATTGTCTGGATGTACCATAGTTTATTTATTTACCTAGTGGAGGACATCATGGAGTAGTTGCTTCCAAGTTTTGGCAGTTATAAATAAAGCTACTAAAAACATTTGTGTGCAGGCTTTGACTTTATTCTAATTGACATGTCGTAGCATTTCTTTGCTTTTTAAATTTGCATTTCCCTGATGACATATGATGTGGAGAATCTTTTCATATGCTTATTTTCCAGATGTACATCTTGGTGAAATGTCTGTTAAGGTCTTAAACCCATTTTTTAAATTTATTTTTTTATTGTTGAGTTGTAGGAGTTCTTTGTATATTTTGGATAACAGTCATTTATCAGCTATGTCTTTGGCAAATATCTCCTTCCAGTGTGTGATTTGCCTTCTCATTCTCTTGTGTTCATTTTTTTAAAAATCCTTTCCTCTTTTCTTCAGATTATATAATTTCTATTGATTTATCTTCAAGTTCACAGATTCTTTTGTTTGTCACTCCCATTCTGCTAAGTCTATCCAGTAAATATGTTTTTAATCTCTAATATTTTTTTACTCTACAATTATCATTTAAAATTTCTTTTTAAAAAATCAAAACTAAAATCTATTAAGATTTAGTATCTTTATTCTTGAGAGTTTGTAGTTTTACATTGTTAGGGACGGTTATAATAACTGCTTCAAAATCTTTGTTTACTAATTCTGGCATTGGTAAATCTTGGCGTTTATGCCAGTTAATTGTGTTTTTTTCTTGAAAAGGAATTATATTTTCCTAGTTCTCCATATCTCATATTATTTTGAATAGGATATGATGAATGCTATAGAGTCTGGAGACTATATTCTTTTATTTTTTTTTGAGTGTTTCCTTTGGTTTTAGCAGGGAATTGAGTTCACTGGGTTCAAACCGAAAACTCTTTCTTGCATAGCAGAGGAATTCATATATTTGTTCTTAGTTGAACTGCTTTGAGTGTCTTCTACAAATTTGTAGTTGTGGCATCAGCCAGAGACATTAGGAAACTTAATTTAAAGATCTGCTCTCTGGCTCTTTCCTTTCTTGGTTTTCTCTTTTTCCAATGTTCATGGTTGTTCCAGACTGAATTGTCTTGCTCCCAAGTCAAAAAGCCTGAAGTCTTTCCTATAAAGCACAATTGTGCCAATTCTCATACTAGAAGTAGTGAGAACAGGGAACTCACACTGTACATTGGCCTTCCTTAGTTCATGTACCCTCCAGCAAAATCTTCCCACTTTTGTTCACTGTGACTTTATGTTCAGAGTCTATAGTTGTTATTTATGGAAGATGTTCTTATTCATTATCAGATACTTGGTTACTTTATTTTTTGTATTAGATATTTATTTGAATCTTTTCTCCTTGTGTATCTTGAAAATAATCTTCATTTCTTATTCTTTTTTCTTCAGTTTCATTCCTGAATTTGATCACCGTTCATTTCTTTTGGTTTGAAGGTTGGTTTGCAGGTGAGGTTTTGAATTTCTGATTAGAGGTTTTATTTTATATTTAAAAATTATTTTTTTCTGAATATTAATTCACATTAGAATACTCATTATAGGTTTTCAGTACACCATGTTTTGTTGTTTTTGTTTTGGGATAATTTTTGTTAGTTGAAATAGTTTGATTCTCATATTCTTTCTTTTCAAAATAGTTTTATATGGACATACTTGTGTTTTCTGTTTAAATAGCTTACTTTTTTGGGATCAGCAATATTTGATAAGTTTAAGATGTTTTTGTTATGAATTCATTGTAAAGAGAGTTTTGTAATCAATGGAACATTTTTATGTAGGTTGAAGGGTTTGATTTTGTCATTCACCTTTCTTTGGGATGCTTAAATTCCCCTCGTCTGTTTATTTTCCACTTCCCTCTTCCTGCTTAATTTTCTCTTCTTTCTAACAAGCATCTGAAGAATGTATCCTTCTTCCAAGTTGCCTCCTTCTCTTGAAGAAGTGATGTCTTTTCAATATAGCAACTCCTGACTCTGCATACCTCTATAACCATTCCTTGAAATTCACCACTATCCAGTTCTTTGATCTATCAGTCTTCAGATATTTCTAAACATTTCCTCTCTTAGAGAGAATTTTTCTTTTTCCAGATTTTTCTGGTTATGCCTCTCTTAGTTCCTAGCTCCTTTCTCCTATTTTCCACGTAGTCTAGCTAATATTCAACTCTAGGTTGGGCTCTGGACATAGATGACAGGTTTGGCTTGCTTATTTCACATCTATAAGTTCTTTAAAATTCATACCAATCTATATATCTTTTTTTAATTTTATTTATTTATTTATGATAGTCACAGAGAGAGAGAGGCAGAGACACAGGCAGAGGGAGAAGCAGGCCCCATGCACCGGGAGCCCGACGCGGGACTCGATCCCGGGTCTCCAGGATCGCGCCCTGGGCCAAAGGCAGGCGCCAAACCGCTGCGCCACCCAGGGATCCCCCAATCTATACATCTTAAGTTAAGTTGTAGACATGAGATATGGAGAATTTAGTCTCCCTTCTTTATCTATATATTTTCTGCTGATAATATAATGACTTTCTCCTGATAATTTTCTGCTGATTTTGGTAGCTGAATTTATCCTATGGGAACCCAGAAGTCCCTTAACTACTCTTTGTTGCTAATATGTACAAAGACAGTAGTATGCCTATGAAACTGTATTTATCTTGACATTTTTCATTTTGTTAAAATGGTATGTAACGTTTATTATGATGTGATATACAAATGTTCCTTCCCATGTTAAGCAAAAATTGTTAGCACTACTCAAATTTAATCAAATTCTTATTGCAAGGTATTTATCAAAATGGAAAAATTTAAGAAGTACTAATTCTGGTATCATCATTTACAGGTGGAAGAGAAAAGTATTTCTAAACATTATGTTTATTATCATGTTCTTTTATAGGACAATTAAAATATAAAATTTATATAGCAAAACCATTTTTGTAATGTCTATCACGTTTCACTACAAATCTGTTAAATTTTAATTATGTGAAATTTACATATTGAGGATATAATCTATTTTTTGTTAGTACTAGGCCTTTTATGCAACCATCTGTGCTCAGCAAATCATAAAAACTGGAAAGGGTCTCAGAGCTCTGCTTAAAAGATTCCATTGCAAAGTCTATGTTCCTTTGTAACAGCCTTTACCATCAAATTGTTCACTTCAGAACATTTACACATTTTTGCTTAATATGTAATTTATTCATTATTTGTCTGCTGAGCCTCTCCTGAAGTTTCTTACTAAGAAAATAGTATGAACCAATTAAGAGCTTAGATAAAAAGAGACATTTTAAAATTAACTCTGTGGAAATCATTTTTAAAATTCCCTTCATGCAATGATTGTGAGCAATCCGAAATTTATATTTGTTCTGCTTTTTACAATAAAATGAGCTCAATTAATTTGTATGCCTTCTCTGAGGCCATGTTTTAGCTTCCCATCTTCAAAGTCCTTGCTATGTTGTCAGTGCATGAGAGATGTCAAATAGTAAAGCAGTAATAGAAAAATGGGTGAGATGGTGGAACAGGGCACTGGAGTTTATTTTCTCACTAGATTATAAAACAAAGGTAGGTTTGTATATTTATATATCAAACACTTATTGATCATCTAATCAAATGTCAACCATTGTCAGGTCCTATAAATACAGAGAGAAAAAACAGACTCTGCTGGCAAGGGGCTCACTATCTACTGAGGAAGAGAAATAAGTAAAATTTTAAAAAATGGTACTATGGTAGTTTTAAAGTAAAAGGAATGGATACTGTGCAATGAGAGCAGAGAGGAAGGGCACCCAACCCAGACTGGGGGTTAGCACAAGGCTTGGTAAGCCAAACAACCCCTCTGTCGTTGTTGTTGTTTTTGTTATTATTTTGTTGTTGTTGTTTAATGTTCAGGACAACTTTCTAGACTAGATCTGGTGGCTCTGGAACCAGACCTCCTGTTCAGCACATTCTATGAGATTATTAAACTGGTTGTGTCAGTGTTATGTATTCCATCTACTTGGAAAGTATTTAATACTTGATATGAAATAAATAAGGGAATTAATCTGTCTTCAAAGACAGTTGCATTATCTTGTTCATGATCTACCATGGGGCAGAGGAAAACTCTTACTTAAGTCTTCTCTTGAGCAACTTAGAGAGACTTTAGAGTATTCCTGAGAGAGTTTGAAAATGTATGAGATTCATGAAATCTAGGACCGACACATGTTTGACAAAGCTAAAGCTGAAAAAACTAACTAGTATCATTGGTCTAAGGCAGTAAAACAAAGAGGGCTCTGTTAACAGCGGGCTGAACTGGCACTGAAAGTGGGGCAAAGGTGAATGTTTTTAAGCAGCAAATGTGGACCTATTTAAAGAAAACTAGCCTGGGGAGTATTAAAAGGGAAGATGGTAGATTGATCTAACACCTGTACTGCAATAAAACCCAAAGCTCATCAGATAAAGGGAGATATTTTAAGAAGCCAGTTAAAAAAGAGGCATTTTCTCATTAAAAGATCTACAGTGGGAGGTCCCTATAATGGAACCTCCAAAAAGAACCCCACAGTGAAAGAATGAATAATATTACATTCTCTATATTCAGAGGTCACAATACTAGAAAAATTACCATTTTTCTGTACCTTATGTTTCTTCCTCACTAAAACGCTGTAGGGAACAGAAATCTTGACTGGTGAGTAAGGAGGAGGTAGATTAGAAATTAGAGAAGTGATTTACTTTGCCTCTCCTCCCCAACTCCAGGCTTCTTGTTTGGCTCAGGCTTCACTTGGGAGATGGGAGAAACTTTAAATTAAATTTGGACTTAGAGTTTTAGGTATTCCACTGGATTGAAATGAAGTAATGTAACTATCATATTGGATTCGACCCTTAATGTTAAAACAAAGAGAATATTTGCTTATGATCTTAAAGGAAAGTTAACAACAACAAACCCTCTGGGACATGTGTAAGCTTTCAACCAGGATTGGAAAAAAGTAATAATACCAGAGCAGATTTTAAGGGGCAATAGAAAAAACTAATAAAATTGGTTTCTGTTTACAACCTATTGATTGAATGCTGGCTATTCAATAAGCAGTTAAGAAAAAAAATCAGAATACATGATCTGACACATAGTTCTAAGTATTTCTCATATGTTTGTGTTTTGGTTTGTGAATTAATTTTTAATGAAAAGTCTTATACCTAATTATATTTAAATTCTGCATTTTTCTTTTAAAAGATACTTTTTAAAATGCATTTTATTTTTTATTATTTTTATTTTTTAAAAGATTTTATTTATTTATTCATGAGAGACACACACACACACACAGAAAGAGAGAGAGAGAGAGAGGCAGAGACACAGGCAGAGGGAGAAGCAGGCTACATGCAGGGAGCCTGATGTGGGATTTGATCCTGGGGCAGGATCAGGCCCTGGGCTGAAGGCGGCGCTAAACTGCTAAGCCACCCGGGCTGCCCTTAAAATGCATTATAATGTTTATAATAATATATTCTGATAAAAAATAATTTAGATTCATGGATAGGTGGAAAGGAAAAAAGATACCTATGGTTCAAACTTTTATAAATATTTTGATATATTTCCTTTCAATTAAGTATTTTTTTTCCTAATCTATTTATAAACATACTAGGTAAAAGTTTGTCTTTTTTTCTACTTAATTTTAAAATAAAAAGCATTTTCAGTATTACTACAATTTGAACTAATACTTATTTCTTTTTACATTTTTGTGATTATGGTTTTATGCTTGATACAGTAACCTATACAGATCCCAATTACACAGTTCACTAAGTTTTGATAATATTCACTTATGTAACCATCGACCAAAACAAGATACAGAACATTTCCATTTTCTTGAAAGTTCCCTTGTGCCGTTTTAAAATTAAAATTCCCCACCCACAGGCAACCATTGTTCTGATTTTTTTTCTATCATAGATTAGTTTTGTTTGCCTTCAAATTTCATATGCATGGAATCATACAGTTTGTATTCCACTCTGTCTAGCTTTTTATACCCAACATATTTTGGGAATTGATCCATGCTGTTGTGTTATCAGTAGTCATTTTCTTTGCATCATTGAATAGTATTCCAATGTGTATTCACATATTGGCATTCCTCTATTGATGAACAGTTGGGTTGTTTCTGGTTTTTGGCTATTAAGAACAAGGCTGCTTTGAACATCATTGTGAAAATCTTTTTTGTATATATGTATTTTCGTTTCTCTTTGAATAGAATTACTGTCAAAGGTGGTTAATTATTTAACTTTTTTAGAAGCCTCCAATGTTTTATTCTGATGGGTTTTTGTCATTCTTGATATCACTAGCAAGGTTTGAGACTTCTGTATGCTCCACATACTTACTAATATTGACTTTCTCAGTCTTTTTTCATTAACTTTTTATTCTGAAATAATTATAGACTCATACATAGTTGCAAGAGAATGTATTATGAACCTTTTACTCATAGTTATAATATTGTTAGGTAGACTACAGAACTTATTCAGTTTTCACTACTTTTATGAGCACTCATTTGAGTTGAGTGTGTTTGTGTTTGTGTGTAGATCTGTGTATTATATCTCATGTATAACTACCACCACAATCAAGATACAGAACTGCTCCGTGATAGAGGAATTGAGGAACTCTCACATTCTACATTTTTTCAATTGTATACTTCTATGTACCCTGTCACCATGCTCTGGCGGCCACAAATCTTTTCTCAATCTGTAATTTTTGTCCTTTCAAATATGTCAATGGAGATGGTAACCTTTTCATATTGGCTTTTTTTTGTTCACTGAGCACAATGCCCCTATTCATCCAAATTGTTGCATATATCAATAATATATATAATATATTTCATTTTATAATGAAATGCATCCATTTCTTCTAGACTGCCTAGAAAAAGAGAGAAGAGAAAAAAGAAAAGAAAAAAAAAAGAAGAAAAAAAAACGGGGGAAGCAAACAGAAAGCAAAATCAAGGGGGAGTATCCTCTGATTCTATATATTGTAAATCCCTCGACTTCCCCTGGAACTTTCCAGTGCTGCTTGGTCAATAACTTGCTTTTCTCCTGTACTTCCAGCTGGTCTTCTGGGAGAGGGGCCTGCTGGGCTTATTCTCAGGTGTGTGCACCTGGGGAAGCTGCCCAGCCCCTGCCAGGTGCAGGGCTCAGTGGGAGCTGTTTATCCTGTGAGGCCCCTGCTCAGTCCCAGGTACAAGGTGACACCAGGAGGAACAACAACAGTGGCGGCTGCCAGCTCTCCATCCGTGGAGTCAGCTCCCACAGTAACTACCACAGTTCCCATTCCACAGGGGACTGAATGCTCCAGGGACGGGGGTCGCCGATCTGCACAGCTCGGGGCTACCCAGCGGCAGGAGTGTCCTTGAGGTCCTGGGCCCTCCGAGCCTCTGCCTGCCCCGGGGGGAGCCCCGGATCTTGGGTTGTGTCCCCCAGTGCCCTGTGCTCTGGGGCCTGCACTGCTGGAATCGCACTTCTGGGGCCGGACAGCCCCCTCCGCGTGGAGCCGCTGCCTGAGCCGCTGTGGAGCTGCTCCCAGTACCCTAAGGGGTGTGCTGCAGCCCTTTAGGGAGCTCAGCCCGCAGTGTGTGGCGCACTCTCACCAGGCGCAGTTCCTCTGTTAGTGCCCCTGGGAGCCTGAGGGCATCCCTGCCCCTCCTGGGATCCTGCCAGAGCTCCCTGCCAGCGCCTTTCCGCCCGGGAAGGTTGGTGCAGCTCCTGCTTCTCCGGGACGGGGCTCTCCTGTCCTGGGGACACTCGCCCCGGCCTCAGCCCGGCTCCTCACGGGGCCCCTCCCCCTTGGATGCCTTTTGTTTCTTTATTTCTTTTTTTCTCCATCTTCCTACCTTGATAGAAGCACGAACTCTTCTCACTGTAGCATTCCAGCTGTTCTCTCTTTAAATCTCAGGCCGAATTCATAGGTTTTCAGGATGATTTGAAAGTTATCTAGGTAATTCGGTGGGGAAAGGTGACTTGGGGACCCTACTCTTCCGCCATCTTGCCCCGCCTCCTTCTAAATGTTTTATAGCTTTACATTATACATACAAGTCCATAACTGATTTTGAAACATTTTACATAAAATCCATAACTGATTTTGAAACAATTTGAATATTATGTGAGAGCTTTAGGTCGAGGCACATATTTTGCCTGTGGATATCTAATTGCTTCCGTTACGTTTGTTGAAAAGACTATCTTTCCTTCATTGAATTGCTTTTGCAATTTTGGCAAAAGTCTTCTGGGGATATTTATATGGATCTATTTCTGGGCTTTTTATTCTGTTGCAGTGATCTGTGTATATCTCAGCCAATAATACATTCTTGATTCTATAGCTATATAGTAAGTTTTAATATCAGATGGAGTTATTCATCTTATTTTATTTTTTCCAAAATTGTGTTAGTTCTACTAAATATTTTGCCTTTCCATATTTATTTTATTTTATTTTTAATTTTTAAAAGGATTTATTTGTTTATTTTAGAGAGAGAGAGATAGGGCGTTTGAACTAGTAGGGGGAGGGGCAGAGAGAGAATCTTCAAGCAGACTCTTTGCTGAGCTCGGAGCCCAATGTGGGGCTCAGTCCCACGACCAATGAAATCATGACCTGAGCTAAAACCAAGAGCCAGATGTTTAACCAACTAAGCTATCCAGGCATCCCTCCATATAAATTTTAGATTGAGCTTATCAATATCTACCCAAAATCTTGATGATATTTTGATAGGAATTGCATTAAACCTACATATCAATTTGAAGGAAATAGATATTTTTACTCTGTTGAGTTTTCTAATCCAGGGACACACTATGTATTTCATTTATTTACATTTCTAATTTCATAAGTTATCATTTTCTTATTTATAGTATACTGTTCTCATGCTTTGTTAAATTTATACCAAAATATTTAATTTTTTAGATCAATCATAAGTGGTATTGTGATTCTAATTTTAGTTTCTAAATGTTCATTGCTAAGATCCAGAAATAAGATATATTTCTGTGTATTGATCTTATATCTGAGATCTTGCTTAACTCAATTATTAGTTCTAGAAGTATTTTATAGTATACATGGGATTTTTTTCATAGACAATTGTATTAATTATAAATAAGGACATTTTTCATTCTGCTCTTTCTAATATATCTTTTCTTACCTTATTGCCATGGCAAGGACTTTCAGTACTTTTGTTAGATAAGAGTAGTGAGAACTCAACAGCCTTGCCTTGTTCAGTCTTTCTAGCTTTTGAAATTCTACTTTGTGAATATTGATGTCTCACTTTATGTTATTTTGTATTTTCTTGATGAGTAATGGTACTGAGAACCTTAAATGTGTTTAATATCCATTCTTATATCTTATATTGGAATGCTTTTTCCCTATGTCCTATTCTAGAAGCATTAAAATACTTTTTACATTTAATTATATAATAGCAGACATCAAAATTATTTTGGTATGTAGCAGAAGGTAGGGTTCCTTTCTTTTCCATGTGGATATACTATTGCAATATAATTTGTTTCAAAACATTTTCTTTCCCCATTGAGTTGAATTGGTGACTAACCAGGTGATATGTATAAATTTATTTGTGACATTCCATTCTATTCATTTGCTCCAAGTGTCTATACTTATTCCAGTCCTACAATATTTTAATTATGATAGCTTTATAGGTATCTCAAAATCAGATAGTGCTGGGTCATTGAACTTTGCACTTCTTATACAGTATTTTTTTATTATTTGCATTTTTATGTAAACCTTAGAATCAAATCACCAACATATAGATTAATGGAACAGAATAGAAGACCCAAAAATAAACCCACAACTATATGGTCAACTAATCTTTGATAAAGCAGGAAAGAATATCCACTGAAAAAGGATAATCTCTTCAACAAACAGTGTTGGGAAAACTGGAAGCAACATGTGGAAGAATGAAACTAGACCATTTTCTTACACCATCCACAAAAATAAACTCAAAATGGATGAAAGACCTAAATGTGAGACAGGAAACCATCAAAATCCTAGAGAACAGAAGCAATAACCTCTTTGACCTCAGTTATAGCAACTTCTTACTAGGTACATCTCTTGAGACAAGGGAAACAAAAGCAAAATGAACTATTGGGACTTCATCAAGATAAAAAGCTTCTGTACAGTGAAGGAAATAATCAACAAAACTAAAAGGCAACTTTCAGAATGGGAGAAGATCCTTGTAAATGACATATCTAATAAAGGGTTAATATCCAAACTCTAAAGAACTTATAAAACTTAATACCCAAAAAACAAATAATCCAGTTAAGAAGTGGGCAGAAGGCATGAATAGACACTTTTCCAAAAAAGACATCCTGATGGTTAACATTTATGAAAAGATGTGCTCAACATCACTCATCATCAGCGAAATACAAATCAAACTACAATGAGATAACATTTCATACTTGTCAGAATGGCTACACTTAACAACACAAGAAACAACAGATGTTGGTGAGGATGTGGAGAAAGAGGAACACTTTTATACTGTTGGTGGTAATGAAAACTGGTACAGCCATTCTGGAAAACAGCATGGAAGTTTCTCAAAAAGTTAAAAATAGAACTACCCTATGATCTGGCAATTACACTACTAGGTATTTATCTAAAGGATACAAAAACATTGATTCAAAGGGATACATGTACCCTGATGTTTATAGTAGCATTATCAACAATAGCCAAATTATGGAAACAGCCCAAATGTCCATCAATTGATGAATGGATAAAGAAGATGTGGTACGATATTACTCAACCATAAAAAAGAATGAAATCTTGCCATTTGCAATGATGTGGATGAAGCTAGAGTGTATTATGCTAAGCAAAAAAAGAGACAAATACCATATGATTTCACTCATATGTGGAATTAAGAAATAAAACATATTAATATGGGAGGAAAAATAGGAAAGCCAGGAAACAGACTCTTAATTATAGAGAACAAACTGAGGGTTGCTGGAACGGTGGTAGGTAGGGGGATGGGTTAAGTAGGTGGTGGGTATTAAGGAGGGCACTGAGTGTTGTTTGTAAGTGATGAATCACTAAATCCTACACCTGAAATTAGTATTATATGTTAACTAACTGGAATTTAAATAAAAATTTGGAAGGAAAAAAATGAAAAAAAAAAGAAGCCTGCTGGAATTTTGGGGAGAGTATATTGAATTTACTGATAAATGTAGGGAGAATCACTTCCTAAATATATGAATTTTTCTATCCATGAAAATATTATATCTCTTCCTTTTATTTAGGTTTTCTCAAATTCAATTTTTACTCTTACATTGGTTTTTAGCTACAACTCTTATTTTATGGTTGCATTATTGATTACAGTATGCATTCTCAACTTATTCAGTGTACATTAAATTCTTATCATGCCATTTCAACTATAATGTAAAAAATTTAAAAGAGTATAACACCATTTATTACTTTCCAAACCACTGACCTAGTTTTATACAATATCTTACTTTTATATGTGCAATAAACTCCAAAATATTTATTTAGTATTCTATTTTAGTTTATTAGTGCTTATTTTTACACCTGATTTTTCAGTCATTCATACCAAAACAGAATTTTATCTTTGTATTGAATTACATCTTTATTGAGTAAATACATAGAAATGAAATTACCAAGATTTATGGTAGGTTTATATTAAAATATTTAAGAACTACCAAATTATTTTCTAAAGTGTTTGTAGCATTTTAAATTTCTACCAGCATTGTAGGGTTGTTCCTGTTGCTCCACATCCTTGGTAACTTTTATTATAGTCAAGCTTTTAAATCTAAGCCATTCAATTTAGAGTATAATGTTTCCTCCTTGTGCATTTAATTTTGCATTTTCTAAATGACTTATGACATAAAATATTTTTATGACCTTATTTGTCATCTGTGTATCTTCTCTAATTAACAGCCTGTTAAAATCTTTAGCCTGTTTTTAATTAGGTTATTTGACTTATAACTGAGTTAAAGGAGTTCTTTATGTATTCCAGATACATGTGCTTTGTCAGATATAAATTTTGCAAATATTTCCCCTACCCTAAAATTTGTATGTTAATTTTAAAGAATACATTTTTTTCTAATTTTGGAAACATCCAATTCTTTTATCTTTTATTTTATAGTTTGTGGGGCTTTTTGCTGTTGTTATATCTTAAGTCTATATTCAGGTCTATGATACATTTATTTTTATGTTTTTTGAGTATTGTTGACAATATTACATTAGTTTTAGGTGTACAATGTAGTGATCCCACAAGATTATACAGTTTGCTGTGTTCACCACAAGTATGGCTACCATCTGTCCCCATACATTGCTATTACAGTATCATTCACTATATTCCTTATGCTGTGCTGTTTATTCACATGATATATTCATTCCATAACTAGAAGTCTATAACTCCCACTCCCCTTCGCCAGTTTTTTTCCAACATTCCACTCCTCTGACAACCATCAATTTGTTCTCTGTATTTATAGGTCTGATTCTACTTTTTGTTTGCATATTACTTTTTTAGATTCTACATATGAATGAAATCATATGGTATTTGTCTTTCTCAGTCTGACTTACTTTATTTCACTTAGCATAATGCCCTCTAGGTCCCTCCATGTTGTCTCAAATGGCACAATCTCATTCTCTTTTATGGGTATGTAATATTCCACTGTATATATGTATCACATTTTCCTTATCCACTTGTCTGTTGATGTACACTTAAGTGGCTTCCAGATCTTGGCTATTATAAATAATGCTGCAATAAACGTAGGGGTGCATTTATCTTTTCAAATATATGTTTTTATTATCTTTTTTAAAAATATTTTATTTATTTATTCATAGAGACAGAGAGAGAGAGAGAGAGAGGCAGAGACACAGGCAGAGGGAGAAACAGGCTCTGTGTAGGGAGCCCGACATGGGACTTGATCCCGGGTCTTCGGGATCATGCCCTGGACTGAAGGCAGCATTAAACTGCTGAGCCACCTGGGGCTGTTCATGTTTTTACTTTCTTTGGGTAAATACCCAATAGTGGAATTATTGGATCATATGGTAAATTTTTGTGTATAATGTGAGGCAAAAGCGATAGGCATAAAGATATCCAATTATTCATTTTATTGTTTTCTTTATAATTATTTTAGAGCTTACAATATACTTCTATAATTCATGGTCTATCTTCAAGTGATATTTTACTACTTCATGTCTAGTATAAGAACCTTCATATATTTTACTTCTTCATTTCTTATAATCCCCATAATACATTGTTATATTTTGTTTAAAATAATCAGTTATTTTTAAGTAGACATTTAGAGAAAAATGTTATATATATTCACAAATTTATCATTTCCACGCTTTTCATCTCTTTTTATAGATTCAGATTCCTACCTGATTTCATTTCCCTTTTGTTTAAAGGACTCCTTTTGTCATTTCTTACAATGTTGGTCTGCTCATGATGAAATCTCTCAGGCTTTGTATGTCTGAAAAATAAGTTTTTGAAAGATATTTTCACTAGTAAACAAATTTCAGTTTTTTTTAATCTGTTACTACTTTAAAGATATAGCTATAGAGCTTCCTACCTCATATTTTCCCAAAGGGAAGTCTGCTTCTGTCATTGTATTTTTCTGTGAGATAAATTTTCTATACTCTTAAAAGAGAAAGATGGAAGTTTTCGAAGCTTCTCAACTCTAAGATTCCTTTGTTGTTGTTTCCAAGAACTGCTAAAATAATGTGGCTTTTTCCCCCTCTGCTAAGGTCTGAATGTTTATATTTGAAGTTGTAATCCTCAAAGATATTGACATTAGTAAATAGGGTCTTTTGGAGGTAATTAAGTTATGAGACCAAAGCCCTCATGATTGGGATTAGTGCCCTTATGAAAGAGACCTCACAGAGCTCCCTAGCTCCTCACACAATAAGACGTCTGCCACTCAGAAAAGGGCTCTCATTCAGCAGTGCTGGTACTCTGATCTGGGACCTCCAGCCTCTAGAAGAATGAGAAATAGAATTCTTTTGTTTATAATCTACCCAGTCTGTGGTATCTGATTATAGAAACTTGAATGGACTAAGATACTCTAAGATATGTCCTCTCTGCTCCTTTTCCTCATATTCATCTGAGCCTTAATTTACTTTTCCCTATATTTCCATGACCAGTTCAGATTATACTCCTAGTAGTTTCTCCTCCATAGGGGAGGGCTGAAATATGGTTGGTTTATTTTGAGGATAGAGGAAGAGAGTGTCCTTCACTAACAGATTCTTACATGCTCCCTTTTGAACTTGCTAGAAAACTAAAGCTTATATAGTTTCCTCCGAGTTTTAATGTTGTTCTTAGATTGGCCATCAAGCTTCCCATGCCTAGTGATAATTCTTCATTTTAGAGTTGGTACCTGTTGTCAGTTTGATTTTCAATGTCCTGGCTCTTCCAGCCATCAAAAGTCCCATTACCTTAGTATAATTTCTTCCTCATATTTGATAATACCAATCAATCTGGTTCCACTTCTTTATTTGTCTCTGAAGTGTTTTAGTTTTAAAGGGATGCATTATCAATTTTTATATATAGTAAATATTAGCCATGAGGTGTTTGTTTTGTTAATCTAGTTTTTCTATATTTGTGGGGGCGATTTCAGATGATTGTGAATTTTGCAAGTACTACATAAACTTTCCCAGAATTCTCTGACTACAGTTTTAAAATTATATTTTACTTTAGAAAAATTGTACACATGAAATGCTTAAGTGTACTTAATATATAGCGTTATCATACATTTAATGATCCATTTTTGTATGTCTATACATTCCTTGATAATGGAGAAGATATTGTTCTAATTTCTGAGCATTTTACTCTGAACCTAAAAATTGTTCCCATTCTTCATACAAGTAAATCTATACAGAGTTCAAAATTGGTGTTAATGTCAACATGTTCCTTAAGTTGTTACAACAAACCTCTATTATGGACATATGCAAAGATGAATTGGAATAGAGGTTACAGTATGATACAGAATAAGTTTTGAGTCTGATATCTTATATACTTGGTTATATAATATACAATCTGTAGAGTTTGAGTGTCCCTTTTATAATACAAAAAAGAAACGATTATTTGCTTGCCTGAACTCTAGTGTAACTAGAAATAAGATTTAGATTATTGTGTACAACTCTGAAGTGATTTCCCTCATATTAGACAAATAAAACATAACTACTATAAAAAGAATATACATATATCCATTATTTATATATTTACCCATATATATGTTGCATATATCCATTTATTCTATTTCAAATAAAAAATTAACTGTGTCCTTCTCTTTAGGAATCTGTTAGTTCTTTCTGTCTTATTTTATGTTATAAAATCTGGCTTCTGTTAAAGACCTTTCTCTATAGTGGTCATTTTCTTATCTAAAGCAAAACATTTCCCGCCTCCCCAGGTAACTCTGTTAGTTCATAGAGTATTAAAATACTATGTACATGATTTTCTAGATCTCACCATTAGAAAATATGGGCCATCAGAAAAAACATTCTAGCAATAGAAATAAAGAATATAATCACTGAAATTATATTAGAAATTATCTAATCTAAGTATCTTATTTGACTGATGAATAAAGCCAGGTCAGGTATTTGGCGATAGCAATCTATACCAGGAGGGAGGAGCAAGATGGCGGAAGAGTAGGGTCCCCAAATCACCTGTCTCCACCAAGTTACCTAGATAACCTTCAAATTAGACTGAAAATCTACGAATTCGGCCTGAGAATTAAAGAGAGAACACCTGGAATGCTACAGTGAGAAGAGTTCGCGCTTCTATCAAGGTAGGAAGACGGGAAAAAAGAAATAAAGACACAAAGGCCTCCAAGGGGGAGGGGCCCCGCGAGGAGCCGGGCTGAGGCCTGGGCGAGTGTCCCCAGGACAGGAGAGCCCCGTCCCGGAGGAGCAGGAGCTGCACCAACCTTCCTGGACGGAAAGGGGCTCCCAGGGAGTTGGAGCAGGACCCAGGAGGGCGGGGATGCCCTCGGGCTCCCTGGGACAGTAACAGACACCTGCGCCCCGGGAGAGTGCGCCGAGCTCCCTAAGGGCTGCAGCGCGCACGGCGGGACCCGGAGCAGCTCGGAGGGGCTCGGGCGGCGGCTCCGCGGAGGGGGCTGCGGGCCGGGAGCAGCTCGGAGGGGCTCCGGCGGCGGCTCCGCGGAGGGGGCTGCGCGGCCCGGGAGCGCGAATCAACAGCGCAGGCTCCGGAGCCCAGGGCGCCGGGACACAGCCCAGGATCCCGCCTCCCCCGGGACAGGCAGAGGCCGGGAGGGCCCAGGACAGCAAGGACGCTCCTGCCCGAGCTGAGCAGATCAGCGGCCCCGCCCCGGAGCCTCCAGGCCCTGCAGACGGAGTTCCTGCCGGAGCTGAATCCAGGTTTCCAGAGCTGCCCCGCCACTGGGGCTGTTCCTCCTGCGGCCTCACGGGGTAAACAACCCCCACTGAGCCCTGCACCAGGCAGGGGCACAGCAGCTCCCCCAACTGCTAACACCTGAAAATCAGCACAACAGGCCCCTCCCCCAGAACACCAGCTAGACGGACAACTTCCAGGAGAAGCCAAGGGACTTAAAGTACACAGAATCAGAAGATACTCCCCCGTGGTTCTTTGTTTTTTCTTTTTTTGTTTTGGTTTGCTTTTTGATTTGTTTCCTTCCCCCACCCCCCTTTTTTCTCCTTTCTTTCTTTTTCTTTCTTTTTTTCTTCTTTTTTTTTTCGTTTTTTTTTTCTTCCTTTTTTTCTCTTTCTCTTTTCTTTCCTTCTTTCTCTCTCTCTCTTTTTCTCCTTTTCCCAGTACAACTTGCTTTTGGCCACTCTGCACTGAGCAAAATGACTACAAGGAAAACCTCACCTCAAAAGAAAGAATCAGAAACAGTCCTCTCTCCCAGAGTTACAAAATCTGGATTACAATTCAATGTCAGAAAGCCAATTCAGAAGCACTATTATACAGCTACTGGTGGCTCTAGAAAAAAGCATAAAGGACTCAAGAGACTTCATGACTGCAGAATTTAGAGCTAATCAGGCAGAAATTAAAAATCAATTGAATGAGATGCAATCCAAACTAGAAGACCTAACGACGAGGGTTAATGAGGTGGAAGAACGAGTGAGTGACACAGAAGACAAGTTGATAGCAAAGAGGGAAACTGAGGAAAAAAGAGACAAACAATTAAAAGACCATGAAGATAGAATAAGGGAAATAAACGACAGCCTGAGGAAGAAAAACCTACGTTTAATTGGTGTTCCCCAGGGTGCTGAAAGGGACAGAGGGCCAGAATATGTATTTGAACAAATTCTAGCTGAAAACTTGCCTAATCTGGGAAGGGAAACAGGCATTCAGATCCAGGAAATAGAGAGATCCCCCCCTAAAATCAATAAAAACCGTTCAACACCTCGACATTTAATAGTGAAGCTTGCAAATTCCAAAGGTAAAGAGAAGATCCTTAAAGCAGCAAGAGACAAGAAATCCCTGACTTTTATGGGGAGGAGTATTAGAGTAACAGCAGACCTCTCCACAGAGACCTGGCAGGCCAGAAAGGGCTGGCAAGATATATTCAGGGTCCTAAATGAGAAGAACATGCAACCAAGAATACTTTATCCAGCAAGGCTCTCATTCAAAATGGAAGGAGAGATAAAGAGCTTCCAAGACAGGCAGCAACTGAAAGAATATATGACCTCTAAACCAGCTCTGCAAGAAATTTTAAGGGGGACTCTTAAAATTCCCCTTTAAGAAGAAGTTCAGTGGAACATTCCGCAAAAACAAGGACTGAATAGACATCATGATGACACTAAATTCATATCACTCAATAGTAACTCTGAATGTGAAGGGGCTTAATGACCCCATCAAAAGGTGCAGGGTTTCAGACTGGATAAAAAAGCAGGACCCATCTATTTGCTGTCTACAAGAGACTCATTTTAGACAGAAGGACACCTACAGCCTGAAAATAAAAGGATGGAGAACCATTTACCATTTGAATGGTCCTCAAAAGAAAGCAGGAGTAGCCATCCTTATATCAGATAAACTAAAATTTACCCCAAAGACTGTAGTGAGAGAGGAAGAGGGACACTATCTCATACTTAAAGGATCTATTCAACAAGAGGACTTAACAATCCTCAATATATATGCCCCGAATGTGGGAGCTGCCAAATATATAAATCAATTATTAACCAAAGTGAAGAAATACTTAGATAATAATACACTTATACTTGGTGACTTCAATCTAGCTCTTTCTATACTCGATAGGTCTTCTAAGCACCACATCTCCAAAGAAACGAGAGCTTTAAATGATACACTGGACCAGATGGATTTCACAGATATCTACAGAACTTTACATCCAAACTCAGCTGAATACACATTCTTCTCAAGTGCACATGGAACTTTCTCCAGAATAGACCACATATTGGGTCACAAATCGGGTCTGAACTGATACCAAAAGATTGGGATCGTCCCCTGCATATTCTCAGACCATAATGGCTTGAAATTAGAACTAAATCACAACAAGAAGTTTGGAAGGACCTCAAACACGTGGAGGTTAAGGACCATCCTGCTAAAAGATGAAAGGGTCAACCAGGAAATTAAGGAAGAATTAAAAACATTCATGGAAACTAATGAGAATGAAGATACAACCATCCAAAATCTTTGGGATGCAGCAAAAGCAGTCCTTAGGGGGAAATACATCGCAATACAAGCATCCATTCAAAAACTGGAAAGAACTCAAATACAAAAGCTAACCTTACACATAAAGGAGCTAGAGAAAAAACAGCAAATAGATCCTACATCCAAGAGAAGAAGGGAGTTAATAAAGATTCGAGCTGAACTCAACGAAATCGAGACAGAAGAACTGTGGAACAGATCAACAGAACCAGGAGTTGGTTCTTTGAAAGAATTAATAAGATAGATAAACCATTAGCCAGCCTTATTAAAAAGAAGAGAGAGAAGACGCAAATTAATATAATCATGAATGAGAAAGGAGAGATCACTACCAACACCAAGGAAATACAAACGATTTTAAAAACATATTATGAACAGCTATATGCCAAAAAATTAGGCAATCTAGAAGAAATGGACGCATTCCTGGAAAGCCACAAACTACCAAAACTGGAACAGGAAGAAATAGAAAACCTTAACAGGCCAATAACCAGGGAGGAAATTGAAGCAGTCATCAAAAACCTCCCAAGACACAAGAGTCCAGGGCCAGATGGCTTCCCAGGGGAATTTTATCAAACGTTTAAAGAAGAAACCATACCTATTCTAAAGCTATTTGGAAAGATAGAAAGAGATGGAGTACTTCCAAATTCGTTCTATGAGGCCAGCATCACCTTAATGCCAAAACCAGACAAAGACCCCACCAAAAAGGAGAATTACAGACCAATATCCCTGATGAACATGGATGCAAAAATTCTCAACAAGATACTAGCCAATAGGATCCAACAGTACATTGAGAAAATTATTCACCATGATCAAGTAGGATTTATCCCCGGGATGCAAGGCTGGTTCAACACTCGTAAAACAATCCATGTGATTCATCATATCAGCAAGAGAAAAACCAAGAACCATATGATCCTCTCATTGGATGCAGAGAAAGCATTTGACAAAATACAGCATCCATTCCTGATCAAAACTCTTCAGAGTGTAGGGATAGAGGGAACATTCCTCGACATCTTAAAAGCCATCTATGAAAAGCCCACAGCAAATATCATTCTCAATGGGGAAGCACTGGGAGCCTTTCCCCTAAGATCAGGAACAAGACAGGGATGTCCACTCTCACCACTGCTGTTCAACATAGTACTGGAAGTCCTAGCCTCAGCAATCAGACAACAAAAAGACATTAAAGGCATTCAAATTGGCAAAGAAGAAGTCAAACTCTCCCTCTTCGCCGATGACATGATACTCTACATAGAAAACCCAAAAGTCTCCACCCCAAGATTGCTAGAACTCATACAGCAATTCGGTAGCGTGGCAGGATACAAAATCAATGCCCAGAAGTCAGTGGCATTTCTATACACTAACAATGAGACTGAAGAAAGAGAAATTAAGGAGTCAATCCCATTGACAATTGCACCCAAAAGCATAAGATACCTAGGAATAAACCTAACCAAAGAGGTAAAGGATCTATACCCTCAAAACTATAGAACACTTCTGAAAGAAATTGAGGAAGACACAAAGAGATGGGAAAATATTCCATGCTCATGGATTGGCAGAATTAATATTGTGAAAATGTCAATGTTACCCAGGGCAATATACACGTTTAATACAATCCCTATCAAAATACCATGGACTTTCTTCAGAGAGTTAGAACAAATTATTTTAAGATTTGTGTGGAATCAGAAAAGACCCCGAATAGCCAGGGGAATTTTAAAAAAGAAAACCATATCTGGGGGCATCACAATGCCAGATTTCAGGTTGTACTACAAAGCTGTGGTCATCAAGACAGTGTGGTACTGGCACAAAAACAGACGCATAGATCAGTGGAACAGAATAGAGAATCCAGAAGTTGACCCTGAACTTTATGGTCAACTAATATTCGATAAAGGAGGAAAGACTATCCATTGGAAGAAAGACAGTCTCTTCAATAAATGGTGCTGGGAAAATTGGACATCCACATGCAGAAGAATGAAACTAGACCACTCTCTTTCACCATACACAAAGATAAACTCAAAATGGATGAAAGATCTAAATGTGAGACAAGATTCCATCAAAATCCTAGAGAAGAACACAGGCAACACCCTTTTTGAACTCGGCCATAGTAACTTCTTGCAAGATACATCCACGAAGGCAAAAGAAACAAAAGCAAAAATGAACTATTGGGACTTCATCAAGATAAGAAGCTTTTGCACAGCAAAGGATACAGTCAACAAAACTCAAAGACAACCTACAGAATGGGAAAAGATATTTGCAAATGACATACCAGATAAAGGGCTAGCTTCCAAGATCTATAAAGAACTTATTAAACTCAACACCAAAGAAACAAACAATCCAATCATGAAATGGGCAAAAGACATGAACAGAAATTTCACAGAGGAAGTCATAGACATGGCCAACATGCATATGAGAAAATGCTCTGCATCACTTGCCATCAGGGAAATACAAATCAAAACCACAATGAGATACCACCTCACACCAGTCAGAATGGGGAAAATTAACAAGGCAGGAAACAACAAATGTTGGAGAGGATGCGAAGAAAAGGGAACCCTCTTACACTGTTGGTGGGAATGTGAACTGGTGCAGCCACTCTGGAAAACTGTGTGGAGGTTCCTCAAACAGTTAAAAATATACATGCCCTACGACCCAGCAATTGCACTGTTGGGGATTTACCCCAAAGATACAAATGCAATGAAACGCCGGGACACCTGCACCCCGATGTTTATAGCAGCAATGGCCACGATAGCCAAACTGTGGAAGGAGCCTCGGTGTCCAATGAAAGATGAATGGATAAAGAAGATGTGGTTTATGTATACAATGGAATATTATTCAGCTATTAGAAATGACAAATACCCACCATTTGCTTCAACGTGGATGGAACTGAGGGTATTATGCTGAGTGAAGTAAGTCAGTCGGTGAAGGACAAACATTATATGTTCTCATTCATTTGGGGAATATAAATAATAGTGAAAGGGAATATAAGGGAAGGGAGAAGAAATGTGTGGGAAATATTAGAAGGGGAGACAGAATGTAAAGACTGCTAACTCTGGGAAATGAACTAGGGGTGGTGGAAGGGGAGAAGGGCGGGGGGTGGGAGTGAATGGGTGACGGGCACTGGGTGTTATTCTGTATGTTAGTAAATTGAACACCAATAAAAAATAAATTAAAAAAAAAAAGAACCAGGAAAAAAAGAAGAAAAAAAAAAAGAAAAAAAAAATCTATACCAGAAGTTAGTCTTCCTCATGTTTGCCCACAGCTCTTTGAACTATGTTAGGCCACCTTCCCATTCATATACTGACATCCTCTTTGGATATCTCAACCTCTGTTTCATCTCTCAAAACTTTACTTCAAATACATAATTTGTAATTTTTAGGACCACACACCTGTAACTCCCTTTATAATATATATATTTCAGAGAGCTATTGAGCATAAACAAACAAGCAAGAAGCCTATACAAAATGCAACACAAATTTAATCTTCTCATAGACTACTTACCCCTGTTTTTGCCTTTAAAAGTATTCTTATATAATTGCAATATTGGATTTACATTTATCAGAATGCAAAGTAAATGCCATTAAATTATATTTTACATGTGGAGGGTTAATTATTACTGTATTATTATGTAAAGTTAAAATAAAATTATACTTCTGAGATGGATGTAGGCTTAATCTAACTTCTCAAATGTGTTTATGTACACAAGAATACGTATTGATAGTTTTCTGAAATATTAAAAAGCAAATGATTATTCAGTTGCAAGAGCAAGGAGATTGCTGTCATTTTTCAAACTCAGTGTTCTACCATGAAAGCTCTGCAACTAATTTTAAAAACCAGGCAATATAAATTCAAGTACATTGGCTGGTAGGTGCTATCAACCAGTGAACCAGCTTATTATGATTGTCAAACTATAATTGCCAATTTATTCCCACCAGATACTCCCCAATATCATGTTATTTGCACATCTGTTGATAAATAACCACTCAACCATCGTTTTAGGACATTAGTCTACCAGGTGGTATAAAATCCTGATACAAGGTAATTTTTTTAAGGACACATTAGAACTACAATTTCCAAAGCTGCCATTTGTTTTAATTTTATGTTTTGGCATTCAATGTAGTTTCATGTTGTGAAAAACAGATTGTAGCCATTTTGTCACTGTCTCTGCCTGGCAAGTGTCAACATTATTGTATCAGCAAATAACTATTTGGAATCTGTTTCATGATGGTAGTGATAACATTATAATCAGACTGTGTTGGAAATATTTTGAAAAATCATTTATATCCACTAGACTTTGAGCTAAACCTCAGACGCTTTAATATGCCCCTATATTTAATGTTTATTTTATTTTATTTTATTTTATTTTTTTATTTAGAGAGAGAGAAAATGCATGCATGAGTGCAGGAGTGGGCAGAGAGAGGCAGAGGGAAAGGAAATCTCAAGCTGACTCTGCCCAGAGTGAGAGCCCAACAAGGGATCAATCCCACAACCCCAAGATCAGACCTGGGCCAAAACCAAGAGGTGGACGTTTAACCAATTAAGCCAATTAAGAGGCAATTTAATTTCTAAAAATTTAAAAAGTGATTTCTAGCAATATTAAGATTATACCCAGTTTGTAGAAAAGACAGAATGATTTGTACCTTACCGAAACTCATGGTAAAATAGCAGTGGAAATAGAGATAATACATGTAAAGTATCTAGCATTTGAACCCAAGTCTTTGTTGTTCAGTTCCTCTTTTCATTCAAGCAAACTGCTCCTCTAGAATATCTTCCCTAAGGGGACTGAATATCTTCTGTGGCTATGTATACACAGGGCTACGAGTCTTATCGTTGGGTCAGCTGAAGTATCCAGTGAGTTCCTTCAAATAAATGGATGTTCCCCATCAAATTTGACATTATTCAGATCTCAGTTTAGACTCATTCCTTGGAAGCCATATCTTACCCTTCAAAACTAGTTATAATTCATCATTACACATCATACTTTAATCAATATTATTTTCCAGCATTTGTAATTCTTGTTTGTTGTTTGCTCAACTGAATTGTGTGCGACTAAAAGGTAGGCAAATTTTGTTTCCCTTATTCATCCCATATCCCTAATACCTAACATTATTCCTGGTACATAGTAGATGCTAATATATATATTACATATGTATATATGTATATGTATGTATAGATATATGTGTTCATGAGTATATAAACATATGTGCTTAATGAATGAATTTAGTTAACTTTTGATAATATTATTAGACAGGAATGGCTCTAAAGTTTAATATGCCTAATTTCTGTTAAGATTGGTTATGAATTGAATTGATTCATATTTCCTAAGAATAATCTGTTCTGTTTCTACTTCTATTATAAGCCAATAGGTGGAAGGGCAGATACAGGCAATGAATAACATCGTCCTGCAATGGGGGATCCCTGGGTGGCTCAGTGGTTTAGTGCCGGCCTTTGGCCCAGGATGTGATCTTGGAGTCCTAGGGTCAAGTCCTGCGTCGGGCTCCCTGCATAGAGCCTGCTTCTCCCTCTGCCTGTGTCTCTACCTCTATCTCTGTGTCTCTCATGAATAAATAAATAAAATCTTTTTAAAAAATTGTCCTGCCAGTGGTACAGATATTCACTCAATATTCAGGGATTACAAATTTAAGATCTAAGAGAAGATCCTTAAAGCAGCAAGAGACAAGAAATCTCTTTTAAGGGGAGAAATATTAGATTAACAGCAGACCTCTCCACAGAGACCTGGCAGGCCAGAAAGGGATGGCAGGATATATTGAAGGTCCTAAATGACAAGAATGTAGCCAAGAATACTTTATGCAGCAATGCTCTCATTCAGAATAGAAGAAGAGATAAGAGCTTCCAAGATAGGCAGGAACTGAAAGAATATGTGACCACCAAACCAGCTCTGCAAGAAATTTTAAGGGAGACTCTTAAAATTCCTCTTTAAGAGGAAGTCCAAGGAAACAATCCACAAAAACAGGGACTGAATAGGTAACAAGATGACACTAAATTCATATCTTTCAAAAGTAACTTTGAACGTGAATGGGCTTAATGACCCCATCAAAAGGTGCAGGGTTTCAGACTGGATAAAAAAGCAAGACCCATAATTTGCTGTCTACAAGAGACTCATTTTAGACATAAGGGCACCTACGGCCTGAAAATAAAAGGTTGGAGAACAATGTACCATTCAAATGGTCCTCAAAGAACAGGGGTAGCCAGCCTCATATCACATAAACTAAAGTTTATCCCAAAGACTGTACTGAGAGATGAAGAGGGACACTATATCATACTTAAAGGATCTATCCAACAAGTGGACTTAACAATCCTCAATATATATGCCCCGAATGTGGGAACTGTCAAGTATATCAATCAATTAATAACCAAAGTTAAGACATTAGATAATAATACACTTATACTTGGTGACTTCAATGTAGTGCCTTCTACAATCGACAGGTATTCCAAGCACAACATCTCCAAAGAAACGAGAGCTTTAAATGATACACTGGACCAGATGGATTTCACAGATATCTACAGAACTTTACATCCAAACTCAACTGAATACACATTCTTCTCAAGTGCACATGGAACTTTCTCCAGAATAGACCACATACTGGGTCACAAATCAGGTCTTAACTGATGCCAAAAGATTGAGATTGTCCCCTTCGTACTTTCAGACCATAATGCTTTGAAATTAGAACTAAATCACAAGAAGAAGTTTGGAAGGATTTCAAACACGTGGAGGTTAAGGATCATCCTGCTAAAAGATGAAAGGGTCAACCAGGAAATTAAGGAAGAATTAAAAAGATTCATGGAAACTAATGACAATGAAGATACAACCATTCAAAATCTTTGGGAAACAGCAAAAGCAGTCCTGAGGGGGAAATACATCGCAATACAAGCATCCATCCAAAACCTGGAAAGAACTCAAATACAAAAGCTAACCTTACACCTAAAGGAGCTAGAGAAAAAACAGCAAATAGATCCTACACCCAGCAGAAGAAGAGAGTTAATAAAGATTCGAGCAGAACTCAATGAAATAGAGACCAGAAGAACTGTGGAACAGATTAACAAAACCAGGAGTTGGTTCTTTGAAAGAATTAATAAGGTAGATAAACCATTAACCAGCCTTATTAAAATAAGAGAGAAAAGACTCAAATTAATAAAATCACGAATGAGAAAGGAGAGATCACCACCAACACCAAGGAAATGCAAACGATTTTAAAACCATATTATGAGCAGCTATATGCCAATGAATTAGGCAATCTAGAAGAAATGGACGCATTTCTGGAAAACCACAAACTACCAAAACTGGAACAGGAAGAAATAGAAAACCTTAACAGGCCAATAACCAGGGAGGAAATTGAAGCAGTCATCAAAAACCTCCCAAGACATAAAAGTCCAGGGCCAGATGGCTTCCCTGGGGAATTCTATCAAACGTTTAAAGAAGAAACCATACCTATTCTACTAAAGCTGTTCAGAAAGATAGAAAGAGATGGAATACTTCCAAACTTGTTCCATGAGGCCACCATCACCTTAATTCCAAAACCAGGCAAAGACCCCACTAAAAACAATAATTATAGACCAATATCCCTGATGACATGGATTCAAATTCTCAACAAGATACTAGCCAATAGGATCCAAAAATACATTAATAAGATTATTCACCATGACCAAGTAGGATTTATCCTCAGGATGGAAGGATGGTTCAACACTCGTAAAACAATCAATGTGATTGATCACATCAGCAAGAGAAAAAACAAGAACCATATGATCCTCTCAATAGCTGCAGAGAAAGCATTTGTCAAAATACAGCATCCATTCCTGATCAAAACTCTTCAGAGTGTAGGGATAGAGGGAACATTCCTCAGCATCTTAAAAGCCATCTATGAAAAGCCCACAGCAAATATCATTCTCAATGGGGAAGCACTGGGAGCCTTTCCCCTAAGATCAGGAACAAGACAGGGATGTCCACTCTCACCACTGCTGTTCAACATAGTACTGGAAGTCCTAGCCTCAGCAATCAGACAACAAAAAGACATTAAAGGCATTCAAATTGGCAAAGAAGAAGTCAAACTCTCCCTCTTCGCCGATGACATGATACTCTACATAGAAAACCCAAAAGTCTCCACCCCAAGATTGCTAGAACTCATACAGCAATTCGGTAGCGTGGCAGGATACAAAATCAATGCCCAGAAGTCAGTGGCATTTCTATACACTAACAATGAGACTGAAGAAAGAGAAATTAAGGAGTCAATCCCATTGACAATTGCACCCAAAAGCATAAGATACCTAGGAATAAACCTAACCAAAGAGGTAAAGGATCTATACACTAAAAGCTATAGAACACTTCTGAAAGAAATTGAGGATGACACAAAGAGATGGAAAAATATTCCATGCTCATGGATTGGAAGAATTGATATTGTGAAAATGTCAATGTTACCCAGGGCAATGTACACGTTTAATGTAATCCCTATCAAAATACCATGGACTTTCTTCAGAGAGTTGGAACAAATCATCTTAAGATTTGTATGGAATCAGAAAAGATCCCGAGGGGATCCCTGGGTGGCGCAGCGGTTTGGCGCCTGCCTTTGGCCCAGGGCACGATCCTGGAGACCCGGGATCGAATCCCACATCAGGCTCCCGGTGCATGGAGCCTGCTTCTCCCTCTGCCTATGTCTCTGCCTCTCTCTCTCTCTCTCTGTGACTATCATAAATAAATAAAAATTAAAAAAAGAATTTTAAAAAAATAAATAAAAAAAAGAAAAGATCCCGAATATCCAGGGGAATACTAAAAAAGAAAACCATAGCTGGGGGCATCACAATGCCAGATTTCAGATTGTACTACAAAGCTGTGGTCATCAAGACAGTGTGGTACTGGCACAAAAACAGACACATAGATCAATGGAACAGAATAGAGAATCCAGAAGTGGACCCTCAACATTATGATCAACTAATATTCGACAAAGGAGGAAAGACTATCCACTGGAAAAAAGACAGTCTCTTCAATAAATCCTGCTGGGAAAATTGGACATCCACATGCAGAAGAATGAAACGAGACCACTCTCTTACACCATACACAAAGATAAACTCAAAATGGATGAAAGATCTTAATGTGAGACAAGATTCCATCAAAATCCTAAAGGAGAACACAGGCAACACCCTTTGTGAACTTGGCCACAGTAACTTCTTGCAAGATACATCCACGAAGGCAAGACAAACAAAAGCAAAAATGAACTATTAGAACTCCATCAAGATAATAAGCTTTTGCACAGCAAAAGAAACAGTCAACAAAACTAAAAGACAACCTACAAAAATAAATAAATAAATAATAAATAAATAAATAAAAAATAAAAATAAAAGACAACCTACAGAATGGGAGAAGATCTTTGCAAATGACTTATCAGATAAAGGGCTAGTATTGAAGATCTATAAAGAACTTATTAAACTTAACAGCAAGGAAACAAACAATCCAGTCATGAAATGGGCAAAAGACATGAAGAGAAATCTCACAGAGGAAGACATAGACATGGCCAGCAAGCACATGAGAAAATGCTCTGCATCACTTGCCATCAGGGAAATACAAATCAAAACCACAATGAGATACCACCTCACACCAGTGAGAATGGGGAAAATTAACAAGGCAGGAAACAAGAAATGTTGGGGAGGATGGGAGAAAGGGGAGCCCTCTGGCACTGTTGGTGGGAATGTGAACTGGTGCAGCCACTTGGAAAACTGTGTGGAGGTTCCTCAAAGAGTTAAAAATAGACCTGCCCTACGACCCAGCAATTGCACTGGGGATTTACCCCAAAGATACAGATGCAGTGAAACACCAGAACACCTGGGCCCTGATGTTTATAGCAGCAATGGCCACAATAGCCAAACTGTGGAAGGAGCCTCAGCGTCCATCAAAAGATAAAGAAGATGTGGTCTATGTATACAATGGAATATTACTCAGCCATTAGAAACGACAAATACCCACCATTTGCTTCGACGTGGATGGAACTGGAGGGTATTATGCTGAGTGAAATAAGTCAATCAGAGAAGGACAAACATAATAGGTCTCTTTCATTTGGGGAATATAAAAAATAGTGAAAGGGATTAAAGTGTATTGTAAAAAATGAGTGGGAAATATCAGAAAGGGAGACAGAACATGAGAGACTCCTAACTCTGGGAAACGAACATGGGAGTTGGGCGGGGGGTGGGGGTGACTGGGTGACAGGCACTGAGGGGGGCGCTTGATGGGATGAGCACTGGGTGTTATTCTATATGTTGGCAAATTGAACACCAATAAAAATAAATGAAAAAAATTCAAATTTAAGATCTAATCATTTGTGAAATCTAAGTCAATGATTTCATTGTAGTCTGATTAGGTATTTTGGTGATTAATGATTTTCAGAAATCTGCCATAACACAAAGCTAGCTAGCTGCATTTTCTTATAGGGCCACTGATTCCCCTGTAACCACATCTAGCCATCTAAAGATTCTTGGACAAAGACTATGGAAGATTCTAAATGAAAATCAATTCTCAAAAAAAAAAAAAAGGAAAATCAATTCTCATCACTGATTATCCAGCTCAGAGCACCTCTTTAAATGTTGACTGGCTGATTATTACAGATGGGGCTACAGATTAATTAGGGTATAGCTCCAAAGTTATGAGAGAAAGCCAGAAAACTATCTTCCTCCAAACCTTATAAAGACTAGGATCAACACAAAATTGACTAGATTGGTCATATGTAGAAGTCTTCCACTATATGAAATGAATTGTAAATTCATTGTAAATGTATATATCTAATGATATAATATTAAACATTGTAACAGGTGTGTGTGTGTGTGTGTGTGTGTGTGTGTGTACACTTTTGAGAAACTGAACTCCTCAAATTTGAGGAGTAAATGTTATTTTTACTAGGATTGTAAATGTTATTTT
This sequence comes from Canis lupus dingo, assembly GCF_003254725.2. Lineage (NCBI taxonomy): Eukaryota > Metazoa > Chordata > Mammalia > Carnivora > Canidae > Canis > Canis lupus. The sequence goes on from NC_064281.1 coordinate 86,966,487, forward strand.
TACTAGGATTGCTCCTAGAGCTTGATCTTTACCACTGTCACTCCACCTCATCGAGGAATAAAATATAAGGAGGGCATGTGATATGATGAGCACTGGGTGTTATATGCAACTGATAAATTATTGAACACTGTGTCTGAAACTAATGATGTACTATATGTTGGCTAATTGAATTAATTTTTTTAAAAAGTAAAGGAGTAAAATAAAAATATCCTTCAACAGTATAACACATATTGCTATAAAACTTTGATGTTAGAGATGTCTGCAGAGCTTAGGAAAAGCAAATCCAAATATTAAGACTAAATTAATGTCTATCCAACCCTGTTCAGTTAAGTGACAAGCTGTATTCAGTAGATGTGATTCTTTTAAAGATTTTATTTACTTGAGAGATAAAGAGAGGCAGGAGTGGGGGTAGGAGGAGGCAGAGGCAGAGAAAGAAGCAGGCTCAGGGAGCCCAAGGCAGAGCTCGACCCCAGACCCTGGGATCATGACCTGAGCCAAAGGCAGATGCTTCACCAACTGAGCCACTCAGGTGCCTCAGTAGATAAGATTTTTATGTATACATACCTACAGAAAGTATTCTTTACAGTGAAATAGGCAAAATCTTCTGGGGTTACCACCACCTGCGTTAACTATCCATAGAAGATCTTTCAACTCCTGTTGAATTATGTACTTGATGCCAAAAGAATGGTATACAACAGATAATGGGGATTACCAGGAATATCATGTCTGCCCATTTTCTTTTCTTAAATGTACCTTTGAGTGTACCAATCCATTTTAAGCAGTCAGGAGATGTGATGCAGGAAGAGATTTCAACAGTTTTTCTTTATCAACAATATATTTGTATATGACAGTTTAGATAATAATGCAATTGGATGGTTTGACCTAGGTGACTATAGCTTTTTCATTTTCCTTCCTGCTTTCCAAACACCACTTTACAAAAGAGAACTTGAAAAAGAAATATTTGCTGTTGATTATAAGGGGAAAAAGGCCTTTTATAAAAATGTCCCTTTTTGTGTTCATTTCTCTTCCTTACTCAAACTCCAATTTTCTTCATAGAATAACTATGGTCTGCTGTCAAATCTGCTTATTAATTTAAAATATCCAAAGAGCCTCTAGGTACACAGTACAAAGATTAAAATATAAATTAATAGAAAAAATCATAAAAGAAGCAGTTCCCTGTTTCTCTGAGCCTTATTCCTGCCTTCCATTTGTGGGTACTCTCATGTCTCTTTGTTTCCTAGTATTGCAGGAATTTTCAGGGGCAAAGTTGAAAACTCTACCCCAAATATTTCCAAAGGCACATGCATACTATTTAAATAGTAAGAAGTATTTATGCAGTATTTTCTGTAGAAAAAATGCCCCTAAATTTCACATTGCATATTTTGTAGTTCTTGACTTGTATAAAGCTGGCATTATAGATGGACAAGACCTACCAGGTGGTAAAATTTGAGGAGTTCAGTTTCTCAAAAGTGTACACACACACACACACCTGTTACAATGTTTAATATTATATCATTAGATATACATTCTTTTGAATTTTAAACACATTTCTATCTTCTAAGTTCTTCTATTTAAATAATACATCTGAGAAGAATAACTAAAACCCCGGTATCTCCCATTTATAATTTTTTGTGAAAGCTTTATATATATATATATGTATTATATATATGTGTGTGTTAAGTACATATATATCTATATGATTATATTTGTTCAATGAAATATTGGTAAAAACTTTACATATTTAGTAAATTATTGGAGCAGGGAGAAGCTTTAGAGATCCCCTAATTTAAATTCTTAATTTAAATTCTTCACATTATAGAGGAAGAAATAGCAAGAGGGAGTGGCTTGAATCCAAGATCAGTATTTACTCCTCTAGACAAATCTGATCTTGTCATTGTGTTGGTGTTGGTACAAACTTACTAAGTAAAGTTCTTCATATGACAGAAAAATGTATATCCCTTCTTCTTAATAGCATAAACCATATGCTCTGACATAAACCTGATTTCCTGGACTTCTAAAGCACAGAGTAGGCAAAAGTATGAAGACAAGATATACAATTTACCACATAAGTTTAGAGAAGGTAAATGCCTTATTGTTAACACACATTGAAAACTCACTTATGGGACACCTGAGTGGCTCAGTCAGTTAAGCATCTGACTTTGGCTCAGGTCATGATTTCAGGGTCCTGAGATCGAGCCCTGTGTCCAGCTCCCTGCTCAGCAGGGAGTCTGCTTTTCCCTCTCCCTCTGCCCCTCCTTTCACTTGTGCTCATCTCTCTCTCTCTCTCTCTCTCAAATAAATAAATAAGTAAATAAATAAATAAATAAATAAATAAATAAATAAATAAATAAAATCTTAAAAAAAGAAAACTCATTTACGCTAAAAATGATGTTCATGGTGAAAGGTTAGGCATTGTGCACAGTGGTAAAAGTTGTTTTGCAATATCTCACTAATCTTTCTTGTCTCCAGCTTTATTGAGGTGTAATTGAAAAGTAAAATTGTATATATTTAAGTGTACAACATGATGATCTGGCATATGTATACATTATGAAATGATTACCACATCAAGTTACTTAACATATTATCTATCACCTCACACAGTAACCTTTTGCATGCGTAGGGGGATGAGAATGTCTAAGATCTACTCTCGGGGATCACTGGGTGGCTCAGCAGTTTAACACCTGCCTTCAGCCCAGGGTGTGATCTTGGAGACCCAGGATCAAATCCCACGTCGGGCTCCCCGCATGGAGCCTGCTTCTCCCTCTGCCTATGTCTCTGCCTCTCTCTCTGTGTCTCTCATGAATAAATAAATAAAATCTTTAAAAAATCTACTCTCTTAGCAAATTTCAACTGTATAATATGGTATAATTAACTATAGTAACCATGATATACATTAGATATCCAGAACTTACTCATATTATAAATGAAAGTTTATACCCTTTGACAAAGATCTGCCTGTTTCCATGACTGCCCTGTAGCCCTTATCAACCACCATTCTACTCTCTGTTTCTATGAGTCAGACTTCAACAAGTTTTTTTAGGTTCAACATATAAGTGAGACCATACAGTATTTTCTTTCTCTGCCTTATTTCCCTTACCATAATATCCTCCATGTTCATCTATGTTGTCACAAAGGGCAGGATTTCCTTCAGTTTTATGGCTGAATAATATTCCATTATATATTCTTTTCTTAAGATTTTTAAATTTTTGATTCCCTTATAGTTAACATACAGTGTTATGTTAGTTTCAGATACACAATAATGATTCTTCAATTCTGTATGTTACTCAGTGCTCATCATGATAACTGCATGCTTTAATCCCTATCACCTATTTTATCCATCTTGCACCACCCTTCCCTCTGGTAACCATCAGTTTGTTCTTTATAGTTAAGGTTATGTTTCATGGTTTATCTCTCTCTTTTCTTTCCTTTCTTTCTTTCTTTGGTCATGCTGACAGGTATGAGGTGATATCTCATTGTGGTTTGGATTTGCATTTTATTGAGGATAAGTGATGTTGAGTATCTTTTTATGTGTCTTTTGGCCATCTGTAAGTCTTTGGAGGAATGTCTGTCTATGTCTTCTGCCCATTTTTTAATTGGGGTTTTTGGTTTTTGGTGTGGTTGTATAAGTTTTTATATACTTTGGATACCAATCCTTTACCAGATATGTTGTTTACAAATACCTTTTCCCATTCTGTAAGTTTCCTTTTAGTTTTAGTGATTGTTTCCTTCATTGTGTGGAAGCTTTTTATTTTTATGTAGTCCCAAAGGTTTATTTTTATTTTTGTTTTCCTTATATCCGGAGACATATCAAGAAAAATGTTACTATGGCCACTGTCAGAGACATTACTGCCTGTGCTCTCTTCTAGGATATTTATGGTTTCAGGGTTCCCATTTAGATCTTTAATCCATTTTGAACTTGTTTTTGTGTATGGTATAAGAAACTGGTCTAGTTTCATTCTTCTGCATATTTGTCCAAACCTGTCCAAAACTGTCTGCAGTTTTCCAAAAACTGTGAAGTTGAAGAGACTGTCTTTTTTCCTTTGGATATTCTTTCCTGCTTTGTCAAAGATTAGTTAACCATACAGTTGTGGGTCCATCTCTGGGCTTTCTGTTCTGTTCCATTGATTTATGTGTCTATTTTTGTACCAGTACCATACTGTCTTGATGACTACAACTTTGTAATATAGTTTGAAGTCTGGAATTGTTATGTCTCCAGCTTTGCTTTTCTTTTTCAAGATTGCTTTGGCTATTCAGGGTCTTTTGTGGTTACATACAAATTTTAGCATTGTTCTAGCTCTGTGAAGAATTCTGTTGGTATTTTAATGGGGATTGCATTGAATGTGTAGATTGCTTTGGGTAGTATGACATTTTAACAATATTCTTCCAATCCATGACCATGGAATGACTTTCCATTTCTTTGTTTCCTCTTCAATTTCATTCATCAGTATTCTGTAGTTTTCAGAGTATGGATCTTTTATCTCTTTGGTTAGGTTTATTCCTATATATCTTGTTTTTTGTGCAGTTGTAAATGGGATGGATTACTTAATTTTTCTTTCTGCTGCTTCATTATTGGTGTATAGAAATGCAAAAGATATCTGTACATTGATTTTGTGTCCTGCAACTTTGCTGAACTCATGTATCAGTTTTAGCAATTTTTTGGTGGTGTCTTTTGGGTTTTCTACATAAAGTATCATGCTGTCTATAAATAGTGAAAGTTTGATTTCTTCCTTGCTGATTTATATTCTTTTTATTTCTTTTTATTATCTGATTTCTGAGGCTAGGACTTCCAGTACTATGTTAAATAAAAGTGGTAAGAGTGGACATCCCTGTCTTGTTCTAAATTGTAGAGGGTAAGCTGTCAGTTTTTCCCCATTGAGGATGATATTAGATGTGGGTCTTTCATATATGGCCTTTATGATGTTGAGGTATGTTCCCTCTATCCCTATTTGTTGCGGGTTTTTATCAAGAAAGGATGCTATATTTTGGCAAATGCTTTTTCTGCATCTATTGAGTGGATCATTTGGTTTTAATATTTTCTTTTATTAATGTGATCAAATTGATTGATTTGTGATTATGGAACTACCCCTACAGTCTAGGAATAATTCCCACTTCGTTGTGGTGAATTATTCTTTTAATGTACTATTAGATTCAATTTGCTAGTATTTTGTTGGGAACTTTTACATACCTGTTCATCAGGGATATTGGCCCATAATTCTTCTTTTTAGAGGGGCCTTTGGTTTTGGAATCAAGGGCATGCTGGCTTCGTAGAATGAGTCTGGAAGTTTTCCTTCCATTTCTATTTTTTGGAACAGTTTGAGAAGAATAGATATTAACTCTTTTTTAACTGTCTGGTAGAATTGCCCTGGAAGCTTCTGACCCTAGAATTTTGTTTGTTGGAAGATTTCTGATGACTAATTCAATATCCTTGCTGGTTATTGGTCTGCTTGAGCTTTTTATTTCCTCCTATTTCAGTTTTGAGGTTTGTATGTTTCTAGGAATTTATTCTTTCCAGACTTCCTAGTTTGCTGGCATATAATTTTTCATAGTATTCTCTTATAATGGTTTATACTTCTGTGGTCCTGGTTGTGATCTCTCCTCTTTCCTTTGTGATTTTATTTATTTGAGTGCTTTCTCTTTTCCTTTGGATAAGTCTGACTAGGGGTTTAATCAGTTTTATTAATTCTTTCAAAGAACGAGCTCCGAGTTTCATGGATCTCTTTTACTAGGATTTTTGTTTGTTTGTTTGTTTGTTTCTGTATCATTTATTTCTTCTCTAATCTTTATTATTTCTCTGCTTCTCCTGGCTTTATACTTCATTTGTTGTTCTTTTTCTAGCCCCTTCAGGTATAAGGTTAGGTTGTGTACTTTAGTTTTTTCTTGCTTCTTGAGGTAGGCCTGTATTGCAATATACTTCCCTCTGTGAGTACTTTCACCGCATCCCAAAGGTTTTGGACTGTCTTTTCACTTTCATCTGCCTGCATGTATTTTTTTCTTTAATTTCCTGATTACTCCATTCATTCTTTAGTAGGATGTTCTTTAACCTCTATATCTGTGGTCTTTCCAATTTTTTTCTTGTGGTTGACTTCAAGTTTCATAGTGTTGTGTTTGGAAGATATGCATGCTATGGTCTCTATCTATATGTATTTGTTGAGGCCAGATTTATGACCCAGTATGTGATCTATTCTGGAGAATGCCCCAGGTATACTCAGAAAAAATGTGTATTCTGCTGCTTTAGGATGAATTGTTCTGAATATGTCTGTTAAGTCCATCCGGTCCAGTGTGCCATTCAAAGCCATTGTCTCTTTGTTGATTTTCTGCTTAGATGATATGTCCATTGCTGTAAGTGGGGTGTTAAAGTTCCCTACCATTATTGTATTATTAACAATGAGTTTCTTTATGTTGGTCATTAATTGCTTTATATATTTTTGTGGTTCCAAGTTGGAGCCATAAATATTTACAATTGTTAGATCTTCTTGTTGGATAGACCCCTTTATTAGGATATAGTGCCCTTCTTCATCTCTTGTTACAGTCTTTGATTTATAATCTTATTTGTCTGATATAGGTATGGCCACTCTGCCCTTCTTTTGACATCCTTTGCCTGATAAATGATTCTCCATCTGCTCACTTTCAGTCTGGAGGTGTCTTTAGGTCTAAAATGAGTGTCGTATAGGCAGCATATAAATGGGTATTGTTTTTTAAAGATTTTATTTATTTGAGAGAGAGAACATGAGCAAGGGGAAGGGCAGAGGGCAAGGAAGAAGCAGACTCCCTACTGAGTGATGGAGCCAAATTCAGGGCTCCATTCCAGTACCCTGGAATCATGACCCAAGTGAAGGCAGACACTTTCTTAACTGAGCCACTCAGGCACCCCAGTGTGTCTTGTTTTTTTCCCCCATTCTTACATCCTGTGTCTTTCAATTATTTGCTCCATTTACATTCAGAGTGATTATGATAGATATGAATTTAGTGCCATTGTGTTACTTGATAAGTCATTGTTTTGAATATTTTTTTCTGTTCTTTCTAGTCTTTGTTATTTTTGTTTTTCTTTCTCAGCCAAAGAGTTTCTTTTAATATTTCTTGCAGGGCTGATGTAGTGGTCACAAACTCCTTTAGTTTTTGTTTGTCTTGGAACTTCTTTCTCCCTCCTTCTATTCTGAATGACAGCCCCTCTCGTTTTGGAGAAGTGTTTTCCTTGTGGGATCCCCTGTGTGCTGCTATCTCTTTCTCTATCTCTCTCCCCCCCCACCACTACCACCTCTCTGCATGATCAGGGCCCTCTTTCCTCTATAACACCCATTACCCTTTCCTTGCCCAAATCATATCTCCACATCTCCTACCTTCCATGATGTGACCTCTTTTGTCCCTCTAGTTGTACATTTTGTTGTTTCAGTTCTCAGATCAATCTCTTGCATATTCAGATTGATTTTATATTTAGCTATGTTCCAGGGATGAGGCATGCATAGGGTCCTTCTACTACTCTGCTATCTTTACTCTATCCTTCCTCCTGTTAATGTGGTATATCACATTGATAGATATGTGAATTGGATGCCTCAATATTTTCCATCATCCACCTTGGGGGAGGGATGACATAAGCATCCAATTTCAGATTTTATTCTCTAACAGTGTCTGAAATCACTTCACTGAACTCCTGGGCTTTCATTAAGAAACTCTTATCCATGGGTAAATGTGTCAAAATTGATGTTTTATGGGGGAATGACTGTAGAAAACTATTTTTTTCAACTTACTTATGTCATTTTGTTCTGATCTTTCCCATTATAGCTTAAATTCCATTTTCAGAAAACTTATTCCTTTGTATTTCTAGAATTTTTCAGTTAAGAGTATTTATTATTTAAAAATGGTCTTAATATGTTAGATTGCTTTGAAGGGTTTTAGTTAGGTGAAACTTAACCAAGGTAAAGTTTGATGGAAACATAAAACAATGTAGAGAATATGAAGCAGTATTTATAAAGGTGATAGTAGGCACTGCATTAGGGAATTCTGGGTGATAATTAGGCAGCTATAAGGTTGCATAATTCTGGATGCGAATGTGGTATGTGGAGGTGATGAACATGTACTGAAAACTATTTACATTTTGCTAAGAGCCAGATAGGGTTTTGTAAAATGTCCTGGGGGGAAAGAAAGCATTGATGCAAGCAGAGGATGGCCGGCATTTATTGAGTGTTTTCTTTCTTTTTTTTTTAAAGATTTTATTTATTTATTCATGAGAGACACAGAGAAAGAGAGAGAGACAGACAGACAGAGGCAGAGACATAGGCAGAGGGAGAAGCAGGCTCCATGCAGGGAGCCCGATGTGGGACTTGATTCTAGGACTCTGATCCTTGAGTCCTGAGCCAAAGGCAGACGCTCAACTACTGAGCCACTCAGGTGTCCCTATTGGGTGTTTTCTATGTAGAGGGCTTTGTGCTACTCTCTGTGATATAACCAGCTCTATCACAATACTTGGTACTTGTAGCTAAACAATACATGTTTCTTGAATTTTAGGACAAGAAACTTTAAAACTTTTCAAGTCAAGTAATTTCCTACATACTATAGCTCTAGTCTTTGAAGATATTGTCTCTCTCTGTTCAAACATGCATGATAGTTTCTGTTTATAAATGTACTAAAGTCTGCTCAAGCTTAGAAATAAAGTAAAAGATCTAATATGCAGAGTTCTTAACTAGGACCAATTCTCCTGGTTTATTATTCTGGAGGGCAAATAGTTGCACATCATTGAGAAACTAATGATGCAATGTGAAGAGAAAGTTTCAAGTCATTGAAAGTCTGTTATATCATTCTCAGCATAATACAGTACCCCAAAGATTCCAAATCTAGCCTTGTTACAAATTATGCTAAATTCCAGTTACACACTGCACCGTTCTTTGGACTGGCAGATTTAAAAATTAAATGACCCTAAAGTCAATAATACCTTATACTTTCTTTTCTTCTCTATATATGTGTCACCTTTTCCTTCACCTGCTAGATCTTTAGCTCAGATTTTGACTTTAAACCAGACGTTGACAGTCACACTAGTTTGATCAGCCAAATAGGTACTTGTTCTCATGAATGTTTCCTATATTGAAGTCTTTCAACTGATTATTGTAAGCCTGGAATGTAAAACCAATGATTCCTTTCTTTTGTGATATCCTTTGGACCTATGCTGTGGGTCAAACCCAATCATTCTACTTGTTCACTAGCATCTATTGAGAACTATGGAAGTCTAACATATTAGTTATTATGAATGATCTATGTATACCAATGTGGGTCTCCTTGTTCTGGAAGTCCAGCTTGAGAGTTCAGAGTCCCTCATCGAGGTAAGGACTACTATGAAATCTGTATTTACAGAGTATAGTGTGGTAATTCAGTTCCCAGACTGTGGGGCAAGACTACCTATGTTCAAATATTTGCTCCATTTCCTGAAGTTTGATCATATGGTACATGTAGTTTAACAACTCCATGTCTTAGTTTTTGTTTTTGCCTTTTTTTTGTAAAAGCATATATCTTTTGTGAGGGATAAGCAATACATATAACACAATACATAAAAATTATCAATGTTATTTATTATTACCTTGGTTTTTAACTTTATTAGATGTCAAGCCCTTTGCTGAGAACTGAAAGTACAGAGATGAAAATATTTTTTTAAGGCTTTACTTATTTATTTGAAAGAGAAAGAGAAGGAGCATGGGAGGGGAAGAGGGAGAGGGAGAGGCAGACTCCCCACTGAGCAGAGAGCCCAATGCAGGGCTCAATCCCAGGCCCCTGCGATCATGACCTGAGCCAAAGGCAGATGCTTAAATAACTGAGCCACCTAGGCACCCTGGCCATGGGTTTTAATTTAGATTTTATCCTAAGTATGCAGAAGAACCATGAAAGGGTTTAATCAATAGAGCAATGCAATAGAATTTTATATTTTTAAAAGACTTCCCTGACTTCCATGTGTAACAATGATTAGACAGGAAAAGAGGTACAAAGACCATTTAAGAAGCTCTAGAAGTGGCCTCCTAGACCCATGATGGTAGCCTAAACAATGTTGGTTATAGTAGAGATAAAGAATATATAGATATAGATGATATAGATATATATATATTATAAATAGCAATACTTATTGATGGATTTTGCATGTGAAATAGTAGAGGATAAGATATTAAGAATACTTTAAGGTTTCTGATTTGAAAAATCAGGTAGATTTTACTGCCAGTTACTGAGATTTGCAGGATCGAAACAGAAAAGGTGTGTGGGAGTAGGAGGAAAAGTTAAATTTGAGATACCCATGAGACATCCAAGTAGAGATGTCAAGTAAGCAAAAGGAATCTAAATCTAGAAATTCCAGGGATCGGTCAGGGATGACTATAGTAATATGAGAAATTGGGACTATAGATAGCATTTGTTGCCATAAAACTGAGAGCTCTTAAAGAAAGTGTAGATTTAGAAATGCCAGAACTCAGCACTGTGACAGTACAACATCCAGTGGTCACGGAGAGAACACCAAAGGAAAGCAAAAGCCGCCTATCTCCAAAATCTAGGGAGATTAGGGATCTGCCTTTGTTTCTTTTGACTACTGCCTTCATTTTAGTTCTGGCCACCACTATAGCTCCATTGAATAAAAAATGTGAGATGTGACAATTATTTTTGAGCTTCTTTTTTGTACATCTTACTTCTATAGTTTATGCATCTTCTGAAAACTATAAACTAGGAAGTGAAAAACCAATTAAAATACTCTTCATTAGCTCACTCTCTAGATGATGTACTTCTGTTACTATGTGAAAGAGTGTCCTCACAAAGGTCTTGACATTTTTGAAGTAAATACTATCTGTTTGGTGAGTCCTTACCCAATGTGTAACTCTGCATGTAGGATTTGAGCTTAAACAAACCCATTTAAGTGTATATACTCCTTCTGGTGCTGACACCACTGTGAGATTTGGAGATTACAGAAAATTCCCCATTTGGGCAGATTTGCCAGGCTGAGAAAAATACAAATTGAAGTGACAAAGAAGAACCATCGTAAACACTTCCATCATTCTTTCTTTACAGCCTCTGCAATTTCTCTAGAGGTTAAAAAATCAGAAGGGTAGGGCTGAGTGCTTTTTGTTATTCTTGAGTTTAGTTTTCTTAAAATGGATTAGGGTGCCAGGAGATTAACATTCCAATCCAATCCAATCACTAGTATATGGATTTCCATTCACTTAAATACCTAAGAATATTAACAGAGATTTGTTGTACAGGTTGGGGATTATCTCTAGAATTAGCCCATCACTTGAGACATGTCATTAAAAATTAGCCTTTTCTTCTCAATGTAGGGCTTTAAAGTAGGTCTGAAAAAGATGTTTTTTACCTTCTGCCATGCTATTTATTTTATGTTGGAAGAATATTTTTTTCAATATTGTACTTGCAAGAGGTACATTGCAAAGAATGAAATTTTATTAATTACCAAGATAAGTGTTTGGTACTAGCCCAGCAAGTAATGGGACACCACCTTTCTCGGCTCTCCCCTTGCAGGCAAAAACTCAATCATCTGCTTTAGGAAACAATTGCATGCATCACTAGTAAACACGGGGGGGGGGGGGGGGTGGCGGGCATACAAACTTGAAAAGCTGAGACTCAGTTCTACCATTTGTGAATCTATAACCAAAATTCCCTGAATTTTCTGTGGTGGTGTATATGAGTGTTTGGGACAGAATTTTCTAAGACCCATAAAACATCTCTGATGGCAGTATTTTCCTGGTATCTGTCATGTCTTAAAAATACAAATAAAAAGGGATCCCTGGGTGGCGCAGCGGTTTGGCGCCTGCCTTTGGCCCAGGGCGTGATCCTGGAGACCCGGCATCGAATCCCACATCGGGCTCCCGGTGCATGGAGCCTGCTTCTCCCTCTGCCTGTGTGTTTGCCTCTCTCTCTCTCTCTCTCTCTCTCTCTGTGACTATCATAAATAAATAAAATTTTTAAAAAATACAAATAAAAATAGGAAGAACTTGTACACCTATTTATTTATGTCTCTATGTCTTAACTACAGAGCAAACATCAAGTAAGGACTGCAATGAGAATAGTTAATACCAAGATTTGATTTAGTTTTTGGAGGTAGAAAAAGCTTCTCAATAATTTGTGTATTGAGATCAAGACTTAATTCACTCTTCACCTAGAACCTACCATGGTGCAGATGCATCAAAGATGCTCAGTCCATGACTGAATGAGGGAATGACACTAATTGTTATGTTTGGATTTTATTTCTTGTTTTAAACCATGAGCACATGAAAGAATTTGCTGAGAAAAATATGCCTGCATTCTCCAATCCTACCCTCTCCAAATCATACATTTTGCACAGATTTTTTTTCATTTTATATTATGAAACTAATTGCTTCAACAATTTTTAGAATATAAATTGGTTTCAAAGGTCATATTTATTACAGAAAAAGATCAGGATTTGAATTACCGTCACAGATGTATTTCATCCTTGATACTATCCAATTAAAATTTTACTGGAATTTTGACTGGGGAAATTTTCTGTCTCCAGTCCCTACTTTTTATTTTTCCCCTGAAAACAAGGAATTCATCAGAAAGGAGACAGTTCTTTGTTTTCCTGAAGGAGCTTGATCATAGTGTGGCCACTTCTCTGTGCTCTTACAGGAGAAGCCTTAGTTGTATTATACAGCAGTTTTTGCATCTTCCACCAAACCCCAAAGGCTAATGTGAGATTCACAGTGATTTCTGTGCTGGACAGAAGAAATCTTTCCAGTCAACCATAGAAGACCCAGCTTCTAAGAACCTACAATTCTTTTGCACCCTCAAAATTAACCTTCCTCTTTCAGGTTTACAGCTCCCTCTGTTGGGAAGTGTCTGCCAAATCTAGAAACTGCAATTGCATTAACATTTAACAAAATCTAAAAGTGTATCACAAAATTCTACTGTTGTTTGTTTGTTTTTTTTTTTCTTTCTATTTTTAGTCTAGAATTAATTCCCTGAATTTTCGAGACTTGTGCCTGTTGGGTGGCTCAAGAGCCTGGAAGCCTTCTTCTTTTGTACAAGATTCTTAATCTGGAAGGTTCAGGGACCTGGTAAATATGCTACTAAAATCTTCACATTTTCTTCCGTGGGACCTGAGGTATTCTGGCAAATGAAGCTCCTGGTCACTTGCATGAATATCCAAGAGTCCTTGAAATATCTATGGATAGGGAGAGTTATAATCAACCTTGCTATTATTAGGCTTATTATAACTCTTGCTATATCAACCAAAAATATAAAATGTCCCTCCCTAACAATTTACACAATCAAGACTTAATTCACTCTTCAATACTACAAAAATTTTTTGTAAGAAATACATTGATCACATTGAAAGCTTAAAAAGAAACATAATATGCAAAAGTAATAGAATAAAATGTTTATATATATATATTAATGTTTATGTTTTTAAGCTAACCTGGGCCAAAGGTCACAGGTCATTTTCTGCTCCTAAGGTACAGCAGGGCAATTGCTTGATCTCTGAATGAGCCATATGAGAGACTTTGGGGTCACTTGGCCAAAATAGTGGGAAATGTAAGCTGTACAAATTATAATGACAAAGGTAGACATAATATTCAATTATATAATTTCTTATTAAATAAAAACTGCATATATTATATTTATCAGGTATTATTCTCAAAGGTTCCATTTCAATTTACAATCATTAATATTTATATAAATTATCTTAAAAACAGTAAGTTACATTCTGCCACATTTTAAAAAAGAAATCCATGTTGAGAAATTGGGTAAGTCAGACCACATTATAACCTCATTTCTGAGGTACTGAGCAAAAAAAAAGGGTTCATTAGGTATCCATTAATGTGCTGTATCTATTGTCCTTTCAAATAGAAAATGTCTCTCATTTCTTTCACTGTTTACTTGGATTTCATTGCTAATATTTTTATTAATTCCACAATACTTACTGGTTTAGATTACATCATCTTTATGCTCCCTCATATTTTATGTGTCATGTATGTCCTCTATTCATAAAGTAGGATATGGTGCAGTCCATATGAAGTTCATAAAACACAAATTGTAGTATGAAAAATAATGTTTCCCTAAAACAATGTAATTCATTTTAAGAAGCCCCATTCTCTGTGGTTGAACACCTCGTCTAATACAATTTAAACTAAACTCAATGAATATAAGCTTTATTCAGTTTTATTATGTTTCCTCCTCGTACCTTGTATTCATCCCAATACTCCATCAAAGTTCCAAGTGTTCCTATAATGCCATGCCATTGTCTGGAAAGGAGTGTCTGGGTTTTTTTGGTTCTTGGCAAATATTCCTTTTGGCATCTGCAGAAATCTATATGATATCCACTTAATCGTATATGACAGGCATTGTATCCACAGTATCTGTAGGTCTGTCATCACTTTTTCTATTATCATGCTCTCTGCTCATGGGAAACGGAAATATTTTAATGTTCTCCCATCTCTCTCTTGGGCCTTGGGAAATCATTGGTCCAGTTTTAGGCCCTGTCTGCTAGACACACTGTATCACCATTTCTGTGGTACTGCTGCTGAACCAGGGTGACAGCAGAGAATTTTTCAAGGTCTAGGCTTCACCTGAAGTATAAAGCATCAGTCCTCTCTTCTCTCAAATCCCTGAACCTATCTGTAGTTTCTATTCCCCCTATCCTACTCCAGGGACACAACCTGGGGAAAGGAATTCTCAGAATCAGTTCTCTTAGGTACTAACCAGGGTTTCATTGTCTTGTTTCTCCTTATTGGTTTTCCTCCAGTTCAGAGAAACTTTTATTTCCTTTGGTGTTGGAGAATTTGCTTGTATATAATTATACATTCTTCCAAATAAATATCTTATGACTTTGGCTTCTGATTCTCAATGCCTGGGCTTTTGGAAGCCAAAAATAGTTTCCTGTCTAACCAGTTTCTCTGCCACCAGTTTCAAAATAACTTTACATTGATTTTTGTCCTCTTAATTTCTTCCATGACCTTTATGTTCTGAGGCAGTGAAAGTCAAGGTCTCATCTGAAATGAGGAAAGCTTCAAGATAATAGGACATCATAGAAAATTAGAAAACATTGGGTAATACTTCTAAATTTTATACTGTAATCATAAAATTCCTCTCTCTCTTTGTGTGTCTCTGATGAATAAATAAATAAAATCTTTTAAAAAAAGAATGAATGAATAAATAAATAAATAAATAAATAAATAAATAAATAAAAGAGACTCATGCCAAAGGGAGTGGAGTCAAATGTAAAAATCTGCCCTTCTGCATAAGTCAACAAGTTACTTCTAGTTTATGAGTGAAAAGAAAAATAGAATGGGTGCTTTTCTCTCTAATCTTAGAAAGTCAAACCTTTGATCAGGAGATGTCTTTTTCAAACCACCAGTCAGAACATCTAAATTTCTCTTCTGGTTCTATTATATTGGTTTATACAGATATAAAAATCTTACCCAGATATATGGAATTTCTTCTTTTAAAAGAAAAGATTTTATTTATTTATTCATGAGAGACAGAGAGAGAGAAAGAGAGAGAGAGAGAGAGGCCCAAACACAGGCAGAGGGAGAAGCAGGCTCCATGCAGGGAGCCTGATGCAGGACTCGATCCCGGGACCCCAGGATCATGCCCTGGGCCGAAGACAGGCGCTAAACCACTGAGCCACCCAGGGATCCCCTATAGATTTTCTTCTAAAGCTTAGGCGTACTGCCTTCTTTTGTCTCTTATCCGTAAATATCTTTTTTACTTGAAGTTGCCTCTACCTGTCATATGTACCAAGTTAAACATGCCTTAGCATGAACGCATGCTAGGCTGTCACCAATGTCAAAAGGAGTCTCTTGGACAACAAGTAGCACAATGATCCATCTGCCACTTAATTGAATGCTGGCTCTTTTGTAGCCGTATTTTTTCCTCATGATGATATCTCAGCCCCCAGAAATGCCTACCCTCTCATTCTGGGCCTCTATGACTATTGTCACTGACACTTCTTATGCTGATAGAAAAAAAAAAACTATAATTACCTACAACTCAGTAGGTATGCTATATTTTTATTTTTAACTATACACCAACAACCCCTATAAAATCTTCTATACCATACAGAGGGGGAACTGAGAATTTCCGGAATTCTCTTTCCATTTGTTTCTTGGTTAAATATTGTTAATAAAAAATACAGAAGATTTGGAAAGCAGAGGGGAGGGAGAGGTCATTATTCTCTGGAAGCAGCTGCTGGCAGACAAGTGGGCAGACATGAGGACTGAAGAAACTTGCAGGAGAATTTAAGAATCACCTGGATCCGGGATCCCTGGGTGGCGCAGCGGTTTGGTGCCTGCCTTTGGCCAAGGGCGCGATCCTGGAGACCCAGGATGGAGTCCCAGGTCGGGCTCCCGGTGCATGGAGCCTGCTTCTCCCTCTGCCTGTGTCTCTGCCTCTGTGTGTGTGTGTGTGTGTGTGTGTGTGTGACTATCATAAATAAATAAATAAATAAATAAATAAATAAATAAATAAATAAAAAGAATCACCTGGATCCATGTTCCATACCTGGATAGTTGGTGAGAACACTTCAGACATTTCTGGCATTCACAGCAGCTTCAGAAAGCGTACTTCAGAACCACTAATTTCACTGTTGCATACTGAAATACTTGGGAAGCCTTGTAAATGTTCTTGGGATTTTTCTGTGGTTTGCAGATGAACTTGGGAGAATCACCTGCTTTAGTACTGAAGACTGAAGTAATCAGTCATGGCTTCCTGACTTCTGCTTCTGCTCTTTTTCCCAAAAGTTTAATGATTTCTAGTGCCCCCAATGAAAAATTTCATATTGTGAATACATAGAGTGACTCTGATGTTCTAATTTTACTCAAATGGAATACACTGTTGTGCCTTTTTCCACTTTGTGAGTTTAGTGAAACCCTTAACAAGATTTTAAATTTCTAATCTCTCCCTATTTGGGACAAAGAGAAGCATCCTCTCAATGTGTGGTTGGAACAAGTCCCAGTAGAGATTGTATCTCTGTTCTTTTGTAGCAACTTCTTCATTTTACAAGAGATCACAATGTTACAGAATATACTTGCTCTACATTGAGGTGGTTTATCATCCACAGGACCTCATGTTTCCCAATTTCTGGAACATTTAGTACTAACCTCCCCATGTCCTTCTTTATGGGTAGATCCTTAGTTAGGGAGTAGGCTTGTGGCCTCCAGGTGATTAATTTTATCTTGCTATTTTAATCAATAAATTCTAGAGAGGAAACTTTGAGTTGCGGATTTTCTAGCAAACCAAATGGTTGTCAATATATATATCTAGGGAATCTTTCTTTATAAAAGGCAAATTCTGTATCTTTATTCACCCATTCCCATCTCAGAGACTGTACTCTGTCTATGTGAAAGAACTATTTTAAAGGCTTAATGAATCCTAAAATCTTTCTAAGGCCCTTAATACATGATTGATCAATCAGAACTTTGCTGAAATGGTCACTTGCATTCTGATACTCTTAGGGTACTTTTACTTCAAGAGATATAATTGATCAAAATTATACCTGAGACTTGGGTAAAATATTGGCAGATGCTCACTTATAAGAGTTAACTTTTAAAGATATTACCAATCTTAAAGAGCTGTCTTTAATATCTGGAAGGCTACTTTGTATAAGCAATATGGTATCTGATGGATTATGAAAGCATATGGAAAGTTAATAGGGTCTCTTCCCTATATTGTGAAATAGTAGTGCTAAGCCATCATATCTCAGTTCTATTATCTATAAAGGGATAAAACTTTGCCTTGTTGAAACACTAAATAAATTATTATAAAAAATATGGAAATAGAAATTGTACTGAGGGTCTGTTTGCTGCATCAGATTGACTCTAGCAGTCAAGACCAATAGAACACCTACTGAGTTGTCTCAAATAGGCATATATTTTGACCATTGGGACATCAGTAGCATAGACAACAATCAACAACTTCACTAAAAGCATCACCAAGTGACATAGTTCTGTGAATCATTCACATAAAGATAGAACAAAAGTGAACAAACTCATAATATGTTATTTTGTCAAGACGTTCAGGAAATTCAAACTTCCAAGTTATCTCTTATTTGACCTATTAGAGTTATACAATTCTGAACTAATACTAGAGCATAAACTTCTGAAGGAACATTTAAGGTTAAAGAACATGTGACAAAAGAACATGCAAAATAGGTATTTTTCCTTAGATGCTCTCTTTTTCTCCTTTTAAAAATATACTTTCAATCCACAGGTATCCACTATTCTCATATTCCTTTAGCTCTGTCTGTGATAATAAATAGTCTGATAATCTCATTCATCCTAAAGAATCATTGACTCACTATTCAAAGTGAACTCTGAGTTACAGTAGACAAGAGATGGTTAAATCTAATGAAATAAATATTCCTGGAGCAATTAAGGGTATTATAAGAAGATACTTGGCATCAGGTCAGATTCCTGACAACCTTCAAATCACAGCATACCTTATTTGTATGTAAAGCTAATTTTATTTGCTTATTTTTGTTTTTTGTTTATTTGTTTATATTAGCAACTAATATAAGCTTTCCTTCCTAAAATAAGTAAACACAGGTGAGTGCCAAATGTCCAATATTTACATACCAAGTTCATATATTGCTG
Source organism: Canis lupus dingo (assembly GCF_003254725.2). NCBI lineage: Eukaryota > Metazoa > Chordata > Mammalia > Carnivora > Canidae > Canis > Canis lupus. The sequence continues at coordinate 86,985,068 of NC_064281.1, forward strand.
AATCTAAATTAATTTCCCTTTTTTCTATTTCAAACCCCATTATATATGAGCCACTCAGTGAACACCACATTTTTATCACAAACCCAATACGAACAAGAAAGCAGTCACCCCTGTGAAAATTCCAAAATAATTGTTGAATGAGGGACTAAATATCAAAGGAATTCATTAGATCCTAGTGAAATTATACATTAAGACTACTAAAATTCCACAAGAAATTCTTAAATAAGTACTTTTGAGGAAACTCCTGTATACTACTTGCCTATATTTGTTCTTATGAGGGAAACAGTAATCCATGTTTTTTTATTATTATTTTATTTATTTATTCATGAGAGAGAGAGAGGGAGAGACACAGGCAAAAGGAGAAGCAGGCTCCATGCAGGGAGCCCGATGTGGGACTGGATCCCGGGACTCCAGGATCATGCCCTGGGCCTAAGGCAGGTGCCAAACCGCTGAGCCACCCAGGGATCCCCGTGATCCATGTTTTTAAAATCTAATAGCACTAGTTATGGTCAGAAAGTTGCATTTGTCCTGTTATTTCCTTCTTAATGTTCTAATGATCTCACTGCTTCTACCGGCCTTAAACTGACATCAGCTGTGTTTCAGAACCTGTAAAGAACATGATAGGTGAAAGACAAGATAGGTGAAAGCTAATTATAGATTAAGATGATACAAACTATAAAACAGCTACAAGAAACAAACCATTTGGCCAACATGAATTTGGCAGAGTGGAAAAGTGGCATATCTACCGGTAAGCCTTTCCCTATGTAAGAAATAATTAAAATTAGAAAATCCCCTCCCCAAAATGGGAGGGGAAAATTCCTTAGAAGAACATTTTAAAATATGTTTTCTAAGTCACACACAGATTGTAAATTTCTCAAGAGGAAACCTGGGGACTTGACTTTCTCTTGTTCACAAAGTTATATAAAGGTAGGTAGAACTGTGAAACTATAAGCTGGGCTAATAATGACTACAGTGTGCTGAACGACAAGTAAAAAGTACACTTGCTCGAAATCAGAGCTGGTAACTTGAGAGTAAACAAAAGAATTGAAGGCAAACACAATTTAGTGATTACACTAAGGGGAATGATGCTATTGTCGTTAAAACCATTGAAAGGAGCCCAATGTGTCTTATAAATATCCTCTCTTTGTTGTATTGCTCATTTGTTTGTTTATCATAAAGCTCTTTAATGTATTCAATAAGTTTAATTAAGAAAACAAATTTTTTAAATGTTACGTGTCTAAAAACATTTTGTAAATAATATTCTGTGAACAAAATAGTATGCAAAATTGGCAGCAGAATGGCAGCAAAGTCAAAAGTTCAGAAGTGCTCTTTATGAAAATTTTTTTTCAGCCTGAGATTTCTTGACATATTCTGGCTTGGCAACATATCTCCTATATAATGTGAGATAGTTACTATGAGTTGCATGTACCAATATAATATTTCTTAATGACACTTGATTACATTTTTAACGTTTAATACCATTGGCTTCTATTCTTCTGTTTTCAAACTGAATGAACAGACCTAAAACAAGGAAATTGAGCTAAATATCTTCTGTTGCACAACCTGTTTTTGCTCATTAGCGATTTCAATTGGCTTGGTATTCATTCATTGAATATTTGGATAGTCCCCACAATTTGGTGCTAGGTGCTGAAATAGCCATGGTCCTATACAAAATTCACTTCACTAAATAAAGCAGGTTTAGATGGGTGACATACAGTTAGTACTCAATAAATATTTCGCGGTTAGCAAATCTATTATTAAGAGTTACACAATTAAAACATCTTTTCACAAATTCTAAATCTACCCTTCTGGATCCATAGTCTTGCCAAGCTCTTCTATCCTTTGGTCTGTTTCTTTACTCAGATTTATAAACAGACATATGAAAACCCAGAACAGCTTTCTTCTCCTTCTTTAGGAAGGCACCTATCAAAAATGTCAAGAATTTTATTTGATTTATACATTATGCCAAAATAAAAGCCTAGACTCAGAATTTCTTCTTAAAACTTTGTGCATAATATCTCTTCCCATTTTAGGTAAGAAAGATCAATGTTGATATTGATTTACTTAATACCATGACCTGAAAATCTAATATAAAATAGCCTCTCCATTATTTCAACAAAATATAGAAAGATAGCTTCAAAAACACAGTTCGTGAACACATTTCAGAACTCTATAAAAGAAGCAAATGCTTGTAAAGACTTTTTTTTTTTTTTGGAAATACAGTTTTGTGTCTTTGTGGAAAAAATAGCTAAACCACATTTCAAATATATGTACTTTTAAAATGATTAAAGTTCCTACCTGTGCTAAGCTATCTGGTTGCAAAATGTGGATGCTGGCTTATTTTACAATAGAACCAAAATATAATAATGAGGACAATGGATTCTACTTCTAGGATTCCTCTCCCCTAAGGATTTCAACTGTTTTTTAAGGGTTCACTACATTAATCCTTACACCATCCATCCAAGTTCAGCAGGAGATAAGAATACCATTCTTGTTCTATAAACAGAGAAATTGATCTGCTAAAAGATTAAGTGATGCACTTGCAATCAGATAATGAGTCAAAAATGGATTGAGGCAAAGGAACCTGGTGTGACAGAAAAAAAAATCTATTGATTTGAAACAAAAAGGAAAGTAGAGGACCCAGTGTGCTAGTCAACCTCTTGTATTTAATTGGTGTTGGAAATGTCTAACCAAAGCACGGAAAGAGAAAAAGAAATGATGGAGAAGCAGAGCAAGGAATATGATCTTAAGATTATGAATTTTCAGGGATCCCTGGGTGGCGCAGCGGTTTGGCGCCTGCCTTTGGCCCAGGGTGCGATCCTGGAGACCCGGGATCGAATCCCACGTCGGGCTCCGGTGCATGGAACCTGCTTCTCCCTCTGCCTGTGTCTCTGCCTCTCTCTCTCTCTCTCTCTCCCTCCCTCTCTGTCGATCATAAATAAATAAAATATTAAAAAAAAAAAAAGATTATGAATTTTCAAAACTGAGAACAGCAATTTTAAACCACAGTAAACATGAAGGCAGGATAAACTACCTGGACAACACTAAATTCCACATGGACATTACTAATGCTGTGTCTTTGATGCCTTTAATTAAATATTCTAGGGGAATATACAATTCCATCATTATTTACACAAAATGCTCTTATAAATGAACCAAGGCACTTCAGACAAAACTGACCTCAAAATACATGTTTCTTTGTGCCTTTTTTGCAATCCCTAGCCTACTTAATGGCTTCACCACTGTCCTACTCACCTTAGATAGACATGCAGGACTCAAACCACTTTGTAATTAGAAAGAGTATCTTAAAAATCACTAGTTTTGTTCCTATCTCTCCCAATAAGAATTTCTTTTCTTAAATAAGAATTTATTTTCTAAAACTAGAGCAGTTTTTGCTTCACAACAAAATTGTGGGGAAAGTACAGAGATTCCCCATTACCTCATTCTCCCCCACACATGTAGCCTTCCCCATTATCAACATCCCCCACCAGACTGGTTTATTTGTTACAATTGATGAATCTACATTAACACAACATAATCACCTCAGAATCATAGCACATTAAGGTTCGTTCTTGGTGTTGTGTATTCTAAGAGTTTGGACAAATGTATAATGATATGAGTCCATCATTATGCTATCTAACAGAGTGTTTTCACTGTCCTGAAAATCCTCTGTACTCTCTTTATTCATCATACCCTCCCCACCCTAATCCCCGGCAACCATTGATCTTTTTTTTTTTAAGATTTTATTTATTTATTCATGAGAGACACAGAGAAAGAAAGAGGAAGACACACAGGCAGAGGGAGAAGGAGGCTTCCTTCAGGGAGCCTGACGTGGGACTCGATCCAGGGTTTCCAGGATCACACCCTGGGCTGAAGGCGACACTAAACCGCTGAGCCACCTGGACTGCCCAGCCACTGATCTTTTAACTGTCTATAGTTTTGTCTTTTACGGAATGTCATGTAATTGGAATCATACACCATGTAGACTCTACAGATTAGCTTCTTTCACTTAGAAATATTAATTTAAGGTTTCTCTATGTATTTTCAAGACTTGATAGCTTTTCTTCTTTTTTAAGCTGAATAATATTTTATTGTTTGGATGTACCACAGTTTATTTATCCGTTCACCTACTGAGCAACATCTTTATTGCTTCCAACTTTTTTCAATTGTGAATAACAATGCTATAAGCAATGCTATAAAAATCTGTGTGCAGATTTTTGTGGGGACACAAATGTTCAACTGTTGTGCCCAAGATCGTGAGTCCGAGAAACCACCAAGGAGCCGACACCGATGCAAACACACGAGGGTTTATTTACAAGCTGGAGCCTGGGTCCAAGTATACCCGTCCCAGCGGAGCAGGGACTTGGACCCCGGCTCCAGCTTGTAAATAAACCCTCGTGTGTTTGCATCGGTGTCGGCTCCTTGGTGGTTTCTCGGATTCGCGATCTTGGGCACAACATTTGGGGGCTCGTCCGGGATCCAAGAAACCTCCAGGACCCCATCCGGAGGGTTTGACGCGTGGTGAGTGCACTCAACTTTTTCCACCTTTTACGCGCATATTTTCTGAGAGCTCTAAACTGTACTTTTACCTGTAGGAATTCCAATCTGGATTGGGTCAGCATTGGCTTAGGCGGGGCGCTGGTGGGTCATCGACCGGGGGTCTTGAGGAGACGTCCCTTGCCCCTGCCTGGAGGACGGAGGTCCTCATCTGTAAGGAGGATGGGGTCCTCATCTGTATAGAGGACGGGGTCCTCATCTGTAAGGAGGGCCAGCTGCCAGCCCTTCAGGTTACCTTCTGTTTTGTCTCTGCGGCCACATGGAACGTTTGTCTGTTACCATGTTCTTGTTAACTGTTTGCAGGTTTGTCTGTGTTACTATGTCCTTGCTAACTGTTTGTGCATTTGTCTCTGTTGTTGGGTCCTTGTTAATCGTCTTTACTGTCTGTGTCTTGGTGTGGATTGGGGACATAATGGGGGAACAGAAACCACTCCCCTATCTCTTATGCTCTCTCACTTCTCGGATGTTAGGAAAAGAGCTCGTATTCTGAGCATAGACATACAGAGGAAGAGGTTCCAAATTTATTGTATATCAGAATGGCCAACCTTTGATGTAGGATGGCCCCAGGAAGGAACTTTTCACCTACCTATTATCTTACAGGTTAAGACCGTGATCCTCAGGGACGAACCGGACGGCCACTCTGACCAGGATCCCTACATCCTGATCTGGCAGGACATGATCGAGAATCCTCCTCCTAGGCTGAAACCATTTTTACCCCCCAAAGCAGGACCCACAGAGATTCTAGGCCTGCGGAAAGCCAAAAAGGAAACCGACTCTATGGCTGAAGCACCCCTTCGTCCGGTCTTCCAAGATTCCTCCCCAGAGGACCTGATTCTCCTGCCGCCCTACTGGGCATCCTTCCCTGCTTCTGCCCCTCCATTGGAGGCATCGGGGGCTGCAGAAGGGGCGCCACCCCTCCCTGATGAGGGAGTCCCTGTGCGCGGGCCAGCAGCGGGGACACGCGGTCGGACCCACCGGCCGGCCCCACCTCCCAATGTGGGGCCGGCTGACTCCACCGCCCTTCCTCTCCGTGCCATGCCCCCCCACCCCCATGAGACTGGCGAACAGCTAATGTTATATTGGCCATTCTCCACCAGTGATTTATATAATTAGAAAACCCAAAATGCAAAGTTCTCTGATAATCCAAGAGATCTAATCGGGCTTTTAGATACTGTTCTATTTACCCACCAGCCTACTTGGGATGACTGCCAACAGCTCTTGCAGGTTCTCTTCACCACCGAGGAAAGAGAAGGAATTCATGTGGAAGCCCAGAAGTCTGTCCTGGGAGAGGACAGACAGCCGACTCAAAACCCAGACCTCATAAATGCTGCCTTCCCTTTATCCCGCCCCACCTGGGAGTACAACTCAGCTGAAGGTAAGGAGAGACTCCAGGTCTACTGCCAGACTCTAATGGCAGGTCTCAAGGCTGCGCTCGCAAGCCTACCAATCTGGCCAAGGTCTATGATGTGAGGCAGGGTAAGGATGAGAGTCCAGCAGCCTTCTTAGGGAGAGTCATAGAGGCTTTTAGGCAGTACACCCCTATGGATCCAGAAGCCCCGGAAACAAAGGCCACAATTATCATGGCTTTTGTTAACCAGGCCCCTCCGGATATTAAAAAGAAATTACAAAGAGTAGAGAGACTGGGAGAGAAGAGCTTGCAGGACTTAGTGATAGTGGCAGAACGAGTCTATAATAATAGAGAAAGTCCGGAAGAACAACAAACCAAACTAAGTGACCGGCAGACCCGAAATCTGGCCAAGATCCTGCTGGCCACAACCATGGACGACCCACAGGAAAGACGGAGGCACCTCAAGAAGGTGGCTTCAGGGACAGGTAAGAAGGATGGCCCTGGTCCCCCTTGGGAGCGCCCTAAGCTGAACAAAAACCAATGTGCCTATGGCAAAGAGGAGGGCCATTGGGTAAAAAGCTGCCTTAACAAAAGATCTAAGGCCCCTGCCAAGATCTTAGAAATGGAGGACCTGGACAATTAGGGGAGTCAGGGTTCGGCACCCCTCCCCGAGCCCAGGGTAACTCTTAAAGTGGAGGGGCAACCTGTTGAATTCCTAGTGGACACTGGGGCACAGCATTCGGTTTTATTACAACCCCAAGGGAAATTGGCAAACAAAACTTCAAGGGTGCAAGAGGCCAAGGGCACCACACACTACTCATGGACTACCCGAAGAACTGTGGATCTCAGCACGGCCCGGGTATCCCACTCCTTCATGGTCATCCCTGAGTGCCCCTACCCATTGTTAGGTCGGGATTTGCTCACCAAGAAAGAGCACAAATTTGCTTCCACCTCGAAGGGGCAAAAGTCCTAAACAAGAAGGGGCACCCAAGTCAAGTGCTTGTCCTGAGTTTAGAAGACGAATATTGTCTCCACCAAATGCCCTCAGCGCCAATGACTGACATTGACTGTTGGCTGCAGGAATTTCCCCAAGTGTGGGCAGAAACTGGGGGAATCGGGCTGGCCCAGCATCGACTGGCCATATACATAGAACTAAAGCCGGGGGCAGACCCTGTCAGGGTCCGCCAATACCCCATGCCTCTAGTAGCACGAAAGGGAATCACACCCCACATACGGCGACTTCTGGACTCGGGCATATTAAGGCCCTGCCAATCGGCCTGGAACACTCCCTTGCTGCCGGTTCGGAAACCGCACGCTACGATTACAGGCCAGTCCAGGACTTGAGGGAAGTCAACCGGCGAGTAGAGGATATGCCCCTACGGTCCCAAACCCATACCCCCTCCTCTCCACCCTGCCTCCAGACAAAACTTGGTATACAGTGTTAGATTTAAAAGATGCCTTTTTCAGCCTGCCTTTAGCACCCGGGAGCCAAGACCTCTTTGCCTTTGAATGGACGGACTCTGAGAAAGGCATCAATGGCCAGCTCACCTGGACTCGACCACCACAAGGATTCAAAAATTCACCGACCATCTTCGATGAGGCCTTACACGAAGACTTGGGTGAGTTCGGTTCCGAGCACCCTCATTTGACTTTATTACAACATGTAGGTGATATCCTATGGCAGCGGAGGACCAGGACACATGCCTGCGAGGCACCAGAGACTTGCTCCAGACCATAGCGGCCCTAGGATACCGGGCCTCAGCTAAAAAAGCCCAGATGTGCAGAATGAGGTGAGCTACCTTGGGTACAAATTAAAGATGGACAAAGATGGTTGATGGATGCACGGAAGGAAACCGTCTTAAGAATCCCACAGCTGCAAACCGTCCGCCAGGTGCACGGAATCAGAACTGATCTCCAGGACCAGCCACTGCCGAATGCGGACGTCACCTGGTACACGGACGGCAGCAGTTTTGTCCGAGAAGGGGTCAGGTAGGCGGGGGCAGCCGTAACCACGGAGCCGGAGGCCGTCGGGGCAGGGCCACTGGCAGCCGGAGCGTCGGCTCAACGGGCAGAGCGAGGCCCGGGCCAAGGCGCTGACCACGGGGGAAGGTGAACGGATCAACACCTACGCCGACGCAGGTCCGCCTCCGCCTCCGCCACCGCTCACCCCCCGGAGCCCTGACGGAGAGAGGGCTTCTGGCAGCGGAGGGAAAGACTGTGAAGCGCCCAACAGCTCCTCCAACTCCCGAGGGCCCCCCGGCTGCCCGCGGCCCCGGCCGTCATCCGCTGTCTGGACCCGCCAGGAGCCGGGGCGCCGGGAGCCGACTCAGAAGCTCAGGAGGCGGCCCTTACGGCGACCCAGGTTTTAACAACCACGCGGCCTGATCCTCATCCGGGGGCTCCCACCCGGCCGACACCCCCAACTGTCCTGACACTGGCTTACGCCGGATCAAACGCTTGCCTCTGACCCAGTGCTCGCGTGGCTGGGGGAGGGCCGCAGACTCCGGCATCATCCTGCCAGAGGAACCGGGGCGGCGGGGCCTGTCCAAAATGCGTCGGAGCGCTCCCGTGGGGACAAGGGAGATGGGAGGCCTCGTACGACATGCAAAGATCACTATTAAAGACTCTCGAGCAAGGATGGAGCGGATTGTGGCAGGCGGCCACGCATGCCGGTTAACTAACGCCACCGCCCATGGATCTAACCGGGCACCGGCTCCGGGGGGACCGCCCAGGAGCCTACTGGGAAGTGCACTTCACTGAGGTGAAACCTGGAAAATACGGCACAAGTATTTACTAGTGTCTGTAGATACCTTGTCAGGATGGACGGAGGCATTTCCCACCAAACATGAAGCAGCACAGACCGTGACCAAGAAACTGCTGGAAGACCTCTTACCGAGGTATGGTTTTCCTGTTAAGATTGGATCAGACAGTGGACCAGGATTCGTCTCTAAGGTAACACGGGGAGTGGCACTAGTACTTGGGGCAGATTGGAAATTACATTGTGCATGTAGGCCCCAGAGCTCAGGACAGGTAGACAGGATGAACAGAACATTAAAGGAGACCTTAACTAAATTAGCCCTGGAGCCTGGCGGGGACTGGGTGACTCTCCTCCCCTTCGCCCTATATAGGGTGAGGAACTCCCCATATGAGATGGGACTGACCCCCTACGAGATCAGGTTCGGTCTTCCTCCACCTGTTATCCCCAATTTAAAACCTGAGGTGCTTGCTGAATTTGATGATCACCAACTCCTTTTCTCCCTCCAAATGTTACAACGAACCCATGAGCAGGTGTGGTCTAAGCTGAGGGCCCTCTACGAGACTGGGCCACCCCCAGACCCCCATCGATATCGGCCAGGTGACTGGGTATATGTGTGGAGATACCAACACCAGACACTTCAACCTCGCTGGAAGGGACCCTACCTCGTGATCCTGACCACTCTCACTGCTCTCAAGGTCGACGGGATTACTCCTGGGTGCACTACACACAGGTCCGGCCAGCTGACCCACACATCATTCTCAAGGACTTTGTTACAGAATGGAAAAGCCAACCAGACAAGGACAATCCCCTAAAGCTAAGACTGTGCCATTCTCACTTATTTCCCACCTCCAAGACTCCCTAGTCCAAGGTTGCCCTTCAAAATAGAAGGAGATTAGAATTAGTCTTCTTACAACAAAGGTGGGGGGGGGGGTTATGTGCTGCCTTAACTGTAAATAAGAGCAAGCACAGCAACAAGGTTGGTGAGAATCCTGGTTTAATAATTCCCCTGGCTCACTCTGAGAGCAACCTGGACCCATGATTGGGTCCTGCATAGGATCCTCTGAAAAAGGGGGGAATGTGGGACCCAGGAAATTGAACAAAATCCCCTACCCCTGGACAAGCAGAGCAGGACTGACTCTATTTTGGGCTGCACCCGCCTTGTGCTGACCTGCTTATTACTTAGGGCACTGCCCCGCCCTAATCAAAGACCAGGACACACCCTAATCGGAAATCGGCTCAGTGGACCAGCATGACTGTGCAACTTTCTGCGTATCCCATTGGCCACTGGCCCCTATAAAGTTGCTAAGCCTCTTAGTCTCGGGGTCCAAGTCCCTGCTCTGCTGCGTTGGGTACACTTGGACCCAGGCTTGAGCTTGTAAATAAACCCTCATGTGATTGCATCGGTGTCAGCTCCTTGGCGGTTTCTCAGATTCGCGATCTTGGGCACAACACAACTTCTTGGGGTAAATACCAAGCAGTGTGATTGCTAAGTGGTATGGTAAGAATATATTTAATTTTGTAAGTAACAGCCAAATTGTCTTTCAAAGTAGCTGTGCTATTTTTTTTAAGATTATATTTATTCATGAAAGAGAGAGAGAGAGGGAGAGAAGGAGGCAGAGACATGGAGAAGCAGGCTCACCATGGAGTTGGGAGCCCAATGCAGGGCTCAAAGTGGGGCTCCATCCCAGGACCCTGGGATAATGGCCCAAGCCGAAGGCAGATGCTTAATGAACTAAACCATCCAGATGCCCCAGTAGCTGTACTATTTTGCATTCTTATCAGCAATGACTGAAAGTACCTGTTGCTCCACATCCTTATCACCTTTTGGTCTTGTCAGTGTTTTTAATTTTGGCCATTCTAATAGGTATTTAGTGGTATCTCATCATTTTAATTTGCATTTTCCTGATGACATATGATGTGGAGTATCTTTTCAGATGCCTATTTGTTATTTGTGTATCAGTCTTTGGTGAGGTATCTATTAAGGTCTTTGGTCCATTTTAAAATCAGATTGTTTTCTTCTTGTTGAATTTTATGAGTTCGTTGTATATTTTGGATAATAGTTCTTTATTAAATGTGCCTTTTGCAAATATTTTCCCTCAGTCTATAGCCAGTCTCCTCATTCTCTTGACATTGTCTCCCACAGAGTGAAAGTTATTTCTTTTGTGGATCGTGCCTTGATATTTATCCAAAAAGTTAACATTTTACCCAAGATCATCTAAAGGTTTTCTCCTGTGTTGTCTTTGAGGAGTTGTCCTGTGGTTTAAGCAGTATTTGTTGAAAAGACTATCTTTGCTCCATTATATTGCCTTAGCTTCTTTTTCAAAGATCAGTTGACTATATGTATGTGGGTCTATTTGGCGCTGTCTGTTCTCTCATTGTTCTCTTGTGTATTATTTTGCTGATAACATACTGTCTTGATTACTGTAGCTTATAGTAAATCTTGAATTTGGGTAGTGTCAGTCCTTCAACTCTGTTCTTCAATATTGTGTTGGGCATTTTGGGCCTTTTGCCTCTTTACATAAACTTTAAAATCAGTTTATAAAATAACTTGCTGCGATTTTGTTCGGGATTGCACTGAATCTATAGATTAGGTTAGGAAGAACTGATATTTTGATAGTATTGAGTCTTCTAATCAGTAAACAAAGACTATCTCTCCATTTATTATTTTTTTATTTTACCAGAATTTTGGTAGTTTCCTTATATAGAGCTTGTGCATATTTTGTTAGATTTTGTTTTTTGGAGTGCTAATATAAATGTGTCTTAGTCTGGTATTTCTTAAAGTATACTCTGCAAAACATTGTCAGTAAAATAATACTATATGTGTTTCATGGTCAAATAATTTTACAAAACGCTGCATTTTAACTCTCTTTTTAGAGATCCATAGAACACAAACACATTAAGTACTCTGAGATGTAACTCTGTAAACAAATTGTTTCATTGGTTAGTGTCATGATTTTCCAAACATATTTGGTCATCGAACCATTATTGTGCAGGTCTATCACGTTTATAAAATACCCGTGGAACATATTTGAGAACCCATATCAAACTTAACCCTTTAACCTACATTTTAAAGAACTCAGAGGTGGGGAAATAATGTGCCCAAGGTCACACAGCTAATGGGAACAGAATCAAGGTGTGAAGTAAGGGCTCCAGAATCCTAGTTAGTGTTCTTTCCATTATGTCTATCTCTTTTTCCTCACTTTAAATATAAAAACCTAAAGTAAAATTTTATGTATTATATTGTAAAAATACCTTCTGAAAAATATTATTTTCTTTTCATTGTTAATATCAATTCATTACTCTGTAGTTCTCAAAGTTGACAAATCATCAGATTCACTGGAGGAGCTTCTTTGAAGATTCCTGGACTACAGATCTATAAAATTAGAATCTCTATAGGTGGGAGCTCTAAAGCTGCATTGTTATGCACAGGTGATAATAGTATTATTATTATTTTTTAAAGATTTTATTTATTTATTCATGAGAGACACACTGAGAGAAAGGCAGAGAGAGAAGCAGTCTCCATGCAGGGATTCCATCCTGGGACTCCAGGATCATGTCCTGGGGCTAAAGCAGATGCTCAACCACTGAGCCACCCAGACGTCCCAATAGTTAGTATTAAAGTATGAGAACTGAGCTCTTTAGAGCAGAATTTAGCAGGCCTAACATCTTTTTGGAAATATTTTAGAAAAAGTAGATTATCAGCGCTTTGCTGTTAGAGATTCTAATTCTGCAGACTTGGGGATGGAAATTGAGAATTGGCATTTAATAAGCATTTTTTTCCTTCTCCCAAGTAATTCTGATGTCGATGATCCTTGCATCACAACTATTGCTTGGACTTCCATGTTCTTCTCTCTTTATCCTTTCTACATACCACTTGGAAATTATTTTTACAAATATGAATATGGTATCATATTTCTGCTCAAAATAATTGGATAAATGATAAACTCATTAACAAGACATTTAAGTCTTACCTCTCTAGACTGATTCCAGTATCCAAAATAGACGTTGTACATTCTAACTCTATAAGTTTTGTGCTGTTCCTACACATGCAATGTTTAATCATGCATCTACTTTTGCTTTCTAAAGGGTTATCAATTACTGTATGATTATGTTCACTGCCTGCTGCTTGAAAGTCCCTCGACTATAACACTAGATCCTCTAAAACTCCTCCTAACAATATGAGTGATATGCTTCTAAAGATATTCCTACAGGACTTTCCTCCAGTTCCCTAGAGTTTATGGGCAATGAACACCATAAGAACCTAACAATAGCAGGGCTCCCTCATATATATCATATATGAATATATATATGTGTATGTATACATAATATTGTATAATATATGATATATATGAACAACTCTTAATCAGGAAAAGCTTTCAGCTAAAGCTACAAGAACATAACTAAGTTAGTCTCTGTAGCATCAATCTTCAGTCTCCATACTTCCCTTCTTTTTGGTGTCACTCTTTTCTTTCCAAGTGCCACTTCCTCTCTTCTTTATATTGACATGATAAGTTCACTCATGCAAAAGTGTTGCCTCTCATAGAATTTGCCTTGCATCTGGCATGTATATGCTCAATAAAAGCATAAGTAGAACCTGCCGGCAGATAGCTATGCTATGCCTATGCGATTCCAGAATGTACATAGAATTTCAAGCTTCAATGAGTGGCAATGTTTGATGTGAGTGACCTTCTTGGCACAATACATTCCTAGTAAGGGGTGGGGGTGCCACCCTCTTTATGGATAATGATTCTTGTTCTCAGACCCTCCTCTATCAGGCCAAAAAATATGTAATGTCAAATTAGTTAATTTAGTTTCAGAAAAATTTAAATAGCAGAACATAGCATTCCAGTTTTAACGTTTGCTTTTACCAATATTAGGAGAAAAATTCTAGAATACTGCTGTATTTATTTTTTTCTACTATAAGTTTTAGATTCATTTTTTGAAATAGATGAATTTTGAACCAATTTTTGATGTCACCAAGACCCTTATTAATTGAAAGGCAATTGATCTCTCTGTAGCTAGAATACTTGAAACAGATAGAATTGGATCACTTTCAATGTGTTGTGTGAAGGAAGGGAAATTACTAAACTAGATAGAGCATAATTGAGAAGCTAATTTACCCAGTTGACTCACTCTGCCCTGTTTCTCCATCTAGAAATCAACTTTGCATACATATTCAGAAATGAGTTCTTTTCACTGTGTATATATATATATATATATATATATATATATATATACTCCACTCCACAAAGCAGTAACTTCAGCCTTCAACTTGGTAATAGTTGTGGCTGTGAGCAGACCTTCGCTCATGATCCGAGAAGGATTCTCACAGACAGGTGACAATTGTTAGTGAGCTTTCATGCAGTTTAGTCAATATGCTTTAATGCTTCTATGTGAAGGGAACCATGATGGATATAGACAATACAAAAATGAATACACTTAGTTCTTGGTCCTGAGAATGAAGTAGGGGAGAGAGTTCATTAAACAAGTTTACCATTTAAGAGATCTGTGGAGGCACCTATGAGAATTCAGAGGAGAAACTTAGCCAAGCTTGGGATTTGGAGGTAAGCTAAATCATGAAGGATGAGCTGGAGATAATCAAGTAAAGAAAGATGGCAATAGAATTTTAAGCAGAGAGTGGACATAACATTAGCAACAGTTTAGTTGTTTGGTGAAGTATATAAGAGTATAGAGAGAACTGAAATAAGAGTCTCAGGAAAAAAAAGAGTCACAGTATTATTGATTATGAGGTATGAGTGGAAAATGAGCGAAGCAGAAGTTCATGTCAGGGAATTAAATTCTATGGCATGAAAGAGTGCTCTCACCCTTTTCAACCTTAACTTCTGCCTTCCCTTGATCTGGACAACACCTTTATGATCCAGTACCATACATATTTTCCCAGCTTCTGCTAGTACATGCTGCTTAGGTCCTGTACCTCCTTTTGGAATGTAGTACCTTTCCATCCTTAAAAGACCAGAACTTCCTCAGCCAGCTTTCTTTTAAAAAAAGAAATTGACCTTAGATTTTGGCCTAGTGGGCCAGTAGGGGAGAGGGGTATAGATCTTAGATACAGGTGCAAATTGACTTGCAAGGCAGAGGCTTGTGGACAGTCTTTAGGTAAAGGGGAGTTAGAGTGTCTAACAGGGAGGAATGAGCCACTTCAGGGCAATCTAGGATTTCAAGGTTTTTGAAGGATCAATGCTACTGCCCCCATTCTCCAACAACAGGGTCCCAACCTTCATAACCAAGATCCTGACCCTGGCAAACTGACATTCCAGGTGTGTGCACTCCATTTTCTCAGGACCTCTGTTACTTATTATAATTAAGTCCTTGATGTAATCAAAAGCTTTTTCTGGCCTTTAAACTCAGGAGATAACATTCTGTTTACATGCTCCCAAAGACTTCCTATGACTTTCACAATTCCCCTTCAATTGGTGATAAATTACCCTTAGCCTTGCTTGTTTTTCTACAATGAATCAATGGCACTCAGCGAAAACCATTTGATTACATTGCCCTTATCACTAGTCCTCCACCCAAACCTTTCAAAAACCCGAAATGTATCTTCTACTCTCTTCTATCAGTATGCCATCTTACTTTACCACCTGTTAAGGTTTTAGGTATTATACCCAAGCTGGGGGTTAGGAGTGCTTCATTTACATCTAGTGATGAGGACCCCAACTGCTAGCTGATGAGCAAGATATTCCACTTCAAAATCCCATTTTAGAGTCTGCCTCCTTTGACTATTCCTAGAACCATCCCTCTTTGATAGAGTTACCTAGGACACAGACCCTGAAATAGAGATTTGCATGCAAGAAGTTTACTGGGGGGAGGGTGATCTTGGAATCAACACCTGTGGGGAAGTGGAGAAAGTAGGACTGTATAAAAAGAGGGAGTGATCTATGAGGCAATCTCAACCAAGGCTTTTGCTGGTCCCACTGAGAAAGTTGGAACTGGTAGGCAATAGAATTCTAGAGTCAGTCAGTTGGGTGAAGAACCAAATCTTCAGATAGGAAAGTAAAATTTTTAAGGTGATTCTTAAGCAACAGGGAAAATATAATCCTCTAGGGCATTCCTTTTTTGGATCTTAGAGAACCCTTACATAATTGAGTTTTCTAGTTAATAGTTATTATAATGGCTACATGGAGGCATTCTGGGAACTTGGTCTGAACATACTCTTTGAAAGATTACAAATTGAGGATGAGTGTCTTGGGTTTTAGAAACAATACTATCTAGTCATAGGTTGCTCTTCAAGTTTCCCTTTTACTGTCCTCAGGTGTTTATTCACATATAAAAATAAAAGCCTGGTTTGAGCTGTGCATGAGAAAATTAAAATGAATAAAATGAATATATCATTACATATAATTCATCAATGGAGATAAAGGGAGAACAGTGTCCCCCTCCCCAGCACTAATCATCACAACTTTGTGGCCTGCATGGGATGGCAAGATGGATTAGTAACACCTCCAAGAGGGAGATGAGTGAAGGAGAACAAAAGGCAGGTTGACTGGTTTAGCCACCTTTTATATGCATAGACTCTCTTTTCATTATCATCTTGGAAGACCTAGGCTTTATTTTGTTAAGGACATTGATTGATCTCCTATCCCTTCCTTGGAAGCTGAAGTATCTGTTTCTTATGACCACTGATAAGGGCATTGCTGTCTTGCACTTCACCATCCTCAGTGGTCCTTGCAGAGCTTGAAGGAGTCATAGAGTGAATATTAATCATAACATTTTGCATTTGTACCTTTCCTAATGCTTTCAGAATCTGAATAGTAAGTAGTGCAAATACTACTCAAATATGAACCTGAAATATAGGCTTGGCTTTCCTACTGTGTGAGTTTGAGCAAGCATTAATAATACTTATCCTCTAAACTACAGGACTGCTTTTCTAAGGTCTTTTTCAGCAGTGACATCATTTCATCATTTGATGTTCATTAATTCGATAGATGCCATAACCCCCCTCCCCCCAAAAAATAGGTAAGGTAGTCCTATTTAACCTCTTTTGACATTAAGGATACTGAGGCCCAGGTAGGCTAAATGATTTTCCCAAGGTTGCAAAACTAAATTGGAACAGGGTTAGAACTAAATTGGATTCTCTATGCTATTTTAAGATATTCCCAAGGAATATGACAAAGAGGATCCTGGCTAGTAGAGGGAATAAGGGGTATAAAATTTTGCTTGGGACCCAGGGAATTGAGCCTACTCTAAATGATCCTGACACTCCTGTAGTATAGCAGGAGTTAATAAGAAAAAGGCAGGCCAAATCGCCTCAACTGGTTAATGGAAGGAACTCAGGGATATTTTATATAAACAAACAAATAAGTATATATGTGTGTATATACTTCTATAGAATTTAATGAAGAAAAAGCAACATTGTGCACCTTCATCCTTCAATGTGATGGACTATGCAGAGTGCACAAAAATATGGGCATAGTCTTCACACTCAAGAAGCTTGAAAATTAGAGAAAATATATTGAAATTTATGAAGAAATCAAATGCACAGATATGAAAAATTGGCAATAGAATGTGAACCAGATGCTTGGCCTGGAAGTAAATACAAGGTCAGCATCTTACTCCAGTCTTCCATGCTATCCCAAGAGAGGAGTAATACAATTCAAATTGCTATCTTTTGGGCAGTGCATGTTGATATCCTCACCATCATCTGTAAAATATTTCTCTCTCTCCCCTGCCAACAAAGAGAATGGGAGTTTAGGGGTTCTATCCTTTAGCAATGACATAAATGCAAATGCAAACACAAATTCTCAGGGGAGGAAAGTGTTTTCTTAGAGCCCAAAATAAGTTCCTCTGAAATGTGGTTTTGTAGGAGCTCATTCCTATGACCTATAAGATTTGGATGAGTTATAAGGGATTACAAAATCCTGGAGGGCATTTCATGAAATAGAAAGTATTATGCAAATGCAAGGAATTACAAAAATAATTACTATTATTATTCAAACAAAAGTTTGTTGATGTGAATATAATATATTCTACACAATGACTGTGCCTTCATACGGACTTTTTCTGGTTTCTGTCCCTGTAACAATTGCTCTCTATAATGAATTAACTAGACTATACTGTGCACTGAAAGGAAACTGAGTTAAGCCAAATTATTAACAATTTTTTTTATTATGCTTTCAAGAAGCAATTACTCTTGAATTATGTGAGCCAGCCTCCTTTTGCATCCTGGGTATTCCAAGAAAAGAAAATCTTACCCAAAGTCCCTAATTTCAAATCACCAGTGCACAATACCTCAAATCAAAGGGATCTCACAAATAATGATATATAATGTATAAATTGAGGATGTTTTATGTAAGTATACATAATATATAAATTTTGTTCATTATGGAGAATATAAATGTGTGTGTGTCTATGTCCGTGTGTGTGATTTCAACATCACTAGTTCTTTGATGTCAGCCTAGCAGTTTTCTCTTTTAGTCCTGCAGACCTTATTTGTGACAAGAGTCTGGATCAGGTGTCTCACATATAGTAGGGGCTCGAACAATGTTCTGGATAATGAAACAATCTGTGTTAATTAAGTATTCAGAAAAAGCTCAGCAAAGTCATTTGACTGAGTTAGTAAATTGGTTGCCATGGCAATCTCTTTTCAGATTGGAAAGAAACCATAGGAGGGTCAAGAGCAGATTTTACACAAATTGGGGATGAGGAGAGGGGAGAGAAGCACCATCATTTTTTTTTTCATTTTTTTCCTGTTCTGGAGATGAATAGGTATATAGAAAAGGCAATTTATGGTTTTCATTTAGATTAGCAAGGGAGTTCTTTCAGGACAAGGATCAGCTATCACAATAAAATGCCATTTTCTTGGCTGAGTTCTGCCATTGGTAACCCTCAATAATACAGGTGGAAGGAGAAAGCACTATAATGACGTTTAGCATTGCGGTTGTCAGGAGCTTGCTGAGGGCTGTGGACAGGCAAAAGGCACAAAGATTTTCCTTGCCTGGAACCACACACTTGGTGAGAAAAAGTAATGCGATTTTTATTAGTTTGTTTTGCCTTATTTGTTTCTTGGCTGGAAAAAAGACTGCCCAACTCAGTCTGTGATTGAATAACAGTTGAATTAATGACAGGTTTTCAATCAGATACCAATTTGTAATCATTTATGCATGCCTTTTATTTTTTTTAGAATTGCATACTATAGAGTCACTATCAAGGTATAGCTAATTAGCAGGCAGGTACATTTTGTGTTGTTATATTCATAAAGAAACAATATAGTAGCATGGAAAGAACACTAGACTCAAAAGTCGGGAGATCAGGGTTATTATTCCAGCTTCATCATTTGCCAATTAGGTGGTCATACAAAGAACTTGTATAAATTGTATGCATGTATAATTGTATAAATGTCACAGGGAAAAATTTGAGAGCAATATTAGCTGCTCTACCTATCTCATGAGTGGTTATGAGAACCAAGTGAGGCAATTTGTGTGTATTACGCATAAAAGTAGTGTATAAGTGTCATTGGTTTTATGGGCATGCAATCTGCACAGTTGTACAAGGTCCCATACTTAGCCCCATACTTGGTTTCATAATCTATTGTCATTATTTTCAATAATTTTTGAACAAGGGGCCCACAAATTATGTAGCCATATCTGGATATATTATTAGAAAGAAATATCCTCTTACATAATAAGCCCTATTTTTGAACTGTGGCTATGAATCTGGGCAGTGTATCCCTATTGTTCATTGAATTTCAAACAGGAAAAACTGGAATGGATTAGTGAATGAGATGCTATAGGCATTTTTGAGGTTGTACACTTTTCATGTGATATCAAGCAAATCACATAGGTCAAGACTGAGTTAAAGTTAAGTAACAAGATTGAGTTTAATAGGTCTAAATGTGAGAAATAATTGCACATCATGGTCTACATCCATTTTCCACAAGTATATTTGATTTGTTTGGAGCATTTTAAAGGGAATCGAGTTCAGTGTGTGTGTGTGTAGAGGGACTGAGTTCTTAACATGATAATTGTCAGTAAGAACAGGATCAGGGGGCTATGTGGGAATGACACAAACTTTAGTCTACCTGCTGTTTTAGTTGACCCTAATTCCATGTAGATTTTGTTTTCCATTCCTAGTAGTCGAACTTGTTAGGCCACAATACATAGGGGATCTCTTCTGAAACCTGTCATGGCATTTATTCTGCCTGGTGCCATGTAAGATAGCTAGTCTACGTAGAGAAAAAGATTAAGAATACATAAATATCAGAGTCCAGTATGTAGCCTTATTGTGTGATATCTTCATGTGGGAACTTAATAAAGCTCAGGGCCTTGAATCCTACTGTTAAACCATGGAAAGAAAGAAAGACTTTAGGCTTCTGCTAGGAAATATATGACTTGTAAAATTCACCTGATTTTCAAATGCTTTACACATCTTCTCTCACCAAGATACCAAAGACCTTCTTGAACTAAGGAAACCTTACTTCAGACATATGGTTTCCATTGCTGATGGAAATGCAAAGAAGACTGGAGTGAATTAGTACATGTATTGTCTCTTCCATTCACAAATATAAAGAAAAAATGCATAGCTACTTTAAAAGAATGGATTTAATTAAACAGGGAAGACATTGTAAACCTATATGAAAGTTGGAATTTCTAAAATAATATTCTGGGTAGAAATTACAGTTAACACTAAAATTTTACCTGATTTCTTGGCAAAAAATGAAAATGTGCTAAGTGCTACTTTGTGTATGTGTTTCTTCCCTGTTCCCTCTCTCCACAAAAAATGTTTCCAGTTTACATTTGAGCTGAAAAAATTCCCCCTTTTGACCAACAGACATGTGAATTTAACTATCTGGAACCCTATACTCTTTGTTTTTAAGATTTTATTATCTATTTGTGGGGGAAGGCATGCAGGTGAGAGAGAGCATGAGAGTGGGGCAGTGGCAGAGGGAGAGGGACAAGCAGACTCCTCAATGAGCGGGGAGCCCAAAACCAGGCTCAATCCCAGGACCCCGCAATCATGACCCAAGTCAAAGGCAGATGTTTAGCCGACTGAGATACTCAGGCTCAGCCCTGCCTTTTACTCTTTTACTGCCTAGTTATAGCCTTACTCTAAATCACAGTGGGAAAATGCATTTCCTATACATTTAGCTTTTATGAACTACACGTATGGCAAAATACATAATAGGAGAAAACAAAGATAATTTATAATGGCCAGATAATATATGTAATTGACCCTCAATCCTTGAAACTATTTTTTTTCCTGCCTGAGTAATGAACAATTTTCAACATAAATGGAACAGTACACGCTATCTACACAAAACTAACATATGAAACAATATATAGAGTCAAAAATTAGGGATGCCTGGGTGGCTCAGTGGTTGAGCATCTGCCTTCAACTCAGGGTAGAATCCTGTTTCCTGGGATCTAGTCCCACATCAGGCTCCCCATGGGGAGCCTGCTTCTCTCTCTGCCAGTGTCTCTGCCTTTCTCTCTCTGTGTCTCTCATAAATAAATAAACATAAACAAAAATTAAAAGCATGCCCTACATGAATATTGAGTAATCATTACTGACATTGCTAATAATACTGTATTGTAAATTTGAACATTGTTAAGAGAATAGATCTTAAAGGTTCTTATCACACACAATAATTTGTAGCATTTGTGGTGATGAATGTTAACTTATTGTAGTGATCATTTTACAGTATCTACAAATATCAATTCATATTGTACACCTAGAACTAATAATAATGTTATATATCAATTATATCTCAATAAATAAATAATATCCTTAGTGTTATTTTGAAATAAACTAGAAATTCTCATGCAAGTCACAGTTATAAACAAGAGTCAGACCTTTCATCAGGCAAGATATTAAAGGAATACAAATTTGTCCTTGGTAGCACCTATTTTTGTCTTGAGTTCTCTTCTGCCTTTTGACCTCTCTCCCCTGGCTTTGAGAACCTCTCTGTGAAAATACTCCATTTAAGGTTGTCCACCCCAAGCAACAATGAAATTTTCATTTTGTCCTTTTTTACTTCTCATCAGGTTTGGATTTGGATGGATTACCTAGTACCTGTGGTAAAATTATGCTATTTTTTGGAATATCATTAGAAAGCTACATCAGATTTGTCCACTGGGTGATTTTTTTGAGATCATCAAGCTAATGTGCTGCTCCTATGAAGATGCTGAATGGCCACTAAAGTTTAAATCATCCTTTCTTGGGCAGCCCGGGTGGCTCAGCAGTTTAGCGCCGCCTTCAGCCTAGGGCCTGATCTTGGAGACCCAGGATTGAGTCCCACATCAGGCTCCCTGCATGGAGCCTGCTTCTCCCTCTGCCTTTGTCTCTGCCTCTCTCTCCCTGTGTCTCTCACGAATAAATAAATAAAATCTTTTAAAAAATCATCCTTTCTTTCAAAACTAAACATCTCTTTCTTATTGGAGAACATTGTCTCCCTAAAGCTGGTTTATGTTTTAGTGCAGAAACCAGAAACTTGGTAATTGAATCTCCCCAAAATACTTTTACACCAGCATATGAGGATTTCTTTCTGTTGTTTTCATTTAGTTGCTGTCTAAGCTCAATTCTGCTCAGTTTTTGAGACATAGCAAGATTATACCCCAAAGGTGTTAGGAGATTTTAAAATTTTATAACAGCTCCTCAAGAGTTGAAAAAAGAAGTTGTAAAATTGGATAACTAGTATTTCTGCTTCCCACTAATTACTTTGGAACAGTTACAATTGGTATTTGTGACTACATCAAAAGTTGTTCTTAACTTTTTGCATCCTAGACTTGCAGAATTTTAAAAAATACTCAAAGAATCTTCTTCTTGAGATTCACTTTGTTTTGCAGTTACTAATCTCCTATGCAATGCCTCATTTTAGGAGCTGTCTTTTCTACCAGACTGTGAAACAAACAAAGTATTTATTTTATTTTATTTTATTTTATTTTATTTTATTTTACTTAAAATCAACTTATTAACAAATAGTTAATAGTGTGTTATTAGATTTAGATGTAGAATAGTGTGTTATTAGATTTAGATGTAGAATTTAGTGAGTCATCAGTTGCATATAACACCCAATGCTCATTCAATCAAATGCCCTCCTTAATGCCCATCACCCAATTATCCCATCTGCCACCCACCTCCCCTGCAGCAACCCTCAGTTTGTTTCCTAGAGTTAGGAGTCTCTTATGATTTGTCTCCCTCTCTGATTTCACCTTATTTCATTTTTTTTTCTCTTCCTCTATGTTCATCTGTTTCTTAAATTCCACAAATCAGTGAAAATATATATTTATCTTTCTCTGACTAACTTATTTTGTTTAGCATAATACCCTTTAGTTCTATCCAATCATTACAAATGGGAAGATTTCATTGTTTTTGAAGGCTGAGTAATATTCCATTATATATACATATATACATATATAAATATATAATTATATATAATATTCCATTATATATACATACATATACACAAATATGCATATATATACCACAACTTCTTTATCCATTCTTCTGTCAATGAGATCTGGGCTCTTTCCATATTTTGGCTATTGTGGATATTGCCACTATAAACATTGGGGTGCATGTGCCCCTTCAAATCACTAACAAACAAGGTATTTCTAATGTCTTCCCCAGGATCTGGTTCCATTGTGGCATCCTCCTTGAATCTACCTATTTCTGTCAGGCAGCAATTAAGGCTTTAGTGTAAACCTTTACTTTCCTCTTTTTTTTTTAAGATTTTATTTATTTATTCATGATAGTCACACAGAGAGAGAGAGAGAGAGAGGCAGAGACACAAGCAGAGGGAGAAGCAGGCTCCATGCAGGGAGCCCGACATGGGATTCGATTCCGGGGTCCAGGATCACACCCTGGGCCAAAGGCAGGCGCTAAACCGCTGGGCCACCCAGGGATCCCCTTTACTTTCCTCTTATGTCAGAATGTCTACCTTCCTGTTAGCTTTTTCATTTACAGCAGTGCTACTCAAAATATAGTCTATAGATAACTATAGAAGTTGAGAGTAAGCATTTAGAAAACTTGATAGCAATGTAGAGGGAGGGGAAACTGATCCTTTATCAGAAATAGCTTAAAAACTAATGTTTTAGGCCCCTACTCTGATTAACTGGATTTTGATAACAAATACTTCAGTATATTGAGATGGAAAGTTACTGCTTTGAGCTGACTTATCCATGTTCTGGAGGCACAAAGGAATAGTGTTAAGAATAGGAGTGTTGATCCTAAGACTGTAATTTGCTCAGAATGTGGTACATAGGGAAGACTTGATTTTCTGAAGTATAAGACAATATATAGCACATTATCTGAGTAATTCAGTTAGGGAAGCTTCTAAACTAAATGGTATATTAGGAAGTCTTAGATGGCCTTTTCCCATTAGAGACTCCAACCTATGTAGAGAGAAGTTACCTGGGTGATTTTTGCAAAATTAAACCTGTACTTTTCCCAAGTTAAAACTTAAGAGCTTAGTTTTATTTGGTGATAAAGAGTAAATATGCTTTTTCATCAAAGTGAAGAGCTCATCTGACAGAAGTAAATTTGATTTTCTTGAAAAAGAAATTCTGTCTCGGGAGGAATTATATTTTATTTTATTTACCATAAGACAGGATCAGGCCCACCAGTTTCTAATTCTGGTAGTGAAAAAACATTTCACCATAAGTATATATACCTCCTTTTTCTCAGAATGTATATAACTAATACTTCTTTATTAGTCCTATAAAGGATCAAAGGGGGGGAGGAGCAAGATGGCGGAGGAGTAGGGTCTCCAAATCACCTGTCTCCACCAAACTACCTAGAAAACCTTCAAATTATCCTGAAAATCTATGAATTCGGCCTGAGATTTAAAGAGAGACCAGCTGGAATGCTACAGTGAGAAGAGTTCGCGCTTCTATCCAGGTAGGAAGACGAGGAAAAAGAAATAAAGGAACAAAGGCCTCCGAGGGGGAGGGGCCCCGCGAGGAGCCGGGCTGAGGCCGGGGCGAGTGTCCCCAGGACAGGAGAGCCCCGTCCCGGAGGAGCAGGAGCTGCACCGACCTTCCCGGGGGAAAGGGGCTCGTGGGGAGTTGGAGCAGGACCAGGAGGGCGAGGAGGCCCTCGGGCTCCCGGGGACACTAACAGAGCAACTGCGCGCCCAGGAGAGTGCGCCGAGCTCCCTAAGGGCTGCAGCGCGCACGGCGGGACCCGGCGGGACCCGGAGCAGCTGAAGGGGCTCGGGCGGCGGCTCCGCGGAGGGGGCTGCGCGGCCCCGGGAGCAGCTCGGAGGGGCTCGGGCAGAAGAAGAGGCTCCGTGCGGAGGGGGCTGCGCGGTTCCAGGAGCAGCTCGGAGGGGCTCGGGCGGCGGCTCCGCGGAGGGGGTTGCGCGGCCCGGGAGCGCGAATCCAACAGCGCAGGCGCCGGGACACAGGGCGCCGGGACACAGCCCAGGATCCGGCCTCCCCCGGGACAGGCAGAGGCCGGGAGGGCCCAGGACAGCGAGGACGCTCCTGCCCGGAGCTGAGCAGATCAGCGGCCCCGCCCCGGAGCCTCCAGGCCCTGCAGACGGAGAGCTCCGGAGTTCCTGCCGGAGCTGAATCCAGGTTTCCAGAGCTGCCCCGCCACTGGGGCTGTTCCTCCTGCGGCCTCACGGGGTAAACAACCCCCACCGAGCCCTGCACCAGGCAGGGGCACAGCAGCTCCCCCAACTGCTAACACCTGAAAATCAGCACAACAGGCCCCTCCCCCAGAACACCAGCTAGACTGACAACTTCCAGGAGAAGCCAAGGGACTTAAAGAACACAGAATCAGAAGATACTCCCCGGTGGTTCTTTTTTTGTTTGTTTGTTTTTGTTTTTGTTTTTGTTTTGTTTTGCTTTTTGATCTGTTTCCTTCCCCCACCCCCTTTTTTCTCCTTTCTTTTTCTTTCTCTTTTTCTTCTTCTTTTTTTTTTTTTTTCGTTTTTTTTTCTTTTTCTTCCCTTTTTTTTCTTTCTCTTTTCTTTCCTTCTTTCTCTCCTCTCTTTTTCTCTTTTTCCCAATACAACTTGCTTTTGGCCACTCTGCACTGAGCAAAATGACTAGAAGGAAAACCTCACCTCAAAAGAAAGAATCAGAAACAGTCCTCTCTCCCACAGAGTTACAAAATCTGGATTACAATTCAATGTCAGAAAGCCAATTCAGAAGCACTATTATACAGCTACTGGTGGCTCTAGAAAAAAGTATAAAGGACTCAAGAGACTTCATGACTGCAGAATTTAGAGCTAATCAGGCAGAAATTAAAAACCAATTGAATGAGATGCAATCCAAACTAGAAGTCCTAACGACGAGGGTTAACGAGGTGGAAGAACGAGTGAGTGACCTAGAAGACAAGTTGACAGCAAAGAGGGAAACTGAGGAAAAAAGAGACAAACAATTAAAAGACCATGAAGATAGATTAAGGGAAATAAACGACAGCCTGAGGAAGAAAAACCTACGTTTAATTGGGGTTCCCGAGGGCGCCGAAAGGGACAGAGGGCCAGAATATGTATTTGAACAAATTCTAGCTGAAAACTTTCCTAATCTGGGAAGGGAAACAGGCATTCAGATCCAGGAAATAGAGAGATCCCCCCCTAAAATCAATAAAAACCGTTCAACACCTCGACATTTAATTGTGAAGCTTGCAAATTCCAAAGATAAGGAGAAGATCCTTAAAGCAGCAAGAGACAAGAAATCCCTGACTTTTATGGGGAGGAGTATTAGGGTAACAGCAGACCTCTCCACAGAGACCTGGCAGGCCAGAAAGGGCTGGCAGGATATATTCAGGGTCCTAAATGAAAAGAACATGCAACCAAGAATACTTTATCCAGCAAGGCTCTCATTCAAAATGGAAGGAGAGATAAAGAGCTTCCAAGACAGGCAGCAACTAAAAGAATATGTGACCTCCAAACCAGCTCTGCAAGAAATTTTAAGGGGGCCTCTTAAAATTCCCCTTTAAGAAGAAGTTCAGTGGAACAGTCCACAAAAACAAAGACTGAATAGATATCATGATGACACTAAACTCATATCTCTCAATAGTAACTCTGAATGTGAACGGGCTTAATGACCCCATCAAAAGGCGCAGGGTTTCAGACTGGATAAAAAAGCAGGACCCATCTATTTGCTGTCTACAAGAGACTCATTTTAGACAGAAGGACACCTACAGCCTGAAAATAAAAGGTTGGAGAACCATTTACCATTCGAATGGTCCTCAAAAGAAAGCAGGGGTAGCCATCCTTATATCAGATAAACTAAAATTTACCCCAAAGACTGTAGTGAGAGATGAAGAGGGACACTATATCATACTTAAAGGATCTATTCAACAAGAGGACTTAACAATCCTCAATATATATGCTCCGAATGTGGGAGCTGCCAAATATATAAATCAATTATTAACCAAAGTGAAGAAATACTTAGATAATAATACACTTATACTTGGTGACTTCAATCTAGCTCTTTCTATACTTGATAGGTCTTCTAAGCAAAACATCTCCAAAGAAACGAGAGCTTTAAATGATACACTGGACCAGATGGATTTCACAGATATCTACAGAACTTTACATCCAAACTCAACTGAATACACATTCTTCTCAAGCGCACATGGAACTTTCTCCAGAATAGACCACATATTGGGTCACAAATCGGGTCTGAACCGATACCAAAAGATTGGGATTGTCCCCTGCATATTCTCGGACCATAATGCCTTGAAATTAGAACTAAATCACAACAAGAAGTTTGGAAGGACCTCAAACACATGGAGGTTAAGGACCATCCTGCTAAAAGATAAAAGGGTCAACCAGGAAATTAAGGAAGAATTAAAAAGATTCATGGAAACTAATGAGAATGAAGATACAACCGTTCAAAATCTTTGGGATGCAGCAAAAGCAGTCCTAAGGGGGAAATACATCGCAATACAAGCATCCATTCAAAAACTGGAAAGAACTCAAATACAAAAGCTAACCTTACACATAAAGGAGCTAGAGAAAAAACAGCAAATAGATCCTACACCCAAGAGAAGAAGGGAGCTAATAAAGATTCGAGCAGAACTCAACGAAATCGAGACCAGAAGAACTGTGGAACAGATCAACAGAACCAGGAGTTGGTTCTTTGAAAGAATTAATAAGATAGATAAACCATTAGCCAGCCTTATTAAAAAGAAGAGAGAGAAGACTCAAATTAATAAAATCATGAATGAGAAAGGAGAGATCACTACCAACACCAAGGAAATACAAACGATTTTAAAAACATATTATGAACAGCTATACGCCAATAAATTAGGCAATCTAGAAAAATTAAAAAAATAATTAATAAATAAATAAATAAATCACCAGAAACAGACAATATAGACAGTTGCCAAATTTAGACAATTCCTAAAGATAGACTTTGAATTGAAGCTTTGATTCCCAAGAAGCAGTTTTCCTGGTTCTGCTGCTGACAAAATATGCCTCTGGATGCACACAGGCCTCTTTAAAGACCATATGGGGCAAATTTTAGACCAGTACTATTTGCCGGAAAACTATGACCAGCCTTGAAATGTCCCAGTTAGAATTCAGAAATAGATTCTGGTGAGCTATACTTTTACTGAGACTCAAAGGAATTTAGCTTGGCTGCTGCATTGTTTCTAGTAGCTGAAGTCAGTGTTTAAGAAGGTAAGAGATAATATATATGAACTCCAAAGACTAAACGGATAGCATCCAACAAAAGTACCTTGCATCTTTAACTATAGAATGGAATAAAAATGAGAGAATGCACAGTGCCCTTAGCTATATTCTGACTACACATTGCCATCAGAAGAGTGAGGTTAAATCTGACTTTATATTCTGGGTCTCAGTTTCCCCAGCTACTGGATACCTAGTCCAATGGAAAGGTGCAGCAAAAGGAGGAGTATGAATGAATGGAAATCGTGGCAGCACTGACAAATGAGAGGTGTTGGGCTTACAGTGTTAACCACAAAATGCAAACCTCAAACCAAAATGAAGATCCTCCATCTGGATAGTTCCTTTCTCCACAAGTAAAAGTTGCAGCCCCCAAACCATCATTGCATAAAAGTAAGATCATGAAACTGGTCACTGTAAAGGATAAGTGAGTTTCTTCAGCTGTGACTGCAGGACCCCCCATGCATTCTGAGTGCCCATCCTGCCTGCCATCCTGGTGCTTCTAACAGTCCCCACGGTGCTCTCCCCAGGACCAGCTCCCTGCCAGCTGTGCTTCTGCATCATCTGTTCTTCCCTAACCACGAAGCCAGAGGCCCAGCTGCTCTCACCAGGTAGAACTGCCTGGTGCTCCGTGTCAGCTCATTGGACTCTGCTGGAAGCGTCCTCATTCATGTTTTCATAAGGTAACAGTCACAGTGCTCTTCTTCACCAGGGTCACTTCTTACCTGTCAGGTCAGTTTCTCCATCAGGGGAGCTCCTCATAACTGACATGCTTTTAAGGAAGTTTTTATAAAAAGAAGGGATTAAACTGCCTTATACGTATCACATAAAATGTTTTCATTCCATTAGCATTTACCAAATGGCTTATGTGAAAGGAACTCTTCATGTCTGTTCTTCTATCAGAGCATCAAGCCAGACCCGGTGTTACAGTGTGGTTAATTGGGCACACATACTTTTTGCTAACTAAATGGTGATTCATCTAATATGCATATTCTGGGGTGCCTGTTAGGCACCAGGCATTCTGTTAGACATGGAAGTAAAGATTAATAAGACAGTCCCCAACTTCAAAAGTTAAGACCTTCAAAAGTTACACAGAGACACTTATGTGAAGCTATTAAAGCATTTGTCACCTCCTTTCACCATATAACACCATTCACATCAGTGAACGGTGAGTTTTGTATTTACATGCTAGCTCCATATGGGATGGTGAGTGCCTAAACTTAAGCCATGTCTAGCTCCTAGCACAAAGCCTGGCAGACAGTCAACACTCCTTGCATATTTAGCCAGTGAGGACCTGACCATCTACAATGGAAAGGTGTATACCGAACAACTGTGTTGCCCATACTGCCACTGCAGGTTCATGATAGGGCCAGAGTGCAAATCTCAATAATTTGCCACCAGACAGCACGGGAGACTCCATGAAGTTCCCACCAGTGGTGACTTAGAAAGATTTTACTGGAGAGTGAACATCTGGGCTAAGTCTGGGAGTAGGATTTCAACAGGTATAAAGAATTCTCATTCTGGGTGGAAGGTATCCAGGTGGGTAGAACAGCTTAAGTGAAAGCATCCTTTGATTTATATTGGGTATGTAGCTGCTAGAAGATGGCCTTACACAGCTGGGGCTCTGGGGCTCTCAGAAGCCCAGCTGCTCCGTATTGTTACTGATTTAGAAGGGAAGGGGTACCTGGATGGCTCAGTCTGTCAAGCCTTCAGCTCTTTATTTTGGCTCAAGACATTATCCCAGGGTCATGAGATGGAGCCCCATACGGGCTCTGCACTCAGCACAGGGTTGGCTTGAGATTCTCTCTCTCCTTCTGCCTCTGCCCCTCCCCTTACTTGTGCTCTCTCTAAAAATAAATAAAATCTTAAAAAAAAAAAAAAAAAAAAATAAAGGATCAAAGGACTTGAATACTTCTTACTCTTTCTCCTTGAAATGGCAGTAAATCCCTTGATTAAATCTGACCCTCATCTTGAAGTGAAATGAGAATATGAGCATATCTCAGAGATCTTGCAGGTTCGGTTCCAGACCACCACAATAAAGCAAGTCAAATGAGTTTTTTAGTTTCCCAGTGCATGTGAAAGTTATGTTTACGCTATACTGTAGCATATTAAGTGTGCAATAGCATTATGTTTAAGGAATAATGTGTGTATCTTAATTAAAAATACTTTATTTCCTGGGCAGCCTTTGTGGCTTAGCAGTTTAGCGCCGCCTTCAGTCCAGGGCTGATCCTGGAGACCTGGGATCGAGTCCCATGTTGTGCTCCTTGCATGGAGATGCTCCTTGCATGGAGCCTGCTTCTCCCTCTGCCTGTGTCTCTGCCTCTTTATCTCTCTGTGTTTTGCATGAATAAATAAATAAAATCTTTTAAAAACTTTATTTATTAAAAAATGCTTTCAACAAGTCATAATCTTGGTGGGAGATCTTGCCTTGGTGTGGATGGCTGCTGACTGATCAGGGAGGTGATTACTGAAGGTTAGTGTGATTGTAGCAATTTCTCAAAATAAGACAATAAATTTGTTTGTGTCAGTTGACTCTTTCTTCCATGTATGATTTCTCTGTAGCATGTGGTGCTACTTGATAGCATTTTTTTTTTGCATGGTAGAACTTCTCAAAATCAGAGTCAATCCTCTTAAATCCTGCTACTATCTTATCAAATAAATTGATATAATGTTTTAAATCCTTGTTGTCATTTCAACAGACTTTATAGCATTTTCACCAAAAGTAGATTCCATTTCAAGAAACCAGTTTCTTTGCTCATCCATAGGAATCAACTCCTCATTCATTAAAAGTTTTATCATGAGATTGCAGCAATTGAATCCCATCTTCAGGCTTCCCTTCTAATTCTCCTCTTGCTGTTTATACCTCATCTACAGTCACTTCCTTCAGCAGAAGGAAGGAATCAATTTCTTTCAAACTCTTGTTAATTTTGATATTTTGACCTTTTCCTATGAATTGCAAATGTCCTTAATGACATCTAGAGTAGTGAATCCCGGGCACCTGGGTGTCTCAGTTGGTTAAGCATCTGCCTTTGGCTCAGGGTCCTGGGATTGAGTCCCTCATGGGCTCCCTGCTCAGTGGGGAGTCTGCTTCTCCCTCCTCACTGCTTATGGTCTCTCTCTTGCTCTCTTTCAAATAAATAAATAAGATCTCTTAAAAAATTAGAATGGTGAGTCCTTTTCAGAATTTTTTCAAATTATTTTGCCCACATCCATCAGAGGATCACTCTCTTTGGCACCTATGTTCTTACAAAATATATTTCTCAAGTAATAAGACTTGAAAGTTGAAATTACTCATTGATCCATGGGCTGCAGAATGGATGTTGTGTTAGCAGGCATGAAAACAACATGAATCTTGTACATCTCCAGCAAAGCTCATGAGTGACCAGATTAATTGTTCATGAGCAGTAATATTTTGAAAGGAATATATATATTTTTTCTGAGCAGTAGGTCTCAACAGTGGACTTAAAATATTCAGTAAATCATGTTGTAAGCCGATGTTCTGTCATCCAGGCTTGTGTTGTTCCGTTTGTAGAACACAGGCAGAGTAGTTTTAAGATCATTCTTAAGGGCCCTAGGATTTTCAGAATGGTGAATTAACATTGGCTTCAACTAAAAGTCACCAGCAGCATTGGCCCCTAACAAGGGAGACAGCCTGTCATTTGAAGCTTTGAAGCCATTGACTTCTCCTTTCTAGCTAAGAAAGACCTAGATGGCAACTTCTTCTAGTAGAAGATTATTTGTCTACATTGACAATCTGTTGTTTAGTGTAGCCGCTTCTACTAATTATCTTAGCTGGATCTTCTGGAGAACCTGCTGCAGCTTCTACATCAGCACTTGCACTTCTATGCTATGGAGATGGTTTCTTTCCTTAAACCTCATGAACCAATCTCTGCTAGTTTCAAAGTTCTTCTGCAACTTCCTCACCCCTCTCAGCCTTCATGGAATTGAAGTGTCAGGGCCTTGCTCTGGATTAGCATTGGCCTAAGGGAATGTTGTGGCTGGTTTGATCTTCTATCCAGACCACTCAAACGTTTTGCATATAAGCAGAAAATAAAGCTATTTCATTTTCTTATTTGTGTGTTCACTGGAATAGCACTTTTAATTTGCTTCAAGAACTTCTCCTTTGCATTCACAACTTGGCTGTTTCATGCCTTCCTCACTAAGCTTCATCATTTCTAGCTTTTGATTTATTTATTTTTTTAAATTTTTATTTATTTATGATAGTCACACAGAGAGAGAGAGAGAGAGAAAGAGAGGCAGAGACATAGGCAGAGGGAGAAGCAGGCTCCATGCACTGGGAGCCCGACGTGGGATTTGATCCCGGGTCTCCAGGATCGCGCCCTGGGCCAAAGGCAGGCGCCAAACCGCTGCGCCACCCAGGGATCCCTGATTTATTTTTTAAAGGTTTTATTTCTTTATTCATGAGAGACACACACAGAGAGAGAGGCATAGGCATAGGCTCCCTGCAGGGATCCTGATGCAGGACTCAATCCCGGGACCCCGGGATCATGCCCTGAGCCAAAGGCAGACATTCAACCACTGAACCACCCAAGTGCTCCACTAGCTTTAGATTTAAAGTGAGAAATGTGTGACTCTTCCTTGCACTTGAACACTTAGAGGCCATTGTAGGGTTATTAATTGGACTAGTTTCAATGTTGCTATGTCTCAGGGAATAGGGAAGCCCAAGGAGAGGGAAAAAGATGAGGGATAGCAAGTTGTTGGAGTAGTCAGGACACATACAGAATTTACCAATTAAGTAAATTTATCAATCATATGGGTGTGGTTTATTGCACTCCCAAAACAATTGCAATGGTAACATCAAAGATCACACATCACTAACAAATATAAAACTCATGACAATTTTGAGATACAGTGAGAACTACCAAAATCTGGCACAGAGATGTGAACAAATTGTGTTGGCAAAAATGGTGCTGTAGACTTGCTGGATGCACGGTTGTCACTAACCTTCAATTTAAAAGTGAAGGGAAGGAAGGAAAAGAGAGAGAGAGAGGGAGAGACAGAGACAAATAAAGAAAACCCACTATATCTATAAAACATTAAAAAGCTAAGCAAATAAAACAAGTTGTGTCTGTATGTTACTAAAGCTGACGTTTATTTAAATTAGTCAAACTTTATTTTGACTCTGTGCTTCCTAAATGGTAGATTGCAATTTGAATGAAACAGTACCTTGTTACTCTTTTAATTTACACTGAAGTGATTTTAACTGGGTTTATTCCAATTTTTTCTAGTGAATGTTCTGTGCTTTGTTTTGTTTCACCATGCCTGACAAAAGTGCAAATGGAGTATACCAAAGATAAGTGAAGGCTTCCAAGTGCTAATATATTATTTAAGAAAAACTCACATTATCTTCCTACAAATCCAATTCAGCTGCTCTGTTTTGAAATTATTCCTAGAAATGCTATCTTCATAAAGCAACAAAGTCACTACAGCAACAAAACCATCTGATGTGTTATGAACATTTCCGGACTGTATTTTGATGGGAATATTTCTAAATATGACAATAACAGCATGACAATCAATTAGGTAATAAATTAAACAATGCTCGATTTGAATTCAGAGAGCACATTTGTAAAAGCATTTGCTTGAACCATAGTGTATGGTCTTTTGCCCATATTCCACGTTTGAAACCATTGTGGTACCCATTCTTATTCTGCTTTACAAATAGGGAAGGCATTTACAATCCTTGTAGTTCTCTTCATATGGCTTTTTAGATGAAGCTTTACAAAAACTTTCAATAGGAATAAAATGTTCTTTCTAACATTTACATATAAATTGTAGCAAAGCTCTGACTCTGAACATAATTTTCTCCATTATTTTATCTTAATAATTCAGTAACAAGGTAACTTTCTTTTAGAGATGAAATAAGGATTCTATAGTCCCCATATCATGTATAATTCTTTTTTTTAAGATTTATTTATTTATTTGAGAGGGAAGGAGGGGCAGAGGCAAAAAGAGAGAGAAACCCAAGCAGACTCCAAGGTGAGTGTGGAGCCCCGCATGGGGTTCCATCTTACCACCCTGAGATCAACCTGAGATCAACCTGAGCCAAAACCAAGAGTCAGATGCTCAACCAGCACCACCAAAGCACCCCTCATGTATCATTTTTAACTGCATTTCTCCATTAGTAGAATGAAGGACAAGATCTTTGGGGTATGTAAACTTTTTTTTGAGGGGGGGGATGTAAAGTTTTAAGACTACAGCATCTTTTCAGGATTCATGCCTAGGGCTAGCCAAGCCTAATAAAGCTGGCCTACTAGGCTTTCTTTCAGTAACCTTGCCTTTTTCTCTGAACATTCTATTTACTTCTGTTCTTCCTATTGCTTTGTTGGCTTTGATCCATTGCTCCATCTTAATACCTTATTTCTATGTGATCTCTGGCCCTTGGCTACTTGTTCAATTTTTTTTATATCACTTTCTTGTCATCTGAGTTTTGGAAATAATTTATAGCTAGACTATTATTTTTATTTATACTTTTCTCTTATACTTTGTCTTGACATTTCTTATGCTGACTCATAGGCCTTTTCTTTTATTCACTGATACTCAAGACCTTGCCATATATCCAAAGAATGAGGTGTCCTGGTACCATAGTATACTCCCTTCTCCAGTAGCAAGGTTAAGGAAAGTCTGTGTGTGTTACTGATTATCATTTTAAGTTGGCTTTCTTCTGCTTTGGTTGATTGTAGTTTGGGTCTCATTGTATCTTAGTATGCAATACAGTATTTTATAGCATCTAAACTTAAAAACTACAAGTTATTAGATTACTTTCATAGAGTTTACCCTTTGTACTATATAACCAGTTTTTGCTTAGCCTTTGTTACCTGTTTTTATCTTGAGGAAATACATACTCTTTCCTTATTTTGAATTCGTGAGGACAGACAGAACATAATTTAAGTTCAATTATGAGCAAAAAAATGGAGGGGGTCACCTGGGTGGCACAGTCAGTCAAACAACTGACTTTTGGTTTTGGCTCAGGTCATGATCTCAGGGTTGTGAGATCAAGCCCTGCATCAGGCTCCACACTCAGTGCAGAGTCTGTTGAAGTTTCTCTTTCCCTCTCCCTCTGCCCCTAACCTGCACTCACTCCTCTCTCTCTTTCTTTCAAATAAATAAATAAATCTTTTTTAAAAAGACTTAAATTATGTGCAATAAACTGAACTATGAAGCCTGACCCATTTTCATCCTGATACTCTAGCTGGCAGAAACATTCACTTAATCTAGAGCACCGGTTGTTCATACCACTTAGTTTATGTGTTTTTAACTGTTATTATTTCTTTTAATTGAAGGCTTTTCTCCCTATGCACCGTCTAAACTCCATACTATCATTGTATTCTCCATATCTAGCATATTGCTTTATATAACTATGGGCTCACTTTATGGACTGATAATATGCAATGAACCATGGAAATAAAAGGAAAGTGTTGGTATGTCCCTTTCAGAGGTCATTCTGAGAAGCTCTAAGAAGATAAATTTATTAAAGAAAGACTCTAGAGAAGTTAATAAATCAACATAACCCCTCTAACTGGCTTTTCTTCTCTTAGAACTATAAAATGAGATGATTCAGCAAAGAATAAATTATGATAAAAATGCTTTATTCAGATATAAAACCTTAAGCCTTTTTGAATAGAGTTTGACAACCTCATGACATTTATGCTAATTCATGTGCTTGCAAATTGGTTCACACGTGCTAGGCTCTAACACCTTAGCAACTAATATATTCCAGATTTAATGCAGTCATAGTGTATTTATACTTTCATATAATGTTTCTTTCTTTCCTGTCAACAATTATTAGCACAAAATGTACTTGGACGATGTGATACAAGCACCATGTTGCACTTTCTTCTACTGTGGAATAACTATCCAATTAGATCCACTGACATGTTGAAAACATGTCCATTGTACCTATTTTATTTCTGCTTTATCCTTTTGTTTCATGGTAGACCAACAGAAAGCTCATATGTGTAACAGACATGAGTGTTTGCTACATAATATGTTCAAAAATTGCTATCTGAGGTACATTATGCCTTTTAGTTGGTACCCCAATTTTCTATATATTGTAATATAGTACAGCAAGTATTCTGGATATATTTTGAATTGTGATGCCAACCTCAGGGCAGGTCAGCAGTTCCTAGGGAAAAAGATACATTCTTAAGGACATCCACAGAGCCATTTGCACATACAGTGTGAAATATGAGGAGCACTGACTATAGAACTGTTTATAAAAAATCCTGAGAACACGGGATGCCTGAGTGCCTCAGCAGTTGGGCATCTGCCTTTGGCTCAGGGTGTGATCCTGTAACCCTGGTATCGAATCCCACATTGGGCTCCCTGCATGGAGCCTTCTTCTCTCTCTGCCCATGTCTTGGCCTCTCTCTCTCTCTCTCTCTTTGTCTCTCACGAATAAATAAATAAAATCTTTTTAAAAAATACTGAGAACAGACTTTGGAATCAGACAGATCAGAGTTTGCAAACTACTACTTGGTTTTATTAGTTGTATGGTTTCAAGCAAGTCACCACCTCTTTGTGAGCCTTGGTCTCCTAATCTCTGAAATAGAAAAGAATAATACATTTTATGTTTATGTATTAACTGAAATACAACAAATATTTGACAGTCATTGATTTTTCTGTCCCTTTCCTACTGTTCTACCACAATATCTAAAATTCCCTAATTAGATATTCATCTTAATGTTCAGGTGACAATACTACAATCTCTCTTAAAAGCACAATATTCTTAGAAAGAAAAAACATATTAAACAAGAATGTTTTAAAATCTCAGGTATTACTTCATAAGGCCCTGAGGGAGTGAAACCAGATAGTTCTAGTGAGGAAGAAGTAGTTGGCAAATTTGAGTATAGATATTTTTTCCCCAGAGGTTGATAGAATAAAGCAAGACATTGCTGTTATGGGATATGGGCAATGTAGTCCAGACAATGGATACCGAACAATAAAGAGGACTCACAAAAGAAAAATGAGTAAAGGAGGCTCATCAAGAAAGAATGGTCACACAAGGGATGAACTCAGCTGCTAAATTGTGCTAAGATTAGGCTGGTGAAAGGCAGTGTTCTCAATGTGGAAACATGTTCACATCATTGATTTGGATTATTGAAATAATGACAGTAAAGTACATGATGTTTCAGGCACATATCCAGTCATTTCACACTTGTTAACTTATTTATTGCTTGCAGTAACTCTAAGAGGTAGGATATACTATCATCTTCATTTTACAGATGAGGAAATAAGACACAGGGGAATTTGGTACTTGACTAAACATGACAACCGGTGGGTAGAAACGCCAGGACTTAACTCTAAGCAGTCTGCTTCCAGAGTCCATGTATTTAAACTTGGAATAATAGCTGGGTTTTATACCTAAAACATGAATTTATATCTTTAATTCCATATTCTTAAGGGATAGATAATTAGTATATTGGAAAGATATACAGACTGGAAAGCGGGAGACCTGGGTACTAGTATGAGTTCCATTGTTATAGGAACCTTGAACAAGTCATTTTCTGCCTTCTGGACCTCATTTTCTTGATCCATGAGATGATAGATTGGAGCTAAATAATTTCATGATCCTTTGCAATTATGGTTCTATCAAACATTATAAGAATTCATTATTTTTAAGGTCATTCAGAATTTTATTATGTATTTACTCAGGAGATGCTACATGTGATTTAAAAAACAATCATTCTAATCCTCTCTTTAGCAGCTATAGAGTTTTGGTGAAAGGTATAAGTTCATTTGAGCTTTGGAATATATAGGTACCTGCTGCTGATTTTGATTACCATAAAAGCACACTGAAGTTTCTTTTAGAATCTTCCTGACTTTTGAATAATTTTCTCTTTTTCAAGGAGTAAAAGCATCATGTTCTCTTTCTTTCTTCCTTTCATTTTTAAGGGCTTATTTACCAAGAGGAACTATTGACAACTATTATGGGTAGAGTGCACCCCTCTCCACCCCACAAAGGAAACCATGAAGATTCTACCACGCAGTGAATTAAATATCTTTTTCTCTAGCAGCAGCTTAAGTTAAATGGCATTTTAGGCAGCATAAATTTCATGAAATGGCAGTAATTTCACTTTTCTGCTCTCTGGGCAGGACTGGGGGGGGGTGTTGTACAGTTGGACTGGTAAAGTTATGGCTGTGTTCTATTTAGATTGAGTTCGGATTAGGTATGTTTGATTGAACTGCTGAGCTAATGCAGCAGCATTTTCATTTGACGCAGATATATAACTCTGTGTTTATCAGCTGCAGGATTCAGCATTACCCTCCTGGTTCCAAAGATCAGTTCTCAAAATGCGACTGCAAAGTTTTCCCAAGTTCACCTTCCAGATTTTTAAGTAAAAGCAAAAGAACAAACACTGGTGTTAATGTACATTCCTAAGAAGAAATCTGGACGTGATTAATGTCTCTCTCTCCTGTGGGCCCCACAACACTTTGTTTCTGGCTCTATTAAAGTACTTATTTCATATTGCTTTGCCTTCAAGTTAGCTGTGTACTTGTTTATCTTCTCTGTTGACTTAAATTCCTTGTGAATAGAAGCAGCTTCCCTTAGTGTATATCCTCTGAGTGCCTAGCACAGCACCGAACACAAAAGAGGTGCCCAATGCATAATCATGGAATGAATCAATTCTGTAAAATTCAGGAAGCTGTTCAAATTCTTTGAACTCAATGTAATCTTGAACCGAAAACTTAGTTTCACAAGACATTAATGTTCTGCCAAATTAAAGAGTGCTATACACTCTGGGAGACCAATCTAACCTACTAGGCCCTATTGTTTTTTTGGTTGAGTCTACCTTCTTGCTGTCATATAGATGCTGTTTGCCTTATGAAAATATATGGCATATAGCAAAAAATGCTGACTTGTTATCTGGGGTATATTAGCAACTACCCAGGGTATTTTCTCCTTGTCCCCAATTATTCACAATATGAATGAGGAGAGCAGTGTGAGCTTCTAATTTTAAAACTTCCAAACATATCTGAGACCTCAGCAAAAGCCAAAATAAAGAGGAAACTTTTCTCCCATTTTTATGCAAAGGTACAGCATGTATAATTGCTGCAGAATCCATCATCCTATCTTCCAAGATAGGTGACAGTTGAAGTAAGACTAAAGATCAGTTTGAGGTTCCCCAGAAATAAGAAAATCTACTATAGTTCTATGGCTAACAGTCTATGTCATTAGATGATACTAGTTAGTGGTAGTGTAACTGTTATATGTGAGACTCTTTGTTATGGATTGAAGTGTGTCCCTCCAAAAAAGATACGTCGGAGTCCTGGGCACCTGGGTGGCTCAGTTGGTTAAGAATCTGCCTTCAGCTCAGCTTGATCCCAGGATCAAGCCTGGCTGAGCAGGAAGTCTGCTCTCCCTCTCCCTCTGACCCTCCTTGCTGCTCATTCTCATGTTCTTTCTCTCAAATAAATCAACAAAATCTTAAAGAAAAAAAAAAAGGATATGTTGGTATCCTTACCCATAATACCTCAGGATGTGACCTTATTTGGTAGTAGGTTTTTACAGAAGTAATCAAGTTAAAATGAGGTCACTAGCGTGGGTCCTAATTCAATATGACTGATTTCCTTATACAAATGAGAATAGGGAAAAGGTGAGCATCAATGAGCCAAGTGGAGAGGACTGAAAGAGATCCTTCCCTCATAGCCCTCAGAAGGAAGCAAACTTGGAGATGCCTAAATTTTGGACTTTCAGCCTTCAGCACCTGTGAGACAATATGCTTATGTTATTTAGGCCACTTACCCTGTGGTATTCTATTCTGGCAGTCCTAACAGACAAACAGTTATAGTACAGAAATTCAGGATGCCGGAACTGGAGGAGATCTTAAGATCTGTTTCCTTCTTTGCACCCTGCTAATGTATAAACATTTATATCAAAGTGTGGTTCTTTGCTTAAGAGTGGAAAACCAATTATGTATATAGTGTCCAATGAATTGTCCAGTATTTTTCCCTCCATCAAGAAGTTCTTGTGGTTTTTTTTTTTTTAAAGATTTAGCATATGTAACTGGGTTTTTCCCAGCTTGATTGAGGTATAATTGATAAGGTGTACTATGTGATGATTTGAGATATAGATAGATAGATGATAGATTATGAAATGATTACTGCAATTAAGCTATTTAACATATCCATCAACTCACATAGTTAGCTTTTGTGTGGGTGTGTAGTGAGAAGACCTAAGATCTATTCTCTTAGCAACTTTCAGGTATACAATACAGATTTATTAAACTATAGTCACTATGCTCTACACTCTAAATTTGTCATATGACTGAAAACTTGTGGTTTGACAAGCATCTTTTCATTTTCCCCAGCTCCAACCACCTCCATTCTACCTTCTTCTTCTGTGAGTTTGACTTAGAATTTTGCGTATTAATTTCATGAGTCTGTTATGCTAATTTTACTTATTTTTTCTTTTTTAAAATTATGACTACTTCCATCATTTCCCCTACCCCCACCCTACACCTCTGTCAACCACCAATCAGTTTTCTGTTTCTGTGGGTTCTTTTTTTTTTTAGATTCCACATATAAGTGAGATTGTACAGGATTTGCCTTTCTCTGTCTCACTTCTTTCACTTAGCATAGTATTCTCCAGGTCCATCTATGTTGTCAAAATGGCAGGATTTCTTTCTTTTTAATGACTAATATAATATATATATATATATATATATATAATTCATTCATCTGTTGATCTGTTCATAGACATTTAAATTGTTTTCATTTCTTAGCTAGTGTGAGTAATGCTTCAGTGACTGCAGGGCTACTGATATCTTTTTGAGATAATGATTTTATTTCCTATGATTTTATTTCCTATATCTCTTTGAGATAGTGATTTTATTTCCTTCTGATATATACCAACTAGTGCTATTGCTGGATCATATGGTAGTTCTATTTTTAATTTGTTGAAAAATCTCCATACTACTTTCCATACTGGCTATACCAATTTTCTTCATCTATTGAAATGATCATATGATTTTTATCCTTTATTCTGTTAAATTAGTATATTATGTTTATTGATTTTCATGTGTTGAGCCATCTCAGGAATAAATCCCACTTGATCATTGTGTATGACCTTTTTAAATGCTGTTGAATTCAGTTTGCTAATATTTCTTTAGGATTTTTTCCACTTATGTTCTTCAGGGATATTGGCTTATAGTTATTTAGTTATTTTTTTGTGGTGTTTGTCTGCTTTCGGTATCAGGGTAATCTTGACCTTGAAAAGGAGATTGGAAGTGTTCCCTCCTCTTTAATTTTTTTGGAAGGGTTTGAGAAGGATTGGCATTAATTCTTTTTTTTTTTTAATGTTTAGAAGAATTTCCTAGTGAAGCCATCTGGTCCTGGGATTGTCTCTGTTAGGAGGTTATTGATTACTGCTTCAATATCTTTACTCATTATTGATCTATTTAAATTTTCTATTCCTTCATGATTCAGTATTGATATTGTATATTTCTAGGAATTTATGCATTTCTTCCAGGTTATCCGATTTGTTGACATATAATTGTTGATAGTATTCTCTTATGATACCTTATATTTCTGTGGTATTAGTTGTAAGGTCTCTTCTTCCATTTATAATTTTATTTATATAAAGGTTCTCTTTTTTGTTTCTTTTGTTTAGTTCAGCTAAAGTTTTGTCAATTTTATTTGCTCTTTCTATTGTCTTTCTATTTTGTTTCTTTTTACTCTAATATTTATTATTTCCTTCCTTCTGTTAACTTAAGGATTAGTTTTTTCTTATTTTTCTAGTATTGAGCTGTAAAGTTAGGTTGTTCACTTGAGACCTTTTTTTTCCCTTAATATAGACATTTATCACTATAAAATTCCCTCTTAGCACTGCTTTTGATGCATCCTATAGGTTTTGGCTCATTGTGTTTCCATTTTCATTTGTCTCAAGAAACTTTTTGATTTTGCCTATGATTTCTTCTTTGGCCACATTGATTGTTTAGGGATATATTGTTTAATTTGTACATATTTGTTAATTTTTCAATTTCCTTTTGTTATTGACTTGTAAATCTATACCATTGTGGTCAGAAAAGATATTTGATATGATTTTAATATTCTTAAATTCATTAAGACTTGTTTTATGGCCTAATATACAATCTATCCTGGAAGGTTCCAGGTATGCTTGAGAAGAATATATATTCTGTTGTTGGATGAGATGCTCTGTATATGTCTGTTAGGTCCATTTGATCTGTAGTGTTATTCAAGTCCACTGTTTCCTCATTGATTTTCTGCCTGGATCATGTATCCATTGTTCAAAGTGAGATATTGAAGTACTCTACTATTATTATATTGCTATCTATTTCTCCCTTTAGTTCTGTTAATATTTGCTTTATATATTCAGATGTTATAATGTTGGCTGTATATATATTTACAATTGTTATATCCTCTTGACAAATTGATCCCTTTATCATTATATAGTGACCTTTGTCTATTGTGACAGGTTTTGACTGGGAGTCTGTGTTGTCTGATTTATT
The DNA here is from genome assembly GCF_003254725.2 of Canis lupus dingo. Classification (NCBI taxonomy): domain Eukaryota; kingdom Metazoa; phylum Chordata; class Mammalia; order Carnivora; family Canidae; genus Canis; species Canis lupus. Next base: position 87,027,826 of record NC_064281.1, read on the forward strand.
TAGTATAGTTATCTTTGCTTTTTTTGGTTATTATTTGCATGGGATCGTTTTTTTTTTTTCATCCCTTGATGTTAAGCTTATGTGTATCCTTAAGGCTGAAAGGCAGCATACTTTTGAATCTATCCTTCTTCCTTCCTTCCTTCCTTCCTTCCTTCCTTCCTTCCTTCCTTCCTTCCTTCTTCCTTCCTTCCTTCTTTCCTTCTTTCCTTCCTTTCTTCTCCATTCAATTACTATGTATCTTTTGATTGAATAATTCAATCTATTTTAATTTAAACTAATTGTTTATAGGTAAGGATTTACTGTTGCCATTTTTAAATTACTTTATGACTGTTTTCTGGTTGCTTTGTTCCTTTCTTCCTCTCTTGGTGTTCTCTTTTGTAATTTGTTGATATTTCTTTTTTAGTGGTATGCTTTGATTTCTTTCTCTTTATTTTTTATATTCCTGCTAGAGTTTTTTTTTTTCTTTCTGGTTACCATGAGGCTTACGCAAAACATCTTATAATTATAACACTTAATTATAAGCTGATAATACCTTAACTTGAATCATGTACAAAAACTACACTTTTACCCACCCACCCACCCCCGTTTTATGACACTGATGTCATTCTTTACATCTTTGTATGTTGTATATCCATTAACAGATTATTGTAGCTATACTTTTTAATATTTTTTAACTTTTATACTTGAGTTAAAACTGACTTATGCATCAGTATTACAGTATTAGAATATTCTGAGTGTTATTATATATTCATCTTAATCAGTAAATTAAACATATTGTCATAGGTTTACAGGTTGTTACTTAGTGTTTTTTGTGTATGTAAAACTGAAGGTCATTTAAAAGTAAATTATTTTGAAATCAGAAGGAATTTTCCTTGTAGGAACAACATTATAAAGGAAGATCAGGTCACATGTTAGCTCATAAAAATATCTCTTTAATCCACAATGTAGCTGACCTATTTTGTTAATTGTTTTGTAATCCCAACCACCTTTTAAACAAAGATGGTTAGTTAGATACATACTTGTATTAAGAAAAATACATTTAGTATACTCAGGGCACATCTCTTGTCCTACCTCTACTTTAATCAATACTAGGAGTCAAGGGAAATCTGTTCCTGCTCCTTTAGAAACAGGAGCAGCAAATATCTTCTGATGTGACCCCAGTGGAAGAAACCTCTTGGCCTTCACTGGTATGAGGAGGATAGGGATAGCAGCTCTGTAGTGGTAGTTTTGACAGCAGAGTAAAAGCCTTTAGTAAAACCCTTATTGGCAGGGTTTCTTGTTATATCCCCAATATTATCCCCAATAGCAATAACAATGTCAGAGGTGATAATAGTGATGTCAGCACTGGTGGCAGAGAGGAGATGGCAAGTTGCCCAATCTACATGGGCTCCTTCCCCCTGTATGACTAATCCATAAATAAAGAGTAATTGGAAAAACCAGGGACTTAGAATCTGAAGTCAATTTCTTTAATTATTGTATGATTTTCAATAAGCTACTTAAATCTTTTATGCCTCAGTTTATGCATTAGTTGAATGTGGATAATAATAATAATTTAGAGGATTGTGTTGATATAGTTATATAATAGTGCCTAGCTCATGTTCAGCACATGAGAGGTGTCCAATCAATGTCCCAAAAGTCAAGTCTATACTTCTCATTTTGAGAATGTCACGTAAGAAAGAATCAATGACCTTGTATGAATTCAGTTCATTAAATATGTTTTCCTTTTGCCAGTGAAACCCACTAAGTCTATGATTTCCCTTTCCAAATCTACATCAATTGTTGTACATGATTGTTTGTTCCTATGTGGTTTATAACTGGTTGTGAGTTCATGTTTTCTGAATATATTTTTTAAAATAACAATGTAAGAATAGTCTATTATTTGAAGGGTCTCTTTAACTTCTAAGTGTGTCTGCATGTTTTTCTTTTCCAGTCCTAGAAATCATATCTGTTCAATGATTTCTCAAATTATTAATAGCAACTTTCTAATATTTACCAATTCTTTGTATAACCATGTGGTTAGCTGCAAGCCCTGTGGATTGGTCCTCATTTTCTTTCCCAATGTCATGTTTACCTGTTTTTCCCTAAGTGATCCCTGTATTTGAAACTTTCCACTCTCCTCTAATGCAAGCTGCCCCTTGTTCTCCAACATTTTCTTGAATCTTCTTCTTTGCTTGATATATTTGAAGTCTGATTGAGTAAATATGCTTCCCTTTCAACTTAATTTTCCTTATTCAGTTCGTATATAGCTATTGGATCATAGGTAGGGGTGACTTTAGTGGTCCTGAAATAAGTATTCTATAAATATTCACAGTGGTACATGTTAATATATAATAATATTTGTCCTATAAAAATGTAGCTCTCACTATTCAATACTGAGCCATTTTATTTCTTGGACATTCTCCTGCTAACCTGATTGTTCCTGAGAATATTTAGAAAAATTTCTATGATCTTCCATCTCAGTTTTATTAATGTTTTATATATTTTCATAATTTAGGGGGACTATGGTTTCATTGTATTTTGTTTTCCCTTTTTAAAAATTTGAATTCAATTAATTAGTTTCAGAGATAGAGTCTAGTGATTCATCAGTTGTGTATAACACCCAGTCATCATTAGAATCAAGTGCCCTTCTTAGTGCCCATCACCCAGTTACCCCATCCCCCCCACCTCCCTACCCTCCAGCAACCCTTAGTTTGTTTCCTATGGTTAAGAGTCTCTTAGGGTTTGTCTCCCTCTCTGATTAATGCTTGTTTTATTTTTCCCCTGTTTTTCCTTTTATTGAAACCCATTATTAAAAGTTTTCCAAAGAGCAGTGTCTTATTGTTTAGTCTGTAGTAGCAGCAGCAGTAGTAGTAGCTGATGTTGCTGTTTTAATGTGCTGAAGTGCCTTATTTGTTATGATGCTAGAGCTGAGAGTACTAGGCAGTAAACTTGGTATAATCACATTATTCCTCCTGAAAAGTTTTGTCCAATCACATTATTCCTCCTGAAAAGTTTTGTCCAGAGGAATAAAAACAAAGTAAACAAACATTGATGTATTAATATCTCTTATTTTATTTTCATATAAACCTGCCTGTCAGCTAGTTGATTTGTTTTCAGCTGAGCTATGTTATCTCTGTGTTTGAAATCAGATAAATACTGAAGTTACATCTGGGCAGGTTTCAAATGAAGATTTTAATTTTATCCTTAATTCTTGTTATAAATAGTTCTCGGGACTATATTTAATAAATATTCCAATTACAGTAATTGCTTTGGCAACATATTTTACCATGATTATTTTTCTCTTTCCAAATTGTACCTTCCATAGCTAGACATTATGTTCTTGTCATTAATCTAGTTTATTCTCAGCTTAATTTTATGTTCACAACTTATTTTTTAAGCTATGTGATAAAGAGTAAAGCCAATTTAAAATAGTTTGAGAAAATAAAGCAGGCTTGTTATGAAAGGGAAACATTAAAAATATTAAATTATTTAAATGGTGTATATTGGCCTAAATTATGTGGCTTCAGTTGCTTATGTACCTATAAAGAAAAGAGAGGAAGCCATGGGTAGGCAAGGCTGAAGTTAGAGCCACTAATCTGGCTGACATGGTGAGGCATTCCAAATTATAGTGCCAAAGGATGGTGGTGAGCTCTGGAATTGTCCTGGTTTGCCTCACTATACAAATGTTCCAGTGTGGGGAATCCCTGGGTGGTTCAGCAGTTTAGTGCCTGCTTTCAGCCCAGGGTGTGATCCTGGAGTCCCGGGATTGAGTTCCATGTCGGGATCCTTGCATGGAGCCTGCTTCTCCCTCTGCCTGTGTCTCTGCCTCCCTCTCTCTCATTCTCTCTCTGGGCCTCTCATGAATAAATAAATAAAATAAACAAACAAACAAATGTTCCAGTGTGGTTGGAGGAGTTGAGTCAGCACAAGTATCCAGCCCAGTGGTTCTTAAACTTTGCACATGGTTGTGCATGGATGTCATCTGCAGAGCTTTAAAAGACTTATACTAGGCCTCTCCTGCAGAGATTCTCATTCAACTGGTATGGGGTGAAGTTTGGGTGTCCAAGCACACCCTGCCCCAACCAAAAAGATTCTAATGTACAGTCAAGGTTGAAAGCCACTGGTTTTACTAAGTATTGTGATAATCAGAACAAGAGCACTAGACATGCTGAGTGGTTTGTGTGAAGGAGGACTTGGGCTCAAACAAACCAAATCATCAACTTAGTTACATCGCAGGCAAATAAGACAGGAGATGAGATAAATGATCTAACTGATAATAGGTAAGTGGTTATACACTAGACATCTACCAAGCTCAGGGAAATAAAAATCACTGAGCACATAAAGAGGCTTCTGAGGATGTTTAGCTACCATCGGAGAGCTTATTAAACTTCAATGAGCAGGGAGAATTATAATCCCTGGAAAAGATTTCAAACGTCTTCCATTGGTACTGTTCTCTCAAGATAAAATAATACTTATCTAATAAATTAATAAAAACAAAAGTTAGATTGGTGTGTGTGTGCAAATCATGATGTTGGATTTCTCCAAATGGAAGTTAGTTTTGATTTCATATTATAAACTCATAAAAAGAAGACAGTCAAAGATAATCCTTCAGTACATAAATTAGTTGGAAATATTTCTTTCATTGGTTCAATAAATATTAAATGAGTACTGTATCCCAAGTTTTGTGCTAGCCACTGGAGATAAAGCTGTGAGCAAGGTATAAACAGATTCTACCCTCAAAAAACACAGTCTTACACTATTACCATATTTTACTAAAAGATTTAAACAAAATAAGTTAATCAGAGAACAACAAATACCATATGATTTTACTAATATGTAGAATTTAAGAAACAAAGCAAATGAAAATAAAGAGAGAAAACAAGTGAACAAAGAGGAAAAAAAAAAGAGAGAGACAGAGAGGCAAATCAAGAAACAGACTCTTAACTATAGAGAACAAACTGATAGTTACCAGAGGGAAGGTGGATCAGGGAATGGGTTAAATAGATAATAGAGATTAAGGAGTGCACTTGTGATTAGCACCACTGTTGTATGGAAGTGTTGAATCACTGTATTGTACACCTGAAACTAATACTACACTATATGTTAACTAACTGGAATTTAAATACAAAATTTAAAAAAACAGAAGTTTTAAAATAGTTATATTTAAGCAAACAGAAAATCAGCTACTGTAGAGAGACAGACAGAAATTTTTATATAACATGAAGAACAAGTTATATCCTTCTCTTAGTTGAATCCTTTAAATGGAGTTGGGACTATTTTACACTTCACAATTCAGTAGATTGTAGCCATACCCATTTACCCTTTTGTAGTCATTCACTCCAACCTCAGCACATACACCTTAATCTTTCTACAATACAGAAAGCCAATCTTAATCTGGATTTGCATAGACTTTTATCCCCATTTCTTTCATTATCTTAGCTCTTTCATTATTTTTATTTATTCACTTAAGAAATACATTCTAATCACTGTATGTCTTTCTTTCCACATTTTCCCATATCAAAACATCAAACCAACTTGGCAGATAGCAAAAATAATGTACCATAGACAAAGTTATGTGTCTCACAGTTTGCATTCAACTAGAATCTGGGCAACCAAATTGGAAATGCTTGAATAGTTTCAGGGCAAATGATTGTTCAAAATTGACATTATTGAAATTATGCAAGGCTATCTTTAGAAATATTTGTAAATATACTTGGCATATCAAAATAAAAACTGCTGCCACTCCATCAGGATAAATTTTTACCCAAACGAAAGAATTTCCCTCAGGGTGTTAAGACATAGTGCCACTAATTATTACCAAATTTATTCTGGAAAGTTCATATTTGCTACCATATAGTATCAAATTTGTGTTGTTGATGAAGTACAAAAATGCTAAATACTGTTTATGGGTTAATGGTGTTTTTCAAGAGAAACTCTAAGTCAAAGTACTAATGGCTGTAGTCTAGATTTCTGCAAAACCTAACTAGAAAGGGTAATTCTCTTTAGGAATAATTGGTTATCTTTTTAGATGTTCATTTTATCATATATATTTTCCGTTTGAATTGAATCTTTAAAATCCATAATAATTAACAACTCCCAAAATATTTCAGTATTAAGAAAATCGTGGTAGCTGAATGTGTACTCACTGTTACTTATAAATATATCATAAGTAATTTAAAAAAACATTCCACAAACATTTTTAAGTATTTCCCATGGAAATAGTTCTATATAAGTGAACATCTGTGTATCATATAGCCAATTAGCTTCCAGATTGGTAATAGTAATATTTTCACTTCTAAACCAGTCTAATTTATATTACAGCTGTGTCTCCAAAGCACCAGATAGTCAACTTTTGCCAAGATCTTCATGCAGTGTAGTAATCTAAATCATTCTAACAATATTAGATAAAACTCTCTACAAATCATGAGTTAGATTAGTTCCTTTATTATTATTGTTCCATTATTAGCTTAATAATGGCTTGGCATACCAGACAATAAATTATTATACTATATGTTATACGGCATTAAATTTTAGTGAAAGAGAATGAGGTTTTGCAAGTAAATGATTAAATGTTTTAACTGAGACTAGACTTTACTGACACTGAAAAGTGTTGGAAAACACATTCAAATAAGTAAGCGTAATAGTTTGACAAAAGATTCTGAAGCCATGTCATGTGCAGAAGTAACTAAAATCTTGGTCAAATCACCACATTCTTCCTTCCTTGATTCATCATATGTTGATTACAAATTGAATGTTCTGGGAGTTGTATTAGTTTCTGGGAACACAAAGATGAGTAAAACAAGATTCCTTTACTTAGAGGAATTCACCATTAGGTGAAGAAAGCAAATCAATTAAATACTATTTACAATATACATCCCATTCAGTATTTGAAGTCCTACTATCTAAATATTTGGACTAACCATTTGCAAAACATGTCTATTCAAAATTTACTATCTAAATTTTAAACTTACTATTAGGACTCCTTAGGTACTCCAACAAAAATGATTACCTTGCACAGGAGCCCTGTCCAAAGGATATGGAATATACTACAATAGTATCTCAACTGTTCTCCTGATAGCATTGTATCTTGTGTTCTTGTTGTTTTAACCTGTTGTGGATTATCATTATCATTTTCCCACCCGTTCCTGGAGGGTTTCTCCCTTTGTCAGCCCCAGTGTTTGCTCTTTCATTGCTCATAGTATCTGTTCTTTGCAATGCAGAAGAAAATGTGATTAGTATTGAATACTGCTCAATATCATGGGATAGTGCCCAAAACAGATCCACTAATGAGTTTATCCCATATTAAATGATTATGTATTTATATTTGGGGAGCAGGAAGACAACAAACACTTATTTTTCACAGTTCTGGAGGCTAGGAAGTCCAGGATCAAGTTTCCGGAATGGTTGACTGGTAAAGGCCCTCAACCTGGCTTGCAGATGGCCTCCTTCATGCTGTGTTCTCACATCATGGAGGAGAGAGAGCTATAGCTTTCTGGTCTCTTCTTATAAGAATAATAATTCCATCATGAGGATCCCACTCTCATGACCTCATGTAAACCTAATTACCCCCCAAAATCCCCACCACTAAATATGTATTTGGTATTTTAACTGCTGTATGTTCTGCACAAATCCTCGATGGGTAGCAATTAAGACATTTTAAAATTTTTTAGTGATGGTTGAGAAACTAGAATTTTGGAGAAGAGCTGGGAATGCATTGTTAGCTTTCCTACCTGAAATAATGAAAGATAGATGTCTACTATCAGTGAACTCACATTCCAAAATATTTTAATTAACAAATTAAAGTCAAATATTGAGAGAGGCCAGATTTGAGCTGCAGAATTCTAAGAGACTATTTCAGAACCACCTCCTCTCACAACGATTTATGGCATTGATTGTGATGATGATTTCAAGGGTGTAGACATTTCTCCAAACTCATTAAGTCATCTACATTAAATATGTAAACTTTATGCATTCAATTATACCTCAAAAAAGTATTTCCTTTTTATTTATTTATTTATTTATTTATTTATTTATTTATTTATAGTATTTTATTTTTAAATAATGGCCACAAACTAATATGAATTTTAATTTTAGCTATTTTCATATATATTGAAAAACTTACTATGCATTAAAAGGTTGCACTTATTGAATATAAAGTTTTTATAATCACAGAAAGCAGCATAGTGAGGATCACTGGACTTTAATCTTGGCAATAAAGTAACTACACAACTTTGGAAAAATCACTTTACTTATTCGTGCCTCTGTAAAATTAGCATAACTATTATTTGGGCTTTCACATAAAGTTGTTGTGAGTCTCCAATAAGTTAACATATGGGGATGTGCTATGAAGAGCTCCATTACCATATAAATGCTAGGCATTAGTTCTACCTCCTGAGTAAGAGGTAGTGGCAGTTGTCACCTTGGGCCTGACCTAGGAATGTAGGAAGACTTACCACAGCAAATGTTTGTCAATTAGTCATTTCCCCAAGCCTACTTAAGCTCATTTTTGGCCATGACACCCTCTCTGGAAGTTTTATTTTGTTCTGAAAATCTCTACTTTAGTAGGCTTTACTCCAGTGAAACTGTCTTTCTTTGTTCTTTCTATATATGCAATATTCTTGAGGACAACAAATTTTGGAGAAATGATTTTAACCAACTGAAAATGAAGGGTCTTGTGAGGCTGCAAGGTTTTGGAGCTTTTAATAATCAGTTGACATTCAAGCTGTGTCTATATTACAAACAAATGATTGGGAAATGGCTAAAGTAAGATGTCAGTGTTAGTTTCGTTGTATGAAAATAACATATGTCCCATAAAAAGTTACATCAAAATGCTTATTTCAAGCAGTGGTGTTTGCGAGAGATTGCAAGTCTGATTGCTTTCTCTTAAGCGTTCCTAGTCAAGTATTACCCTTTTTCAGTTTATTCTAATTTTCTTTCTAGATTCTCAGAAACAGGGGTGGGAAGTGATGAACAGTAAACCTGGCATTGAATGTGAGTGGCTTTATATTTAAAGGTACAAGATGTCTAGAGAAAAGAGCAATAACTTTAGCATAACAATACCAGAATGGGACCTGCCTCTGTAGTTATATGCACTTGGACAAGTTGTTTAACTCACTCAGCCTTAGTTTCACTACCTGTAAAGTGGAGATAATGACTCTCTTCTCACAAAGTTCCTATGAGAATACAACTAAAATAATAAATGAATGTAAACCTTGCTATAGACCATTATATAAATTTGGGGGCCTAACATTATTTTGATCTTCTGAATAAAAATGTTTTCTTGATAGGAGTGACCATATTGTTTTGACTTTGAAAAAATAAAAACACAGAAAAGAGTTGAATCCATTTTCTGTCCTCCAAAGCATTTAGAATTGAGAAGAAATCACTATTTTTGTTTTCTGTGAAATTGGATCATGGGTAAGCTTAAATGTACAATTTTAGTGCTGGAGGTCTAGGACATGACAATCCAATATAACTTAAAACAAATAAAGAGGAGATCTTTGGGTGGCTCAGTGGTTGAGTGTCTGCCTTGGGCCTGGGGCATGATCCTGGAGTCCTGGGATTGGGTCCTGTGTTGGGCTCCCTGCGTGGAGTCTGCTTCTCCCTCTGCCTGTGTCTCTGCCTCTCTCTCTCTCTGTCTCTCTCTCTCTCTCTGTCTCTCATGAATAAATAAATAAAATCTTAAAAAAAAATAAAGAAAGAAAATGGTAGCCTGAGTATGTTTCTAGTGCTCTCCCCTTCCTGTCTCACTGCTTAGATAGTTAACCACTAGAATAACTCTGTCTGATTATTGGGACTGGCAGATAAGGTCAGATACAATTGAGTCTGTGAGTTGTCCAGAAGAATGTGCAGATTTGGAGATGCTATTGTTTTTAACTACAGGGCTGGTTGAAGACCCAGCAATTTGGACATCAGCAAACTCCTCTTACCCTGTAAGGATTTGCAGGCCATCAGTGAATATATGTAGATCCCATTTGAGCTAGAAAGTATATATTTAAGATTCCTAGAAGAACTTACAAATTATTATGGCGGTTGGTGTGTGTGGGGGCCTTACTGAAAGGAAATTTAGTCAATCTAGCCAAACTATAGCATCTGAATAGAGAGGAAAGAATCTATAAATTATAGCAAATACTAAAAAGAATGTATAAGATATATGTCACCTATTAATTTGCATGTTAATGTGCTAAATTACCATTGCAAAAGAAAATCATTCAGATTGTATAAAAGGCACATTCTATAAGAAAATCTCATAAACTGAAGTGACAGAAAAGTTAAAAATAACAAAGACAAAAAGATACCAGGCAAATGCAAACAATAAAAGAATGAGATTGGCAGTATTAATATCAGAGATACTAAAATTTAAGATCAAAGGCAGCAAATAAGACGAAGGGTGGAATGATAATAGTATAATTAAGGTGATTATGTAGTTTTTCATCCAAATGGGAGACTTTTATGAGGCCTTATTAATGACTCTGGGACAAAAATAATGAAGAAAATGTAACAGTTTTAACCATTTAATGTAAAAATATGGCGACAAAGTACAAAATAGTCAAAAATATATTATGCAAGGAGAAATAGATAAAACTATAATTACAATAGAGATGTTAGTATATATCTTTCAGGTTTTGATCTACTAAGTGACTTTAAAAATAGAGAAAATAGAATTTGTGTAACCTCAGTAAGTTTGATATAAAACTTTGAACATTACAAATAGAGATTGTATTAGTTCATTCTCTTGACAACAATTTAATAAATTTAGAGGTCAACATAAAGGTGACACACTCCCAAACTTACACATTTAAAAAAAATTGTTAAGCTTTAAATTGAGGTAAAAATAAAATGTAAATGAAAAAAAATTTTTTTTTGAAAAAATTTTTTATAAAATAATAAAAATAGGGATACTTCATATCAACCTGTAGCTTACAGAGTCAACTGAGGAAAGTATTTATTTTTTCTACTTTAGCTATTTAAAACAAAGACTGAACACAATGAACTAAATATTGAGCTTCAAAAACAAGTAAAAGAATAAAAATTAACCAAAAGAAAGAGGAAGAGATTAATAAAGATAAATGCTGAAATATAAAATAGTATTCGTGCAAAACAGCCATATAAGTAAATAACAACAAAATATGCCTATATGAAGAGTGAATATAATGGCATAAGGAAAGAGTCACTTAATAAAAATGTTGCCTAGTTCAGTATAACCAAAATTTATAATGAAGAAAATATTTTGAAGCCATGGCATTTATAGATTCTTTATGTCAGAGTATATATATTGTTTTCCTGAAAACATATTTTTTTCTCCTCCTTATCACTACTCAATCTGATATCCTGACCCCAGGTGGCCATTTTCCTCTTTAAGTAGTGTGAAACTAGAACACAATTTTCATTTCAAAAAAAAAAATCCAATTTCTAACACAGAGGCACAATATTGCACATAGACAGCAACCCTTGTATCACCTTAATGGCTTAAGTTCCATGGAATAAGTTCGTTTTAGCTGCTGTTAAACTTTGACATATTACATCCTTCCTTCTCACATCTGCTAAGGAAAAAATTAGATGAAATGAATAAGCTGGAACCTCCAAAGAACTGAGATGGTAAACATTATAAAAAAGACTGTATGTAAAATTAATACCTTTTAAAATACTTCCTTTGGGCCTTACCTGTTCTCACTTCTTAAATGAGGAACATGAGATAGGATTCTCACTCAGTATACAATTGGATACAGGGCACAGACCATTTATTTGGTTCTCAACAAATATTCATTCTTTAGTTCCCATTGGAGTGTCAACAAATGGAAAGAGCTCTCTTTGTAATCCTAAAACAGGATTTTCCCAGAATTTGATATTCAATTCTAGTTGTTGGTTCAGTCCTAATTGGTGACTAGGTATTTTCACCTTTCTATTTGAACCCATAACTCTTCTTCCATCACCTTTAAATCTTCCTGTGAAGCAACCAGAAGACAACCTCTGTAGGCTCACTCTGTCACATCTGCACACTTACTTGCATTTATGTTCATATACTCCAGCTTCCTCATTTTAGCCTAGATAAAGTGTCAGTACTTCTAGATAAGTTCATCTCCTCCATTTGTACACTAAATATCATTCCTTCTTCACTATTTAGGGACATGGATCCAGCACTTCTCCCTTCACCATGAGTTTGCTTCTCTAATGAGTTATACCCATCACAGCACTGCTATATAATTCTTATGTAGTTGTCTACACAATGAGCATATACCTTGTGTCCAGTCCAGTGATAAAAGCTGTGAGAATATCTTTACCCAAAGTAAAAGATAGGTTTCTTCCCATGGAAGAGATTCTATACTGCTTGGTAAATCATTACTTACCTTCTTTATTTTTGCATGGTGCTTTCTACTTTCTAGTGAGGTAAGTAGAACAGGTATTATCACCATCCTCATAAACATCTCTTTATCATCTTTTATTATTACCATCTTTACCATCAGTCATCATCCTAGAAGCAGCTAACATTAAATGAGTATTTATTTTATGCTAAGTGTGTTACATCCATTATCTCATTTATTTTTAAAAATGCTCCAAATATAGTAGGTTCTATTATGAACTAATGCTCATAGAAGTCATATGATTCACTCTGACTTATTTCACTTAGCATAATTCCCTCTAGGTCCATCCGTGTTGTCTAAATGACATGATCTCATCCTTTTTTATAGCTGTGTAATATTCCTCTCTCTCTCTGTGTGTATACCACATCTTATCCATTTGCCTATTGCTAGATGCTTAAGTTGCCTCCATGTTTGTCTATTTTAAATAATGTTGCAATAAACATAAGGGTGTATATCTTTCTGAATTGGTGTTTTCATTTTCTTTGGGTAAATACTCAGTAGTGGAATTATTGGATCATATGGTATTTCTATTTTTAATTTTTTGAGAAACTTCCATACTGTCTTCCACAGTGGCTATACCAATTTACTTTCCCACCAATAATGTACAACAGTTCCTTTTTCTCCACCCTAAAGAGGCAGAGTCAGAATTTGAATTTAGGTTGATCCGACTGTAAAGCCTTCTCTTAGTCACTTTTTTCAAATGATGCAACTGAGGCTCAGAGTGTTTAAGTAACTTGACCATGACTAGTAAGTAAGTCTTTCAACTCTTTTCACCACTAGGATAAAATGATGATCAAAGTGTCAGAGATGTGTGCCATAAGAGCTCAGAGAAGAGAGACATTAGTATGCCCCAAAGAACCAAGAAAGGACATAAACAGTAGAGACAGGTTTTTAACCTTGCAAGAACTGTGCTCCATTATTTCTTATCAAAAAGTGATAGGTGAGAACTAAGTAAAACTTTTTGGATAAAAATTTTGTCTTTAGGTATACACTATTCATCATTAAATGCTTACAAACACTATGAGAAATTTAAATGTAATTAATTTTTTTTTTCTTGTTAAACTACTATTTGACATTTGGAAATGTCAGACTATTGCAAGTTGAAAAGAAAATCCCAATAGCTACCTGGAGCAAGGCAGGGAAGTTGTTGGTTGGTTCCACATTTGCTCAAACATAATGTGTCTCCTGTGGCATGCCCAATGGACTTGTCCAAGCCATTACGTTATAGACTCTATATTTTAATGGACTTCATTATTGAAAGGCTTAAATTCCGTTGAGAAGATTGTTGCCTTTTATAATAAGCTCTACCTTCTTGTTGAAATTGCTAATAAATCTATTTCAGAAAAATAATGTAATAGATATTTTCTGTATCTTTATATTGTTTCCAACTCATGTTCCAGGTTGCCAGCTTCCAAAAAGAGCATGCCAGCAACAGTATCCATATCCCATGATATCAGTGATTTTATTCATAGTCATAAGTGTTGGTGTTATGCGCCCTCTCACCTGCCCCACCTGTCTAGGCCATACACACACACTAAATACCTCAGTGATCTTAAAGTTAAAAAAAAAAGTAATTCCTACAAAACCATAAAAAAAGTAGCAGAAGACTACCCATTAATGTTAGGTATGACTTCTAAAAAGTAATAAAAATGTTCAAAACTGAGAAATTTTAGTACATAGAAGACATTAAAAAGGGCCAGAAGCTTTGAGCTCTTGTCTTTCCTTTCAGTATTTTGACTTGTGTACTTTTATCTCTTAGGTATCCCCCATCTACTCCTAAAACACAAACATTTCCTCCACATTCTTTCTCATTTCAACACCATGTTAGGCCACGTTGCTTGATGATAGGAGTAGAGTCTAGCTATTCTGTAGACTTGGAGCAGCTAAAGAGGAATGAAACATTTCATTTTCTAAAAATAAAAGTTCAAATGCTTAGAAAAGTGTTATAAGGAATTAAATGTGCCAAAGAAGTACCATCTCCTTAGAAAGAAAAGATGAGGATTTATTCTCCACCCTCAATTGCTTAAATCTTCCCACTGCCTTTGCTCTAGGAGGTAAATATTGAATCAAAAGAAACTGATATTATTTGCTCAAACTCTGGATCACCAGTCTTACATAACCCGATACTTTTTCTGAATATAAATATGGAAAAGATAGCTATTCAATGTATTTTCAACAGTGCCACCCAAATAATAGGTATCCATAGAATTCTAGCATTGTGCCTTTTGGCCCATCTGTTCAGTGGACCCTTGCCCACTGCAAAAAGATGTAAGAATAAATATGCCCTTTTGGTGAATCTCACCAATTACTACTACTCTCCTCTCTGGCTTGATAGTGTAAGAGCCCTGGAGAGATATATAATTATTGTTACAAACCTAATGCTTTCCATTTTCTGAATTGAAGCAAAACCTATTGAATTTGCAGAGAATGTCCCTGAAGCAAAAAAGTAACAGCTGGGCCCTCTTTGGTAATGGGTCTGCAGCACTGAAAAAATAAAATCCAGCATTTAAATGGCATAAATGAGTGACTAATAGGGCTTGATATCTCACAGAGTACAGGAGTCATTCATCCATAGTGAATTTTTTTTATCATGATGACAGGAGGATGTGAGAGGAATTTTAGGGCTCTGTTTTACAAAATGTGCCTTTTGTGTTCATTCACATCTCTTTAAAGAATCAAGGAAATGAGTAAAGAATAAGAAATGAGTCAAACATCCACATTGTCCACCAGAAAGTATATCTATAATGAATACTTGAAAATGAATGACTTTCCAGGGATTTAGGCTTTATTTTTAGGTGTGGATAAATGAAACTGATGCCTTATGCAAATGTCTTCAAAGCTCTCAGCAAAATGTATTCTTTTTCAAACTCACTAATATATTTTGATTGTTAAGTTCTCAAATTTGAGCATGTTTCTTAATTACCTGAAAGGCTTATTAAAACACAGATTATTGGGCCTTAGTGTCAGAGTTTTTTATTTGATGGGCCTGAAGTGGGAACCAAGTATAAGTTCTAAGTTTCCAAGTGATTCTGGTGCTGCTGAACCAAGAACTTCCAAGGACCATACTTGGAAAATGACTGGATTAAAAAGAGGTATCATTGATATTAATGGAGATAGTAATGAGGAGTTCTAGTTATGTAGCATACTTTCAAATGGCTCATAACACATAATGACTTCTCATATGTCACCTGAATATGTCTTGCAGGAACAGGAAGAAGTAATTATTCTTACTTTAGGGTTGAGAAACTGCTGCCTGGTTTATAAAATTATTTGTTGAGAAATTCTAGAATATGGTACTTTCTGCTGTTTAAGCTCCACCTCCCCAAACCTCAAAATTTCCCCTACACACACACACACACACACACACACACACACATACACACACACACAGATCTGGACATTTGTAAGGAAAGTCTTTATTGAGTGGGGGAAGTAGAGGCAATTACAATAGGAATGGGGGACTATTGGAGCAGAGAGACACTCAAAGACCAAGCCAGGGAAAGCAAATAAGCAGAAACTATTGGATAGGTAGCTGAGAAAGAGGAAGTGGAGTCGCTAAAACTGTTAGAGGAATCTTGAAGCTTAAAACTTACATCAAATGTTGCAATAACTGGAAAATTGAGAAAATTGTAGATCTGGGCTTGAGAAGGAGCAAACAAGTGAAAGAATGGGAAGTTCATGTAAGTTTAGGGCTTCCATGTCCTTGTCAAAATAGCCTATAATCATGTTAAGCACAAAGGTTGATTAGCCTTTTGAATCCCCAGCTGACTGGGATATCCTTGGAAGTAAAAGTTACAACTTCTATTCCATATAAAGGCCTACTGTTGTCTTTACTTGAGAGTAAGGATTTAATCGAATCAGAATTTAGAGAAAGCAATGTTATAAATGATGTGCTTTCCATTTTGTCTTCTGTTATATGAAGACTGTTTTCCAGGAAAAAACAGCTGGTAGCTGTTGTTGGGCTACCAGCAAGCCAAGTTCTTATCTGGCCTTTTCTTTAAGAACCTTTTTTAGCATAAAGCAAGAAGAGACATAGTAGGAGAAAAATAGTTTTTGTCAAACCATATATTTAAGAAACTTTTCCTATAGACCTAGTTTCATTAACTGCCAATAGTCACTTTTGATAAAATAATTCAGGAAAAGGAACTTCTACATATAAAAATGTATTTATTTGTATATCACCCCTTACACAGATTATTCTGTGATGTTCACATGAGTTTTGTAATCAAGAGAGTTCTCAAATTGGAAAAGTTAGAATGGTAGAGCCATTCTCTAAAACTGAAAAAAAAGTAAACATCCACGACCTCCAAATGGCCCAGATCCTGATTATTACTTCATTTTGGCAGTTTTCTCCAATGGATTTAGGTGTGGTCATCAGCATCCATCATGCTGGCAGTCTAAATGAACATGCCAGCAATGTCACAGTCTGGTTCGTATACTATCTATAGACAGAGTCTGAATACCTTTCCTCATCTAAGGAACTAATCAGACACACAGCATCTGCCACATTTGGACCCCAGCCCCTTTGCAAATTTGTCAAAAAGGTTAACAAAGAAAATGCAAAAAGAAACTTGAAAAGCAAATAAACCCTTATTAGATAACAGTTCAATGCAATTCTAAAATAATCACAACTACTGTCTTTGGGCCATTTTTACTTATATTTTAGCATTGATACCTCAAGCTTTTTCTTGTGCTTAATTGTAGTTAGTTCTATATTAACCTTGTATGGCATATCATTTTTGAGAACTACATAAAGAAATAAATACTAGAGTGAAGGATTATGTTTCTAAATCAGTACCTGGTGCTAAGGAAGTCAATGTCCAATTAAGTATTCTCTAATTGCCATAATCATGAAAAAGACATACTGAATATTTATTATATAAATCACTGGACTGGACTAGACATAAAGAATGCAGAGTATTCCAAGACATGTACGTACTGTCAGTAAAAATAATCTGATAAGTTTCTGTACACATAGTACATGCCAAGTTGGTGGTACAAGACTGTAGCAATAAATGCTAGCCCAGTTCTGAAGATAAAGAGATGATTGGGTTGGCCCATTATTTCTGAGAGGAGGTAGGGCATATTTAAAGAACATATGTTACTTAGAAAAGTTGATTATAGGGGGAGATATAACAGACCAGAAAACAAAGACTATATGTGGCATGTTTTGAACAAATACGACTCAAGAGAAGCATTAATGTAAAGAAATGTCTATACCCCTGATCCTAGTCAACTGTCTCATTAGAACTCGATAGCATGATATATCCGGTGAGAGCACAAGCCTTAAAGTTAAATTCTGATTCTTCAATTATTAGAGTCACTGAATTTCACCCTGCCCCCATTCCCCATTTTCTAAAACAAAAGCACACACACACACACACACACACACACAAACTGACAACAATAATAAGCAAATGGCAGCATCTATCTCTTAGGATTATTGTGACAAGTAAATGATATGTACATTCATAATATACATACCTTAACACAGAATGAACTTAATTCAATTTCTATCTCCCTGTAAATATTTGCTGTCCACCACAAAAGGTAGTGATAACAGACCTATAAAATATACCTTACCAAAGAAAAACAAATCAAAATACCTAGTGCACCTAACAATGATTCAATAGTCATTACCTTTGCTTCCAAGAGGTAGGCTTTATACTGTCAGAGAAGGAGAAGTGCCATTTTCAATTGAGATTTAAGTTTCACAATTTTATTCTCTTCTATCTCTTGACCATGATTTTTTTTGTCATTTAAATTCATAAAATTCCATTTTGTAACATACAGATTCTCAGGGCTAAAAGAGTCCTTAAGTGTTAATTCTATACCAACCATTTCTGTTTGAAGAATTTTACTCACTCATTTGCATTTTGATAGATATGGCAGTAGCAGTGTACCTTTAGAAAGTATCAGTAGCCTGAGCTCTCAGTTCTGAGAGTCATTAAAATTCCTCTTCATCTGCAATCGGATTTCATCTGAACTGAACCTAACTTGTTAAAACTAAGAACCATGCCAGAATCACTCTGCATGGCTGACAATATATGTATATTTAATTTGACTTGTCTGGTGAGGGCATGAACTATGTGATGCTATAGGAATAGCAAACTACATAAAGTTGCATAGATGAGCTGTTTTCTTGGGCTTCCCTGCCTCTGTGCTTTCTGCTTCATCTCTGCTAAAATTATCTACTCCTCTATCCTGTCCCAGATACTCACCTGACAATTCTCTTTCCTTTAAGCCCCATCTAATTCTCCCAGACCAACTTAGATGCTGCTCCTTTTGAACTTTCATTACACTTTCTACATATTTCGGTATGTTCATGTTGTTTATAGACATAGTAGACCACATAGTGAACTGATTAAATAACTGTATCTTCCTTAAGAAGTGATCTCTTGGGGGTACAAAGTCATCTTTGTATCCTAACACCTAGTATAATGTATAGCACATAATAAATACTTAATATAAATTTGATGAATGAATGAATGAATGAATGAATAGAATCAAAGTCACTTTACATCTCAAAGGTTGTCACTTTTTTTCTCTGCCATTGCCCTCTTTCCTAATTCTGGGCTCTGACAGATTCATTAAAGAAAGGAATGAAATTGGAGATAGAATGGGTGGGAGGCTTAACAGCCCAATGTCACAACTGAAGATAGAACTCAAACTGCATATTCTATTATCACCGAGTTAGCTAGAACATCTCCATATACGGACCTCACATTAAATGTAGGATAAAGAGATCCCCTGGCACTTTACATGGTGGTTTTTAGCAATAAAGCTGTTTATCATTAATATGATCATTATTCCTATTTGAGCACCTCAGTGGAATAGGGGACCAAACATCCACTGTCTCTTGCCTGTAATCCTGTCACAGCAATATCTGCTGAGAAAGAGGACAAAGCAAACACTGTTGTTTTCTTCCCCATTAACTATATTTTCACTATGGTATTATCTTATTCAGAATCAGAATTTGCTCTGTGTAACGAAGAACATGATATTAAGTTGCTGCAAAGCCGAGGAAGGGTTTCTTACTGCTGTGACTGCTTCAGTAATCACTAGCTGCTGATAGTGCATATAACCAGAATGAGCTTTACAGAGGCACAATAGAAAGGACATTGATGTCACAAGCTAGAAAGATAATTTTAATTGCTATGAGGTTTCACACTCATTGCCAGAAAACTAAAGTTTCCCGGTTGATTGAAGAGCAGATCCTTCTCTTTAAATAATAATTCTTCTCTACTTCTGGAAGTTATTCAAAACTTCAATTCTATTGCCTTTTGTATCTTCACAAGCTTCCTTTTAAGGTCAAAAGGGTAAATAGAATTTTTCCTTGGGAGAACATGTTTCTCCTCCCCAAGGGACTGGTGCTGAATCTTGGTAGAGAGGTTCTGGGATGTTTCTTTTATTTCAAAATTTTGAATGGCCGCTGAAGATCTTAAAAGGGAATTAGAAATTCAGAGGACTGCTTTTTAAAAGTGCCATTGTGCATTAAAATGCTGTCTAATCCAGGCGCAGGGTAATGTAGTCTAGAGGAGGTAAGGTAAAGCTAGGAATGTATTTAAGAGGAGAAGCCTGAGGTAGACACGAAGGCCTTGGAGGGATCACATAGGACTTATGGTAAATAGAGGATCCAAGGTCATGATGGTTAGACAAAGGGAATGGAAGAAGCACTCAGGGAGTACCTATCAAGTACCAAAGCCTGTGCTAGGTATTTTACATACGTGTGAATTGGGTCTTAGGTATACCCATTTTGCAGAGAACAAACTGAGAGCCAGAGAAGTGAAGTAACTTACCAGAGTTTACACAGCTAGTGTGTGATTGATCTAAGATTCAAAGTCAGAACTGTATGAAATTAAGAGGATCTTGTAATGAGGCAATAAAAATTCCAGGTGAAGGAAGAGCTTGGTTCTTGTCTCATGGAGTTGAAGAATGAATCTCAGGGACACAGGAGCGTGAGCAAAGTGATAGAAGTTTAAGTGAGGATACAAAGAAAGCTCTCAGAATTAAGAGGGATCCAGACAGCATTGCCACTGTGGGCTTGTAGGGTTGATCTGTTATTGAGAGCCCAATTGGGAACCTAAATCCTTTTAACATATCCATTGATATCACCACTGAGTAAGGACTAGTGATAACATCATTGGCTTACTTCCTTTTTAGAGTCTGATGATTTTTTTGTTAGTTACAAGTAGCTGTTTGTAGCAAGACACCCACCCTGCCTACACCTTAGGGCAGGGTGGTCTGGCTTGTTCCCTTATCTCTGGTTTCCTTACACCTCAGCATTTTGGGGATTTTGTGAGCCTGCTTCAGTGGCCCCCTACCTAGCCCTGGCTAGCCCCATTTGTTCCTAACTCACAGGGACTCCACAGACATAATAACAAAAGTGTTTAATAATGGTTATTTATATTGCTGAACGTAAAATTGCTGAACAGCACATGGCTTGAATAAGCCTTTAGCCCTCTATGATATGTAGTTTGTTGATGATGTTCCTTTAGATTTTAATTAAGCCTTACTATTTGCTCAAACTGTGTATCATATAGTATGGAGCATTATAGTGGACAAGAAGAAAGAAATGAAATATTGCTGAAGGAGGTAAGAGTTGGTAGGGGTGCCTGGGTGGCTTAGTCAGTTAAGCATCTGCTGTCAGCTCAGGTCATAATCCCAGGATCCTGGGATGGATTGTGCCCTGTGTCAGGCTCCCTGCTGAGCAGAGAGTTCTCCTTCTCCCTCTGCCCCTCCCCTTCCCATTCGTGCTCACTCGCACTCTCTCTCTCTCAGATAAAAAAAAAAAAAGAGTTGATGAGTCCCTACAAATGAAACCAAGGCTCTTTTTCTTATTTATTTATTCATGAGAGAAACAGAGAGAGAGAGAGAGAGGCAGAGACATAGGCAGAGGGAGAAGCAGGCTCCATGCAGGAAGCCTGACGTGGGACTCCAGGATCATGCCCTGAGCTGAAGGCAGACACTTAACCGCTGAGCCATCCAGGCGTCCCAAAACCAGGGGGTTTTTTTAGAGGGAAGCTTTCTCTTTTTTACACTTAGAAGATTGTGGCATTGGGGAATCTAACAGTGCATGAGATCAGGTATTAGAAGGCCATTAGCTGATAAAGAAACTGAGACACAGAGAAATGAAGCAATTTGCCTGAGATGGCACCTTTAGTTGACAAATATCACTGAAGTTAAGTCCAGTCTCTTGACTCCCAATCCTGTGCTTATTTCTGGATGATTTCCTCCCTCCCCCTACTGATATGTAGAGATATTTTAAAAAATCTTTCATTCATAGGTGGGGGCTTAGCTTTGCTTCTGAGCCTGTTTAACATAAAGTTGATCGGTATATTATTTTTCATTAAAGTTTTTGAAAAGGGCAGGTCCTGACCGCCTGCTCTTGCCAGCAGAATGTCTTATGATGTATTATGGCAATGACATTCCACTGATTGGTCCACAGACTCTCACTAGACCTCTTTGGAAAAGAAGCAAGAATGTTAAGAAGCCCTCAAGGAAAATATGACAGAAATAATGTATTCTTTCAAAAGAACAGATATCAGTATTTGCTGTTGATTGGCATTTTTATATGATGTGTTTGTTTGGCAGACAAGAGAGGAAAGAGAAGACACAAATATGAAAGGTCATTTTAAAACGTTAATGAATATTTTTACAAGGATTACATTCAGAATTTGGATACTTTTTAATACATAGTAAAGGCCAAGTTATTGCCCTCAAGGAGCTAAGCATCTAGGAGGAGAGAAAATTGATTCCAAGAGTAATATTTACTTAAATGAGGATGTCAGGGCTAGAAGGAAATTTCTTTTCCAAATATCTCAGACTGATTCCTGTCTGACTTCTCTTGGGATTTGTTGTTTGGCAATATTATAACATCAGAAGCTATTCAAGTTCCATTTTTAAGCATTTCTAGTTATTAAATACATTCTATTGATGTGAAATCTATTTAAAATTTTAATTTATACCTGACCTCTTTCCCCTGGAGGTACATAAAATACATTTTATCATATATATATAATATATTACATATATATAATACTCTATAATTATTATTCTATAAAACATTCTAAAATAAATATATTCTATTTATATATATAAAGATACCGGCCATATACTCTTTTAAGCTTCTCTTCCTAAGCTAATCCCTCTCGTTCTTTTTCAAGTGGCATGATTTCTTGAGCATTCACCAATTTTGGTCATCTTTCTCTGAATATACCTGTAATATGTCAAGAGTTTTCTTAAAATATATAATTCAGAACTTATAACAGTGCTCTTGAACCATCCTGACCAGTTACAGTATACAAGTCTTACTGCCTTCATGGTTCTCCACACTATCTTTCCATGGATGCAGTCTTACATAATAATAGTTTTTTTCTTTTCTTTTTTTTTAATTTGCATGCCACTTCCCATTGCTATTTTATCTGAGCTTAGAGTCATTTCAATATGCACTCTTTTCCCCCCACATAGATTGGTAAAAGAACATGCCTAGTAGATTTCATTATTTACAGCTAAATGCTAGGGTTTCAGTATAAAGGTGACTCAACTATTCTGTCTCTGCTTCCACTGATCCTGCAGCTCCTGGCTAACTTTATTTCTGTTCTCAAATTTATTTATTTATTTTTTTTCTTTTTTTTTTAATTTTTATTTATTTATGATAGTCACAGAGAGAGAGAGAGAGAGAGAGGCAGAGACACAGGCAGAGGGAGAAGCAGGCTCCATGCACCGGGAGCCTGATGTGGGATTCAATCCAGGGTCTCCAGGATCGCGCCCTGGGCCAAAGGCAGGCGCCAAACCGCTGCGCCACCCAGGGATCCCTATTTTTTTTTTAATTTTATTTATTTATGATAGTCAGAGAGAGAGAGAGAGAGAGAGAGAGAGAGAGGCAGAGACACAGGCAGAGGGAGAAGCAGGCTCCATGCACCGGGAGCCCGATGTGGGATTCGATCCTGGGTCTCCAGGATCGCGCCCTAGGCCAAAGGCAGGCGCCAAACCGCTGCACCACCTAGGGATCCCTGTTCTCAAATTTAGACTGATCCAGATGAATATATTAGTTTAGCCCATCATTGTACAATATTAGTGAATCTTTATTGGTCCATATTATGATTCGAGCTACCCCATAGATTGCTGTCCAGTTTTTAGATCGTTGCCATTGTTTCAGACATCAGTATCAGGTCCAGCCAGTTGTGGCTTAGTTTTGCAAACACATGGGGCAACATTTTATACAGGAAAATGCTCAAAAAGGAGCTGTAGGCCAGGCATCTTTTAATACTTTGAAACATTTTTGTATAATAAGTACTTTATTACCTATAAAACTTGAAAGTGTTTTGGATTTTAATTGTTCTCTGTTTCGCTTTTCATTCATTAAGAACCATCATTTTGTTATTTTAGTGAAGGGTCATTTGGTGGCAAGGAAAAGAAATATAACCAAGCTAATCAAACTAGTTTAATCAAAGAGAGAAATTTATGGGAAGGATATAGGGTTATCTCAGAGAATAGATTGGAAGTGAATCTAGGACACACAGAAGACTTTCCAAAACTGAAAAGCTACCAGAAACCATCTCTCTCTCACTCACTCTCTTTCTGGGGCCACATAGTCTTGATTATTATTTTCTCTGTGCAGCTGTTTTTATTTTTCCTCTGTCTCTCTTCAGACTGGCTCCATTTATACATGGGCTCTAATAGAAGTCTCAAAATAATGTATTTAGCCCTCTTCCAAATTCAGCATCTGTAGCTAAATGATCCAGCTCCTACAGATTGCTCTGATTTATCCAGCCCAGCCATTGGATTGATTTCTCTTGAGTTAGGTCCAATCATCTGTGATAAGAGAAGAGTGAGAGTGTATAATGCAAACATGCTGCTAGGAGCCATCCCTGCAAGGAGAGTAGTCTCAGAGAAGAGGAGAAGAGGCTGCACAGGAATCCCAACATGCAACAAATACATTTTTCCTTTTTCAGTTACAGAGTATTTGCCTTGATAAGATCCTTCATTATAGCAGAGATACAAATAGCAAATAAGCACATGAAAAGATGATCAACATTACTAGTGGTTAGAAAAATGCACATTAAAACCATAAACTCACATCTAATAGAATAAGGGGAAAGGTAGTGGCAAGGATGTTAAGCAATTAGAACTCAGAGCAAACTAATAAAGTCATTTTGGAACACAGTTTGGTAGTTTCTAATAAAGCTAAACATATGCTTGTCATATGAGGCAGCAGTCCTCCTAGATATTCACTCAATAGAAATGAAGAAATGTCCTCACTAAAACTTGTACATGAATATATATAACAGCTTAATTCATGATCACACACACACAAAAAAACTAGAAATAGTCCCAACTATGCATTAACTGGTAACTGACTGAGCAATGTGTGGTACATTTATAAAAAGGAATATGCTCAGCAATAAAAAGAAAAGACCTACTAAAATAACCAATTACGTGGATCAATCGCAAAAGCATTATGCTAAGTGAAGAAAGCCAGACTCAAAAAGGCTATATGTTATATGATTACATTTTAGGATGTTCTAAATAAAAGCAGAACTATAAGGATAGAGAATAGATCGGTAGCTGCTAGAGGCTTGCTGTAGAGGAGCGAACTCCTCATGTACAAAAAAAAGAGTCTTAAAGTGACAGAAATAATCTATACATTGATTGTGATTATGGTAATTCAGCTTTACCCATTTTTCACAATTCATCGAGCTGTACACTTAAAAAGATTGAATTTTACTTTATGAAAATCACGCCTTGATATATCTGACATAAGGAAAACATTTACTTTCCTTGACAGGGAAGGCAGAAATAAAACAAAAATACAGTGGCAGTGGTCAGGACTGGTGTAGCTTAATAGAAAAGTAATCTAATACTATTTATGCAAAGGGAATTGAAATCAAGTTTCACAGTTTCAGCTGTAATCTCTCTGCTGGCCTTAAAGATGTAGATAACCCACTAAATACCCAATTTTAAGACTTTCACCACAAACTATATCTTTGTTCATTCAACAAACACCTATTAAGCATATACTGGAAATACCATGAATATTCAAATATGCACTAAATTGAACAAAGTCTGTAGCTTGTCTCTCCTCTGTCTCTTCTTATGCTGACCTTGTACCTACCTACCCTTCCATTTATTCTCAGCAACCCACTCTTCTTTTACCCATCTTTTCTCCCATAAACAAGCTGTGGAAAGAATGCTACTATAAGGTTATTTAAGGTAATAGCAGAGGGGCAGAGTCAATATGAGGGCTAGAGAGATAGTGAATAAAGGTTTTGTCCTGTTCATTTACCTAATAAGTAAGGATACTTAAGGGTTTTTTGGTAATGATAACCATATTCATCTTTAATGAAAAAGAAATTTTTTATACTAACTGTGGAATTCAGTATGAACAGTTCTAAGTTCTGCCACCAAGCACTACTAATACTTTTCCTGATTGTAATGTTTGCTTTATTTTTAATACCTATTAAAATGGGAAGTAGTGTGCACTGAAAAGTATTTACCTTTTTGAAAGGTTTGCTTCTCCTCTCTCTGATTTAGTTTCACAATTTACAATAAATGGATACAGTCCCTTGTAGCTTGTTCCTTATTTGGGAAATCAAATCTATATATGCAAGAGGTATTTTAAAAATCATTAAAATGTTATTAAGTGAACATTTTTATGTTTATGAACTAAAATGACATTTGTTTATTTTCTATTCCTTGCATTGACCTTTAGCATTGTTGAGCTTGATGGTATTGTACTTATTTACATTTGAAACTCCATTATAGAGAAGGCTTTGGCAACATTTTAAGAAACAAGAAAATGGAATAGCAAATCTAATGCAATTTACGGGTGCTGTGCTATTAGCAGTAACCTGCTTATTTGTCTTTTGATATAGCTTACCTAAGAGAGCAAGTATCTGGAGATTTTAAAACAAACAAGACTGAATAACAGCCAAGGACAGAATTTTGGCTAAGCAGAATCTAACTAATAGAATCATGGGTTAAAATCTATTTATGATTCAAATAAACAAGATGAAAAATAAAACAAATAAACCAGTTGATTACTTAGCTATTAGGTTACATATTTATTAGTACTATTAGGAAGAGTTATTGATATATACTGATTTTAAAAAAGAGTGCATTTTCACAAATGGGATAGAATTTTACAACTCTTCCATTTCATAAGAAAAGAGCATATTCATATTTTGCAAAAATGGAATGTCAAACCTCTTAACCCTTCCAGACTAGGAGTTTCCTAAATGTGTTTTTATGATGCAGATTACTAAAGTATAACAACTAAATAATGACCTTGGCAAGTGAAAAATAAATCAAAGTTAATTTGTGAATTTATAAGTTATTCTGAAAAATATAAGTTATTCTATGTGTGTTGCAGATATTCCTATTTCTGACAAACAAGGTTATCAGTAACTTGAGCATACCCATAGGAATAATCACTAGCTAAACGCCAAACACAGAATGAGCACTCATTCATTCGTTCATTCATTTATTCATTCACTTCTTTTTCAGAAACATCTATTGACCACTCACTATGTGCTAGATGCTAGAGACAAAGCAATGAAGAAGAAAAACACTTTTGTTCAGTCCATGTTTGGGGGGAACTTAAATTTAGCATATATACACTTGTTTATTGAATAAGTTATAAATTGTTATAAAGTGAATAGCCATATAAGCACCACCTAAATCAAATAAAGTATTATTAGAACTCTCAATCTCTTCTCAGTTGCAAACCTTCTATCTTAACTTGCCACAATAGCTACCAAGTCAAGTTTTTTTAGAAATCACCATTTTGCCTTTCTTTTACAGGTTGATCACCAAGTGTTGTATTGCTAAGCATAACAGTTTGGTTTCCCCTACTTTTGAAATTTATATGAATTGAATTATTCAGGATTTATGATATTGTGTCTGACTTCTTTCACTCAATATTATGTTTGTTGTGTGTGTGGGTATCACTTTCAATGCTATTTAGTATGCTTCTGAATTTTTATTTTTTATCTTTAATTTTTTAAAAGATTTTATTTATTTATTCATGAAAGATGCAGAGAGAGAGAGAGGCAGAGACATAGGCAGAGGGAGAAGCAGGCTCCTTGCAGGGAGCCTGATGTGGGACTCGATCCCAGGACCCCAGGATCACTCTCTGGCCAAAGGCAGATGCTCAACCACTGAGCCAACCAGTCATCCCATGACACAGAATTTTAATACCTTCCCAGGCTTAAATTTTTTCAACATAAATTTAACTCATGAATATTCTAATTTTTCCACAGTAGATATGTTTTACTTATTCTCAAAATTCACATAAATGGATTCATATAGCAGTCACTCTTCTGTGTCTGCTTTTTTACTCTCAAAATGTTTCTGTTGGGATTTATCCATGATATTGTATGTAGCAGTTCATACTTCAAAAAAATTTCTCAAAATATATAATACTATCTCACAAGTTCTGAGGTTCTTTTCATTTTTTCAATCATTATCTCTGTTTCAGATTGGTTAATTTATATCTTTGAATAATAAGCTTATTTATTTTATAATTGAATAATTTGATAATCCATGATCAGATTTATGTTAAAAGAAATCACGATGGCTGTAGTGTAATTACTGCATTGACTGTTGAGACAGTGGAGGCCAGGACAATGGTCACTACTAGATTGTAGTGAAAGATGACATTGGCCTAAGCTAAGTTCATTTCATGGAAGTGGAGAAAATGCAGACAGGTTCTGAAATGTTAAGGAGATAAAATAATGCAATTTGACAACTGATTAGAGGTTGGTGATCAAGAATAAAACCCAGGTTTCTTTGTAGGTGTGTGTATGTATTACTCCTTGTCCTCTATGAAGCCATTATCTAGACTAAGAAATGTTTAACTTTGATCAAGATTTCATTAGAGGGGTCTGGCCTGGAGGTAGAGATGTCCAAGTCATCAAAATATCAATGGTAATTGGAGTCAAGGAATTGTATGAAATTACCCAAGGAGTGTGTGTTGTTGGAAGAGGGCCAAACACACGGTCCCTAACTTAAAAGACTGAACAAAGGAAGAAGCTAAAACAAAGATTGAAAGACATTGGTAGAGAAGTAGGAATTAAATCAGAAAAACAGTGTATTAGACACTATCATGTGTTAAAAATGGGAAGTGAAGTCAAAGAAGATAATGATGGCCATGGTGTTAGAAATTACAGTGAAGAAATGGGAATCTCAGCAGATTGTTGCCAGAGTAAACCACGTTAAGAGATAAATGTGAGATAATATGGAAACAAGAAGCTTTCAATATTTAACATAATTTTGATTATAAAGAGGAAAAAACTGGTAGGTGAAGGGAACTGAGGTTAAGATTTTTATACTTAAAACAGGAAAGATATAAAAAATTTAAAAAATTCATTAATGCCTTCCAAATTAGATGTAAATATGTATACTAATATAAAAATCCATTGTATTTTTATATACTAGCAGTAAATAAAATGTCTATTGACCATAACATCAAAATATAAAATATTTAGGAATTAATCTAACAAAGGATAGCCAAGATTTCCGCCCTACAAAATATGAAACATAGCTAAAAGAGTTTTCAGAGGCCTAAATAAGTGGAGAGATATGATATGTTTATGAATAAGAAAACCACATTTTAAGATGGCTTTTTAAAAATACATTGGCAAGCTGATTATAATATTTATATAGAAATGCAGTAGACCTAGACAAACCACAGAAATTTGAAACACAAAAGGAAAGAAATGTTGGAGGAGTTATACTACTTGATTACAAGATTTAGTATAAATTATATTAGTTCAGTATGGCATTGTTGAAATGATGGACATGTGGATCCATGATGCAGAATAGAAAGTTCAGAGATAAACCTACACATATACATTATCAATTTAACAAAGATGGTAAGGCAATTCAAAGGTGGAAGGAAAACTTTTTGAGAGAGGCAAGCAAGATGGCAGAGGAGTAGGGATCCTCAACTCACCTGGCCCCACCAACTTACCTAGATAACTTTCAAATCATTCTGAACACTGATAAATTTGACCTGAGATTTAAAGACAGAACAGCCAGCCCGCTACAGAGAGAAGAGTTTTTGCTTCTAACAAGGCACTCTACACAGAGCAAAATCACTAGAAGGAACAACTCACCACAAAAGAAAGAATCAGAAACAGTACTCTGCCACAGAGTTAAAGAATTTGGATTACAATTCAATGTCTGAAAGCCAATTCAGAAGCACAATTATAAAGCTACTGATGGCTCAGGAAAAAAGCATAAAGGATTCAATAGACTTCATGGCTTCATAATTTAGATCTAATCAGGCCGAAATTAAAAATAAATTATTATTTTTTTAATTAATTTATTTTATATTGGTGTTCAATTTGCCAACATATAGAATAACACCCAGTGCTCATCCCATCAAGTGCCCCCCTCAGTGCCCGTCACCCAGTCACCCCCGCCTTCCGCCCAACTCCCCTTCCTCCACCCCTAGTTCGTTTCCCAGAGTTAGGAGTATCTCATGTTCTGTCTCCCTTTCTGATATTTCCCACTCATTTTTTCTCTTTTCCCCTTTATTCCCCTCCACTATTTTTTATATTCCCCAAATGAATGAGAACATATACCTCAGTGTCCATCAAAAGATGAATGGATAAAGAAGATGTGGTTTATGTATACAATGGAATAAAAATCAATCAATAAAAAAAACCCTTGAAATGCAATCCAAACTGGAGGTCC
Source organism: Canis lupus dingo (assembly GCF_003254725.2). Taxonomy (NCBI): domain Eukaryota; kingdom Metazoa; phylum Chordata; class Mammalia; order Carnivora; family Canidae; genus Canis; species Canis lupus. Next base: position 87,057,870 of record NC_064281.1, read on the forward strand.
TAACAACAAGGGTTAATGAAGTGGAAGAAAGAGTGAGCAATATAGAAGACAAGTTGATGGCAAGGAAGGAAGCTGAGGAAAAAAGCGAAAAACAATTAAGAGACCATGAGGAAATATTAAGGGAAATAAATGATAGCTTTAGAAGGAAAAATCCACATACAATTGGGGTTCCAGAGAGTGCTGAGAGGGACAGAGAGCCAGAAAGCATATTTGAACAAATCATAGCTGAGAATGTCCCTAATTTGGGGAGGGAAACAGGCATTCAGATGCAGGAGATAGAGAGGTTAGCCCCCTCCCCCCCAAATCAATAAAATCCGTTCAACACCTTGACATTTAATAGTGAAACTCGCAAATTCTACAGATAAAGAGAAAATCCTTAAAGTGGTGAGAGACAAGATTTCTAACTTATATGGGGAGAAATATTAGATTAACAGCAGACCTCTCCACAGAGACCTGGCAGGCCAGAAACGGGTGGCAGGATATATTCAGGATACCAAATGAGAAGAACACACAGCCAAGAATACTCCATCCAGCAAGGCTCTCATTCAGAATAGAAGGAGAGATAAAGAGCTTCCAAAATACGCAGAAACTGAAAGAATATGTGACCACCAAACCAGCTCTGCAAGAAATATTAAGGGGGACTCTGTAAAAGAAAGAGGAAGCCCAAAGAACCAATCCACAAAAACAGGGACTGAATAGGTATCATGATGACACTAAACTCATATCTTTCAATAGTTACTCTGAACGTGAATGGGCTAAATGATCCCATCAAAAGACACAGGGTATCAGACTGGATAAAAAAGCAAGACTAATCCATTTGCTGTCTACAAGAGACTCATTTTAGATGTAAGGACACGTACAGCCTAACAATGAAAGGTTGGAGAACCATTTACCATTTAAATGGTCCTCAAAAGAAAGCAGAGGTGGCCATCTCATATCACATAAATGAAAATTTATCCCAGAGACTGTAGCAAGAGATGAAGAGGGACACTATATCATACTTAAATTGTCCAAAAAGAAGACCTAAAAATCATGACTATTTATGCCCCTAATAGGGGAGCTACCAAGGATATCAATCAATTAATAACCAAAGTAAAGACATACTTAGATAATACACTAATAGTAGGAGACTTCAACTTTGCACTTTTTGCAAATGACAGAGCTTCTAAGCACAACATCACCAAAGAAACAAGGGCTTTAAATGACACACTGGACCAGATGGATTTCACAGATATATAGAGAACTTCACATCCGAACGCAGCTGAAAACACATTCTTTTCAAGTGCACATGGAACTTTCTCCAGAATAGACCACATATTGGGTCACAAATCAGGTCTCACCTGATACCAAAAGATAGGGATTGTCCTCTGCATATTTTCAGACCACAATGCTTTAAAACTATAACTAAGTCACAAGAAGAAATTTGGAAGAAATTCAAACATGGGGAGATCAAAGAGCATCCTGCTAAAAGATGAATGGGTCAACCAGGAAATTAGAGAAGAATTAAAAAGATTAATGGAAACTAATGAGAATGAAGATACAACCATTCAAAATCTTTGGGATACAGCAAAAGCAGTCCTGAGGGGGAAATACATCGCAATACAAGCATCCATCCAAAACCTGGAAAGAACTCAAATACAAAAGCTAACCTTGCACCTAAAGGAGCTGGAGAAAAAAAAACAGCAAATAGATCCTACACCCAGCAGAAGAAGAGAGTTAATAAAGATTCGAGCAGAACTCAATGAAACAGAGGCCAGAAGAACTGTGGAACAGATCAACAAAACCAGGAGTTGGTTCTTTGAAAGAATTAATAAGGTAAATAAACCATTAACCAGCCTTATTAAAAAGAAGAGAGAGGAGACTCAAATTAATAAAATCATGAATGAGAAAGGAGAGATCACCACCAACACCAAGGAAATACAAACGATTTTAAAAACATATCATGAGCAGCTATACGCCAAAAATTAGGCAATCTAAAAGAAATGGACGCATTTCTGGAAAACCACAATCTATCAAAACTGGAACAGGAAGAAATAGAAAACCTGAACAGGCCAATAACTAGGGCAGAAATTGAAGCAGTCCTCAAAAACCTCCCAAGACACAAAAGTCCAGGGCCATATGGCTTCCCTGGGGAATTCTATCAAACGTTTAAGAAGGAACCAAACATATTCTCCTAAAACTGTTCAGAAAGATAAAAAGAGATGGAATACTTCCAAACTCGTTCTATGATGCCAGCATCACCTTAATTCCCAAACCAGGAAAAGACCCCACCAAAAGAGGAGAAAGATAGACCAATATCCCTAATGAACACAGATACAAAACTTCTCAACAAGATACTAGCCAATAGGATACAACAATACATTAAGAAAATTATTCACCATGACCAAGTGGGATTTATTCCCAGGACACAAGGCTGGTTCAACACTCATAAATCAATGAATGTGATAGATCAACAAGACAAAATACAGCATTCATTTCTGACCAAAACTCTTCAGAGTGTAGGGATAGAGGGAACATTCCTCAGCATCTTAAAAGCCATCTATGAAAACCCCACAGCAAATATCATCCTCAATGGGGAAACACTGGGAGCGTTTTCCCTAAGATCAGGAACATGACAGGAATGTCCACTCTCACCACTGCTATTCAACATAGCACTAGAAGCCCTAGCCTCAGCAATCAGACAATAAAAAGAAATAAAAGGCATTCAAATGGACAAAGAAGTAGTCAAACTCTCCCTCCTCCCAGGTGACATGATACTGTACCTTGAAAACCCAAAAGACTCCACCCCAAGATCGCTAGAACTCATACAGCAATTCTGCAGTGTGGCAGGATACAAAATCAATGCCTAGAAATCAGTGGTATTTCTATACAGTAACAATGAGACTTAAGAAAGAGAAATGAAGGAGTCAATCCCATTTACTATGGCACCCAAAAGCATAAGATACCTAGGAATAAACCTAACCAAAGGGGTACAGGATCTATACCCTAAAAACTACAGAACCCTTCTGAAAGAAATTGAGGAAGACACAAATAGATGGAAAAATATTCCATGCTCATGGATTGGAACAATTAATATTGTGAAAATGCCAATGTTACCCAGGGCAATGTACACATTTAATGCGATCCTTATTAAAATACTATGGACTTTCTTCAGAGAATTGGAACAAATCATCTTAAGATTTGTGTGGAATCAGAAAAGACCCTGAATATCCAGGGAAATATTAAAAAATGAAACTGGAGCCGGGGCATTACAATTCCTGATTTCAAGTTGTACTGCAAAGCGGTGATCATCAAGACAGTGTAATATTGGCACAAAAACAGACACATAGATCAATGGAACAGAATAGAGAATCCAGAAATGCACCCTCAACTCTATGGTCAACTAATATTTGACAAAGCTGGGAAGACTATCCACTGGAAAAAGGACAGTCTATTCAATAAACGGTGCTGGGAAAATTGGACAGCCACGTGCAGAAGAATGAAACTAGACCACTCTCTTACACCATACACACAGATAAACTCAAAATGGATGAAAGATCTAAATGTGAGACAAGATTCCATCAAAATCCTAGAGGAGAACACAGGCTACACCCTTTTTGAACTTGGCCACAGCAACTTCTTGCAAGATCCATCTATGAAGGCAAGGGAAACAAAAGCAAAAATGAATTATTGGGACTTAAGATAAAAAGCTTCTGCTCAGCTACAGAAACAGTCAACAAAACTAAAAGACAACCTACAGAATGGGAGAAGATATTTGCAAATGATCTATCAGATAAATGGTTACTATCCAAGATCTATATAGAACTTATTAAACTCAACAGTAAACAAGCAAACATTCCAATCATGAAATGGGCAAAAAACATGAACAGACATTTCATAGAGGAAACACAGACATGGCGAATAAGCATATGAGAAAATGCTCCGCATCACTTGCCATCAGGGAAATACAAATCAAAACCACAATGAGATACCACCTCACACCAGTGAGAATGGAGAAATTGAACAAGACAGGAAATAACAAATGTTGGAGAGGATGTGGAGAAAGGGGAACCCTCTTGCCCTGTTGGTGGGAATGTGAACTGGTACAGCCACTCTGGAAAACTGTGTGGAGGTTCCACAATGAGTTAAAAATAGAACTGCCCTGTGACCCAGCAATTCCACTACTGGGATTTACCCCAAAGATACAGATGCAGTGAAACACCGAGACACCTGCACTCCAATATTTATAGCAGCAATGTCCACAATAGCCTAACTCTGGAGGGAGCCTCAGGATCCATGGGCAGATGAATGGGTCAAGAAGATGTGTTATATGTATACAATGGAATATTACTAAGCCATTAGAAACCACAAATACCCATTATTTGCTTCAACGTGTATAGAACTGGAGGGTATTATGCTGAGTGAAGTAAGTCAGTCGGAGAAGGACAAACATTATATGGTTTCATTCATTCAGGGAATATAAGAAATAGTGAAAGGGATAATAGGGGAAAGGAGAGAAAATGAGTGGGAAACATCAGAGATGGTGACAGAACATGAGAGACTCCTAACTCTGGGAAAAGAACAAGGGGTAGTGGAAGGGGAGGTGGGCAGAGTGATGAGGTGACTGGGTTATGGGCACTGATGGGGGCACTTGATGGGATGAACACTGGGTATTATACTATATGTTGGCAAATCAAACTGCAATAAAAAATATACAAATAAAAAAGAAGGAAAATCTTTTCAATGGGTGGTATTGATTCAACTGGGTATCCATATGTAAATAAATGAACAATTAAATAAGTGGATTATGTAAAACCTAGAGGTACTAACTGTCTAGAAGAAGACTTAGCAGAAAATCTTTGGGGCAGCCCCGGTGGCCCAGAAATTTAGCACTGTCTTTGGCCCAGGGTGTGATCCTGGAGACCTGGGTTAATTCCCTGCATGGAGCCTGCTTCTCCCCCTACCTCTCTCTCTCTCTCTTTCTGTGTCTGTCATGAATAAATAAATAAATTAATTAATTAATAATCTTTTAAAAAAAAGAAGAAAATCTTTGTAAGCTTAATATAGGTGGTTTCTTTGACAGAACAACATAAGTAAAAAGAAAATCCATAAATGGAGAAAAAGATAAAATTATTTTTAAATACTGCTCTACGAAAAACAACCTTAAGAAACGTAAAAAGCAAAACCACAGACTAGAAGAAAAATCTTGCAACACATATAATAAAAAGGAACTTGTATCCCGAATAGATAATCTTTAATGGCAAAAAAAAAAAAAAATTCAATGGAAAAAAGACAACTCAATAAAAAATGGACAAAAGATATGAAGTCATTTCACCAAAGCAGATATATGAATGGCTAACAAGCATGTTAAAAATGATCAACATCAGTAATCATCAGAGAAACAGGGGATCCCTGGGTGGCTCAGCAGTTTAGCGCCTGCCTTCGGCCCAGGGCGCGATCCTGGAGTCCCGGGATCAAGTCCCATGTCGGGCTCCTGGTATGGAGCCTACTTCTCCCTCTGCCTGTGTCTCTGCCTCTCTCTCTCTCTCTAAGTCTATCATGAATAAATAAATAAAAATCTTTTAAAAAAAATCATCAGAGAAACAAACTAACCCCATGGCGTGTGTGATATCAAAACAAATCAATACCCATTTGAATGGCCAAAGGTAAAAAAAAAAAAACAAAAAAAAAAAACAACCATACAAAATGTTTGTAAGGATAAAAAGTAACTGAGACATTCCCACAGTGTTGGTAGGAACATAACATAATACAAACACTTTTAAAGGTTTGGTGGTTAAATAGTTAAATATACACTAGCATATTCACTTCAAGATATTTATCCAAGGTGTATGCACAAGTACTTGTGTCCAAATTTTCATAATAGTTTTTATTTGTAAAACTGCAAACCAGAAACTATCTAAATGTTCATCAATACATGGATGGATGATAGATGATAGTATATGCATACAGTGGTAGAAAATGGAACAACACATGGATGGATGATTTTATATCCATACAATGGTACAAAATGGAACAACTACTGATGCAGTCAACAACTTGGATAATCTCAAAATCATGATCCTCTTACAGAAGTCACATAATCCCCTCAAAAGTATGCACTGTATGATCCTATTTGTATAAACTTCCTGGAAATGCCAAAAAATCTACAATGAAAGATCAGTGGTTGCCTGGAGACTGGGGTAGATGGAGTTGATAATGTAAGATTTTAAAAAGGCATGGTGGTATTGGGAGGAGATAATTAAAATACTCATTATCTTGATTGTGGTGATGGTTTCACAAGTATATACATATGTCAAAACTTATCAGATAATATATGCAGTTTATTGATGCCAAATTTGTTTCAAAATTATAGAAAAATGTAGGTTTCCGTACATAAACATTAGAAAATACTGGCAGTTCAAAAAGAGGGGGAAAATCTCATCCTTTATATGTAACTCTTTATCACAAAAAGTGGTGCAAATCATTTCTAGTCCAAGATGACTCGCATGTTGATTTTCTGAATCTCTTCCTGGCCAATATTATGTCTCACTGTAATGAAGTGCCTAATACTGGAACATAAGTCTTTAAGAGCTTGTTCTCTGATATCATGGAGATCTCAGTTTGAGTCCTCTATTTGTCATTTACCGTCTATAAGATATTAAGCAAGTTACTTAATCACCATAAACTTAGTTTTCATATCTGAAAAATGGAAGATAATGATAGTACCTCCTCAACAGGATTGGTATGAGGAGAAAATTTTAAAATAAAGAATCTTATATGCAAGCTACATTGCAGTTTGCCTACATATAATAAGTGCTCAATAAATGCTAATTAAAAAAATAACATCCATGTGGCTGATATTTTCTTTCTATGTGTTTATGGCACAATTTCTCCAAGGCAAATAAGGCACACTGTTTAGTTTTTATGGTTTTTTAATGAGCAACAGTCTGTGTTTTTTTTTTTTTTTCTTTTTGAAGGGAACAAGGGTCTCATTTTGAACTCAGATGTTTTTTCTTTTTCTCTATAAAGTGTCAATTAGGTCTTTGTCTGGGGACACCTGGCTGGCTCAGTTGGTAGTGCATGTGACTCTTGAACTAGGGGTTGCAAGTTCAAGACCCACATTGGGTGTAGAGATTACTTAAAAATAAAATCTTTAAAAAAAGAGTAGGTCTTTGTTTGATAGTAAACTTCTCCCATTAAAACTCTTGTAAAATCCCATTTTGAAATGTTCAAAAGTGGCTTTTTCATGATTTCTTGAAAAACTGCTGTTGATGGATAGATATTACCCTTTTAGTATGGAGACAAACTACAGGTGTTTTCTTTAGTAGTAACACAAAGATGAAAAATATCACTATAACCTTACAGCATTTTGGTAATATTTTATATCTATTTCTTAAAAATTGTAAAAAACATATGAAGGCTGAGGCACTTGGTTTTGTCGGGTGACATAACTATAGCTTATGGCCCCAAGCATTACCTTTGATTTTTACTTACTCTTCAGCCCTTAAGTTTGACACTTAGTGTGAAAAACAGTATTCACTTCAGTGAGCCAAGTTTTCATACCTCATTCCAATTCTCACCTTTAACTTGCAATTTTATTTTGAATCCCGTTACCTTGAGGTCACGTAATATATTATCCAACATTTTTCATTTAAGTGACCAAAAATTCACCACACATTCATATTATAGGCAATGAAGGCAAAATAAAAAGAAATGCTAACTGAATGAGACCTACAAAACTTCATGTTACCAAAGATTAAAGTTTAATGGACAAAATTGGCCATCTTCCTCTAATCTAGTTGAGATCAATCAAGCAAAAGTTGTATTTGACTTTTATATAATTCCAATTAACCTTGTAATCACATTTTAGTCAGAGTGAATACATGAGCAAGGTAGGTCATCATAATATTAAAAACTTCTATTCTGTGTAATTCATTTTTAAGTATTAAAGATGTACTTATTCTGCAGGAGAAAGTCCATTTTCTACATATATTTTTAAGAACGTATTTGCTGAGACAGATTTGTTAGGTCAAAGAAAAAAAGAGCCAAAAGACCATATTTCAATTTTTCTATACATATATATAACAGCAACAGATGTTTATTGTTTCTTTTATGCAGGCATTTCCTAGGCCCACTCCAGGATCTCTGGAATCTTCATTTGAGACCTTACCTCTGACAGATGGATCCTTATTATTACTTTCTTGAACTGTGGCAAGCTCTAGAAAATAGTCCATAAATGCTAGGTACTCTCTTTCCTGCATGTAGCCTGTACCCAATCACTCTACCAATTCTACTGAGATTTCACAGATTTAAATAAGAGCCAGAGTTGCTTCCTTGATATAAGAAGGTGGGGGAAACCAGCCATTCTACAAATACAAAACTATATCTTCTTCCTAAACAAAAAGAATGTGTTTGACAAGAGAGTCACTGGCAGTCAGTACAAAGACATTTGACCTGAATTTTCCATGACCTCTATTATCATGCAGATCCCAGTAGTGACTTAAATAAACACTGATATTTGTCAAGGTAGGGTTTACAATTTTAGAGAAGATTTTTGTTTTTTTGGATTTTGGATATTTCTTTTTTTTTATTGGAGTTCAATTTGCCAACGTATAGCATAACACCCAGTGCTCATTCCATCAAGTGCCCCCTTCAGTGCCCATCACCCAGTCACCTCCACTCCCCGCCCACCTCCCTTTCCACCACCCCTTGTTCATTTCCCAGAGTTAGGAGTCTCTCATGTTCTGTCTCCTTTTCTGATATTTCCCACTCATTTTTTCTCCTTTCCCCTTAATTCCCTTTCACTATTTTTTATATTACCCAAATGAATGAGACCATATAATGTTTGTCCTTCTCCAATTGACTTATTTCACTCAGCATAATACCCTCCAGTTCCATCCACGTCGAAGCAAAAGGTGGGTATTTGTCGTTGCTAATGGCTGAGTAATATTCCATTGTATACATAAACCACATCTTCTTTATCCATTCATCTTTCGATGGACACCGAGGCTCCTTCCACTGTTTGGCTATTGTGGACATTGCTGCTATAAACATCGGGGTGCAGGTGTTCTGGTGTTTCACTGCATCTGTATCTTTGGGGTAAATCCGCAGTGCAATTGCTGGGTCATAGGGCAGATCTATTTTTAACTCTTTGAGAAACCTCCACACAGTTTTCCAGAGTGGCTGCACCAGTTCACATTCCCACCAAAAGTGCAGGAGGGTTCCCCTTTCTCCACATCCTCTCCAAAATTTGTGGTTTCCTGCTTTGTTAGTTTTCGCCATTCTCACTGGTGTGAAGTGGTATCTCATTGTGGTTTTGATTTGTATTTCCCTGATGGCAAGTGATGCGGAGCATTTTCTCATGTGTGTGTTGGCCATGTCTATGTCTTCCTCTGTAAGATTTCTGTTCGTGTCTTTTGCCCATTTCATGATTGGATTGTTTGTTTCTTTGGTGTTGAGTTTAAGAAGTTCTTTATAGATCTTGGAAACTAGCCCTTTATCTGATACGTCATTTGCAAATATCTTCTCCCATTCTGTAGATTGTCTTTGAGTTTTGTTGACTGTTTCTTTTGCTGTGCAAAAGCTTCTTATCTTGATGAAGTCCCAATAGTTCATTTTTGCTTTTGTTTCTCTTGCCTTCGTGGATGTATCTTGCAAGAAGTTACTGTGGCCGAGTTCAAAAAGGATGTTGCCTGAGTTCTCCTCTAGGATTTTGATGGAATCTTGTCTCACATTTAGATCTTTCATCCATTTTGAGTTTATCTGTGTGTATGGTGTAAGAGAATGGTCTAGTTTCATTCTTCTGCACGTGGCTGTCCAATTTTCCCAGCACCATTTATTGAAGAGACTGTCCTTTTTCCAGTGGATAGTGTTCCCTGCTTTGTCAAATATTAGTTGACCATAGAGTTGAGGGTGCATTTCTGGATTCTCTATTCTGTTCCATTGATCTATGTGCCTGTTTTTGTGCCAATATTACACTGTCTTGATGATCACCGCTTTGCAGTACAACTTGAAATCAGGAATTGTAATGCCCCGGCTCCAGTTTCATTTTTTAATATTCCCCTGTATATTCAGGGTCTTTTCTGATTCCACACAAATCTTAAGATGATTTGTTCCAATTCTCTGAAGAAAGTCCATAGTATTTTGAAAGGGATTACATTAAACGTGTAAACTGCCCTGGGTAACATTGACATTTTCACAATACTAATTCTTCCAATCCATGAGAATGGAATATTTTTCCATCTCTTTGTGTCTTCCTCAATTTCGTTCTGAAATGTTCTGTAGTTTTTAGGGTATAGATCCTGTACCTCTTTGGTTAGGTTTTTTCCTAGGTATCTTATGCTTTTGGGTGCCATAGTAAATGGGATTGACTCCTTAATTTCTCTTTCTTCAGTCTCATTGTTAGTGTATAGAAATGCCACTGATTTCTGGGCATTGATTTTGTATCCTGCCACACTGCCGAATTGCTGTATGAGTTCTAGCAATCTTGGGGTGGATTCTTTTGGGCTTTCTACATACACTATCATGTCATCTGCATAGAAGGAGAGTTTGACTTCTTCTTTGTCCATTTGAATGCCTTTTATTTCTTTTTGTTGTCTGATTGCTGAGGCTAGGACTTCTAGTACTATGTTGAATAGCAGTGGTGAGAGTGGACATCCCTGTCTTGTTCCTGATCTTAGGGGAAAGGCTCCCAGTGCTTCCCCATTGAGAATGATATTTGCTGTGGGCTTTTAAAATGCTGTGGAATGTTCCCTCTATCCCTACACTCTGAAGAGTTTTGGTCAGAAATGGATGCTGTATTTTGTCAAATGCTTTCTCTGCAGCTATTGAGAGGATCACATGGTTCTTTGTTTTTCTCTTGCTGATATGATGAATCACATTGATTGTTTTACGAGTGTTGAATCAACCTTGCATCCCGGGGATAAATCCCACTTAGTCATGATGAATAATCTTCTTAATGTACTCTTGTATCCTATTGGCTAGTATCTTGTTCAGAATTTTTGCATCCATGTTCAACAGGGATATTGGTCTATAATTCTCCTTTTTCATGGGATCTTTTCCTGGTTTTGGAATTAAGGTGATGCTGGCCCCATAGAACGAATTTGGAAGTACTCCATCTCTTTCTATCTTTCCAAACAGCTTTAGTAGAATAGGTATGGTGTCTTCTTTAAACGTTTGATAGAATTCCCCTGGGAAGCCATCTGGCCCAGGACTTTTGTGTCTTGGGAGGTTTTTGAGGACTGCTTCAATTTCTGCCCTGGTTATTGGCCTGTTCAGGTTTTCTATTTCTTCCTGTTCCAGTGTTGATAGTTTGTGGTTTTCCAGAAATGCGTCCATTTCTTCTAGATTGCCTAATTTATTGGCGTATAGCTGCTCGTGATATGTTTTTAAAATCGTTTGTATTTCCTTGGTGTTGGTAGTGATCTCTCCTTTCTCATTCATGATTTTATTAATTTGAGTCTTCTCTCTCTTCTTTTTAATAAGGCTGGTTAATGGTTTATCTACCTTATTAATTCTTTCAAAGAACCAACTCCTGGTTTTGTTGATCTGTTCCACAATTCTTCTGGTCTCTCTTTCATTGAGTTCTGCTCGAATCTTTATTAACTCTCTTCTTCTGCTGGGTGTAGGATCTATTTGCTGTTTTTTTCTCCAGCTCCTTTAGGTGCAAGGTTAGCTTTTGTATTTGAGTTCTTTCCAGGTTTTGGACGGATGCTTGTATTGCGATGTATTTCCCCCTCAGGACTGCTTTTGCTGTATCCCAAAGATTTTGAACGGTTGTATCTTCATTCTCTTTACTTTCTATGAATCTTGTTAATTCTTCTCTAATTTCTTGGTTGACCCTTTCATCTTTTAGCAGGATGGTCCTTAACCTCCACATGTTTGAAATCCTTCCAAACTTCTTCTCGTGATTTAGTTCTAATATCAAAGCATTATGGTCTGCAAATATGCAGGGGACAATCCCAATCTTTTGGTATTGGTTCAGACCCGATTTGTGACCCAGTATGTGGTCTATTCTGGAGAAAGTTCCATGTGCACTTGAGAAGAATGTGTATTCAGTTGTGTTTGAGTGTAAAGTTCTGTAAATATCTGTGAAATCCATCTGGCCCAGTGTATCATTTAAAGCTCTTGTTTCTTTGGAGATGTTGTGCTTAGAAACCTGTCGATTGTAGAAAGTGCTACACTGAAGTCTTCAAGTATAAGTGTACTATTATCTAAGTATATGTTAACTTTAATTATTAATTGATTGATATACTTGGCAGCTCCCACATTCGGGGCATAAATAGTGATTATTGTTAAGTCCTCTTGTTGGTTAGATTCTTTAATTATGATATAGTGTCCCTCTTAATCTCTTATTACAGGCTTCGGAATAACTTTAGTTTATCTGATATAAGGATGGCTACCCTTGCTTTCTCTTGAGGGCCTTTTGAATGGTACTTGGTTCTCCAACTTTTTATTTTCAGGCTGTAGGTGTCCTTAGGTCTAAAATGAGTTTCTTGTAGATAACAAATAGATGAGTTTTGCTTTTTTATCCAGTCTGAAACCCTGGATCAAACCTTTTGATGGCGTCATTAAGCCCATTCACGTTCACAGTTACTATTGAAAGATATGAATTTAGTGTCATCATGATACCTATTCAGTCCCTGTTTTTGTGGATTGTTCCCTTGGACTTCCTATTTCTTTTACAGAGTCTCCCTTAGTATTTCTTGGAGAACTGGTTTGGTGGTCACATATTCTTTCAGTTTCTGCCTAGCTTGGAAGCTCTTTATCTCTCCTTCCATTATGAATGAGAGCCTTCCTGTATAAAGTATTCTTGGCTGCAGGTTCTTCTCATTTAGGACCCTGAATATATCCTGCCAGCCCTTTCTGGCCCACCAGGTTCTGTGGGGAGGTCTGCTCTTAATCTCATATTTCTCCCCATAAAACTTAGATATTTCATTTCTCTTGCTGCCTTAAGGATCTTCTCTTTATCTTTGGAATTTGCAAGCTTCATTATAAAATATCAAGGTGTTGAGCGGTTTTATTGATTTTAGGGTGGGATCCCTCTATTTCCTGTATCTGAATGCCTGTTTCCCTTCCCAGATTAGGAAAGTTTTCAACTATGATTTGTTCAAATACATATTCTGGACCTCTGTCCCTTTCAGTGCCCTCTGGAACCCCAATTAAACATAGATTCTTCTTTCTGAGGCTGTCATTTATTTCCCTTAACCTATCCTCATGATGTTTTAATTGTTTGTCTCTTTTTTCCTCAGTTTCCCTCTTTGACATCAACTTGTCTTCTATGTCACTCACTCGTTATTCCAACTCATTAACCCTCATCGTTAGGACGTCTAGTTTGGATTGCATCTCATTTAATTGAGTTTTAATTTCTGCCTGATTAGCTCTAAATTCTGCAGTCATGAAGTCTCTTGAGTCCTTTATGCTTTTTTCTAGAGCCACCAGTAGCTTTATAATAGTGCTTCTGAATTGGCTTTCTGATATAGAATTGTAATCCAAATTTTGTAACTCTGTGGGAGAGAGGACTGTTTCTGATTCTTTCTTTTGAGGTGAGTTTTTCCTTCTATCATTTTGCTCAGTTCAGAGTGGCCAAAAACAAGTTGTACTGGGAAAAAGAGAAAAAGAGAGATGAGAAAAAAGAAAAGAAAAATAAAAAAGAAGAAGAGAAAAAAGGGGGCGGGGATGCAAACAGAAAATAAAAAACAAGGGGGAGTATCCTCTGATTCTATATACTGTAAATCCTTCGACTTCCTCTGGAACTTTCCAGTACTTCTTTATCTATAACATGCTTTTCCCCTGTCCTTCTAGCTGGTCTTCTGGGGGAGGGTCCTGCTGTGCTGATTCTCAGGTGTGAGCACCTGGGGGAGCTGCCCTGCCCCCTGCCTGGTGCAGGGCTCAGTGGGAGTTTTTTATCCTGTTCATCGTGTGAGGCCACTGTGAGGCTCAGTGGGGTTTGTTTATCCTGTGAGGCCCCAGGTGGAACAACAGTGGCGGTGGCCAGCTCTCCAGCCCTGGAGTCAGCTCCCACAGTAACTACCGCAGCCTGGATGCTACAGGGGCCTGGATGCTACAGAGGGGTCGGGGATGGTGCCGATCTGTATAGCTCGGGGTGCCCAGTGGCTGGAGCGTCCTTGCTGTCCTGGGCCCTCCTGGCTTCTGCCTGTCCTGGGGGGAGCCGGATCCTGGGCTGTGTCCCCCAGCACCCTGGGCTCCGGAGCCTGCGCCGCTGGAATCGAGCTCCTGGGCCGCACAGCCCCCTCTGCGCGGAGCCGTTGCCTGAGATGCTCCCGGGTCCAGCCGGGCGTGTGCTGCAGCCCTTTAGAGAGGTCAGCCGCGTGGTGTGGCGTGCTCTCCCCCCGGGCGCAGGTCCTCTGTTAGTGCCCCTGGGAGCCTGACAGCATCCCTGCCCCTCCTGGAATCCTGCTCCAACTCCCTGCGAGTGCCTTTCCCTCCTGAAGATTGGTGAAGCTCCTGCTTCTCCAGGACAGGGCTTTCCTATCCTGGGGGCACTTGCCCCGCGGCCTTATCCCACTCCTCCTGGGGCCCCTCCTCCTTGGATGCTTTTTATTTCTTTATTTCTTTTTTCCGCGTCTTCTTACCTTGATAGAAGCGGGAACTCTTCTCACTGTAGCATTCCGACTGTTCTCTCTAAATCTTAGGCCAAATTCATAGGTTTTCAGGATGATTTGAAAGTTATCTAGGTAATTTGGTGGGGACCGGTGACTTGGGGATCCTACTCTTCCACTATCTTGCCCCGCCCTCCTATAAAGAAGTTTTACACTCCTTATTTCCTCTGCTGTTCAACAATGAAACCTGTAAGCATTAGGTGTGCAGAAAAAAGCTAACCTATCTAGGCAATCAGACAAGAAAATAAAATAATAAACATGAAATTGGAGAGGAGGAAACAAAATTGTATTTGCAGATGACACTATCTTATACATAGAAAATCCTAAGAAATCCACTAAAATACCGTTAGAATTAATAAACAAGTCCAACAAAGTTGTAGGATACAAGATCAATATACAAACTATAATTGTATTTCTATATACTTGAAATGAATAATCCAAAAATAAAATTAAGAAAATTCCATTTATAATAACCAAAAATATGAAATACTTAAGGATAAATTTAATAAAAGTGTAAAACTAAATCTCTCAGAACTATAAAATATTACTGAAAGAAATTAAAAAGGAATAAATTCCATTTTCATTGATTGGAGTATTTTATATTGTTAAGATTGTAATACTCCCCAAATCAATCCATATATTTGACACAATCTTCATAAAAATCCTTGATGGCACTTTCTTTTGCAGAAATAAGTAAGTTTATCCTAATATTAATATGGAATTTCAAGGGATCTAGAACAGCCAAGCCAATGTAGAAAAAATAGAACAAAGTTGGAGGACTCTCACTTATCAATTTCAAAATTTGCCTTGAAACTACAGTTGATAAAAAGAATGTGATGTTGGCACAAATATAAACATATAGATAATGGAAAATAATTGAAAGTCCAGAAATAAACACTTGAATTTATGGGCAATCGGTATTTGACAAGGATGCCAAAAAAATTACTAGGGATAAGAGTAGTCTTTTTAACAATCATTGTTGGGACAACTGGATATTCACATGCAAAAGAATGAAATTGAACTCCCTCATACTGTACATAAAAATTAACTCAAAACCAATCATTGATCTAAATGTAGGAGATAAAATTTTTATTTTTAAAAAGATGTATTTATTTATTCATGAGAGACCCACACAGAGAGAGAGGCAGAGACATAGGCAGAGGGAGAAGCAGGTTCTTCGCAGGAGCCTGATGTGGGACCAGATCCCGGATCCCGGGATCATAACCTGAGCCAAAAGCAGCCTCCCAACTGCTGAGCCACCCAGGTATCCCAGGAGATAAAATTTTTAAAACAATTCTTAGAGGAAAACATGGGAGTAAATCTTTATGGCTTTGGTTATGCAAAGCACAAGTGACATCTTAGATGTGACACTAAGAACATAAGTGCCAAAGGAAAAATCTGACACATTGGACTTTACCAAAGTTAAAAACATTTGTGATTCAAAGGACGCCATAAAGAAAGTGAAAAGGTTATCCGTGGAATGGAAGAAATATATTTGCAAGTCATACATCTGATAAGGGACTGTATCAAACATATAAAAAGTATACTTATAACTCAGTATTTAAAAGAAAAATAACACAATTTTTAAAAAGCACAAGGGATCTGAATAGAAATTTCTCCAAAAAAGATATACAAATGACCACTAAGTACATGAAAAGATGCTCAATATTACTAGTCATTAGTGAAATGCAGACTAAAACCACAATGAGGTATCAGTTAACAGCTGCTAAGATGGCTATAATAATAATAGGAAAGGAAGGGAGGGAGGGAGGGAAAGAGTGAAGGAAGAAAATAGCAAGGGGTGTGGAGAACTTGGAACACTCACATTGCTGATGGAAATGTAAAATGGTATAGAGGCTATGGAAAACAGTTTGGTGGTTCCTCAAAATTTTATACACAGAATTACCATATAACCCAGCAATTTCACTCCTAGATATACTCCCAAAAGAACTAAAAACTGGTTGGTATTCAAACAAATATCCTTACAGAGATATTCAGAATAGCTCTATTCATGGCAGCCAAAGACTGGAAACAACCTGAAAATCTATCAACTAATAAATGGATTTTTTAAAATGTGGTCTCTCCATATAAAATAATATTATTTAACCATGAAAAAGAATGAAGTTCTGATGCATACTACAACATAGATCAGCCTTGAAAACATCCTAAAGAAGCTAGCCACAAAAGGCCACATATGATATGATCAAATTTATATGACATGTCCAAAGTAGGCAAATCTATAGAGATAGAAATTAGATTAGTAGGTGCCAGACACAGAAGATAGGAATGGGGTGGGAGGAGCATGACTGCTTAACAGATACTGAGTTTGTTGTGGGTGTTATTAAAGTATTCTAAAATTTATTTTAGTGATGGCTAATGATAGTGAATAGTGAATCTATGAATATTGGAGTGCTCTTGGGGACCCCTGACACAGCTATGACTATGGTGGATCTCACCTAGAATGACCCTGATTCACTGAAATATGATTGCAATGCTATTTGGGAAAAAGAAAGAGAGAGGGATGGGGGATGGCAAAACCCTAGTGTCTGGGTGGTTATGGAGCTAAGCCGTTGTCTTTGATGAAAGGTAAAAATTACCTATGGATTTCAAAATGATAGATCCAACACCAAGAGAGTTGTCTCCCTGGAACCCCTAGATGTTTTTGGTTTGCTAGCTAAAATAAGGGGGAAATATCAGCCCAGGTGATGCCTTTGGTTTGTGTTTTCCTCCAGGTAGGAGGAGAAAGAACCCAAACATTCCCCAGAGATAGGCTTTGGATGGGAAAAAGTCAAGAAAAAGTAGTTTGTAGCTATTCTTTTCACCAGGTGGCAAGGGACATAATGCAAAAAATCCTGAAGTTGGGCATTGAGTGGACCAAAAATATTAAAGTTGTGCATTGCTCACTCCTTCAAGTAGGATGAAAAAGGTTAGATCAGCTCACAGGGCTGGAGCAAAGGTTTAGATAAAACAGAGGAGAAAAAGAAAATGAAACTACTCCAGCCTCATTGGTGTCACTGCTACAGCAGCCACCCTGCTCCCATCTTAATCTTTTCATTGCTAAATTTACTGCTAGACGTTTGAGTAGATTTGTAGGGAAATAAAAGGGGTAGGGTGATTTTAATGACTGGTCTTGTACTTTACGGCTGTAGTATATGGGTGCATGATAAAAATTAATGTCAAATGTTATATACTTATAATTTCATAAATATTAAAGGGAAAGCCATATACATGCATACACAATTTCATGTGAAATGAAACAACTTCCTTGCTTTTTGCTGCTAATGGTTGTATTGGAATTTAAACTCTAAATTTTGGAAACAAAATGATTCTCTGTAAGCAGTGATTTTTTTTTTAAATGATTTTTGGCCCATTGGAACCTCTAGAAAACGGGAGACAAGACAAAAAGAGAGGTGATCTTTGCATGGAGACACACTTTTAGAGTTTTAAAATGTACTTTTTTGGTTTGCTCATGAGCTCTTATAAAATTAGATTTGTGACCCATAGAGGCTGATGATTTTCCTGCCTGATGCGCATGTTTGAGAGCTGGGTCAATTTGGACTCCAAGACCGACAAAATAAAATGGGCTTAGGGAAGCCTTACTTTGGCTCGTGGATTTGAAACACCCAGTCTGGCTCTACCACATCTGAAGGCTTTGTTGCTCCCTAAGAAAAGCCACTGCTGGCTTTTGGGATCCTGAATTCTCAGATCTTAATTTCCTGGATCTGACTGAACTGAAACCTTTTACAGTCTGCTGTGGGCTATTTTCATCTCAGCAAGATATGTGCTGAACTGAAAGCAGGCATGGGCTCAATGAATAGAACCCAGATTCTTGGACCCTTACTAATTTAGGATACCCCTCTCTGAGTCCATAAATGACAACATTATGGATGCTGCCTGGACTGGCTGGGTCATTTGCAGATGCCCATGGAAAGGGCTTGTTTTCCGATGAAGCCATCTGAAATTGGGCTGCCCATAGGCTTTATGTTTCTGACACAGGCTAACTCCACTTCTAACTTGTGATTACTGAGAAAGTTCCAAGTCCCAGGAGGGCATGTTACCAGTACAGTGACCCTTGTACCCGCTCCTGACTGACTAGACTTTCATCCCTAGCTCAAGGAGACTTGATGTTATTGACATGAAGTGTGTTCTTTGGCTTTCTGGATTAGTTGCAGTTTGCAACAACAGACTGACAGCCTGGTGCTATTTCTTTCCCCCTTTTCCTAATAAATATACCTAGCGAGGCAGTTTAATTATTAAATTCTGCTGTCCCCCAGAATAGATGGATTTTATTTTTTCTTGGCTTCTCACTGGATAAATGGTCAGGGGAAACTGGATTGGGGGTGGTGGGAATTGGGTAATCTTATTTTTAAAAACAAAATTAGAGATTCAAGATTTTTTCAGGATGATCTCCTGAACATGAGTTGTCTTTCTAGTTAAAATATATGAACATGTTTTTCCATAAACATGATTCTGTCTTTCTTGCATACAACCCTTCCCAATGAAAAGTCTGTATGAGATTATGGGATAACTTAAAATATAATAAAGTTAGGGGGTGCCTGGGTGGCTCAGTTGGTTAAGCATCTACCGTCAGCTCAAGTCACAATATCAGGGTCCTGGGATAGAGCCCTGTGTTGAGCTTGCTTCTCTCTCTCTCTCTCTCTCTCTGCCCCTCCCCTCCACTCACGCTCTCTCTCATACTCTCTCTCGTGCTCTCTCTCTCTCTCAAATGAATACATTAAATCTTTTAAAAAATAGAATAAAAACAAAAGTTTAAAAATCATAAAGCTATGAACACTGAGTGGAACACACTGATTTTACAATGGAAGAAAAACAAAAACCCAGCACCTTGGGAAGGCAGGAGGGAGAGAAAAGGGAACTAATGATATTTGTTTTCCAAAACTCCTCCTAAAAGTTCTCTCCTCTTTCCAAAGAAAAACCTTCCATGCTACCTTCTCAAACTGCTGCAAGTGCTTTGAATTCAAACTGACAGCAGAGCCTACTGTCACATGAGATAGTGGGGACAGTGCCAACTATGAGACCTACTGAAAGAGCTCCTGCACTTTCCACACAGAAAGAGCTCCTGCACTTTCCACACAGAACACCGACCTGTGTAGGCCATGCACATGAGGCAGATAAACTGTTGTCACGGACAGGCAAAACTGTTGGGAACTGATGGCCCTTCTGGCAGTCCCTCTGAAACCAGTGACTGAACTAATTTTCTTGGACTGAATGAAGAATACTAGCATGGAAGACTCCACATAGGAGGTCACAGTAGGGCCCTGTTTACCTGTTAATGCCTGACTAATGTATGTCCTGCTTGGGATACCCAACCAACACAATCTCCTTGTTTCCATAAGAACCCTATATGTTCCATGGGATTGTATTTATGTGTGCACCCTGGCTATCATGATGTTACCTTGGCCCTGGAAGACACTTATGTCAGTTTCAACTTACCTGCTACATTTGTGTTATAACTGAATGGATACCTCAGACCAAGTAAAAAAAAAATAATATAAAAATGTAGGGAGAGAGCCACCAGCTTTCTAAGATAGACCTTTATGATTAATGGGATTTGTTTTAACTGTCTTAGTCTAGGGCACTAGAGGGTATCACTGAGGCAAGGCCAGTGTACCTATGTGACTGACCCCAATTAAAACCTTGGCTGCTGAGTCTGTAAAGAGCCTCCCTGGTAGACAACACTTCACATGGATTATCTCAACTCTGTTGCTAAAGGAATTAGGTCTGTCAGTGCAACATCATGGGGAAAGATTCTTGGTAGCTTGTGCCTGATTTCCTTTAGACTTCATCCCATGTGTCTTTTTCCTTTGCTAGATTTCCTTTGTGTCCTCTCACTGCAATAAACTGTAGCCATAGTTATGACTTTTGAAAACTGTGCATCTTTCTAGAGAATCACTGAACCTGGCAGTAGTCCTAGAGACCACCTAAACAATAGGCAAATAAAATAATTCTCCACATTTTCATAGATGACAAAATAGAGGCTCAGCTCTACTTCCATCATCAACAGACCCAAGGTTTGGAGTTACTATAGGAGCTGACTCTATAAATCCCATGTATTTCTCACTATACCCCAAATGCTTACTAGAGATGCCAAGCCTTTCATATCAAGTTATATCTTTCATTGCTCTATTGCTACTATTTCATTGCCCTATTGCTAAATTTTCCTTTACAGTCTTTCTCTTTCCAGAAATAAGACCAGTATAACCTTCAGAGGTAGATTTATAATTAGTAGGTGGGAAGGAAACTAACATTCCCTGAGTACTATATACCAACAGTTGCATTGCTACTCACAATAAATATCTCTATAGTAGTTACTGTTGTTCTATTTTATAGTTTGAGAATAAGAAAGAATACATAAACTATCTAAAATCATATTCCTGATAAGTAATGGAGCTGAAAGCTACATCTAAGTCTGTGTAATCCTCATGCTTATACTCTTAACAACTATACTGAGTCACTATTTCTCAATCAACAGCAATGCTTTGAAACACGTTAATATAAACAACAGTGGAACACTGATTGTGGTCTACCAAATTTGCAGTGTTACAATCCCAAGAGCCATCTATCTTGGCCAGAAAGCAATGAAAAACTCAGACGCATCAACTGCTGGAAGAGAAGTCCATTGCTACAAGTGTTCTGGAGGACAGTTTGTCAATATGATAATCATGCTTTTAATCAAGTATAATGCAAATGTTAGTCTGCTTGATATTATCTCATTGTTCCCTTAAGGGACTTTTCCAAGTGCTTATGTTCTGCACGCTGTGGTGAGTGAGTCTATACAAAAGCCCTTTTAAGAGCCACAGTTCACCACAGTGAAGAGGTCTTCACTCTTTCATTCCTTTTTTTTTTCTTTTTTCTGTTTTTGATTGGATGAGTCCTTCTGCTCTGTTTGAGTTCATTTATTCTTTTTTTCTGCTTCATCTAGTCTGCTATTGAACTCTTCTATTGTATTTTTTAAGTTATGGCGTACTTCAGCTCTCCTATTTGGTACAATCTTATATTTTTTTCTCATTGTTGAAATTCTTATTGTGTTCACCCATTCTTCTCCTGAGCTTGGCGAGCATCTTTATGACTATTATTTTGAAATCTTTATATGGTAAATCACTTATGTTTGTTTTATTCTTTTTCTGAGGTTTTATCTTCTTCTTTAGTTTGAAACATATTCCTCTGTTTCTTCATTTTCCTTGATTCTCTGTGTTGGTTTTTATACATTAGATAAAATAGCCACCTTTCCCATACTTAAAGAAATGGCCTTGTATAGGAGATTAACCTTATTGTTCAACCCTGCCATAAGTAGGCCAAAGAACCAGGATAAGCAAATAGACCTTTTCCACAGAAGAGTGAGGTTGTGTTTCTGTCTAATTCTGCATTGTGCCTGTGGGTACTATCCTGCCAAGAACTATCTCTACAACTTTTATAGTCCCAGAGAACACAGGAATGCAAGCCCCTCTGGCCTCCAGAACCCGGAGCTCAAAGCACATAACCTGAGTGGCAGCCACAAAAACTGGATCATCAGATGTAAAAATTGGATTGCTGGATGTGTCTAGAAGCTCCCCTCTGGGAGATACTGGTGCTCTGGAATGTGGCAGAGGGAGAATACAAAATGTCACCCACTGGCTAGAGCTAAGTAGAGGGGGCATGCAAAGGTGGCACCTGTCAAAAAAAGGAAAAAAAGAAAAGGAAAGGAAAGAAAAAGTAAAGAAAAAAAAGAAAAAAATGGAAGTAGAGAAAAAGATGGCATCGCTCAGCTTTAGCAAGGCAGAGGGAAAGTATGGAAGATGGTGTCTGCTGGAGCATAAGATGCTGGAGCACAAAGATGGCATCTGCTTGAAAAGAAAAAAAAAAAAGGAGAAAAAGATGACATCCGCCAGCTTTAGCAAGGAAGAGAGAGAGCAGGAAGATGGCACCCTTCAACCTCTGTCCCCAGATAATATCCCAGCAGGGCCCTGCCCCTCAGACCAAAGATTTAAAATGAGCAAGTGAGTCTGTTTCACATAACTCTAGGAACTTTTCCAAGTGCTTATGTTATGCACGCTGTAGTGAGTGAGTCTATACAAGAGCCCTTTTAAGAGCCACAGTTCACCACTTCTCAGGAGGTCTTATTGGCCTTCGAAACCCTATTAGTCTTCAAAGTCAGATGTTTAGGGGGGCTCATATCTGAGATGCTGATCTTCAAAGTTGGGTGCCTGATGTAGGATACAAACCCTTTGCTCCTCAAGGAGAAGCGTGGGGCTTTGAGTTCCCTCCTGATTGTGAGTCACCATGCCAGAGTGGGATTTATAGTGACATTGTGTCTCAGCTTTTCCTACTCACTTTGATGTGGATTTTTTTCTCATTCTACTCAGTGTATATGAGTTGTTTAGCTTGCTTCTTTCTTCAGAGGAGATGGCTCTCTGTAGGTTCAGTGTGTTGTTGGGAGGACATGAGTCCAGACTCCTCCTACCTCTCCCACATCCCTCCTCTTTTCTTAAAGATGTATAAATTTATTTTTCCCAATTTTGTATTTAAATTCCTGGTAGTTAAAATACAGTGTAAAATTAATTTCAGGTGTAGGATTTAGTGATTCATCACTTACATACAACACCCAGTGCTCATCACAAGTGCATTCCTTAATCCTCATCACCCATTTAATTCATCCCCTCACCCACCTCCCCTCTAGTAAACCTCAGTTTGTTCTCTGTAGTTGAGTGTTTCCTGGTTTGCTTCTCTCTTTTTTCCCCCCATGTTCATATCTTTTGTTTCTTAAATACCACACAGGAGTAAAATCATATGGTATTTGTTTCTCTGACTGACTTATTTCACTTAGCATAATACTCTCCAGCTCTATCCAAGTCATTGCAAATGAAGATGTATACATTTCTTAAAACTTTGAAGATATTTAACAACTTATTGAAGTCAGGCAAATAAATTCTTAATATATTAACTCCGGAAACCTGAAAGTCCTAAGATTTACATTTTAAAGGATTTAGAAACAATTTCTTCTAAAAGCTCTTAATCTTACATTCTTCATTAAACTGAGACCTTTTGAGATTTCTCCCTGGCCCATTGCCTTGATAAATTAGCAGTAACACATGAAATCATGGATAGATGAGAGATTAATATTCACGTTATACAAATGTAACAAATAGCACCATATTTCCTATTTAATGGAACAACAATTTCTTCTGCAATTCTTTGGTGCATTATAATAAGCCTTTGGACACCCCATTTTCCCCACTCAAAGGGGGCCCATTCCTGCCTTTGGTCCTAGCCTCTCTGACAACTTATCAAGACTTAAAACACTGGCTGAATAATCACTTTAGACTCCTATATGAATGCAGATAAAAATGTCTCAGAAGATCATTGATACTGTTCTCTTCTTTCATATCTTAAATCTTCACTGGGCTGGTCAAAGGCAGGTAGAAATGGGTTAAAAATATTAGAACTCATGATAATTTTGCCTAGAAATCAATGAAGATTGTTACCATAAAGCATGACAGAAGAGCCCAGACCAGCAATCTTTTCCAAAAGGATGATAGTAAAGATATGAAGAAGAAACAAAAGCTACAGTCATGGATGATATTGACCTCCCACTCCAAGTACATGATGGCCCCCACTGTGGCCTTTCAGAGTGTCTCTGTAAAGATCAAGAATGTCACCATGCAGCCCCAACTGAAGGCTGGGTAGTTGCTGCATATCTCCTATACCATTGGTTCCACCATCTTGATGTGGTTCTTGGAGTAGCCATGGTAGGAGGACAAAAAGAATGGGTTGAGCCCTTGTGGGCTGCCACAGGGCATGGGGTGGTGGCCTCAGGCATGGACCATAGCTTCAAGCATGGACCATTGCCTCACATGGTGGCCACAGGTATGGATGGCTTTGTGTGATGGTGCCAGGCTTCTGGGTCAGTAGCCACACCATGTGCTCTCTCGATATTTCCACCTTTGCCCCACTATTCTTATTTATTTATTTTTTATATGAACTTTAGATT
The DNA here is from genome assembly GCF_003254725.2 of Canis lupus dingo. NCBI lineage: Eukaryota > Metazoa > Chordata > Mammalia > Carnivora > Canidae > Canis > Canis lupus. The sequence goes on from NC_064281.1 coordinate 87,082,458, forward strand.
CAAATTTTAAGTTAGGAAAAAAATAACTGTTGGTATTTTTGGCATTGTAATATATTTATAAGTTGCCTTATTATAAACTATGCTGAATTGTACCATTTCTACGGCATGTCTCAATTTTATTCATGTCTACTTTTACATCTTTTGGGAGTGTTTTAAATTGATTTTTTTTCAAAAAAATTTAATATGTTTCAATTTCTCAGGTAATTTATCTTTTCTGTAATTGTAAATTAGCTTATTCTTTCATTCTTTGCATTCTAATTTGTTTCATTTTGTATATATGAAGGTCTTTTTTTTATTTATTTCCTTTGTTCTATTGCTTATGGATGTTATCCATTGCATTATCTTTGGTTTTCCAGGTGTACAAACTGGAAATGTTTTTACATTAATAATGGTGATAATTTCACCTTTTTTTTCTGAATTTAATATGTCTGATTTTCTTTACTGGTTGAGTTGGGTAATGAACTTAAGTACAATCAGGGTTCAGTAGGGATGGTGGATAACCTGTTCTTAGTCTTCAGTGGGAATTGTCTTTAGTGTGTCTTCATTAAGGATGGAACTTGTCTTTTCAACTGCAGCTGCATAAAATCAGAGTAAGGAAGTAACCATTAATTCCTATTTTATTGAGTGTTTTATTTTAAATTTTTTAATTCAGGGATGGTATTGGATTTTGTCAAATGCCTATCACCTTTTATGGAAATGATTACATAATCTTTTCTCTCTTTCAATTTGTCGGCATGATGAATTACATTAAGATTTTCTACCTTTATTTTACTGTTTTTATTTTTAACTTTTGGAACCATTTCTTCATTTTTTTTATTATTGCAAGCATTTAAAGCTCTGAATTTTCTCTAATCTCTCTTTTAGTGATATTGCTAAATACACTAAATACAGTGTATATTGTCAAATACAGTGTTTTTGCTTTCACTATTTTCTCGAAATCCTATACCTTCTGTTTGTACTTTTCCCTTGACCTAAGAATTATGTGAAAGAGATGTGTCCCAATATATAGATGAAAAAGGAGTCTTGTTTTCTGACCTTGTTCTTAATTTCTAATATTATAGTATCTTTTTTTAAAAGATTTTATTTATTCATTCATGAAAGACAAAGAGAGAGAGGCAAAGACACAGGCAGAGGGAGAAGCAGGCTCCATGCAGAAAGCCCGACACGGGACTCGATTCCGGGACTCCAGAATGACGACCTGAACCAAACGCAGATGCCCAACCGCTGAGCCACCCAGGCATCTCTAATTTTATAGTATCTTAATAAAATATCTGTACCAATTGTATTGTTGAAGAATTTATTTCTGTTGTCTTTGTGAAAAAAATATAGGGTCGGGCAGCCCCAGTGGTGCAGCGGTTTGGCGCCTCCTGCAGCCTGGGGTGTGATCCTGGAGACCTGGAATCGAGTCCCACATCGGGCTTCCTGCATGGAGCCTGCTTCTCCCTTTGCCTGTGTCTCTGCCTTTCTCTCTCTTTCTCTCTCTCTCTCTCTCTCTCTCAATAAATAAATATATCTTAAAAAAAACACTAGCCTTTAAAAATATATATATATATATAGGGTCGATTTTCCTGGAGCATCTGTGGACAATTGAAAAGAAGATACAGGGATCCCTGGGTGGCGCAGTGGTTTGGCGCCTGCCTTTGGCCCAGGGTGCGATCCTGGAGACCCGGGATTGAATCCCACGTCGGGCCCCTGGTACATGGAGCCTGCTTCTCCTTCTGCCTGTGTCTGTGCCTCTCTCTCTCTCTCTCTCTGTGTGACTATCATAAATAAAAATTAAAAAAAAAGAAGACACACTCTATATATTATTGAACTTCTGAGTTCAGTATACAGTTGTCAGAATTCCCTCATTATTTATGCTGTTTGGGTAAGTTATATTCTTTCTTATGTTATGTCTACTTGCTGTCTTGGGCTTAATTTGGTGAGTTGAAGTCTTCTAATATTAGAGTATTTCTGTTATATTTGTAATTCCCTTTCTTTTACAATGTATATTTATTGATGATTTTTTTTTTGAGATCTTGCATCTTGAGGACCCTTTATGTTCCTATTCTTTCTTGCAATGCCTGTGTTGACTTCTTATGGGGCTTCCTAAATGGCTTTGCTGGTTTTATCTATTTTGTGCAGAGTTACATGTTCTTTGGATTTCACAGGTTTCTTCTGTTTCCTAGATTCACTGGAAATATAGTTTACAATTTTTTTCCTCATGCTCATTTTTGCTTTTGTCTTGTTTCAAGGAGATGGGCGGGGGATATTGAGAGCTAATATATCATATTTTACTGTAAGAATCCTATATCTGATCATTGCCATTTAGCTGATCAGAAAACTAAGGCTCAGAGAAATTAATAATTTTCCCAACATTACATGACTAGTATGTGCCTCTGTGGATTAGGACCTTAGCTTGTATCTAGTCTATTCATTTCCACCTTATGGCTTCCCACACATACCACATCTACCCTACCCAAGTTTTAAGGTAGGCCTGAAATATACTTCCTTCTTTATTTTTAAGTTTGTATTTATGTATGTTTTAATTCCAGTGTAGTTAGCATACAAGGTTATTTTAGTTTCAGGTATATATAACATAGTAATTTAACAATTCTATATGTTACTCAGTGCTCACCATGGTAAGTGTATTCTTTAATCCCCATCACTATTTTACCCATCCACCCACTCACCTCTCCCTCTCTGATAACCATCAGTTTGTTCTCTAAAGTTAAGAGTCTGTCTTTTGGTTTGTCTTTATTTTTCTTTGTTTTGTTCTTAAATTCCATGTACAAGTGAAACCATATGGTATTTGTCTTTTTCTGACTTATCTCAGTTAACATTACACCTTCAAGATCCATCTATGTTATTACAAATGGCAAGATTGCATTCTTTTTTGTGGCTGAGGGATATTCCATTATATATATTATATATATTACACACATTTATATATATATATATATATATATATATATATATATATATATATCACGTCTTCTTTTTTTTTTATCACATCTTCTTTATCCCTTAATCTGTGGATGGATACCCAGGATCCTTCCATATCTTGGCTTGACTATTGTAAATAATGCTTTAATAAACATACGGGTGCATATATCTTTTCAAATGATTGTTTTCATTTTTTGGGGGGGTGGTAAATGCCCAGTAGTGGAATTACTAGATTATTTGGTAATTCTATTTTTAATTTTTTGAAGAACTTTTATACTATTTTCCACAGTGACTCTACCAGCTTGCATTCTCACTAACAGTGCACCAGAGGTTTCTTTTTCTCCACGTCTTCTTTTCTTCCATTTTTTGTGATATCTTTTTGTCTTGTTGATGGTTCGCCTTGCTGTACAAAAACCTTTTATTTTGATGTAGTCCCAATAGTCTCATTTTGCTTTTATTTTCCTTGCTTCAGGAGATGTATCTAGAAAAATGTTTAAATGGCTGATGTCAAAGAGATTACTGCCTATGTGTCCTTTTAGGAATTTTAAGGTTTCAGGTCCCATATTTAGGTCTTTAATCCATTATGAGGGTATTTTTGTGTATGGCATAAGAATGGGATCCAGTTTCATTCTTTTGCATGTAGCTATCCAATTTTCCCAATACCATTTTTTTGAAGAGACTTTTTCCCACTGTATATTCCTTCCTCCCATCATAGATTAATTAACCAAATAGTTGTGAGTTTATTTCTGGAAACTCTATTCTGTTCCATTGATCTATTTGTCTGTTTTTCAATACAGCTGTCAGTTATGGAAAACAGTAAAAACAAAACAAAACAACAAAACAACAACAACAACAAAAAACCCTGCAGTAAGCCAATGGTGGGGTCCTCTCTAGAAATTTGGCCTGTAGTCAGGAAATGAACTGAATTATATTTTTAAATATCGAATGCCAGTAATGAAGCTAGTATCTTTTAATTAGAAGTACAATGAAAATGTGCCTAGGTGACACAATCAGTTAAGCATCCAGCTCTTGGTTTCTGCTCAGGTTGTGATCTCAGAGTCGTGAGATCAAGCCCTACATCAGACTCCATACTCAGCACAGTGCCTATTTAAAAGACTCTCCTTCTCCCTCTGCCCCTGCCCCACACACTGCTCATTCTCTCTCTCAAATAAATAAATCTTTAAAAAAATTACAATGGGAACTCTCCCTTAATTTCAATTAGTATGTCATGGTTTCACAATATAATTTGAAAATGATAAATTTTTACAAGGCAATCTCTTTTTCTGATACAACTGCTCATCTAGTTTAGTTCTGGTGTTGACATGTGATTTTCTTAAGAAAGTTGTATGTGTCTAATCAGATGTAAAATTTAAAAGAGTAAAAATATCAGCATAAGGAAATAAAGTTAACATCACATAATTTTACCTAGAATTGGTGACAGTAAACTCTGAGTATCAAAGAAGCAAAAAACCCATTTGTTATTCATGAAAAATATAACCTATTTCCATTCTCAGTAGGTAAGACTTTTTAAAAAATAACTATTTGAGGAAGGTCATGTATTGGGCCAAAAGTGCTTTTCTTGGCTTTTCATGTTGTAAAAAGTTCCTTTGATCTCGATTCAATCCCTTAGCTAATAACATAGATTACAGTCTTTTTATGCCTTGCATTTTCAGTCTTTTTCTTAGTCTCAATAACTTGTTTAGGTTTGATTACCCATTGGAAGCTAGCTCCCTAGCTTCATACTTCCCAATTCTAGATAATATTTGCAGTAAATTGGATTTACCACTTCCAACTTTAAACCTATAAGTCATTTAGGTAAAAAACAAAAACAAAAACAAACAAGGAATTGTACATGCAGGAATACAAAAACTGAATCTGATAGCAACTATTGATCATATTTATTAATTACATGAGAACTTTAGAGTAGACACCTTTTCAACAAATTTTGAACTACATTTTGAGCAATCTTCAATTACAGCACATATGTATTTTATTTTTTCTTTCTATTGTTTAAATTCCATTTGGTAACATATAGTACACATCATCATTTTCCAATGTAGTTTTCAATAATTCATCAGTTGCATATCACACCTAGTGCTCATCACACCATGTGTCCTTCCTAATGCCCATCACCCAGTTACCCCATCCTCCAAGCCACCTCCCCTCCAGCACTCCTCAGTTTGTTTCTCAGAGTTAAGATTCTCTCATGGTTTATCTGCCTCTCTGATTTTTTCCTATTCAGTTTCCCCTCCTTCCCTTATAGTTTTCTGCACTATTTCTTATATTCTGCATATGAGTGAAACCATATGATAATTGTCTTTCTCCAGTTGACTTATTTACATATGTAGTTTTAAACCCCAACTCTGCTACTCAATGGCTGTGAAGTTAGACAAGTTACCTCACCTCTTTATTTCAGTTTCCACATCTGTAAACATGTGATAATTATATTTACCCTGGTGACTAGTGATACTTATATTTGCTTTGAGGTTATTTTGAAGATTAAATTTGGAAAGTGGTGTTAATTAGGTGCACAATGAATGATCTTTTTACGCTTTTTCCATTATCCTTTTATTTCTTCCCTCTCCCATCATCTCATGTACTATATTGACTCTTTTGGTTCCCTTAATCTCTGTTATGATGCCCCCACCCACCACATTACCATCCAGTCTGCTTTTGGCCTTTCATATCTATTCCTTCCCAATCTGTTGTATCTCTTAGGTCCCATTCTTATATATCACTCCAGAGGACTCAAAGCTGGCTGGAAAAATAAATCCACAAATTATTCATAAAGAATAACAACTTGATATATGATATCATTTGGGTATGATTTACATTTCAAGCAAAGACTTTGGTAGGACTTCATCAAGGGAAGGACTAATAATGAGTCTTTTCAAGTATTATAGCTAGCTGATGAGGGAAATCTCAGGCAAAGCACTTTTAGACTAGCTTTAATGAGGCATAATTTACATATAATTAAATTCACCAATTTTAAGTATATTGTTCCATGAGTATTATTAACATATATAGGCATATAGCCATCACCACAATCAGGATATAGAACATTCTATTACCATAAAATGTTCCTTCAGTGCTTATTTCAATCAATACCTTCCCCCTTTACTGAGCCTGAGAAACCAATGATCTGCTTTCTGTCACTATAGTTTTGACTTTTCTAGAATTTCATATAATTGGTATTATATGGTATACAGTCTTTTGTGCTCAATGTACTTGACTTAAGATCTGTGTTGCTAAATTTATCAGTGGTCGGTTGATTTTTATTACAGAGTAGTACCACATTGAATGCAGTTAGTTCATTCAAACATGGCTTGATGGACATTTGCACCTTGTTTTAAGCTATTACAATTATTGCCTCTATGAACATTCATGCATTAGTCTTCTCTATAAATACATTTCATTTTCTTTTGGGAATGTTTTTAAGAGTGGATTACTACTTTGTATGGTAAATTTACACTTCACTTCATAAGAAACTTCCCAATTGTTTTCTAAAGTGTCTGCATCATTTGTATTCCCACTAGCAATTTGTGAGAATTCAATTGCTCTGTATCTTCATCAGCACTTGGTATGGTCACCTCTTTTATTTTAGTCATTCTAAAAGATGCAAAATTGTATCTCGCTGTGATTTTTATTTGCATGGCCCTTTTGACTAATGATATTGAATATATTTTCATGAGTTTATTTTCTATCTGGATATCTCCCTTAGTGAAGTGTCTTTTTAAGTCTTTGAGAAAAAGGCATTTTTAATGTTTGTTAAATCTATGTGTAGGCTGTGTTTAACCAGTCTGGTACTGTTCTTTGAGTTAGGATAGTATGAATTCTCTGGAGAAATAGTGAATAAGACTTTAACTGAAAAATTTGGGCAAAACCAAACATGTTAGAATATTATATCAAGTTCTGGAGAAATTGTATCACAAAATGATAGATAATTATTTGAGAAAATAGAAGAGAAACCTCTAGATCACTATTTTAATATTAAAAAGTCCATAGATACTAAGTTCTTATAATAGTGGCCTTTCAAGTAAGTATTCTTGGGAATAATGGCAGTGGAAATAGATGCATTAGACAATAGTTTTCATACATGAAGTGCAGTGGGAAATTCTCAACACCAGATATCCTGCACACTGTTCTCAAATTCTACAATGACTAATTTGTTATTGTTGTCCCAAGTATACTAATCAATGGAAACATTTTTTGGAAGAGGAGAGAATAAATACTACTATTTAATAAGCTTCCATTCAACATTTATTGAATGTTTATTGAACATTTCTTGTGTACTAAGCATTGTGCTATGTATGAGAGATGGAGTGATAAGGAAGGTAGGCCAGATGTCAGGCTAGATGCCCTGCTACATCTTACATTCTATCACTTGTTATTAGCTTATTTCTCACTAAGGGGAGGGATCAGGAGTAAGATGGGCAAATCATACTACATAAAAAAGACATTTAATACAAGGGTAGTTTCATTTCAAATTAAATTATAGGGATCCCTGGGTGGCGCAGCGGTTTGGTGCCTGCCTTTGGCCCAGGGCGCAATCCTGGAGACCCGGGATCGAATCCCACATCAGGCTCCCGGTGCATGGAGCCTGCTTCTCCCTCTGCCTGTGTCTCTGCCTCTCTCTCTCTCTCTGTGACTATAATAAATAAATTAATTAATTAATTTAATTAAATTATAAATTTCACTTCAAATGTGATTTAATTTCAAAGGTAAGTACTTTATTCATTCATTCAACATGCATTTTGAAACATCTCCCAATTGCAAAGCAATATAAGGGAAAGCTTATTCAAGATTTGGATTGTGGGACCCTCTTGCACTGTTGGTGGAAATGCAAGCTAGTGCAGCCACTCTGGAAAACAGTGTGGAGGTTCTTCAAGAAGTCAAAACTAGAGGTGCCCTATGACCCAGCAATTGCATTACTGGGTACTTACCCCAAAGATACAGATGTAGTGAAATGACGAGACACCTGCACCCCACTGTTTATAGTGGCAATGTCAACAATAGCCAAACTATGGAAGGAGCCAAGATGAATGGATAAAGAAGATGTGATATATATATATAATGGAATTGGAATATTACTCAGCCATCAGAAAGGATGAATACCTACCATTTGCTTTGATGTGAATGGAACTGAAGGGTATTATGCTGAGTGAAATAAGTCAATTAGAGAAAGACAATCATGGTTTCACTCATATGTGGAATATAAGAAATAGTGGAAGGGACTATAAGGGAAAGGAAGGAAACTGAATGGGGAAAAATTAGAGAGGAAGACAAACCATGAAAAACTCCTAGACTTTGAGAAACAAAGTGTTGCAGAAAGGGAAGAGAGTGAGTGGATGGGGTAACTGTGTGACAGGCACTAAAGAGAGCAATTGATGGGATGAGCACTGGATGTTATACTATATGTTGGCAAATTGAATTTAAATAAAATACTAAAAGAAAAACAAACGATTTGGATTGTGATGGGGTATCTAGATGGCTGAGTCCATTAAGTGTCTAACTCCTCATTTCAACTCAGGTCATGACCTCAGCATTGTGAGATCGAGCCCCAAGGCTGGCTCTGCTCTCAGCAGGGAGTCTGCTTGAGATTCTCTCTGTCCCTCTCCCTCTGCCCCCCTCCCTTCCTTACTCATGCACACACACATGCTCTCTTTCAAAAAAAAAAACTGGATTGTGATAACAGCACATAGAAGCTAGTAATGCATCACACAGTCTATACACTGATGATCAGGACCATAGCTTTGTATTTACTCTTCCCTTGAACGTGTCTTCTGCAACTTGTCTGTCACTGCTCTTCTCTAGAGGTTTCTGTTACTACATTGCTCTACAAGGGCAAAGTTATGACTTAAGGAGGGAAGGTGGTCAGAAGGCAAGAAATACCATAACCTAGTTTACCAAAGTTTAGAATGCACAGATATACAGTGTCTTTAACTACTTTCTACAAATAGGTTAGATATAACATTTACCAGATTGCTTGAAATATGAAAGGCTACCTTTAATCTTTTTATTTTTTTAATCTTTTTAAAGACTTATGTTTATTATTTATTTATGAGAGAAAGAGAGGGAGAGCACAAGCATGGGGACCTGCAGAAGGTGAGGGAGAAGCAGGCTCCCCATGGAGCAGGGAGCCTGACATGCGACTTGAGCACCTGGACCATGAGATCATGACCTGAGCTGAAAGCAGATGCTTAACAACATGAGCCACCTAGGAACCCTTTAAAAAATATTTCCACTATGTTTCCTTTTAGGAGGTTTTTTTGTTTTATATGGAAGATCCTTTGCCCTTTTTTTCTGAGGGAAGTTCCCTGTATTTGAAAGAAGAGTAGGGTGCTGTGTGCTAGTCCCAGCACTTTGCCTAAATATTCACATGATCTTCGGCAAGTCAAATTTTCTCTAGTCTTTAATTTCCAGATTTTTAAAATGAGGATGTTGACCTGAATAGCCTCTTCTATCACTGAATGCTCACATCTTGAATATCCACATTCAGAAATGCTTTACTTTATACATCCTTATTTCAAATCAGTCTATCATCAAAGCCCACCTTGTACAAGACCATAATTAAATCTAAGACCTAGATTCTTATACAGAAAATAATTATAGTTTATTTTCTCTTCAAAGATGGGCATATCGGAAATGGGGGTAAGGGAAGAAAATAGCAGAATTGCCTATTTTCCTAAGAGCTACTGTATTAGAAATATGTGTACCACCTCAAGTCTAATGTCCTACATGTATGTACCAACCCCTCTTGCTCTAAAAATGCTAACTTGGAATCTTATATTAATTCTACCTTTCAGGGCTTCCCACAGATGTCTATGACTCTTTGAACTGCAAGAGTAGCCAGATAGAGGTCTTTAGACAAAATTCTTATAATGCAAGAACATCAATTATTTCTTAGATTTCACTGAGAAAGCAGTAGAAAGAAGTCATTAGCTGACCATTCTTGACCTGGATGCACATATGCATTTGTGTCTCAACATCTCATTCTGCCACTCTGATAGCTTCAGCCTGTCATAAAAATTAATTTCCAGTCCTGAGAACCCTCACCAAGTAATCATCCATTCTCTTTCTGATTATATTTAATAATTATTCAGTAGGAAACAATAGAACAAACATCTGAAAAAAACTTTTAGTTGGGATGTCTTAACTCTCAAGACACCAAATATAACAGTGTGTTTATTCATTCATTTTTCCTTGCATTTATCTGTTTAATTATTTCACATTTATTGATCACCTACTATATATCAAGAAATGAAATAAACACTGGAGGTACAAAGATCAGTAAGGATGCAGAGTTCCTGCTCAAAAAAAGTATTTTCAAGAAAAAAATCACATATATAAGACATTTTAATGTATGTAGTAATTGCCATGAGAGATATATATTAGTTATGATGGAAGTATAGAGAGAGGAAGGCTTGATGTTCAGCTTTTTAAAACTATATTTATCTTAATTTCTTTCTTCTCATTCTTTTTGTATTACATCCAGCTTCAGTTAGTCATTTGCAAGAACAGAGGCTTTAATTTTTTTTTCAATTTTTAGTTAAATTCCAGTTAGTTAACATATTGTGTAATATTATTTTCAGGAGTAGAATTTAGTGATTTATCACTCATATATGACACCCAGTGCTCATCACAAGTGTCCTCCTTAATCCCCAATACCCATCTAGCCCACCTCCCTTCCACCAACCCTCATTTTGTTATCTATTGTTAAGAGTCTATTTTATGGTTGACTTTATTTTGTTTTTCCCCTAGGTTCATCAGTTTCATTTCTTAAATTCCACATATGCATGAAATCATATGATATTTGTCTTTTTCTGACTGATTTATTTCACTTAGTTTAACACACTCTAGCTCTATCCACATTGTTGCAGATGGCAAGATTTCATTCTTTTTTATTACTGAGCTATATTCCACTGTGTGTGTGTGTGTGTGTGTGTACCACAACTTCCATATCCATTCATCAATTGATGGACATTTGGGCTCTTTCCATAAACTGACTATCAGTGAAAATTACCTGGAAGTAGTAGATAATAAAAGGTAACTTTTTGCTTGAATATAGATGTTTCTATTAGTTTATTTCATTTAATTCATCACGCATTTTTGAGCATGCATTATGTGGCAAATACTGTGCTTAATAAATACTCTGGGAGAATAATTTCACACAGGCACTGTTTTTAAGGAGTTTATGATACACAGTCACAGACACAAAAATGTAGAACTGGAAGACTTTATAAATCTTATCTGATCCTATACCCTTATTTTTTGTATTAGCATATCTAATATGTGGTGACCATTTTGTAAGTGCCAGTATTCCAGTTTCTTTGCTTTAAGCTCACCTAGTCTTCCCAGCAACCTTGTAAGTTTAAGACTATTATCTCCACTATGGCACACATAAATTAAGTATCTTATCCATGGTCACATATGTGGTAAATAGCAGAGCCAGGATTTCAGTCCATGGAGAATGGATTCATAGCCCACGCCTCTTAACAAATTACACTATTGCCTAAAATGAGGAAAACAAGGTTTAGAGGATGGAAAAGACTTATCCAGGGCCACATCCTCTTTAGTATCAAAGAAAAGATTAAATCCCAAATGTCTCAATAATCTACCAATTGTTGTCCACTATTCCATGCTAAATTACCCATCCATTTTCATGCAAAATGACAAAAGAATGAAATTGTTATGATTGTATTTTTTTTGTTTGAGAAACCAGAGATATATAAAAACAGAACTAATGGACAGCATAGGAAATATACTGAGCTGTGTAGTAATATATTGTTGTTGTTGTTTACCATCAGCATAACTCATTGGTATCTTTTTAAACGGGGTGAGCATGGCTGCTTAAAGTACCAGTATTAATGAGCTGGACAAGTATAAATGCTGTCCATAACATAGCTTTGACAGCAAGGTCAACAGTGCACAAGAAACACATGTTGCAGAAGATCCAACAATCAATTCAGGCATTAAAAAGCTCTGATTGAGATGCAAAAGGTTGTAGTAATTGTCTACTTACATATCCAAGTGTATAAAATGCAGAGTGGAAGGCCATTTTAAGGGAAATGTTTTTTGAAATTCATTTGAATGAAATCAGGAACTTTTAGAGCACCTCAGATTACCTGCTTTCTAGATTATTCTTTAGACAATAAGGTAGAAGAGATCCGTCCTAAGAGTACCAGGCAAGGTATTCTCAGATATTGCTGTAATAGCCAACAGGGGCAGCCCCAGTGGCTCAGCAGTTTAGCTCCTTCAGCCCTGGGTGTGGTCCTGGAGACCCAGGATCAAGTCCCACATCAGGCTTCCTGCATGGAGCCTGCTTCTCCCTCTGCCTGAGTCTCTGCCTCTCTCGCTCTCTGTGTCTCTCATGAATAAATAAATAAAATCTTAATAAATAAATTGCCAACAGTATAATATGAAATTTGACTCTTTTCAGTGTATCAAAGTTTGATAAAGGCACATTCCATAAAATCATTTAAAAATACCTTTTGCCGGGATCCCTGGGTGGCGCAGCAGTTTGGCGCCTGCCTTTGGCCCAGGGCGCGATCCTGGAGACCCAGGATCGAATCCCATGTCAGGCTCCCGGTGCTTGGAGCCTGCTTCTCCCTCTGCCTATGTCTCTGCCTCTCTCTCTCCCTGTGTGACTATCGTAAATAAATAAAAATTAAAAAAAAATACCTTTTGCCAAAGACACAAAAATGTATGTTTTTCAAAAATCACAATGTCAAATAAAAAGTTTATGTAACAAGTGCCTTTGATGCTAAATTACAAGATCATTCTCTCAGAAAGATATATCATTCCTTGCTGCAAAGGCAAGACTCAAAAGCATTTTTGAATGAAAAAATTCAAACAAATCAGGAATTTGAATGTAAGTTATGTATAATTTTAGGAAAGATTGTTTAAAGAAAGAGTTACCGGACAGCCCCTGTGGCGCAGCGGTTTGGCGCCGCCTGCAGCCTGGGGTGTGATCCTGGAGACCCGGGATCAAGTCCCACATCGGGCTCCCTGCACGGAGCCTGCTTCTCCCTCTCCCTCTGCCTGTGTCTCTGCCTCTCTCTCTGTGTCTATGAATAAATAAATAAAATCTTAAAAAAAATAAATAAAAGAGTTAGCAGATTCCCCAGGGTATGTTCTAGGAAAATAAGAGCACATAAAAGGAAGCTAAAGTAATTTTGTCTTAACATTTAGGTGTATATTTTTTTATCATTTTGGAGGGATGGGGTAAGGGTAGAAGGAGAACTTGAACAATTGATAAATTGAGGGGACTTTAATCTTCCATATATTCACTGAGCTACTAGAGTGAGCTAAGTCCTATCAGGAACTAAAAGATCAAAGTGAAGGGGCACCTGGGTGACCCAGTTGGTTGAGCTGCTGACTCTTGGTTGCAACTGGGGTCATGGTCTCTGGGTCATGAGGTCGAGCCCTGTGTCCGGTTCCATGCTCAGTGCAGAGTCTGCTTAGGATTCTCTCTCTCTTTCTTTCTGACCCTCCGTAACTCATTCTAAATTAATTAATTAATTAATTAATTAATTAAAAAAATCTTGAAAAAAATAAAAGATGAAAGTGAAATCTGATACTGGAAATCATAAGTGCATTGTGAATAATCCAATTACAAAAGATGCTTTTGCTGGTAAGGAATTCTTTCCTCACATTTGAAAATGTGGTTGCAGATGTTCAAGTGATGATCATTACTTATTAAATGTATTTCAAGTAAGTGTCTTCAGTTTGGAATTTTTGTTACCTCCAAGAGAAGCTTTTTTTTTTTTTTTTTGCCTTGATGACATATTATACTATCCTCATCATGGACATAGCAGAGAATGTATATGCCAGAAGATTTCAAGATTTCATTATTTCAATGTATTAGGTAGCAGAAAGAATAAATAGAAATGAGACAGCAGAACTTAATAATCCTTCCTTCTTTTTTTTTATAAAGATTTTTTATTGATTTTTATTTATTCATGAGAGAGAGAGAGAGGCAGAGGGAGAAGCAGGCTCCATGCAGAGATCCTGACGTGGGACTCGATCCCAGGTCTCCAGGATCAGGCCCTGGGTTGAAGGCAGTGCTAAACCGCTGAGCCACCCGGGCTTCCCCTAATCCTTCCTTCTTATATAATTGTTCAGTTATCGTAGGAATTAACCCAACTTTATATAAGACACTGAAGCCCAATACTCTTACTATCCATTCAAACAAAACCAACTCTCCTTACTATCCACCCAAACAAAGCCACCTCTCCTTGCCCTTCTCTACCAAGTTGTCTCTCAGAATGTCTAGGCCTATTGCTTTCCTATAATTTGCTATTCTTTTCACAGAGGTGAATTTGGACCACTGTATCTTACAACTAATACTTCTTCAGTTACTGATTCATCAGGTGGGCAATGCTCAATTCTATTTGCTCAGTTTTATTCTAAGCCAATCAATAGTAAATATGGAACAGCTGTTGCCAATGTAGGCCTTCTGCTTTATCTAATACTGCAATTTTTAGATTATGTTCAGTCATCAGCCTTAAGGAACAGCAAATGGACAAGGATATACCCTGGGAAAACCACATGTAAGGAGTAAATTGAGCAAGGAAGAGAAACTGAGAGGTAGTAGTCAAATATAAGAGGAGGACCAGGAAAGTACAGCAAAAATAGAAGTCAACATCAGGGATCCCTGGGTGGCGCGGCGGTTTGGCGCCTGCCTTTGGCCCAGTGCGCGATCCTGGAGACCCGGGATCGAATCCCACATCGGGCTCCCTGCATGGAGCCCTCTTCTCCCTCTGCCTGTGTCTCTGCCTCTCTCTCTCTCTCTCTGTGACTATCATGAATAAATAAATAAAATCTTTAAAAAAAAAAAAAAAAGAAGAAGTCAACATCAGAGTATTAATGAGTGTGATCAAGTACAGCCATCGACAATTATGATAGTTCTTTGACATCTCCTGTACTTTGTATTTTCATGCAAATTTTGTATTCCACCTCACAATTATTTTTTCTCATAATTATTTTTGATATAAAATATGTTTCTTGAATCTTTATGCAAACTTAATGGATCTGTAAGATGTACATTTATTCAGTTTTTTATATATCCTCTAGCATACTAACAAGATGAAAATAAAGAAAGGGCCATGATCTGACAGTTGGGATGATTTTTAAGAGAATGGTATCAGCATGGAGGGAACAACCTAGAACCTAGGGACAAAGGGGAATAAAAGGAAAGAATCCAGGACAGGGTAGTTATTTAAAGAAGATTGCTAGTAAAATAAAGAAGGACACAATCACAGTATTTTGAGTAAGGATCAAAGAAAGATATTCCTATGAAAGGGAAGACTTAATTATGGAGGCCCAATTAAGAATCTATAGTTGTTACAAAGGATGCTTTCAGGAATTGAATTTCTTGTTTATAAAACATTTAGAGTGGTTCAAATAATTTCTTAACCCCATCTCAAAACTTGTAGCAATAATTGTAACTTCTGATTAGATATTTGTACTACAGAGAATGCTAAACACAACCATTTTTTTAATATATTGTCCATTTCTTTTCTTTTTTTAAAATTTTTATTTATTTATGATAGTCACAGAGAGAGAAAGAGAGGCAGAGACACAGGCAGAGAGAAGCAGGCTCCATGCACCGGGAGCCCGACGTGGGAATCGATCCCGGGTCTCCAGGATCGCGCCCTAGGCCAAAGGCAGGCGCCAAACCGCTGCGCCACCCAGGGATCCCCACAACCATTTTTAATAATGTTGTCTTCAATGAGTTTAAAATTTTTGAAAAGAACCTTATCTGAATTCATGGATTCATGAACCTTGAGAAGGGGATGAGAAAGGTTTTTATTTTGGGATACCTACTATGTGATAGGACCTATGGTAGATATTTTACACACATTATTAGATTAAATATTAAAATTTAACCTATAACATAATATTTTATACACATTTTATACATGAAAGGGTGGATGCTTGAAGTAGTGAGGCAGTAGTGCCTGCAAATCATTACACTAGTTAAACAGAAAACCTGACATTTGATTCTAGAACTATCTGACCCTGACACCATCCAACTCCAAAACTTAAAATTTCCCATAACACCAAGAAAGGGTAGTGGAGATTCTTCAAGATTCTCTGGAGCCTATTTTGGGAAGTGGTTGATTATTTCTTAGGATTTCTCTCTGCTTAGCTGTACGTATTAGTCTTGTTGAGAAAAAAAACTATAATGAGTACTGATTATTGTAGTATTATACTTAAGTCCATATACATGTTCAAAGGTTATAAAGCATCTCTCAAAATGTTTAATATACCCTGAGGGAGTAACACCCTCAGATTACTCAGGTCATAGAAGGACCAACTCCATCAAAATGTATTTATATTATTCCTCCCTAATTTACTTTTTTAAACTTTTTTTTTCTCAATTTGTTTGGTCAATGGCACCACCATCCTCAATGGTCTTCTTAAGCTCAATATTTTATTTTTTTAAGATTTTATTTATTCATGAGAGACACAGAGAGAGAGGCAGAGACATAGACAGAGGGAGAAGCAGGCTCCCCAATGTGAGCCTGATGTGGGACTTGATCCCAGGACCCGGGGATCACTCCCTGAGCCAAAGGCAGACACTCAACTGCTGAGCTACCCAGGCATCCTAAGCTCAGTAGTTTAGAATAGCTATGATTCTCTTCCATTCTTTTTTACCGGATACAATCAGTTAAGAACTATTGCTTCTGGGCAGTACTGTCAGTGGTTTCCCTTAGTGTCCATTCCCACTATTAATACCCTTGTATGGGCCAAAAATAATACCTAAATCATTTCCATAGCTTCCTAATTATTCTTTTAGAATATTGTAAAGGCTTCTGTTGTAGTTCTTTTTACTAGTCTGTGGAATAATGAAGGATAATAAGCACATTACTTTTTGTCTCCTACCTTTATTGAGATGTAGTTGACATATAACATTGTATAAGTTTAAGGTGTACAGTCATGATGATTTTATATATATATATATATATATATATATATATATATATATATTTCAGTGATGACTACGATAAGGTTCATTAATACCTTTATCACCTCACATAATTAGCACCTTTTTCCTATGGTAAGACATTTAATGTTTACTCTCTTAGGAACTTTAAAGTATATAATACAGCATTGTTAACTATAGTTGCCATGCAGTAGATTATATCCCCAGGACTTATAACTGGAAGTTTGTATCTTTTGACCTACATTTCCCCATTATGCCCTACCATTTCTCTGAGTTCAAATTTTAAGATTCTACAGATAAGTGAGATCATATAGTATTTGTTTTTCTCTCTCTGACTTATTTCACCTAGTATAATACCCTCTAGGTCTACCTGTGTTGTCTCAAATAACAAGATCTCACCCTTTTTTATGGTGACATAATACTCCAGTGTGTGTGTATATACACCACATTTCCTTATCCATTTTTCTATTGATAGACACATAGGTTGCTTCCATATCTTGACTATTGTAAATAATGTTGCAATAAACATAGGAATGCATATATCTTTTCAAGTTAGAGTTTTCATTTTCTTTGGGTAAATACCCAATAGTGGAATTTTTGGATCATATGTTATTTCTATTTTTAATTTTTTGGGGAAAAATATTTTCCAGGGGCTGTACCAATTTACATTCTGTGAATGTATAAAAGTTAATTTTTCCTCTACATCCTCATCAACACTTATTATTTCTCATAATTTTGAATTTGGCCATTCTAACTGGTATAAAGTCATGCACCTCATTGTAGTTTTTATTTGTATTTCCTTGATGATTAGTGATGTTGAGCATCTTTTCATGTGCCTGCTGGCCATCTGTATGTCGTCTTTGGGAAAATGTCAATTCAGGTCCTCTATTTTTAAATTAGACTGTATTTTTGGTGTTAAGTTGTGTAAGTTCTTTATATATTTTGGATATTGACCTCTTACTATGTATATCATTTGCAAATATCTTCTTCCATTCAGTAGGTTGTTTTGTTTTGTTGGTGGCTTCTTTTACTGTGTAAAAGCTTTTTATTTTGATGTAGTCCCAATAGTTTAATTTTATTTTTGTTTCCCTTGCCTTAGGAAACTTATCTAGAGAAATGTTGTTATGGCTAATGTCAGAGAAATGACTACCTGTGCTCTCTTCTAGGATTTTTATATTTAGGTCTTTATCTCATATTTAGGTCTTTAATCTACTTTGAGCTTATTTTTTGCGTATGGTGTTAGATAGTGGTCAGTTTCATTCTTTTACATGTAGCTGTCCAGTTGTCCCAGCACAATTTATTGTAAAGATTATCTTGTCCCCATTGTATATTCTTGCTTCCTTTGCTAAAGATTAATAGATCCTATAACTGTGGGTTTATTTCTGGGTTTTCTATTCTGCACCATTGATCTATGTGTCTACTTTGGTGCTAGTATCATACTGTTGTAATTACTATAGCTTTGTAGTATATCTTGAAATCTGGGATTGTGATACCTCCAGCTTTGTTCTTTATCAAGATTGCTTTGGATCTTTGGGGTCTTTTGTGGTTCCATTCAAATTTTCATATTATTTGTTCTTTTTTATGTCAAAAATACTATCAGTGTTTTATAGTTTTTGGAGTACAGATCTTTCTTCACTTTTGTTAAGTTTATTCATAGGTATTTTATTATTTTTAGTGCAATTGTCCACATTTAGTTTTTATAGAAATGCTAAGGTAATTGATTTATTATAATAAATAGAAAGCAGGAGGGTACTGTGCTCAGGAACAGAAAGTTCTCCCTGAATTCTCTGAAGTACTGTATTATTGAAACATAGAATATTCTATTAGTAGATATAAGTTAGAAACTTTTCATTCTTAAGTCTTAGTATGGAACTTTTTTATTTCTTCTTTTTTCTTATTTTCTTTTGATTTTATTCCAGTTTTATCCATTAAGATTTTTTGGATTATAGAAGACAAAACCGATTTTTCTATTCTCATTAAATAAAAAAAATGAATCAAACTTGAACTGTAAGCTAATTCATATAGAAGAGACATGACTAGGTCATTTGCAGTGGGTAAAGGCTAAGTATGTTCAGGGTCATTGAGATTTTTAAAGATCCATTAAAAATATGGATCTTGTTCTTTTCAGAGTCCATTTCATGGGGTTCTAAATTACTAAATGTATCACTGCTAATTTTCTATTTAAGTTAGAAACCAAAAGAATTGTAGCACATTAAGAGTCACCAGAAACAAAGATTGTAGTAAAAGCATGACTTTTGCTGCACAAACTTCTAGATAACTGATTCTACATTGGAGCTGGATCTGGATAGCAAATAAGTTAACTTTATGAAATCTAAGGAATACAGTGGTGTTAAGTTTCTATTTTTCAGGCAGAAATTATTTTATTCGATGTGACTTGTTTCTAGCCTCCTGAAGTAAAGTCAGGGTAAGGGGGATATGTTCTATGTAACTATATGAGTTAAGGACATTTTTTTCTTCAAATCTAGAAGATGTTTACTGAAATAAATGGACTGGAGATAAGGAGACCTGATGGCTACTCATGGAATAATTATTTTCTTATATTTCATGTGATCTTGGTCTGCTCATTTTTTAAAGATTTTATTTATTTATTTATGAGAGACACACACAGAGAAAGAGAGAGAGAGAGAGAGAGAGAAGCAGAGACATAGGCAGAGGGAGAAGCAGGCTCCATACAGGGAGCCCAATGTGAGACTCGATCCCGGGGCTCCAGCATCATGCCCTGAGCCCAAGGCAGACACTCAACCACTGAGCCACCCAGGCATCCTCTTGGTCTGCTCATTAATTGAAACTAAAAAATTTATAACTCCACCTGCAAAACAGTGATTTTTTTCAGATCTCCTGGCTTTCAGAAAGGAAAACAAGTATGTCCCAATAACATGGTGGCAAAAACGTTAGAATAAAAGTGCTCAGTAACACTAAATATTACTATGCAACAGCTAGATGTATCTCTTGTCTTACAAAATTTGTGAATTCTAAAGTGATTCAGGATACCCTGAATTTTTAATTTAAGATCATGAGCATATCAATCAAAGATTTTCTATGCTCTGTCTGGCACCATGCCAATGGTCTTAGCCAAGTATTTTACATACGAGTTTTCAGAACAAATTTTCCCTTCACTCATTTCCCTTTATTATTTTGTCTTCAAAATGTATGATAAAAGTGAAGAATGGAAGTAGAGAATCTAAATCAAGGCTGGCCAGGGTCTGAATTTGTCACTGGTAAAAGATGTTTCTGTGATAAATGAAGATCAAGGAAGTTTTTAAAGTATATTTAAGACATACTTGCAGCAAATATATTCAATGACAAAGAATCTTATACTCCATTGCTGATCTGTTCTAAAATATATTCAGAAAGGGATTATTTGTCTTTTATTGACTACCAATTAACCTTTCCACATGGATACAACTGGAATTCTAAATTTCTATCTTTTTACATTAAAAGAAAATTAGTCACCAGAGGACAAAGTCACAGATTGTGAGTAATTGGCTGGAAGGATTTTGGTTCAGTTTTCTATGAAAGGAGCATAATCACCAACTATGTTATAAATGATATCATCTTTCATTAATCAATAATTTTTTTTCCATTATAAGCATATCCTCATCTGTCTTAGTTCAGACTTCTAGAACAAATTACCATACACTGGATGGCTTAGATAACAAACATTTATTTCTTACAGTTCTGAAGGCTGAGAAGTCTGAAATCAAAGTGCCAGCAGACTGAGGGTTTGGTGAGAACAGTCTTCTTGGTTTTGCAAATGGCTTTTTGTTATGTCTTAACATGAGAGGGAGGAAGGAAGAGGGAGAGGAAGAGGAGAGGAAGAGGGAGTGATAAAACCTCTCATATTGTTCCCATAAGGACACTAATCCCAAACATGACCTAATTACTTCCCAAAGGGCCCATATCCAAACATCACATTGGAGATTATGATATAAACAAGAATTGGGGGAATACAAACATTCAGTCCATAGCACCATTCCAGCCTCAGAAAGGAGTTCAGGGTAGGGGTAAAGCATTATGAACCATAGAAAAAGAGTTAAAAATAATTGTAACTGACCTGTTTACTAAAACCTGCTTCATCTATACTTGATTTTTATTAGTCTTTTCGTTTTTAGTCTTGTATCTTCTCTCAGTGCAAGTCTGAAAGCTGAGTCTCCAAAGACAGTAAAAGGAGGAATTTTATCTTATGAATATGATCAACTTAAGTGATTATGATGACAAATAAAACATATGTTTAATTCTTTTGCATTAAGCTTTATGTAGAGTTCCCTCAAATATACCCATTTCTTTTGGGGCTGCAGACATTCCTTAATATGATTATCATTCTACTTCTTCATAGGATTTTAGGTGTAAGTGGTCTCATCGAGTACAAGATGATTCAATGTAACTCACACATCACTTTAAAGGCCCTAGTGAGCATGGCTAAATTAGGTTTAATCATGCCAAAGATTGTGTCATAATTGTTCTACATGGATCATTTTATTAATATGATATTTGTGTGTTTTTAAATGGCATTCATTTAGGGTTTATTGAGCTTATCAAGATTTTTACCTTCTTATAGTGTGTGTCAAATTTAGGTGTAAGGGATGTGACATATTTTCAGTTCCACTCCTTCTTTATATACATTTTTCTGGCTTTTAGTCTATGGTACACTAAACATAATTTATTGGTATGGTCTTGTTATTGAAAAAAGTAATCATTGGGAACTAATTAACTTTTCTTTGCTTGAAAATTTGTCCTTAAGATGGCAGAAGAGTAGGATCGCCAAGTCACCTGTCCCCACCAACTTACCTAGATAATTTTCAAACCATCCTGAAAACCTATGAATTCGGCCTGAGATTTAAAGAGAGAACAGCTGGGATGCTACAGAGAGAAGAGTTCGGGCTTCTATCAAGGGAAGAAGACGAAAAATAAATAAATAAAAAAGAATCCAGTAGGGGAGGGGCCCCGCGAGGAGCTGGGCTAAGGCCGGGCAACAGTTGCCCCCAGGACAGAAAAGCCCAGCCCGGGAGAAGGAGGAGCTTTACCAATCTTCCCCGACAGAAAGGTGCTCTCAGGGAACTTGGGCAGGATCTCAGGAGGGACAGTGTAGCCCCCAGGTTCCCAGAGTCACCAACAGAGGAAGTGCGCCCCGGGGAGAGCGCCCCACACTCCAGCGGGCGGAGCTCCCTAAAGGGCTGCAGAGCGAACCGGGTGGGGCCCGGGAGCAGCTCAGGTGGCAGCTCGGGCGGTGGCTCGGTGCGGAGGGGGCTTAGCACCCCGGAAGCACGATTCAAGCGGCTCAGGCCCTGGATCCCAGGGCACTGGGGGACACAGCCCAGGATCCCATGCTTCTCCTGGGAGAGGTGGAAGCCGGGAGGACACAGGACAGCAAGGATGCTCCTGCCGCGGGGCACCCCCGAGCTGTGCAGATCCGCGCCCCCCGTCCCCCAGAGCATCCAGGCCAGTGCAGACTGGGAGCTGCGGGAGTCACTGCGGGAGCTGACTCCAGCGCTGAAGAGCTGGCCGCGCCAGTGTGGTTGTTCCTCTTTGTGTAACCTGTACCTGGGACGGAGTGGGGACACCGGGAAACAGGGGACTCACAGCATAAACAGCTCCCACTGAGCCATGCACCTGGCAGGGGGCGAGGCAGCTTCCCCAGGTGCACACACCTGATAATCGGCACAGCAGCCCCACCCCCAGAAGACCAGCTGGAAGGACAGGGGAAGAGCAAGTTCTTGGCCGATCAGCCCTGAAAAGCTCCAGGGGGAGTCAAGGAATTTACAGTATATAGAACCGGAGGCTACCCCTCCTTGTTGTTTCTTGTTTTGTTTTGTTTTGTTTTGTTTTGTTTGTTTTTTATTTTGTTTTTGTTTTTTGTCGTTTGTTTTCCCCTTTTTTATCTCTCTTTTTTTTCTTACTTTTTCCAGTACAACTTGTTTTTAGGCACTCTGCACTGAGCAAAATAACTAGAAAAAACTCACAACAAAAGAAAGAATCAAAATAGTAATCTCTTGCACAGAGTTACAGAATTTGGTTACAATTAGATGTCAGAAAGCCAATTCAGAAGCACAATTATAAAGCTACTGGAAAAAAGCATAAAGGATTCAAGAGACTTCATGACTTCAGAATTTAGATCTAATCAGGTAGAAATTAAAAATCAATTGAATGAGATGCAATCCAAACTGGAGGTCCTACCGATGGGGTTAAGGAGGTAGAAGAATGAGTGAGTGACATAGAAGACAAGTTGATGGCAAGGAAGGAAGCTGAGGAAAAAAGGAGAAAAACAATTAAGAGACCATGAGGAAAGGTTAAGGGAAATAAATGACAGCCTCAGAAGGAAAAAGCTACGTTTAATTGGGGTTCCAGAGGGCACCGAAAGGGACAGAGGTCCAGAAAGTATATTTGAACAAATCATAGCTGAGAACTTCCCTAACTTGGGAGGGGAAACAGGCATTCAGATCCAAGAGATAGAGAGATTCGCCCCTAAAATCAATAAAAACCGTTTAACACCCCAACATTTAATAGTGAAACTTGCAAATTCCAAAGATAAAGAGAAGATCCTTAAAGCAGCAAGAAACAAGAGATCCCTAACTTATATGGAGAGAAATATCAGATTAACAGCAGACGTCTCCACAGAGACCTGGCAGGCCAGAAAGAGCTGGCAGGATATATTCAGGGTCCTAAATGAGAAAAACATGCAGCCAAGAATACTCTATCTAGCAAAGCTCTCATTCATAATAGAAGGAGAGATAAAGAGCTTCCAAGATAGGCAGAAACTGAAAGAATATGTGACCACCAAACCAGGTCTGCAAGAAATTTTAAGAGGGACTCTGTAAAAGAAAGAGTAAGTTCAAAGAAACAATCCACAAAAACAGGGACTGAATAGGTATCATGATGACACTAAATTCATATTTTTCAATAGTAACTCTGAACGTGAACGGGCTTAATGATCCCATCAAAAGGCACAGGGTTTCAGACTGGATAAAAAAGCAAGAACCATCTATTTGCTGTCTACAAGAGACTCATTTTAGACATAAGGGCACCTACGGCCTGAAAATAAAAGGTTGGAGAACAATGTACCATTCAAATGGTCCTCAATGAAAGCAGGGGTAGCCAGCCTCATATCACATAAACTGAAGTTTATCCCAAAGACTGTAGTGAGAGATGAAGAGGGACACTATATCATACTTAAAGGATTTATCCAACAAGTGGACTTAACAATCCTCAATATATATGCCCCGAATGTGGGAAATGTCAAGTATATCAATCAATTAATAACCAAAGTTAAGACATAATTAGATAATAATACACTTATACTTGGTGACTTCAATGTAGTGCTTTCTACAATCGACAGTTATTCCAAGCACAACATCTCCAAAGAAACGAGATCTTTAAATGATACACTGGACCAGATGGATTTCACACATATCTACAGAACTTTACATCCAAACTCAACTGAATACACATTCTTCTCAAGTGCACGTGGATATTTCTCCAGAATAGACCACATACTGGGTCAAAAATCATATCTTAACTGATACCAAAAGATTGGGATTGCCCTCTGCATATTTTCAGACCATAATGCTTTAAAACTAGAACTCAATCACAAGAACAAATTTGGAAGAAATTCACACACATCGAGGTTAAATACCATCCTGCTAAAAGATGAAAGGGTCAACCAGGAAATTAGAGAGGAATTAAAAAGATTCATGGAAACTAATGAAAATGAAGATACAACAGTTCAAAATCTTTGGGATACAACAAAGGCAGTCCTGAGAGGGAAATACTTCGCAATATAAGCATTCCTCAAAAAACTGGAAAAACTCAAATACAAAAGCCAACCTTGCACCTAAAGGAGCTGAATAAAGAACAGCAAATAAAACCTACACCCAGCAGAAGAAGAGAGTTAATAAAGATTCGAGCAGAACTCAATGAAATAGAGACCAGAAGAACTGTGGAACAGATCAACAAAACCAGGAGCTGGTTCTTTGAAAGAATTAATAAGGTAGATAAACCCCTAGCCAGGCTTATTAAAAACAAAAGAGAAAAGACTCAAATTAATAAAATCATGAATGAAAGAGGAGAGATCACCACCAATTCTAAGGAAATACAAATGATTTTAAAAACTTATTATGAGGGGATCCCTGGTGGCTCAGCGGTTTGGTACCTGCCTTTGGCCCAGGGCGTGGTTCTGGAGTCCCAGGATCGAGTCCCACGTCGGGCTCCCTGCATGGAGCCTGCTTCTCTCTCTCTCTCTCTCTCTCTCTGTGTGTGTCTCTCATGAATAAATAAATAAAATCTTTTAAAAAAAAACCTATTATGAGCAGCTATATGCCAATAAATTAGGCAATCTAGAAGAAATGGACGCATTTCTGGAAAACCACAAACTACCAAAACTAGAACAGGAAGAAATAGAAAACCTGAACAGGCCTGAAAACCAGGGAGGAAATTGAAGCAGTCATCACAAACCTCCCAAGACACAGAAGTCCAGGGCCAGATGGCTTCCCAGGGGAATTCTATCAAATGTTTAAAGAAGAAACAATACCTATTCTACTAAAGTTGTTCCAAAAGATAGAAAGAGATGGAGTACTTCCAAACTCGTTCTATGAGGTCAGCATCACCTTAATTCCAAAACCAGACAGAATGAGCACTGGTGTTATGCTATATGTTGGCATATTGAACAATAAATAAATAAATAAATAAATAAATAAATAAATAAATAAATAAAATTTGTCCTTAGGGAAGCAACCTTTGAATTTTCTTTTTTATAGCCAAATCAGGTATTATCATTGAGAGATTTCTTTTTAGCTATTAGGAATTAATCTTTGTACTGTAAATATTCCTTTAATCGGTACTGTGATGGCTAGTTTTCTATGTCAACTTGGCTAAGCTATAGTACCTAGTTATTCAATCAAATGCTAACCTAGGCATTGCTGGGTAGTTATTTTGTAGAGCAGTTAACCTCTATCATCAGTTTACTTTAACTAAGGGAGATTATCCTCAGTAATATGGGTGGGCCTCATTCCATCAATTAAAGGCCTCCTCCTCCAGGGCACATTACTGGACTACATTTCCCAGCCCCCTTTGCAGTTTTGGCCATATGGATGATTTATAGCCAAAAGTATGCGGAGAGAAATAATACATGCTCTTTCAAGTTTGACTCATTAAAATATTTTATTTGTCATCCTTTATGCTCTTTCTTAATGTTCTAGCTGTGTATTCTCTCCGAAGGTGACCTTGGAAATCATCCACTGAAAATTGCAGAGCTGCAAGCAGCCTGGACTCCTGAATAACTATGCTTCAAAAGTTACTCTACCCTCATTGCTACCATCAAAACATACTGAGTAAAGAAATACGCTTACATTTTCTCACATGGTGAGGCTTATACTTGTCTTATTATAGACATTCATCTACCTCAACTAAAAATCATTGTATTTATTGCTCTCTTTCTCTGTCATCTTATTAGATTGCTAAATGGAAAATAAACCACAGAAACAGAAAACAAACAAACAAAAAAACAGTGATCAGGCCTCCTGTCCCTTCCCATTAGAAATTTGATCCAAGTTACCCAATGTCATTTAAAATGGAGTAAGAAGCTTTAGATGGGGTTTTTCAATCTATGTATCTTTACTTCCATCTTCCAAGAAAGACAGAAAAAAAAAGTTAGAATAATAGATACCAAATTGACTTCAAAAGCAGTTCATCTACTGAGTAGTTTCTGGTCAGAGAATAACTTTAAAAATAGCATATACCCTGGGCACTTGGGTGGCTCAGTTGGTTAAGTGTCTGACTCTTAATTTTTGCTTAGGTCAGGATCTCAGGGTCATGGAATCAAGCCCAGTATCTGCTCCAGGTTCAGTGGGGAGTCTGCTTCTCTCCTTCTCCTCCTCCCCCTACTTGCACACTCTTGGGCATGCTCTTTCTCTCTTTCAAATAAACCGTTAAAAAATAAAAATAATATAAACCTCATCGTTCAGAAAGTACCCTCTTTATTGAAAATATAGCAATAAGACCAATTATAATCATGTGGCTGTATAAAAGATGGATTTTTTCATCAATTAAGAAGAACTTATTTGGGACTTTTGACACATGGAACTGGTTGTGCCAATCAGGAATACCGAGAAAGCAGGAGCCTCTGCCCTGGCCACTGAGCTGCCCCCCAGCTAGTCAGCATGCTCGGGGTCCCTCTTGGTCCCAGAGGCTCTCTGTGACAAGAACAGCATGAGCTAAGTGCCCTACTTCTAAGTGCAGGGCACCACCCCCAGAAGTAGCCTGTGAGCCGCACTAAGCTCTATTCCTGTCCAAATCTGTTTTCACACTTGGGTCTGTGGGGAAAGCTCCTCAGAAAGGTCTTCAGTGCCCCCACCCCCGTTATGGTCCACCTTATTTTCAGGATCACGCAGGTGGGAAATGACCGCGACTTCTCCGGCTCTGCCTCGGAATCTGGCCAGCCTATGTCTCTGCTGATCTGGACTTCCTCCAGATCTTGGAGATCAAGGGCATACAATGGTGGCTGAGAGAACACCTCCGGGTTGCAGTCAGGGGAGCCCTGTTGATAAGTATGGACATGAAGCAGGGCTCGTGGTGGGCCCCAGGTGTCCCTGGTGATGCAAGATTGACAGAGGACGAGACAGGAGGAGGCCCCAGGGTCATCGTCTTCCCCACGGCCCGCTAAAGGTATGCACCCCTGGGACTTGAAATTAGGCATCATGCCCCCGGGGTTCTGCTCACGACGCTGTGCAAACGGATTACCTGTGACCGCCTGAAACCAGTACACTCATTGTGGCTCGCCACGCCGTGGAGCCTTCTTCTCCACTCCAGGCAGCTGGGTACCTGCTCGTGCCCCCGGGCTGGCCTGGGCCAGAGTTACAGCGGAGTGGGGACAGAGGCGGCCAGGATGGGATTTTCGCAGATGATGTGTGACAGGAAGGTGAGCGGGCACCCCTGCGGCCGCTTGCCACCAGCTCTACACACACTAAGGACTAATTGATTTTTAAATTTAAAATATTCGAAGTTTGGAATCCTAGGACCCTTCATTCAAAATGCCTTTAGATATTTGGAGAATCTCTTGGCACAACAGCACTTTGGAAGTAGGATCCCAAGGATATTTCACGTGCTCGATTCTGTCCTTTAACTTAGAGAAACTGAGGCCGAGAGAGCTGAAGTACTGGTTAGTTAAGCACCAGGCTTGGAGTCAGAGGTTGACTTCTGGAGACTCTGTGTGTGTGTGTTTAGATTTTAAAGAAATCAGAAAAAGAAAACCAGTTTGTCTCTTCAGGAAGCAACAAATGTTGGAGAGGATGTGGAGAAAGGGGAACCCACTTGCAGTATTGGTGGGAATGTGAACTGGTGCAGCCACTCTGGAAAACTGTGTGGAGGTTCCTCAAAGAGTTAAAAATAGAACCGCCCTACAACCCAGCAATTGCTCTGCTGGGGATTTACCCTAAAGATACAGATGCAGTGAAACGGCAGGACACCTGCACCCCAATGTTTATAGCAGCAATATCCACAATAGCCAAACTGTGGAAGGAGCCTCGGTGTCCATCGAAAGATGAATAGATAAAGAAGATGTGGTCTATGTATACAATGGAATATTACTCAGCCATTAGAAATGACAAATACCCACCATTTGCTTCGACTTGGATGGAACTAGAGGGTATTATGCTAGTGAAGTAAGTCAATCAGAGAAGGACAAACATTACATGGTCTCATTCATTTGGGGGATATAAAAAATAATGAAAGGGATTAAAGGGGAAAGGAGAGACAATGAGCAGGAAAATCAGTGAGGGTGACAGAACATGAGAGACCCCTAACTCTGGGAAACAAACAAGGGGTAGTGGAAGAGGAGGTGGGCGGGGGGATGGGGTGACTGGGTGATGGGCACTGAGGGGGGCACTTGATGGGATGAGTAGTGGGTGTTATACTATATGTTGGCAAATTGAACTCCAATAAAAAAATATACAAAAAAAGAGCAAAGTTTGTCTCTTCATAGGATTTATACAGTAAGAGAGACAGACCAGATAAAACTCCTTAAAATATGTTAACAAACAGGTGGGATGGCTTTCATTTCGTCCTGGCTGATCTCAGATAATTTTCCTCTTTGTTTTTAAATATTTATTCATTTATTTGAGAGAGATAGAGAGAGAGAACAGGATGAAGAGAGGCAGAGGGAGAATCTCAAGCAGATTCCTTGCTGAGCACAGAGCCCAAGTCTGGCTGAGCCAAAATCAAGAATCAGATGCTTAACCAACTGAGCCACCCAGGTGTCCCTACATAATTTTTCTAATCAATATTTTGTCATGCTGGAAATTATATCTTAGTATAAGGATATGGAGTTTCCTTTACCTATTAACTTTAAGCAACTAAAATTGTAAACTTTTGACTGAAAAATGGCAGATTTCTTCCTTGAGAAAAACATATTAGTTGGAAACTCTTGGCCTTGAGGAGTTTTTAAATAAAACCTTCTAATTTTTTCCATTTTTAGCGATCTTTCTTAGTTTCAAGATATATATTTCCTTCCCGGTATAGTCATGGTGACTTACTGGTTCTTTGTCAATTAACCCAGGAAGAAAATAACTGACAGGGTAGCAAAGTTTAGTGAAAAAGAGCTATGCACTAGGTTAGACGAGGCCTCAATTTTAACAGACTAATCATTTATTAGCTATTTGGTCTTGGGTAGGTTACCATAGTAGGCCAACACCACTCCTCTCCCAAAGATATCCATGTCCTAATTCCAGATTTTGTGATTACCTTCTGTGGCAAAAGTGAATTTTCTTATGTAATTAAGGGTACAAGCCTTAACATAAGGAGGTTATTTTGGATTATCTGGGTGGGCTCCATCTAATCCTATGAGCCCTTAAAAGGAGAGAAATTTCTCAAAGTGAAAATAGGAAAGATGAAGCAGAAGGAGCAGAGGGATTTGAGATTTAAGGATTCAAGCCATCTCTGCTGACTCTGAAGATTAAAGGAATACACGTCAGGGAATGCAGGTGGTCTCCTAAAGATAAAAGCAACCCCTGACGTAGAGCCAGCAAGGAAACAGTGACCTCAATCGTACAGCTGCATTGAACTGAATCCTGCCAAAAATTGAAGTAAGCAGAAGATTTGCTCCTAAAGCCTTCAATTAAGAGCCCTGACCATTCAGTACCTTGATTCCAGCATGTGAAACCTGGAAGAGAGAAATCAGCCACACCTACCCAGATTCTGACCTACAGAACTGTGAGGTAATAATTTTTTGTTGTTCTAAGCTACTGTATTTTCATTAAAAAAATGATTTTATTTATTCATGAAAGACACGGAGAAAGAGGCAGAGGGAGAAGCAGGCTCCTTGTGGGGACCCCAATGCGGGACTTGATCCCAGGATCCCAGGATCACGACCCGAGCCCAAGGCATTCGCTCAGCCACTGAGCCACCCAGGTGCCTGCTACTGCATTTTCAATAATGTGTTACACAGCAATAGAAAACTAAGACAGTTATTTCACTTTTCCTGCTTTGGTTATCCCTTTGATAAAATGCCTTATCTTCCACATTTATGTAAAAGTAATGACATAGGTAGAATTTTCCTTAAAACATAGTCCTAAAAAAAAAAAACATAGTCCTGTGATATAATAGGAATATTATAGGAAGAAATATGAAATATAATCACATAGTCCATTTAATAAGAAAGATCTCAAATGTCTCTTTCGTCCATCCATTCCTCCCCTAACCCTCAATTTGATGTTTCTCTTATCTAGGCATAGGGAAAAAATGACAAGGGCTTGTTTGTGAGAAAGATACTATGTTACTGATATCCTAGAATTTGGATAAATAAATAATGTCATCTGGACTATTTTCCAACTATATCTAAGTGGATACTTATTAAATTTAGGGAAATTACACTTTCAGTTCTGTCGGTAAGATATAGCCCTTGTATATTTTGAACTTAACTATATTTTTTTTTTCATTTGTGGTAAAAATTAATTGGCTGGTCATTGGGCCGGTGAAAGAAAGTCCCCAAAGACAATATGTAGTTGAAGGAAATTGGGAAGTGAAAAGAAAAATGATTGTACTTTTCACTTCCTGGGAATTGGAATAGCAAAGGAAACTTCATAGAACAATAATAATGAGAAAACATGAAGGCTGCTTTCAGCCAGTTTAGGTAAATCAGAAAATACAGATACTGTCTTATCTCAGGGCCACCCATATCTCCTGTTAAGTACTTCCCCTAATTCTTAAATATCTGTAAAATAAAAACTATCTCTGCTAGCCATAAGTTCAAATTCTAATGAATCTTGATTATATCTATTGCTTCTTATAACATTATTATGCAGCCTCTTTATTGGATCTTCTCTTTTATTACCTGTCATGGTTGTCACACAACCACATAGCCTAATTCCCAACTCAAAGTAATCAGGAGCTTCATTTTAGAGTTGTGATTATCTGGATCACCTTTGGTGACCATTATAGGTGTTTGGATTTACATATACAATCTGTCTATTTGGTTTTTACCCAATTACATTCGCTCATTTTTTTTGTATAGTTATGATTCTGTCCGTTGCATCGAATACTCTTCTGTGCGGTGGTTGATATTATAAAAGAAAAAGCATTGCTTTTCTGGTATGCGAATGAATTTCATGACAAATGTGATTTTGTTATCTTTGTAATTACCCTGGTTGCTTTCAGCAACATCTGCCTTCAAAATTGCAATCCACAGAAGAGCACCGTTCCATGAGGAAAATTTGGCTGGGGTATTCTGCATCAGGCAGTTTGATTATTTTCTAGTGTTTTCCTAAAATGCATTTGTGTTAACTGGGCTGTTGGCAAACTTCACAGTTTTTATAAAGTACTGCTTTAAGAGATCTGGACTAGTCTTGGAACCACTATCAATTGGCTCTGTGATTTTAAAGTGTTCACATAGCCTCCCTCTGTCTGTTTTCTCATGTAGCATATAAAGGTGAAAACATCTCACACATTTGTTCACCTTAAAACTGTAGTTATTTCATGCAATCTATTTCCCTGAAAGAGATGAGGAAAAAATCTTGACTGACTTGCACAGTGTTCAGCAAACTCTTCCCTCATCTCTCAAGAATGTAGTGATAATGAACTGGTGAGCAGCAAACATTAGGGATTGGAAGAGGAACGAGAATAAAGCTCATAACCCAATTTCATGACTTAATATTTTGCGCAAAGTGTAATACTTATACTGATACTTAGGGAAAGAAATACAGTTATGTATCTAGTGAACTTCTTGGAAATGCAAATACCAGGATAAGAGTGTTCTCAAAAAACAAGAAATTTATTTTCCATTATGAGAATGTCTGGCATAAATAAATAAGGACACCTGAAGCAAAAATTTTCAGGAACTGCTACTAAATGGACCCAGTACTCTGCTATGTAACATTGAGATCTAGAATGGAAGACTTGGCTGGCAATTCAGCTAGAAAAGCAGGATTTGTTAAAGAACATTTCATACAAATATAACTACAGAACAGTGTGAGATGACATATAATGCTGTGCTTGATGTCTAACATGTTAACAGAGAGGTTACTTATAGCTTCAATAAAGAGGATAGAGTTTCTTAACTAAGAATCTAAGACTTCACAGATTGACTCTAGTTTACTCTCCTGTTCCTTTCTGCCTCTCTGTACCACATACCCTACACTTCCTAGGCATTATTTCCTATTCAAGTATGTTATAGCTTTCTGAATTTGTCACTGTTTCTCTTTGTATTAAATATATGTTTCTGCTTGGTAAACTTCTACTTCCTTCCCTGTGAATTACTTATCCATGTAGTGTTATTTCCTACACTACTATTCTCCATTCTACTTTGGCACTTGTAATATTTAGAATTATTTATGTTTCTGTTTACAAGTCCACTATAGCACCAAGTACCCAACAGAATGTTTGACTCATAGTTGATGCTTAATAAAGATTTGTTGTTCCATTCCAATAAAGATTTGTTTATCCATTCAATTTGTACATACGTAAGTTTGGAAAAATAAGGTAAGAATCAACTGATGAAGGAAACTTGCTTATCTACCTGAAGAGTTTGGGATTTTTTTCTGCAGACATGGGAAGCCACAATAGGTTTTGAGCAGAGAATGGAAGCACTTTTGTAAGGAAATGATTCTGGATATGGTGCAAATGGACAGAGGATGGAGATGATTTTTTCTAAAGATTTTATTTATTTATTTATGAGAGACACACAGAGAGACAGAGAGAGACAGAGAGGCAGAGACACAGGCAGAGGGAGAAGCAGGCTCCTTGCAGGGAGCCTGACGTGGGACTCAATCCCTGGTCTCCAGGATCAAACTCTGGGCCAAAGGCAGTGCTAAACCACAGAGCCACCCAGTCTGTCCCAGATTTTTAAGAAGCTGAAGACACAGCAGTAAGATAGATCTTAGCAAGACCCATAAACAATTTAATAGATAATTTAAATGGATGTATATATGTGTGTCTACACACACACAAACACACACACACACACTCACTCCATTAAGATCCTTTCTATTCCAGGACTCAATCCAGGGTATCGCCTTACATTTACTTCCCATTTCCTTTAGTCCATGATATTTTCTTAGTCTTTCCATATTTTTCATAATCTTGAACAACTATAGGGGCATGACCAGGTATCTTGTAGAATATCCCCTGATCTGAATTTATCTGGTGTTTTCTGGAGCTATAGATTTCTGGGAAGAATACTACAAAGATCAAGTGCCCTTCTCATCAAAGCTATCAGAGTTTACATGATATCTTTATAGCACTACTGATGATGTTAACCTGCATCATTTGGTTAATGTAGTGTTTGCCAGGTGTATTGATAAAGTTATAATTTTTCCCTCTCCCTACTTTATTCTGTGGAAATCAGTCACTAAGTCCAGCCTATCCTATGGAAGGATTGGGTTGGGGAGGATTAAGTTCTACCTCCTTGGGGGCGGGGATATATTTGGATTTTTTTTTTTTTGTAAGATTTTTCTCCACATCTACATTTAGTTATTCCACAATTTATTAATATCACTATGGACTCATGTATGTGTATTTATTTTATACCTTGAGTTATAATCCAATCCTGTTTTACTGATTTTGTTGTTCACATTGTTCCACATTTGGCCGTTTGGAGCTGCAGTTGTTTCCAGTGTTCCTCTGACATATCCCCATCGTTGTGAATTTTTCTTGGGGAGGGGAATCACTTCTGTAATTCCTGGCAATCTAAAGGGCTCCAGGCTCATTTTGTATATTCCTCACTTCAGCCCTAGTATCAGTTTTTTCTCCCAGGAGCGGTGGTGCCCTTTATTGGAGAATGGCATTGACAGACCGAGATGTAGATACTGACTATGCTTATTGCTACTGGAACATCATTGTTTCTAGGCCTCTTCAGTGGACAGGGCAAGAAAATACATACATGTATGCTAAACTATACATATAAACATATTAAATATTTCTGTATGTCCACAGTTTTATCTCTATTAGGCAAATTATGAGTTCATTCATATGTCTGCTACTCTAATCCAGTATTATGGTTCATTCTAGTCTGCCTCTTGTGCTTATTTGTAATTGCACACTTCAACTCTAAGAAACCTAGATGTTACTATTCACCATACATTTATTTACTTATCCCCTCAAAAGCAATATCTATGGACAACAGTTGCAGAATGATTAACTTGTATCCCCATGAGAAACAAATTTATCAGCTAAAGTACGGTATTTATATACAATTCCTTTTATCTTTCATTTACAGTGTTCAGTCAGAACTTTTTTCGTACATTACTTAGGACAGCCCACTTTCCCTGCCCCTGTCAGGGTGGTCATATCATACATTTGTAATCGCGATAGATTGATTTATCACAGACTTCATTCCATCCGAAATACTTTCACATCACAATTGATTTTAATTTTTAGTTTGCATACACTAAATAAAATACACTCTGTATAATTTATAGTTCCATAGGTTTTGACTAATGTTTACATGTATTTATTATGACCCAAATACAGTAAAGGTTCTTTTTTCTTTAACTTTTTTCATTTTCTTTCTTTTTTTAAAGATTTTATTTATTTATCCATGAGAAACAAAGAGAGAGAGAGAGGAACAGACATAGGCAGAGGGAGGATAAGCAGGATCCATGCAGGGAGCCGGATGCGGCACTTGATCCCAGAACTCTGGGATCACGACCTGAGCCAAAGGCAGACGCTCAACCACTGAGCCACCCAGGCATCCCTACAGTAAAGGTTCTTTATCCTAAATTTGAAGAATAGTTATTTTACCCTTACAGTTCCCCTGTGCATCTTTATAATCAGTCAATTCTCTAGCCTATGGCAACCACTCATCTGTTTTCCTTTTACTTATAACATTTTGATGAAATAATTTGCTAGCTAATTGATAGCTACTTTTGTCTCTATCACATGAGTATAAGCTCTGTGAGGGTAAGTACTCTGTGTCTGGTTAATCATTGTATGCCTTCTGACCAGGAGAGTGCCTTGTACATCATGAGTACTTAATAAATATTTGTTGAACAAACAAATCAATGGGAAATTAAGGAATAAGAGTGGAATTATTTATTTTAGACATGATAATGCTTTTTAATGCACAGAGGACTCTTTTAGGCATTAGAGATTTAAAGATATAGTATCTTCCTTCAAAAAACAAATACTTTAGTCAAAGGACAAAACATGTACACCAGCTGCTGTGATACATATTAAACTGTGATACAGATGCCAAAAGAGTGGTAGGAATAGAGTTCAGGAAAGGAAGAAGTCACTTCTAGTTGGGATGTGTTATGGTCTGAATGTTTGTGTTTCCTCCCAAATTCTTATGTTGAAACTCTAACCCCCAGGGCATGGGGCCCTTCAAAAGTGATTAGGTCATGGAATATAGCTCTCATGTGTGAGATTAGTGTGTTTATAAAAGAGGCTCCAGGAAGATCCTTCGCCCCTTCTTCCATGTGAGTGTATAGCTAGACCGTGTTGTGAATCAGAAAATGAGTTCTCACCTGATATCAAATTTACAAGTGTCTTGATATTGTACTTGCCAGCCTCCAGAACTATGAGAAATAAGTTTCTGTTGTTTACAAAGCCACCTAGTCTATGGTTTTGTGATAGCAGCCCAGATAGACTAAGACAAGCTGTCTGGTAAAGGCTTCATAGTGAATGTAATAATGAGTTCATTTTAAAGGATTCTATTATAATTTACTTGGATTTCATGTGAGTTTGTTACTAGGGTGTATTTGCTGCCAATAGAACCTGGTTCTATCATCTTCCTGGGGAGTGTTGAGAGGGGTTGTATTCTGACATGGGTAGAGGACATAGTGTTTTCATATATTTTTAAGATGCTAAAGTTATTAATGGTTCAAAGATATTTTTGTTTTAATTTTCAGGGCTGCACTGTAGTCTACATTAGCCTTGATGAAGACTCATTTTTTTTTCATTATCTATAATCAGGTTTTCAATCTTCTTTATCCTTTATTTTTTGGTTAATTTTATATTGCATTGATTTCCTTTCAAAATATGAACAGTTTTTATCTTCAGGGAATAGACTCCATTGAAATATGATAATAGCATTTGAGAAATATCATAATTGAACTATACAGAGAAAATAGTATCCAAAATACTTTCAATATTGAGCACATTTTTAGGTAAAGAGTAAATGTGTGCTGGAGTGTTTAACTGTGTATAAATACACATTCTTAGGAGGTAATTCTTCAGAAACCAAGTAGAAATTTGATGGCTGCAATATTGACAGCATGATATGTTTTGAAGGGTGTTTCAAAGATAATCCCAACTCACAATATAGCCCCCTTACCAGTCAAACTTATTTGGGTGAAAACATGAAAAACCAAGGAAATATAAAATTATATTTATTAGTAGGAATTGTATCTTAACTCATAATTCAGTCATTAATACCAAACAAGATTTTATTTATTGGATTAACCTTACTAGAGATCTAGGTTCTGAAATAATGGATCAGGGGATAGGTAAGTCTTGATGGAAGCAGATAGCAGGGATTGTCTGCAGAAGATGACACTACATAAAATGATGAACTTGAATAGAGGATGCTGGGAGTTTGTAAAGCAGACAAGACAAGTTAAACACTGTATGTAAGGAATGCTAAGAAGAATTGTGAAAATGTCATGCAAAGGTACCTGTGGACATCTAACAACGAAGTTCAGAGGAAACACTGGGCTAGGAGTTAAGTGGCAGGGAAAAAAAAGAAAAGTCTAGGAGGGATCCCTGGGTGGCGCAGTGGTTTGGCGCCTGCCTTTGGCCCAGGGCGCGATCCTGGAGACCCGGGATCAAGTCCCACATTGGGCTCCCGGTGCATGGAGCCTGCTTCTCCCTCTGCCTATGTCTCTGCCTCTCTCTCTCTCTCTCTCTCTCTCTCTCTCTGTGTGACTATCATAAATAAATAAAAAATTAATTAAAAAAAAAAGAAAAGAAAAGTCTAGGATACGGTGAATAAAACTGACTTTGAAAGAAGAGGGATGCCAAAGTAGAAATCAGGCAAAGAGATGAGATGACAAGTCCAGGTAAGTGAATGAAGGCAGGGAGGAGTAGATGAGCACTTTATGATTCAAATTTCTGGTACTCATAATGGCATATAAATGGAATATAGGCAGATTATTTCACTGCAAATGCCCTGAAATTCAGGTACCACTGAGGCACAATAGCAACAAGGATTCTGTTATTAGCTTGCATTTTACCCAGTACCAGCACTAATGCCGGATTTGAGAGGGATAAGCATTTCCAAATAGGTAGGGAAAATCACACCTGGCTAAAGGGAAGAATGGACATGGGAAGCAGAGACAGCTTCTGATAATAAGTTTTATTTTTTTTAAGTTGGCCTAGCTCTGGAGGGCCTGGGTGGCTCATTTGATTAAGCATCTGCCTTCCATTCAGGTCATGATCCCAGGGTCCTGGGATGGAGCCCCACATGGGGCTCCCTGCTCAGTAGGGAATCTGCTTCTCCCTCTCCTCCCTGCTCGTACTGTCTCTCAATATCTCTCTCTCTCAAATAAATAAATAAAATCTTTTTAAAAAGTTGACCTAGCTTTATCTTTGTATATGCTAGAATTCATATTCAGAAAACAAAGTATTTTTTAAGAATTATAAAAGTTCAAATATAAAATACAACCTAGCATTGCGTTAGCCTCCAGTACCACCACAATTTGCTAATTTGTGTAGCCTCTTGCAGATTCACATTCCAGAACTATCAATTTATAAAGCAGTTTTGGAATTATATCCAACATATGATGGATTTATACTTGTTCAATACTTGGGAAGAGACATGGACTTGTAGTCCTGAGAAGAGAAACTGAAAGAATAATGTTGACTTTGTCAAATGATGAACACTTGTGTGTTAGAGCAAGAAAATAGAAATGGCAGAATTTTTCCAAGGACAGTTATTAAGTATATATGTATATACACACACACATATATATATAGTCATTTTAATGATGACTTGAAAAGAGAATAGCAGTTGATGTTGCAAATGCCAAGTGCATTAAAACGTATATTTACTCATATGACAGAGTGTGTCCTTGGAGAAAAACTTTTTCAGTAGGATGTGCTCTCAAAATTAAATGCAAACTTTAATGAGAAAGAAGTAAATGAAGAAAGGAAGAAACTAGTGTGTAATTAAGAATATGTCCAACAGAGGACTAGATGTTTGTATTTATTGTCTAATTATGTTTATATGTGAGGAAACTGGGATTTAAGGAGGTTATTGCCCAGTAAGTTTATAATCTGGTAAATGACAGAGCCAGGCTTCAAATCCAGTTTGTCTGAGTAGTTGATTTTTTATTTCAATACCCTCTAAGGACCATAGCATGTAAGCAAGGATATTTTGATAGTAAAAAATTTGTCCAATTTGTAAACTTTTTAATTTTTTAGTGAATTCAGGCCCAATGATCATAGAGTCAGTTAGATCTGGATTGGTTTTCTGGGTCCATTGACTTTATGTCATAAATAAATTTCATAAATCACTTATCTCTGAAACTTGTCTTCTTCACATATACAAATAGGATTATTAAAATCTATTTGAAGATCATTAGAATAATTATATGAGACAATATGAGTAAAATGCCTAACAGAATATCTGACAAGTAACAGATGATCAAGGAAAGTAGATTGACTTTGAATAGAGTCCCTTATTGTGGCATATTTTCTAGCTTATAAAAAATTGACAATTGTTAGAAAAAGGTTTTCAATTGTCCAGGAACAAAAATTCTCTCACCTTTGTATTTAATTTTTGGTCACTTTATCTGATATCAAGGCTTCATTCAACTCATGTTGCCAGGGTAGACTCTCAGTCTGATTCAGCAATTCTGACCACAAGCAAGAATCTTGTACTCGAATAGGATGATATATCAAAAACTGAATTCATTTTTATTCCTCAAAGTACCCCTTCCCCTGATCACTTCTTATTTTTTTTAATTGGGCTGCTATTATAATAACAAGTATAGTACATTTCCCAGTAAATGTTTGTACACAGGAAGTTTTCAAATCAAGCTTTGATGCCTACTTTTAATTTTAGATCATTTGTCTAAATATCAAGTAAAGAAAACAGAAAAGAAGGAATTATCCTTTGAGCACATATGTGTCAGGCACTTTGCTGTGCACTTTGTGTGATTTGTCTCATACATTCCTCTCTATAATAACACAGTACATTGCCATCTCATGAGTAGATTGATGCTCGAAAGTGTTATATAACTTTCCCAAGTCCTATAGGATTTTCATAGCAGAATTTTCTCATTCCCACTGTCATATGGCTAACTCAGAAGCCTATCTCAGTTGGCTAACTGACTTGGTGGAACATATTACTCTTGATCTCAGGATTGTGAAGTCAAGCCTTACGTTGGGTATACAGGTTACTTAAAAATAAAATCTTAAAAAAATAAAAGTCCCTCATTTGTAGTCCAGGCATTTATTAGGTATTTTGTTCTTTCCTTCTTTTTCTCCCTCCCTGCCCCCATCTCTCTTCCTCTCTTCCTTTCTTCCACGTATTTATTTATTTAACTTTGGACCAGGTAAATATACCACAGGAATATTGTGGTAATTCCTTACTTGGCCTCTCTGCTTCCAGACTCTCCTCATCACTCCTGCTCACCATTGCCA
Organism: Canis lupus dingo; assembly: GCF_003254725.2. Lineage (NCBI taxonomy): Eukaryota > Metazoa > Chordata > Mammalia > Carnivora > Canidae > Canis > Canis lupus. The sequence continues at coordinate 87,122,419 of NC_064281.1, forward strand.
GATTAATATTCCTAAATCACCAAATTCTTTAATTTCTAGCTGAAAAAGATTGATAGTTTCCCATTTCCCAGAGGATAAAATTAAAACTACCCATTGACATGTGCAAAGACTTTCACAATTTGGTACCAATCTGACTTATCAGCATTAACTTCCACCCTGCCCTTAAAAAAAGCTGTTCAGTTAACTTGTTCTATTTGCTACTCCCCTAAACAGTTTTAAAATGGTCTTCCATGCATTTGATCATTCTTCTCCCCTGTCTGCTTCCTCCTTTCTATCCATCAAAGGCTATTCCATTTTAGGACCTAGAGAAAATACTTCATGTGAATTCATGTATGACTGCTCCATCTATAATGGCATACATTTAATGCATTTGTTGCTTGGGACATCAAATGTGAATCTTTTTCAATTAATCATTAGAATAAATTTTTACTTACATACATAATAACCACTATCTTCCACTGCTACAATAGTATCCAAATCACCATCACTTCCTACCTAAATTACTATAATACCATCCTAAAAGGTAGGTATTGTTTCCAGTCTCCCCCCTCCTATGCACAATGTACACAGTGGTCCTTAAACACACACACACACACACACACACACACACACACCACACACCAAATTGGATCATGCAGCAGCTCTGTTTTAAAACACTTGAGCATTATTACTAGTCATGTGACCAACACAGTAGTGCCCAAGCTTTTCTATGACCACATAGTTTCTGCAAGTCAAGGTGACATAGCTGTAATAGTGGCTAGATCAACATCCTGAGATTGGTAGCTGAGTGTAGCCACTCCAGAGCCCAGATGAGTTTTAGCTGCCACCCTAGCCCTGGGGACATTTTTCTTCATTACACTGAGCTTATAGGCAACCATGGATGGTATCTTAGCAGAGCAGGTGAACACACTGGGTTGCATCATTTGCCTAGACCATACCATCTGGTCTTGACAGTAGACCCAGAGCTGATTCAGAAAACCAGAAGTCTCAATGGCTTCATGAATTAGACCCACAATCTGCTGAGAGAGATTTGTAGTTTTTAGCAACTGTGTTGGTATCAGGGCTCTCTTGTGTTCAGAGAAGTCAATGGAAATTCATAATGGACTGAGCTAATCTATCTTGATCTGTCTGAATGACTTGGTCAGCAGCATGCTGTTGGGACTTTGCATTTTAGAAAGCCACGTACAGATAGAACCACTGGCTAACTGGTATAATGTAGCCATCTGTCAACCAGACAAAGATAATCTCTATGCTATTATCTAGGATGGAATATACAGATTCCTCTAGACTACTTTTCTAGAGGGGTTGTCCAAGAAAGATGTGACAGTCTTCATCATAGGAGGCCTGAGCAGAAGCAAGGTCAGGGACTGCTTTTAGAAAATGATGGCAGCAAGCATATTCAAGCTGTCCAAGGTCAAGCCTTGATACCTCACTGGTGTAGATACATATCTTCTCCCAAAAGGGCCATGTATTTTGGCTTGTCCTTGGTTCTCACAAGTAATCTCTAGGTGAAGAAAAAGTAATATCAGAAGAATTTTGGCCTCATCAACCTAGAGTGTATCTGACCCATCTGCAGTGTCACTGGCAGCCCTTTACTATATGTCACTTTGTGCAGTGACACCGTGGCAGTCTTGCACCATGTTTTCATTTGTATTGCTATCAGCTGATGAGTACCATGTGGGTAAGGATCACAACAAAACATTTTTTTCTGACTTGGTGCCAGGCACACTATACAGAAACACTGCATTCTTTCTTGTCTGGATCAAACACCTTGGCATCTGTGCATCACCCTGGACTGTAGCCTGACTGACCTTACAGTGGTTATGGCTTCATCATCAGGAGCTTTGGCCAGGGAAGTTAGAAGATACTGAAATTTTAAAAAATATATTTGTTGTTTCTCTGTACTTTCTTGAGGAAATAATTGGTAACTTACCAATACCTTATCTGAAATTTATTGCTGCTTATATTGCTCTCTTCCTCCTCAAATATTCATCAATAATAACAATTGTAATAATAATATCAACTGGTATCTATAAACACTCAATATAACTTGGCAGATAGGAAGTGCCCACCAAGTTGGGGCTGTTATGATTGTGGCACAGGTCTCACAACCACCCTGGCTGTAAGCTCTCTAATTGTCCATATTTACAGTAAGAAGCTTAGAGAAGGTATATGACCTGATACAAGTCACTCAATGAATATTTTGCAGAAAGAGATTTGAACTCCATTCTGACTACACAGCTCAAGTTCTTAACTGTTGTGCTCTCCTGACCTGTGTGGTTTAGCTTTCAATAAAGGTAAAACTAAAGGAAATAGGTAAGGTATAGTGAATGCTTCTCATGTGTCAGACTCTATCTTAAGCACTTCTCATCAATTTAATCCTGAGGACCGTTGGCATGAATATGTTTATTCCCCTTATTTAGATGGGAAGAAACTGAGGTTCAGAGAGGTGAAGTCACTTGCCCAGTGTCACACAGTGAGTAAGCAGATCAATATTCTAACCTATCTATGTCTGATCACAGTATCATGGTCATTAAAATTTTTTGTTTATTTGAAAAAGAAATCATGTACTTGAACAAAAACACAAATAATGTAAAAGGGTATAAACTACCACCCCAGACCATAAATCCTCCATTGCCAGAGACAATAAACACTGTCAGTTTATTTTGTAATTTTCAGAAGTTTTCTATTTTAAAAACACGTGTATCTTAATTTTTAGTAAACCTTAGCCTCTGTACACTGTGTTCTGCATTTTGTTTTTTTACTTAATATATCTTAAATATTTTCTCATGATTAAAAAATTCCTTCAGCAACATCTCATCGCATTAAGAATAAAGATAAAACTTCTTAAAAAGCCAATAAAACTCTACATGATCTTGGACTGTCTAGCTCTCCAGCCTCATGTTGCAATTTCCACCTTTTTTCTCCTTGTGATCCATCCATACTTTTCTTCCAGTCATCTCTATTGTTCACTTAAAATTACTGCATATACACAAACCTGAGACTCTAAGTCTTTCTCTATGTTCTCACAAGTAGGTTTATGCATCCCAGTCATCCTACAACCATCACACTGCCAATGGGACAATAAGGACAAAGGACTTTTAGAATCGATCCTCTAACATGTTACTGTAATATGATGCCATGATACAACCAAGTTGACAGTACTAGAGTTACACTGAAGAGGACACCTAATCTGTCTTTGAATAATTAAGGAATACTTTATGGAGAAAGTAACATCTGACCTGGAAAAATGTTCTGGTGATTAGGTGGGAAGACTGAGAGAATTAAAAAACTCTAGAAAGCACAAATTACAAGTACAAAAGTCTGGAGGAAATTGGTGACAAAGGGAGGCTTCATAAACCCCTCATAAACTCTATTAGTACCGCCGTCCCGCTACAAAACACATGCACAAAAATGTTTGTTTGTTATGGAAATACACCTTCAAATCAACACTTTTAGCATCATCTTCCAACAATACTGTTTTCCTTAAACACTTCTAATAGCATTGTTGCCCCTAAAGCCTTTCAGACCTTTTGGAGTCTTGACCCGTCCGGAGGTGTATTTTAGTAGTTGCAAATTATTTAGTGTAGATGGAACACATTTTGCAAGCATTTGATGGAAAGAGGAGATAAATGGTGAAGGCAAGAGATAAGACTGGGGAAATAAGCAGGAGCCTGATCATTAAGCATTTGATGAGTTAAAACATAGTCAACAGACTTTATCTAAAAATAGGAAGAAATGAAGGTTTTTTAACAGAGGAATTATATGACCAGTTTTGTGATTTGTGTTTTAGGAAATCAATTTGGACTATACCCTAGAGAAAGGGTTTGGAAAGGGCAGAAAATGAAGGCAAAGGGATGAGTTGAGAGAAAGTCATTTCAGTAATCCAGAGGAGAGATAATGATGGTTTAAGATAAAGTAATGGCAGTTCTTCCATGGGTTTTAGAGATAGGTAGTTTGTAGAAAAAACAAAGTGGCTGATTGGGGAGATTGAACAATCAAGAATGGCTGCTTACCTTGAGTTGGCAGGCATTGCAGGAGAAGCAAGTTTAAGGTAAATTCAGCTTTGATAAATTTGATTTTTTAAATGTTTGAACATAATAGAAAAGATCACCGTAGAGTGAGGTGAATCATCACAAAGTAAATACATAACAATCACCTATAACTGAGAAATAGAGCATTGCCGGTGTTCTCAAGGCCATCTCATGTTTTCTGATCAGTCATTACTCTGACTCACTGACCCACGGTTGAATGATAATACCTGATGGATAATGTCATAGCTTAGTTTTACCCTATAATTGTTCTAGGTATTTTTTTTTTTAAATAATAAATTTATTTTTTATTGGTGTTCAATTTGCCAACATACAGAATAACACCCAGTGCTCATCCCGTCAAGTGCCCCCCTCAGTGCCCATCACCCATTCACCCCCACCCCCCGCCCTCCTCCCCTTCCACCACCCCTAGTTCGTTTCCCAGAGTTAGGAGTCTTCATGTTCTGTCTCCCTTTCTGATATTTCCTACCCATTTCTTCTCCCTTCCCTTCTATTCCCTTTCACTATTATTTATATTCCCCAAATGAATGAGACCATATAATGTTTGTCCTCCTCCAATTGACTTATTTCACTCAGCATCATACCCTCCAGTTCCATGCATGTCGAAGCAAATGGTGGGTATTTGTCATTTCTAATGGCTGAGTAATATTCCATTGTATACATAAACCACATCTTCTTTATCCATTCATCTTTCGATGGACACCGAGGCTCCTTCCACAGTTTGGCTATTGTGGACATTGTTCTTGTTCTAGGTATTTTATGGAAACTGTCTCTGAAATTAAGGAAGTTTCATTCTATTCCTAATTTTATTTTATATATTTATTTTCAATTTTTTATTTAAATTCTAGTTAGTTAACATATAGTGTAACATTGGTTTCAGGAGTAGAATTTAGTGATTCATCATTTAAATATAACATCCAATGGTCATTACAAATGCTCTCCTTAGTACCCGTCACCCATTTAGCACATCCCCCTGCCCACTTCCTTTCCAGCAACCCTCAGTTTGTTCTCTATAGTTAAAAGCTATGGTTTGCCTCCCTCTCTCTTTTTTCCCCCTTCCCCTATGTTCATCTGTTTTGTTTCTTAAATTCCACATATGAGTGAACTCATGTGGTATTTGTCTTTCTTTGGCTTGTTTCACTTAGCATAATATATTCTAGCTCTATCCATATCATTGTGAATGGCAAGATTTCATTCTTTTTGATGGCTGAGCAACATTCCATTGTAAATATTTACTTCTTTATCCATTCATTAGTCGATAAACATTTGGGGTCTTTCCATAATTTAGCTATTTTTTTAAGATTTTATTTATTTATTCATGAGAGACACACACAGAAAGAGGCAGAGACACAGGCAGAGGTAGAAGCAGGCTCCATGCAAGAAGCCCGATGTCGGACTCCATCCCAATACTCCAGGATCATGCCCTGAGCCAAATGCAGATGCTCAACCGCTGAGCACCCAGGCATCCCTTAGCTATTGTTGATAATGCTGCTATAAACATAGGGGTGCATGTTTCCCTTCAAATCAGTATTTTTATATCCTTTGGATAAATACCTAGTAGTGCAACTGCGGGCTTGTAAGGTAGTTATATTTTTAACTGTTTGAGGAAACTCCATACTGTTTTCCCATTAATAAAAGAAAGCATAAGAACCATATGAGCCTCTCAATAGATGCAGAAAAAGCATTTGATAAAATATGACATCCATTCTTGACAAAAACTCTTGACCAAGTAAGGACAGAGGAAACATACCTCAACATCATAAAGGCCATATATACAAAAGACTCAGAGCTAATATTCCTAATTTTCTAAGAATTTTTTCCCTCTCATATCATTAAGGAATCTTGAATTTTATCAAATACTTTTATTATATCTATTGAGATCATCATATGATTTTTCTCCTTTATTCTTTGTAGTGAATTTTTTCTTTGTAGTGAATTTTAATGATTGCTTTTGTAAATGTTAAACCAATCTTGCATCCCCTCAAAAAATCCAATTTCATTATGTATTATATTTATTATATATTGCTGGTTTCAGTTTATGCTTTTTGCATGTACATTTATGGTAGGAATAGACTTGTAATATACCATCCATACATTGACCTTGTCAGGTTTTAGTGTTAAAGTTATGTTGGCCTTATAAAATGAATTGGGAAGTAGTGAATATTTCTCTATATACTGGAAGAGTTTGAGTAAGGTTGAGGACATTTATAAATGTGTGGGGAAGTTTACTGGTAAAGCTATCCTTTTTAAGTATAAATTTAATATTCTTTCTTAGTTGAATTATTCAGATCTATATTTTGTGTACATTGTATAGGTTGTACTTTTCCAGGAAATTATCAATTTTATTTAAATTGTCAAATTTGTTGACATAAAGCTGTTCATAATATCTTCTTATTTGTTTGATGTTTGTAGGTTCAATAAAATTTTTACTTCTTAATATTCACAACGTGTACCTTTTCTATTTGGCTTTTCTCTTTCTTTCTCAATCTTGCCAGAGGTTTATCGATTTTATTGGTCTTTTTCAAAGAAACAAACTGTGCTTATTGATATTTTCTCTAGTATAGTTCTTCTATATTAACTTCTGCTTTTGCTATTTCATTATGGTTGCTTTCTTTAACTTGTTTCTTTTTTTTTTTTACTTGAAATGAATATTGTATTGGGCACATATTGGGCTTCACTTCGCAAGTGCAAAGCCTGCCATTTTTGCCATTGTGGCTACTAACTTCACACAGGTGTAACTTGACAGCACTTTACCTCATTTCATCAGGGTTTATCATACTCAGCAATGGTGGGTATCAGTGAAAATCTGCTCTGCACCTGTGAGCATATAGCCTAGACATGTGGGAGCCCATGGAAAAATTCTTCATTAATTGAAGATAGAAGCAAGAGGGTAAGCTCCCTTCTCTTTCCATGAGCTGATAATTCTCAGGCACATTCTTTTTGCCCCCTCAGTATATTCCTCTTTATTCGTTTTCTAATAGATGTATTTCAGGCTATACATTACACTATAAGAGTGTTTTATCTCTAACGAGTTTTAATATTATAATTTATAATGCAATTTATATTTAATATTATCATTTTCATTCATTATATATCCTAGTTAACGTTTTTGTCAGTGTTTTCAAGATTATGCCCATTCTGGTCAGATTATATAATTTGTGTGATTTTGGTTCTTAAAATTAGCTGAGGTTTATATTATTGATCAGCATATGGTCAATTTTGGTAGGTGTTCCAAGAATTTGCATTGTGTAGTCGACATGCATTTCTATAAATGTGAGTTGGATTAATGTATTACTCAGAATGATGTGTTGAAATCTACTACTATAAGTGTAATTTTAAAATAATATTTTTCCCCTTTTACTCTGTCAATTTTTACTCTATTTTTAAGCTATGATGTTAGGGGCATATAAATTATTATATTATTGTACTTTATTGATCTTTATTATAAAATATCCCCTTTATTTCTTGTAAGCTTTATTACCTTAAAATATGCTTTATCCAATATTAGTATTACTTCACTAGATATCTTTAATTAATATTTGCATGATATATATATTTATCATACTGCTTTCAAGCTCTCTGAATTTTTGTTTAAATTGTGTCTTATGAAAAGTAGCTTTAAAAATTAATTCTAGGGGTGCTCAGGTGGTACAGTCAGTTAAGTGTCTAACTCTTGGTTTTGGCTTAGGTTGTGATCTCAGAGTTGTGAGATCAAGCCCAGCATCAGGCACTATACTCAGTATGGAGTCTGTTTGCTCACTCTTCCTCTCTCTCTCTGCCCCTCCCACTTGTGCACTCTTTCTCTCTTTCTCTTTAAAATAAATAAATAAATCTTTTAAAATTTCATTTTAAACGTTTATTTTCATTTGGAGGTTGTTCTTTAATGAAGCTTTGGGTTAAATTTACCAATTTAACTTTTTATTATTTATATGTGGATCTGTTCTATCATTTATTTTTTTTATTCCCTACTTTTATTCTGTTTCCCCTCTAGTAGTTAATCAGTTATACTTTCTTTTGTTCTTTCTTTAGTATTGTTTTGTGTAGTGAATATTCATTTATATTTACCTATATATATATATTCTCTGCATTGTTCCTTTTTCTTTCTTACATTTCTAGGCTTCTATCTGCATTAATATTTGGGTTTTCACTTGAATAACTCCCTTTTGGTATTTCTTTTAATTCAGGGCTACTGATGATAAAGTTTCCTAGTTTCTTGTTTTTCTGAAAATGCCTTGATTACAGTTTATTTTTAAGGAGTTTGGCTCTTGGCCAAAAATGAACTAGGTGAGTTTTTTAAGGCCTTATGTGTGATTGTTGCATCACCAATTACCAAAGATTTACCTAGCAGTTCTTAGAAAAGCTGCCCTTTCCGTACTAGGTTGTGTACACAGCCAGTCTCTGAAGAGAGTTGCAGTCAAGGACTCAAACTCCACTGGCTGGCCATGTTCTTATATGTATTTTGTATTCCTTTTTTTTTTTTTTTTTTGTATTTTGCATTCCTACCTCAGGTACCTTTAGAAGTCTTTATCTGGAGCCTTCCTCAGGCACATCTGTGTAGGCCTTCTATTGGCAGAGGGGGAAATCTTGAAGATACTTTTCTCCACTCTGACTCAGTACTTGGTACTTACTAGACATTCTCCTACTTTCCCCCCCACAGCTCCTTGTTCAGAGTCTACAAAACACCAGGAGCCTTTTTTTTTTTTTTGAGGCTCCTTTAGCAGTAAAAAAAACCCACCACATCTATTGATCCATTTGATCCTCAATGAGCATGGCATTCCATGAAGGAAAATGGAACAGGGGAGAGTCAGAGTTTTCTCTAGTTTAGCCCCTTGCTATATGATTAAGGGTTGAATGTTACTTTCATTTTTGGCTTGTTGCTTTAATCAATAACTCCAATATCTGACAATTTGCTTTCTCTAATTCATCTGGGCTTGTGACACTTTTTTGAGGTATTTTTTCCTTGGTGCAAGATTCTAAATCCAAGATTATTATCTATAATCAGCATTTTGAAATGTAATTACATGGTTTTGAGGCTTCCACTATTTCTGTTGGAGAATTAGCTATCTGTTAGTGTTGCTCCTTTTATAATAATATGGTTATTTTTATATGGTTGTATTACAATTTTTATTTTTATCTTTACGTATTATTACTGTGATATACTTAGATGTGACTTGCATTGAATTTATCGTAATTAGAGGATATAGAGTTTCTTGAAATCATGGCTTTTGAGGACTTTGGACACTTGTTGATCATTATGGTTCAATTATTTCATATATGTCACTTTTTCTCTCCTTGGCTTCTGGTCTACCAAGTTAAACATATTAGACCTACCATATGACTTTCATTCTCTTTTGTAGTATCTAAACTTTTTTTTTTCTTCTATCGTTCGGTTTGGCTATGTTATTTGGATCTACCTATTCCCTCTTCTACTATATCTATTATGCCCTTAAGCACATCTCTTGCTCTTTTGAACAGCTGCAATAAGATATGATTGATACAAAGCATACTGTGTGTATTTCAAATACATAATTTATAATTTCTTATGTAAGCATATACCCAAGAAACTATCACAAGATAATGTACACGTCTTCATTCTTCCAAAAGTTTTCTGGTGCTTCTTTATAATTCCCCTTCAAACCCTATCTCCACTGATTTCTAGATAATCACTGATATAATTTGCATCATTCTTGCATTTTATAGAATTAATAATTGGAATAATCAATTATATACTTTATGTTTTTTATTGTCTTTAAGCATAGTTATTTTGAGGACATTGGTGTGGGTATCAATCGTGCTTCTTTTTATTGCTGAGTAGTTTTCTACTGATTGCATATACTATAATTTGTTTATTTACATGTATTTGCACATTTGTATTTTCTCTAGTTTGGGGATATTATGAGTAATGCTTTTTTGGACATTTGTGTACAAGTCCTTCAGTGGATTTATGCTTTTATTTCTCTTAGGTAACTACCTAGAAGTAGGATGATAGTGTTATATGGTAGATGTATGTTTAAGTTTTTATGATGATTCCAAACAAATTTCCAAAGTGTTTGTACCATTTTACAGCTCCATCAGCAATTTATGAGTGGTCCAGTTACTATACATCTTTGGTGAATGTTGGTATAGTCAGGATTTTTTAAATCTATTTTTGTACATGTTGTGAGATATGAGTCCAACTTTATTCTTCTGAATATGGTTATCCAGTTGTTCCAGTACCATTTGTTGAAAAGCCTGTTCTTTCCCCATGGGATAGTTTTGGCACCCTTGTCAAAAATCATTGGCCATTGATACAGTGTTATGTGAGGACTTTCAATTCTGTTCTATTAATCTATATGTCTATGCTTATGCCATTACTACAGTCTCTTGACCACTGTTGCTTTGTAGTAAGTTTTGAATTTGGGAAGTGTGAGTCTTCCAACTTTGTTTTCAGGTTGCCTTGACTATTTTAGCTCCACTGAGTTTTCATGCAAACTTTAGGAAGTAATTCATGTTTTTTGGGTCTCTTCATTGTAAAGTTGCTCTTTTCTCCCTTTATATACTGTACTATTTGAAAGGAAGTCACTATGTGTTGCCCACACTTAAGGAATGGAAACATATGTTCCCCCTCCTTTAGAGTGGAATATTTACAAAGTTCATTTGTAATTCTTCAGCATAAGAGATTTGTCTCTTCTTCATTTTTAAAGATTTTTTATTTATTCACTTGACAGAGAGAAAGAGAACACAAGCAGGGGGAGCAGGCAGAGGGAGAAGGAGAAGTAGACTCCCCACTGAGCAGAGAGCCTGATGGGGGCTCAATCCAAGGGTCCTGGGATCATGACCTAAGCCAAAGGCAGATGCTCAAATGATTGAGCCACCCAGGTGCCCCTCTTCTCCATTTTTTAAAACATGTATTGATTCACTTATTTGTATCAGTATGGACTGATGTATATTTATTTCAAACTTCGTGTTTGTTATGAACCAAATTGTGTCTCACTAAAATTTATATGTTGAAATCCTTTTTTAAAATTTTTATTCTTTATTGGAGTTCAATTTGCCAACATATAGCATAACACCCAGTGCTCATCCCATCAAGTGCCCCCCTCAGTGCCCATCACCCAGTCACCCCCACCCCCCGCCCACCTCCCTTTCCACCACCCCTTGTTCATTTCCTAGAGTTAGGAGTCTCTCATGTTCTGTCTCCCTCTCTGATATTTCCCACTCATTTTTTCTCCTTTCCCCTTTATTCCCTTTCACTATTTTTTATATTCCCCAAATGAATGAGACCATATAATGTTTGTCCACTACAAAGCTGTGGTCATCAAGACAGTGCGGTACTGGCACAAAAACAGACACATAGATCAATGGAACAGAATAGAGAATCCAGAAGTGGACCCTCAACTTTATGGTCAATTAATATTCGACAAAGGAGGAAAGACTATCCAATGGATAAAAGTCTCTTCAATAAATGGTGCTGTGAAAATTGGACATCCACATGCAGAAGAATGAAACTGGACCATTCTCTTACACCATGCACAAAGATAAACTCAAAATGGATGAAAGATCTAAATGTGACATGAGATTCCATATGTTGAAATCCTAACCCTAGTACCTGCATTTGAAGGTAGGGCCTTTTAAAAACTAATTAAATTAAAAAGAATGGATTAGGGTGGGCTGTAAACCAATCTGTCTGATGTACTTATGAAAAGAAATTAGGACATACAGAGAGATAACAGAGTATATACATGCACAAAGCAAAGGAATTCTGTGTGGGCACACAGCAAGAAGGCAGTCATCTATATAGGTCAAAGAGGCCTCAGAAGAAACTAAACCTTCAATGTATAATTTTCAGAGCCATAAGAAAATATATTTCTGTTGTTTAAGTGACCTAGTCTGTGGTTTTGTTATGACAGCCCTAGTAAAGTAATACAGCATTAGAATCCAATGCTGCTTCATTTATTTTGTTATTCAAGTAATTCCAGCTTTGATCTTTGGTATTTCTTTCAGATAGTTTCTGTTTCATTTTGACATGCCTCCTCTTCATTTTTTCCCCCAATAGTTCCCTATGTTCTGGCAGTATAAAGAGCTATAAGCTCAAATTGGATATATCTTGCCCCAATCCTAAAATCAGCCATTTCTCCAAGGAGTCTCTTTATTGGAAAGTGGTATTAGAAACCATGATCTGAGTGCTAGTATATATTTCCTCTCTCCTATCTTCTTTATTTTCCTATTCCTTTTTTTTTAACCGCATTTTCTCGCATTAGGTTAATGTTTTTCTCATGTAGCATTTTAAATTCCTTAATGAGTTTTCACTATATATTTTTGAGTTATACATCTTAACCTACCAGAATATACTTCATATTTGTATTAACTTAATTCCAGTGTGATGCAAAAATGTTATTCCTATATATCCCTACTCCTCTTCCCCTCTTTCTGTGGTATTATTATGCATATTACATAATGTATGATACAAATACAATAATGCATTGTTAAATTATTTGTATAAATTTTTATTTTTTAAAATATGAGAGGAGAAAGGAGGGACAAGTTATATTTATAGAATTTGTTTTATTAGCTTCACTCCCCCCCTTCACAGTGCAAAACTCATGGTGTTGTTACTAACAGGATTCAGCCATAGGAATGCCTATTGTCACCCTCCCTGTGATGACACTGGCTTCATTAGGTTTCTCTTTTATTGTTCCTTTGACCACTCCCCGTTGTCAAGCTCCACTAATTGCTGGAGGACTGCTCCAGCAGATTACAAAAAATGACCTGGACATAAATTGCTTCACCAACTGATCAAATTAAATTTAGACACCTTTGTAGGGTGAGTTGGTGCGGTCAGTGCTTGAGATTTGTCCTGACTCCAAGAGGGCTCTCTTTCCCTGGATCTTTCTGGTAAATTAGATGGCCTACAGTTTAGCTTATATGTTTAATAAATCTACCAGTCTCCTCTTAATTGCTTTATTCCATAACCTCCATTGTTTCTGAGGGTCTTCAGGCTTGAACTTCCTGATAATTTAGTGCAAATGAACTCAGTTACTTTGGAGCTCTTTGTTTTAAGGCCTGCTTTTTCCCCAGAGCAAAGTCTCTGAGCTATGGCTGAAATCTGGCATTGTGATGCCCCCAGCTATGGTTTTCTTTTGTAAAATTCCCCTGGCTATTCAGGGTCTTGCCTGATTCCACACAAATCTTAAAATAATTTGTTCTACCTCTCTGAAGAAAGCCTATGGTATTTTGATAGGGATTGCATTAAGCGTGTAAATTACCCTGGGTATCATTGACATTTTCACAATATTAATTCTGCCAATCCATGAGCATGGAATATTTTTCCATCTCCTTGTGTCTTCCTCAATTTCTTTCAGAAGTGTTCTATAGTTTTTAGGGCATAGATCCTTTACATCTTTGGTTAGGTTTATTCCTAGGTATCTTATGCTTTTGGGTGCAATTGTAAAAGGGATTGACTCCTTAATTTCTCTTTCTTCAGTCTCCTTGTTAGTATAGAAATGCCACTGACTTCTGGGCATTGATTTTGTATCCTGCCACACTGCCAAATTGCTGTATGAGTTCTAGCAATCTTGGAGTGGAGGCTTGTGGGTTTTCTATGTAGAGTATCATGTCATCGGTGAAGAGGGAGAGTTTGACTTCTTCTTTGCCAATTTGAATGCCTTTAATGTCTTTTTGTTGTCTGGTTGCTGAGGCTAGGACTTCCAGTACTATTTTGAATAGCAGTGGTGAGAGAGGACATCCCTGTCTTGTTCCTGACCTTAGGGGAAAGGCTCCCAGTGCTTCCCCATTGAGAATTATATTTGCTGTGGGCTTTTCATAGATGGCTTTTAAGATGTTGAGGAATGTTCCCTCAATTCCTACACTCTGAAGAGTTTTGATCAGGAATGGATGCTGTATTTTGTCCAATGCTTTCTCTGCATCTAATGAGAGGATCATATGGTTCTTGGTTTTTCTCTTGCTGATATGATGAATCACGTTGATTGTTTTACGAGTGTTGAACCAGCCTTGCATCCCGGGGATAAATCCCACTTAGTCATGGTGAATAATCTTCTTCATGTACTGTTGGATCCTATTGGCTAGTATCTTGTTGAGAATTTTTGCATCCATGTTCATCAGGGATATTGGTCTGTAATTCCCCTTTTTGGTGGGGTCTTTGTCTGGTTTTGGAATTAAGGAGATGCTGGCCTCATAGAACGAATTTGGAAGTACTCCATCTCTTTCTATCTTTCCAAACAGATTTAGTAGAATAGGTTTGGTTTCTTCTTTAAACATTTGAAAGAATTACCCTGGGAAGCCATCTGGCCCTGGAATTTTGTGTCCTGGGAGGTTTTTGATGACTGCTTCAATTTCCTCCCTGGTTATTGACCTGTTCAGGTTTTCTATTTCTTCCTGTTCCAGTTTTGGTAGTTTGTGGCTTTCCAGGAATGCATCCATTTCTTCTAGATTGCCTAATTTATTGGCGTATAGATGTTCATAATATGTTTTTAAAATCGTTTGTATTTCCTTGGTGTTGGTGGTGATCTCTCCTTTCTCATTCGTGATTTTATTAATTTGAGTCATTTCTCTCTTCTTTTTAATAAGGCTGGTTAATGGTTTATCTACCTTATTAATTCTTTCAAAGAACCAACTCCTGGTTTTGTTGATCTGTTCCACAGTTCTTCTGGTCTCGATTTTGTTGAGTTCTGCTCGAATCTTTATTAACTCTCTTCTTCTGCTGGGTGTAGGGTCTATTTGCTGTTTTTTCTCTAGCTCCTTTAGGTGTAAGGTTAGCTTTTGTATTTGAGTTCTTTCCAGTTTTTGAATGGATGCTTGTATTGCGATGTATTTCCCCCTCAGGACTGCTTTAGCTGCATCCCAAAGATTTTGAACGGTTGTATCTTCATTCTCATTAGTTTCCATGAATCTTTTTAGTTCTTCCTTAATTTCCTGGTTGACCCTTTCATCTTTTAGCAGGATGGTCCTTAACCTCCACGTGTTTGAAGTCCTTCCAAACTTCTTGTTGTGATTTAGTTCTAATTTCAAAGCATTATGGTCTGAGAACACACAGGGGAAGATCCCAATCTTTTGGTATCAGTTCAGACCCGATTTGTGACCCAGTATGTAGTATATTCTGGAGAAAGTTCCATGTGCACTTGAGAAGAATGAATGTGTATTCAGTTGAGTTTGGATGTAAAGTTCTGTAGATATGTGTGAAATCCATCTGGTCCAGTGTATCATTAAAGGTCTCGTTTCTTTGGAGATGTTGTGCTTAGAAGACCTATCGAGTGTAGAAAGTGCTAGATTGAAGTCAACAAGTATAAGTGTATTATTATCTAAGTATGTTTTAACTTTGGTTATTAATTGATTGATATATTTGCCAGCTCCTACATTCGGGGCATATATATTGAGGATTGTTAAGTCCTCTTGTTGGATAGATCCTTTAAGTATGATATAGTGTCCCTCTTCATCTCTCACTACAGTCTTCGGGGTAAATGTTAGTTTATCTGATATAAGGATGGCTACCCCTGCTTTCTTTTGAGGACCATTTGAATGGTAAATGGTTCTCCAACCTTTTATTTTCAGGCTGTTGGTGTCGTTCTGTCTAAAATGAGTCTCTTGTAGACAGCAAATAGATGGGTCCTGCTTTTTTATCCAGTCTGACACCCTGCGCCTCTTGATAGGGTCATTAAGCCCGTTCACGTTCAGAGATACTATTGAAAGATATGAGTTTATTGTCATCATGATATCTATTCAGTCCTTGTTTTTGTGGATTGTTCCACTGGACTTCTTCTTAAATGGGAATTTTGAGAGTCCCCCTTAAAATTTCTTGCATAGCTGGTTTAGAGGTCACATATTCTTTCAGTTCCTGCCTGTCTTGGAAGCTCTGTATCTCTCCTTCCATTTTGAATGAGAGCCTTGCTGGATAAAGTATTCTTGGTTGCATGTTCTTCTCATTTAGGACCCTGAATATATCCTGCCAGCCCTTTCTGGCCTGCCAGGTCTCTGTAGAGAGGTCTGCTGTTGCACTAATACTCCTCCCCATAAAAGTCAGGGATTTCTTGTCTCTTGATGCTTTAAGGATCTTCTCTTTATCTTTGGAATTTGTAAACTTAACTATTAAATAGCGAAGTGTTGAACGGTTTTTATTGATTTTAGGGGCGGGGGGGATCTCTCTATTTCCTGGATCTGAATCCCTGTTTCCCCTCCCAGATTAGGAAAGTTTTCAGCTATGATTTGTTCAAATACATATTCTGGCCCTCTGGCCCTTTCGGCGCCCTCGGGAACCCCAATTAAACGTAGGTTTTTCTTCCTCAGGCTGTCGTTTATTTCCCTTAATTTATCCTCATGGTCTTTTGTTTGTCTCTTTTTTCCTCAGTTTCCTTCTTTGCCATCAACTTGTCTTCTATGTCACTCACTCGTTCTTCCACCTCGTGAACCCTCGTCGTTATGACTTCTAGTTTGGATTGCATCTCATTCAATTGATTTTTAATTTCTGCCTGATTGGATCTAAATTCTGCAGTCAAGAAGTCTCTTGAGTCCTTTATGCTTTTTTCTAGAGCCACCAGTAGCTGTATAATAGTACTTCTGAATTGGCTTTCTGACATTGAATTGTAATCCAGATTTTGTAACTCTGTGGGAGAGAGGACTGTTTCTGATTCTTTCTTTTGAGGTGAGGTTTTCCTTCTAGTCATTTTGCTCAGTGCAGAGTGGCCAAAAACAAGTTGTATTGGGAAAAGGAAAAAGAGAGAAGAGAAAGAAGGAAAGAAAAGAGAAAAAGAAAAAAAGAAAACAGGAAGAAAAAAAGAAAAAAGAGAAGAAAAAGAGAAAGAAAAAGAAAGAAAGGAAAAAAGGGGGTGAAGCAAACAGAAATCAAAAATCAAAAACAAACAAACAAAACAAAACAAAACAAAAAAAACCACGGGGGAGTATCTTCTGATTCTGTATACTTTAAGTCCCTTGACTTCCCCTGGAACTTGTCCGTGTAGCTGGTGTTCTGGGGGAGGGGCCTGTTGTGCTGATTTTCAGGTGTTAGCACTTGGGGGAGCTGCTCTGCCCCTGCCTGGTGCAGGGCTCAGTGGGCGTTGTTTACCCCATGAGGCCCCAGGAGGACCAACCACAGTGGCGGCGGCCAGCTCTGGAGCCCTGGATTCAGCTCCTGCAGTAGCTACAGAGCTCTCTGTCTGCAGGGCCTGGAGGCTCCGGGCGGGGCCGCTGATCTGCTCAGCTCGGGGCAGGAGCGTCCTTGCTGTCCTGGGCCCTCCCAGCCTCTGCATGTCCCGGGGGGAGGCCGGATCCTGGGCCGTGTCCCCGGCACCCTGTGCTCCGGGGCCTGCGCTGTTGGATTCGCACTCCCGGCCCGCAGCCCCCTCTCGGCGGAGCCGCCGCCCGAGCCCCTCAGAGCTGCTCCCGGGCCCCGCCGTGCATGCTGCAGCCCTTAGGGAGCTCGGCGCACTCTCCCCGGGGCGCAGGTGTCTGTTAGTGCCCCGGGGAGCCCGAGGGCATCCCCGCCCTCCTGGTTCCTGCTCTAACTCCCTGCGAGCCCCTTTCCTCCCGGGAAGGTTGGTGCAGCTCCTGCGTCTCCGGGACGGGGCTCTCCTGTCCTGGGGACACTCGCCCCGGCCTCAGCCCGGCTCCTCGCGGGGCCCCTCCCCCTTGGAGGCCTTTTGTTTCTTTATTTCTTTTTCCCCGTCTTCCTACCTTGATAGAAGCCCGAACTCTTCTCACTGTAGCATTCCAGGTGTTCTCTCTTTAAATCTCAGGCCGAATTCGGAGATTTTCAGGATGATTTGAAGGTTATCTAGGTAATTTGGTGGGGACAGGTGATTTGGAGACCCTACTCTTCTGCCGTCTTGCCCCTCCCCTAATTTCCTTTTTGATTCCTCTTTTTTGTCTCATGTATTATTTAGAAATGTGTTTTGTAGTTGTGAAATATTTAGGTATTATATAGATATCTTTTAGTTATTGATATTTAATTCATTTACATTATGATCAAATAAGATATTTTGTATAATTTTGAATCTTTTAAAATATATTGAGAATTGTCTTAGACTCAGAATATGGTATCTCAGTAAATTTCTATGTGTACTTGTAAATAATGTTTATTTTGATATTATCACATGGAGTGTTTATAAATGCAAATTAGGTCAATTTAGTCAGTAAATAGTGTTGTACAATTTTTCAGTGTCTTACTGATTCTAATTGTCCCTATCAATTATTAAGAAAGAGTTGTTGGAATATCCTATTTTATTTATGAATGCCCATTTATTGCTATTCTACGTATTTTCATTTCATGTATTTGAAGCTTCATTGTTAGTTGCATAAATGCTTAGCATTGTTATGTTATAGATTGATTGTGTGATTATGAAATGACCCTCTTTATTCCAGATAACGTGTTTGTATTGCTATATATTTAGACTAATATTAATTTAGCCACCCAGCTTTTTCTTCATTAGTTTTACCATGGTATACAGTTCTCCATCCTTTTGACTTATAACATTATATTTATCCTGAGTTCCTTGTATGCAGCACGTTGCTGAGTCTTGCCTTTCTATACAAAATGACAATCTGTGCTTTTAATTGGAGTGTTTAGACAATTTATATTACCTGTGTATGAAGAAGTTGGCTTTACATCTTGCTTTTTGTGTTTTTTAAATTTGATTCATCTACTCATTTTCCTGTTACCCCTTTTCTTCCTTCTTTTTGACAAATTTTTATAGTTCCATTTTATCTCCTTTGTTGTCTTATTAGCTATAACCCTTTTCAAAAATTTAGTGGTTGCTTTATGATTTATAGTATATATTTTTATAATTTCCCAGCCTACTGAAAGTAATAATGTATTTTACTTATTTTATAAGATTATTACAATAATTTACTTCTCTTTCACACCTTCTTGGCTTTTGGGTTATTGTCATAAATTTTATTGCTAATTATCTTAAACCCTTTAAACCCTTTTCAATATTTTCAAATGTTAAATTTGCTTCGACGTGGATGGAACTGGAGAGTATCATGCTGAGTGAAGTAAGTCAATCGGAGAAGGACAATCATATGGTTTCACTCATATGGGACATATAAAAAATAGTGAAAGGGATTAAAGGGGAAAAGACAGAAAATGAGTGAGAAATATCAGAGAGGGTGACAGAACATGAGAAACTCCTAACTGGGAAATTAACAAGAGATAGTGGAAGGGGAGGTTGTGGGGTGGTGGGAATGGGGTGATTGGGTGATGGGCACTGAAGGAGGCACTTGACAGAATGAGCACTGGGCAATATGTTGGCAAATCAAACATATACTATACTATAGTATATGTTGGCAAATCAAACTCCAAAAAAATACAAATTTTTAAAAATATATAGTTTATAATTATACATATTTACCACTTCTGGTCCTCCTTATCCCTTTGTGTAAAACCAGATTTTTTGGGATGCCTGAGTGGCTCAGCGATTGAGCATCTGACTTTGGCTGAGGGCATGATCCTCGAGACCCAGCATCAAATCCCACATCCGGCTCCCTGCATGGAGCCTGGTTCTCCCTCTGCCTCTGTCTCTGCCTCACTCTGTGTGTCTCTCATGAATAAATAAAGATTTTTTGAATTGAAGTATAATTAACATGCAGTGCTATATTAGTTTCAGGTGTACAACATAGTGATTCAACAATTCTATACATTACTCAGTGCTTACTATGATAAGTATAGTCACCATCTGCCACCAAACAATAGTAATATGGTATTACTATTAATATTCCCATATTCCCATGTTAACTACATTCCCTATGCTATACTTTTCATCCTTGTGACTTATTTCATAACTAGAAGTTTGTACCTTTTTTAAATTCTTTTTTTAAGATTTTATTTATTTATTCATGAGAGACACACACAGAGAGAGAGGCAGAGACAGGCAGAGGGAGAAGCAGGCTCTATGCAGGGAGCCGGACGTGGGACTCGATCCCGGGTCTCCAGGATCAGGCCATGGGCTGAAGGCGGTGCTAAACCGCTGAGCCACCCAGGATACCCATGTTTGTACCTTTTAATTCCTTTTACCTGTTTTGCTCATCCCCCATACTGACCTCCCCTCTAGTAACCACCAGTTTATTCTCTGGATTTATGAGTCTAAAACAAGATCTTCATCTCTATGGTTTTTTTCTGTCTAAGTATATCCCTTTAATATTTTTAGCAATGAAGTTCTGCTGGTAGTGAATTCTTTCAATTTTTCTATGTTTAAGAAAGTCTTTATTTCATCTTTATTTTTAGAAGATTTTTTCTGGTATAGTATTTTAAGATAATAGCAATTTTTTTCTTTCTGTTTTTTAAAGATGTTGCTGTACTGTCTTCTCTTTTGCATTGTTCTAGGCATGGAATTGGCTGTTATTATATTTTTTCCTCTGAACATAATGTGACTTTTCTTTCTGGCTACTTTTTAGATTTTCTCTTCATCACTAGTTTAAGTAGTTTGAATATCATGTTTCTTGCTGTAATTTTCTTAATGTATTTTTCTGCTTGAGTTTTTGTTCAACATCTTGGATTTATGGATTCATAATTTTAATCAATATCGGGACATTTTTGGCCTTCATTTCTTTAAATATTTTTCTTTCTCAGTCTCTTCTTTGGTGAATATCATTACACATATATTGTCCCAGTGTTTACTGATGCTCTGTCCATTTTTACGACTTTCTTCTTCTCTACATGTTTTATTTTGGGTAGTTTTCTACTGCTATCTTCAAGTTTGCTATAATTTTTTTTCTAGTTTTGAATCTGCTGTTGATCTTATCCAGTATATTTTTTATCTCAATATTGTATTTTTATTCTCTAGGAGTTTTATTTTGGTCTTTTCTATATCTACCACAACTCTACTTAATATCTCTCGTTGAGTATATGGAAGATCATTATAACTGTTTTAATGTCATTGCCTACTAATTTTATCATCTGTTTTGTTTCTGGGTCTATTGATTAGTTTTTCTCCTCATTCTGGGTTCCATTTTCCTGCTTCTTTACATGCTTGGTAATTTTTAACTGAATGCTACACATTGTGAATTTTATCTTGCTGATTATATTTATATTGCTGTGAATATTCTTGATTTTTTAATAATTTTTTAAAATATTTTATTTATTCATTCATGAGAGACACAAAGAAAGGCAGAGAGAGAGGCAGAGACATGGGCAGAGGGAGGAGAAGCAGGCTCCATGCAAGGAGCACAACATGAGACTCAATCACAGGACTCCAGGATCACACCCTGAGCTGAAGGCAGATGCTCAGCCACTGAGCCACGCAAGCATGCCTCTTGAGTTTTTTTTTCCTACAATGCAGTTAATTTATTCAGGAATAATTTGGTCTTTTTGAAGTTTACTTTTTGGTTTTGTTAGGTTGTATCAGTGCAACCTTTATTCTAGGTCTAACTTTGTCCTTATTGAGGCAATAGCCTTCTAAATATCCTATCCAAATTGCTGTGAAGTATGAGGCTTTTTTTTCCCCTCATTGTGGCTCGTGGAAACACAAACTATTTCCAGCTCCAGGTATTGCTGCCTGTAATTAATTCAGGTGTGTGTGTGTGTGTGTGTGTGTGTGTGTGTGTGTGTGTGTTGTTTGTTTATTTGTTTCTGGTTTGGGTATTTTTTTCCCCACACGTGTTCTGATTTATACATGTCTAAAGAATTGAAAGGACCCCTTTGGAGTCCTTGAGCACTTTTTTCATCTGAATTTCTCCTCCATATACTTTAGCTTCAAATCTCTCCCCATCAAGTAAATCAGAACAGTCTTAGGACTCTCTTGTTTGTTTCCCATTTCTCTAGAAACACTGTCCTGTGTGCTACCAGATACCTAATGTCTAAAACCTATTATTTTGTATATTTTTTCTGATTTTTTTTTAATTCTTTCAGGCAGGGAGATAAATCTTATTTGTGAAATTCAGTCTTGAACAGACAGAAATCTACTCTTCCGAATTCTAAATTCAGTTATTATATTTCTTAAGTATAGAATTATTGTTTTTGACTACCAGTCCTCTGATATTTTACACTTTTAATTTATTTTTTGAACATTTCATGAGAATCATTCTAAAGCCTCTATTGCCTTTTTAACAACTTTTATAATTTTTATATTATGAAGAATTTTAAACATATGTAAAGCAGATAGGATAATATGATGAATTCTAATATACTATTCAACAATTCTCAGCAATCATAATGTAGTCCATCTGGCTCATCCCCTTCCTTCATACTGTTTTAAAGCAAATCTCAGATGTTACCTCATTTTTTAATAAATGCTTCAAAATGTATCTCTTAAATACAAGGATATTTAAAAAAAATAGTAATCACACTATGATTATGATACCTAAATATTAATTAAAATTACTATACATCATAGAATATCCAGTCAGCATTTAATTTTCTATTTGTCATAAATATCGTATTTTTTACTATTTATTTATTTATTTATTTATTTATTCATTTATTTATTTGCAGGGGGAGGGGCAGAGAGAGACTCTTATGCAGACTCCACACCCATTGCAGGGCCCAATAGGGGTCTCAGTCTCACAACCCTGAGATCATGACTTGAGCTGAAATCCAGTTGGTCACTTAACCAACTAAGCTACCCAGGAGCTCTTATTTTTTTTTTTACCATTTAAAAATTAAAGTTGATATAATATCCACACATTGCCACTGACAGATATGTATTTTAAATTATTTTTATCTGTAGGTTCACTCTCCAATTTTTAATGCAACTTATTTATAGCAAGGAAAAAGAAACCTTGTCATTTTTTTCTGGATAGTTTACAAATGGCTTCTGTATAGTATAGATCAATATGTTTCCCTGCCTTTTATATTTTATGTGAATCAGAGCTGGTCAACTATAGTCCTTGGACCAAATTTGATCAACCATGTACTTTTATATGGTGTGCATGCTAAGAATGCTCTTTTCATTTTTAATGGTTGAAAATTTTTAAAAAGAAGAACATGCAGGAAAGACCACCTCTAGTCCACAAATCTTACAATATTTACTTTCTGACCCCTTATAAAAATTTTTCACAGATCCCTGATCTTAAGTAAAAGCTGGATCCAGAGATTCAGGACTGATCTATGTTTAACCTTTTTTCTTCTTTTTGTAAGAATATTGCATAAGGTGTCTTGATTTCTTCTATGTATGACATAAAATATCTGGTTGACATTTAACTGACTAGATTTGATTGAATGTCAGACATTCTAAATAAAAAGAGATTTAGAATCTGAACATTATTATTCTCTAGAAAAGCTTTAGTGCTCATTTTACAAATTATTCAGATTAGGGGTAGATCACCTTAATCTAATCAAGGAATATACTGATTCAAAGCTGTGTTTTAGTATGTATAAGGGCTAATCTATTTTATTTCACCAGTACTTCCAAGATATATTCTTTTCAGGTCAGAAATAAAAGCTTGAAGTGTTTATCAGATCTCATCCTCCTTTTGGGACCTTGAACTTCAATAAATTTCCTCAACCATGTGAAATTGCTCAAATTTCTGCACATAGCTCTCCTGGGGAAAGTTATACCAAATGTCAAGCTTTCCCTTGATACCTTTTCTCTGGGATATTGGTCCCACATGTGCTTTCTACATCTAAAGCTTTCCAATACCTTCAAGTAGATTTGTCTAGCTTTTCCTCATGTCCTTATCAGTAGGGTTGTCAACAGACTGTTGTACCATTGCCATCAATGGTAACTAGCCATTTTATGTGAAATGCTTATACAATATCTAAAAAGGAAATGTCTGGAGGGCAATTAGATATAAGGATCTGAAATAATTCTTCTCCCTGTCTCCTAAATATTGGTGTCTTCCTAAATTTCTTCTCATCTCCTTGTCCTTGAGTGGCCTATAAACCCCTATGACTTCATTTACCATTTATATGCTTATGCCTCTTCTTCCTAATATATTCCATCCAGGGTTTTCTTCTAAGATATACCTTTAATTTATAACTCCCTATGAATTATCTACGTTGATATTCTGCACACACTTCAAATTCAGATCTCTTGGGCAGCCCGGGTGGCTCAGTGGTTTAGCCCGGGGCATCATCCTGGAGACCTGGGATCAAGTCCCACGTCAGGCTCCCTGCCTGGAGCCTGCTTCTACCTCTGCTTGTGTCTCTGCCTCTCTCTCTCTCCTTCTGTGTTTCTCATGAATAAATAAATAAAATCTTTTAAAAAAAATCAGATCTCTTGATTGCTTCCCAACCCACCAACTAACTTATTCTTTGTTCTGAGTTCAACTTCTTAAAACTGTCATCTAATTCTTCACCAAGTTCTGACTGTTTCCTAAATATCTCTCAATTCAACTCATTTCCCTCCATATTCATTGTTACCATATTGATCTTTTTAAAGTCAGGAGCATAAATTATTACTCACTATTTTATCTCTAAGGGTCTAGTAGAATACTAAATACTCAAAAACATTTAAGGACTCAGTGTACTTTTTATTGAAATTTGAGGACAAATTATATACAAATATGTGAATTCAATTTAGCATCTTAAAATTGGAAAACATGAGCCTTTGGAATATGAGTTCTATTTTCTCACACATGGTTAGGAAAATAGGTTCAAGGGTCAGACTCTGTGGATTCAAATACTGTATTTCTGGTTTACTATATGAAGTTGAGTAAAGTTTTTAATTGCTTGGTGTCTCAGTTTCTTTACCTGAAAAATGACCTAATCCTGATACATTCTTTCTAAGATTGTAAAGATGAAATTAAATAAGGAATGTAGAAAACTTAAAGCATTATCTGGGACATAGGGAGTATTTATTAAAGGTTAGATATTAGTAGTATGAGTAATACAATTATATATCTTATGTCATTTTATATAGTGTAAAAATCTGATGAGTACATCTGTGCATCCATCCATGTACTGATCACGGTCTTTTAAACTGTCAAGATTTTATAAGTGCTACCAAGAATGAGAAAATATATTCGTACATTTCAGTGTTTACAGATGATATTTACTTATTTTTGTTTGTTGTTATAGATGATATTTAAAACTAATAGTATTTTGATATAATTTATTTAGAAACTTTAAGAAATCAAATTCATAGAACAAAAAAATCAAATTCATAGAACAGTTTTTTAATCATTAAAAATATAGCACTACCTAAACTAAAACATTATTACACATTCATGGATTTGGGGAAACACAAATTTACTTATGGTATTCTAAAGTTCTTCATTCTGGATACCTTTGTACCTGACACATATTTTTTTAAAAACTATATTTTTCTTTTTAGTATTCCATCAATATCTATGCCTCTTCTATGTGCTTGATTTTCTGACACTTTGGAAAAATTTTCTATTCTTTACATGAGCATCATATGTAACCAGAAATGTATATGATCCTAAGAGGAAACTAGAAAATTAGTGCTTTGAGCTCGGGTTTTTAAAACTTCATTTTAGTTTTTACTAGTGATTATAATAAAAAGCTTCAAAAATTATAATAAAATTATAGTCTTAGGATTTACACAGTCACCCAACTATTGCCCTAAGCTTTGCCATTTGAACAATACAGCTGTCTGCCTGCTTAAAAATGACCAGGTCTTCATCAAAGCATTCTTAGTTATTCCTATATTTGCACTCACCTTGTCATGAAGTATTCAAATGAACACCATATATCTTGTATGAAGCACTTTTCTAAGGTAAAATTATATATGACCAATATATTTATTGCTTGTGGGGACTAATTTTTTTTGAGAAATAAAATGGCAAATATGAAACACTGCAAACTAAGCTTTTAAAAACTGTGCATATCAGTCAACTGTTGGGGAAAAAACAATCTGGACATTCACTGAAGCCTGACCTAGAAATAAATGAGAGAGTTACACTGGAATATCAATGTCTAGCGTAACATTGCAACTCTTCAATACATGGGAGGAGGCCTGTAAAAGCTAAGATGTCAGCATGGCAACCCACTATTCTGATGGTTAGATGGTTTATTAATATTGTTTAAATTATTTCTTTTGTTGCTAATCCCTCTCCTTGGTTTGGTGTGAGTGTGGTGGTGATGGAAGTATACATAAGGTAGAAACCAGTGAATGAGGGTATCTGGGACCTAAGTGAAGGTGGTAACCTGAGGTGGGAGAGGCTTGAACATTAATATGCTCTGGGTATATTGATCACATGAAAAATAGTTACATTCTTTACATAAGAAATAGGCTAGGAAGTAGTTTGACTATGGGTAGACTTTATTAAAAAGGAAACCGAACTCGTCTGCTTGCTTGTGTTGGGGAATGACTATGATGGGGAGATTCTTGAAGATATAGATCTTGTCTATCTTGTTTAAATTGGGTATCCTTAAGTACTTAGCACACAGCAGTGCTAAAACCTAGTTGCTATATAAGACATAAGAGCATCCCACATGTAGAGAAGTTTTATATTAAAATGACTGCCTAAATGCTGAGAATCCCAGGAATTAGAGATTTCAAACAGGGTGAGGAGTTGGAAATTTGGAATATTAGAAACATAGGAAAGTAGATCTGGATGCACTAGGGAGAATACTTGGTCAGCTAAACAGAAGAAAGACAATAGTGAGTACTTGGAAAAAAGACATAGAGTTCAGGAAATAAGATATTCTTATCAAAAAGTATTTGTTGAGAACCTACCATGTGCCAGGCTCTGAGGTAAAGTTATAGAGGAACAGTGAGAACGAGTTAGGCAGTATCCATGCCTACATGAAACTTACATTTTGGCAGGGTTATAGATAGTAATCAACATTACTGTGTAGCATATTTTCAAGTAGCAGATAAATTCTATGAAAAAAAGGAGAGCAGAGTATGAAGGCACAATGTTATAGGGGTTGAAGATCACATTAGGGTTTTCTGAGGCCACTCTGGGGAGATAATCTCCTCAGAGACCTGAGCAAAATAAGAAAATCATGTGAAGATCTGGAGAAAGATCAGTTCAGGGAAAGGAAATAGCTAGTGTAAATGCCTTGGAGTGGAAACAAACTTGATGTGTCTAGAGCAGAGTGAAAAAGGCAGTGTTATTGTGGTTCAAAGTAGCTTTGTTGAATAAATGCTTGAATGGCAGGCACATCAGCAGCTTTTTAAACTCCGTTAGCCCTCTCTGTCAAGGCCACAATGGCTGCCAGATGTTAACCTAAGAGAAGATGCTGGGATTCATTACAGGAAAATGTTCCCCATTAATTTAATCAGACCAAAAAAAAAAAAAAAAAAGGCAGCCTCTGTTCCCACTAAGCAGTGCCAGATAAATTAGTCTGTATCTCTGGACCTCTCTCTGCTGACTTCAGAAAGAAAAAAAAAAAAAAAAGAGTTGTCATGGACAGATTAACCAGGAAAGATTAACCAAGGCATTGAAAGGACCTCCTAAAGAACTGTACAGTTCAGCTGAAGCACTAAAGAAGAGGCTGCAGAACTCTGAAAGAAACTAAAGCTAAAGTAAAATCTTAGGGCTAAGGAAGTCACGAACAATTGTCCTTGTTTGTCACATATCTCTCTTTACTTAAAAACTCCAAAGAACACAGATAAGCCCTATGTGAGAAAAGGAGCAATTCGGAGAGAATTTTGCTTGTCTGATAAAGTAATATGGAGCTCCACATCAAGGTACATGGTGGAGTTTATGAGACTCCAAGGTTAAAAAGTAGATATTGTAAATTAGTGAGAAGTTTAACTTATATTCTCTGTAAACCTGTAAGTTTATAGAAAGGAATACAACCCGTGATATATGATTATATTCTGAATCTTGTGAACCAAAGCAAGAACTGTATATTCAAGCAGGAAGTAATCAGTGTTCCACATTCTGTAATCATTCAAGCAAAACTTTTATTTTCAGGGGAAATTCAGCATATATATTTGATGGAACAATGTAGCTTTGTGCTGTAGAATCTGGCTCAATACATGACAAAACAATATTACACTTAACCTCCCAGATTAGAATTTACTTATTAAAAAAAATAATAAAGTACTTACATTTTGAAAGCTTCCCACCCCCACCACTCCAACGCCCAACAGTTGAAACATTAGCAAATTCAGAAAATATATATTGAGATAAAGCTTGTCTTGCTAATTCTAAAGCCTTATCCAACTTATTAAAGTAACATTAAAAAGACCTATTTTGAAGGAAATTTTTGAGTCAGCTCTATGGTCTTAGAATCAAGAAGGGTACCTCTTCTTTTTTTTTAATTTTTATTTATTTATTTATTTATGATAGTCACAGAGAGAGAGAGAGGCAGAGACACAGGCAGAGGGAGAAGCAGGCTCCATGCACCGGGAGCCCGATGTGGGATTCGATCCTGGGTCTCCAGGATCGCGCCCTGGGCCAAAGGCAGGCGCCAAACCGCTGCACCACCCAGGGATCCTGGGTACCTCTTCTTGAATTCATTTTGTAGAGGAGTTTAAGTAGGCATAGAGAAAAAAAAGTGCCTTTTTTAAAAATCACAGACAATTAAATGTACCATTACCAACATCACTGTCATCAATATTAACCAATTATTTAGTACATGGAACAGCATGGCTATGATGAGTTATCCATAGATTAAATTGGGAAGTGAGGTTTGATAATCCAGATTCTTTTACTGCCCTTTTTGAGATCACACCTATTATATCATTCACTCATTTATCAAATATGTAAGCCTTTGCTATATGCTAAACATACTATTTATATAGTTTTTGTTTCAGGGAACTCACCTTGACCTGGCTCTAGATATTCAAGATGTACACAATAGTTTCTAAGTAAGCATTTATCGAGTGAGTGAAAGAAAAGATTCTTTTCATATAGAGGTTTATAGTCCAAGATATCTCTTATCATTTAATATGAAGACAAAAGTATGGAATAAGACATAGTAGAATAATAGTATCTACACTTCTATTTCTAAAATTCTGTCATTTTATGTCAAAATGTTGGTAATTAAGCATACATTTTATCTGCTGGTCGGGGGTAAACAGATTCTAAGAATGGAGCAAGAATAAGTTCGTACTAGGGACAAATTTGAAAAGTAAAGCAGTGGGCCCAAAGCTCTTTTCTGACAATCTGATTAACATAAGAGTTTATCCTGACGAAAGTAGAATCCTTAGAACTATGAAAAGATAAGAGTGTGACATTGTTGATATTTTCTGCTGCCATCTCCTTCTAGAGTGGTAGTGTTAGGGCAATGGAATTATCCATAATTTTAGGGGTATGAGTCTAGCATTCAAGAAATATGTTATTTCTTGGTACTGTGCCTCAAATGATATACTCTGATAACAGATGGCAGATAGGCAGTATTCCTTCCTATATTCGTGGGTAACTGAGAAAATATAGTCAACTTAGTTTTACTTCATTATTACTATTTAAAACAAGAAGATGATGCTGCTAACTATGTATGACTGTGATTGTTTAACTTTGGGTGCTTTAGTTTCCTCATTGTTAAAGTGAGGCTTTTTTAAAGCTGATGCCTGATGTTTTTCCTTGATCTCTAATTTTGTGATTCTAATATTCACCAAGTTCAACCCTTTTACCTTTGTACTTTAAAAGTAGACACTGTATGGTTTCCCATTTATTTTGAGTTACCTCCCTATAAACAACACCCCCACCCTAAAACTCCTTTTGTTGTTGAGATAATAAACTACTTTTAATACAGAGATAAGATTTCTAAAATCAAGCTTACTGGAACCTTACTTAGCCACTTTTAATCTTTTCTGGAAGAGAGTGAGATATAAATAATAAATAAATGACATGAAAATAAAACAGCATATTTAAAAGCCCATTTAAACAAAACTTTAACGGGGTTTTTAAGCACAGGAAGCAGAGACATCAAGATCTCTCACCCCAGGGAATCCACTTAGTGGGCTAGGGCAAAGAGTATTACAGGAATAAAATACTGCAGAAAAGATATCAAAGGTGAGAAGAACACTTATACCCAGACATATCTTCAGCTTGACCAAAATGATAGGGATGTTTAGGG
Organism: Canis lupus dingo; assembly: GCF_003254725.2. Classification (NCBI taxonomy): domain Eukaryota; kingdom Metazoa; phylum Chordata; class Mammalia; order Carnivora; family Canidae; genus Canis; species Canis lupus. The sequence continues at coordinate 87,152,335 of NC_064281.1, forward strand.
TCACAGAAGCTAATCAAGAAATAATGCAGCCCTTATTTTATAAACTGAAGAAACTGAGACTTAGAAAGTTAATTAAATGTTCCAACATCCCACAGCCTGTATGTATCAGAGCCTGTCTAAAAGATCTGCCTTACTCCAGGGTTTTCTTTTTCTTTTTCCTTTTTTTTCTTTTTTTTTTTTTTTTGGAGAGAGAGAGAGAATCTCATGCAGGCTCCATGCTCAACATGGAGCCTGATGCAGGGCTCAATCCCATGACTCTGACTGAGAGACTATGACCTGAACCAAAATCAAGAGTTGGCTGCCCAACTGACTAAGTCATCCAAGCACCCCTACATTCCAAAATAAAACATACAGTCTGTACTTCAATATAGCCCTGATGATTCCAGGAATTAGCTTTCTAGCTTTGCATGCTTAAGGATTCTGTTGCTGACATATGAATGCAAGCTGTCCTTTGACACCATTTTACTTGAACTCCATGTTCATACCTCCTATGTATTGGTAATTAATTAACTAAAGCTCATCTTAACACTTGCTCCATTTTTTTTCCTTAATGGAGTCTTCAGTGACATTCTGCTCCCCAGATGAGATTCAGCTCAAAAAGCTGCCTAGGTTGTCAGAAACATGTTTCTTAGTTGGCACCCATTTTCTAATCTGATCAGTGTCCATTTCAAACACTACAGGGTTCCCATTTTTACAGTAAATAACAGCTCTCATGATATCAGAATCAATTGTAGCCATTTAGCTACAAGATCAAGCTTGGTTACAAAATATTAGCAATGCAAATAGGTGTTTAGAAGAAAAAACATCCAGGGGCACCTGAGTGGCTCAGTTGGTTAAGAATCCAGCTCTTGGTTTTGGCTGGGGTCCTGATTTCAGGGTTGTGGGATCAAGCCCCAAGTCAGGCTCTGTGCTAGGCATGGAGTCTGCTTGGGATTCTTCCCCTCTTTCTTCCCCTCTGCCCCTACCCTGCTCATGTGCTCTCTCTCTCTCTCTAACAAATAAATAAATCTTTTTAAAAGAAAGAAAAAAAATCCAAATTTCTTATGATTATATTTGAATATCCCTGTGTTCTTTTATGCTTAAAATCTTCTTGTTGGGATAACTTTGTAAGAGTGGCTGTTTTTTTCTACATTCAATTTGGCTTATAACTACTGGCTACACAAAGAGATATAGATCTATCCCTCTATACTTATAACCTATGCTTGGTACTTATGATTACACAGAATGAACTGAGGCACTGTGTTAGGTAATAGAGATGCAGATATAAATTAGAAATTTTTCCTACCTTCAAAGGAGCTTAGTGTCTACTCTAGCATTACCTAAAATGTGTTTCTTACATTTTAATATCCCTTGAGACATTAGATCTTCAAAATCATTAATTTCTTCAATACAAGCAATATCTTTTAAATTATAGGGGGTAAGTGGGTGACGGCACTGAGGGGGGCACTTGATGGGATGAGCACTGGGTGTTGTTCTGTATGTTGGCAAATTGAACACCAATAAAAAGTAAATTTAATATTAAAAAAAATAATTAAAAAATAAATTATTGGATTTATTGGATGGAAAGAACCTTTTAAAGCATTTTTGAATCCAGGGAAATCCAAATTTACTTGACCTCAGATCTTTTCTTTCCATTACTTCTCTTTCTTTCATACACAAACATATAAATATTAATGTTTAGTGGGATGTGTATTCCCACAAAACAAAGGTTAGAAATGCTCATCTAGTCCAAAGCAAAAAAACAAAAAACAAAAACAATAAAATGAAGTGATTTCTTCCTTGCCTGGCATCATACCTAGGGAAATGCTTACCTTACACATAGTCTTCTTACAGGACTGCTAGGAAAATGCAGGGAGTTTTCTGTTGTTTATAAGACAATATTGTAAATTAATTCTGTTTTTCAGGGTACCTGAGTGGCTCAGTTGGTTAAGTATCTGCCTACAGCTCAGGTCATGATCTCAGGGTCCTGGGATGAGCTCCACATTGGACTCTGCTCAGTGGCGAGTCTGCTTCTTCCACTCCCTCTCCCTAAGTTCTCCCTCTCTCAAACAAATAAAATCTTTTTAAAAATCTGTTTTTCAACCTTTTGAAAGAATATTTGCAGTTTAAATTAAACTTAGAATATAACTCATTCTATTACCAAATCCTAATAGCATCTAGAACTCTCACTTTCATCTACAGTATATAATAAAGCAAGAAGTAGTTCTAGTTCAAAAATCATGACTCATATTTGTGTTAATCTAGAATTCCTAAATTAAATTACTGATCAATTTTACCTGTTATTTTTCTTAAACATGAGTAATTTGATTTACAAATTAATTGAGTCATTACAATGTATTCACAATATTTAAATAATACTTGAGCACTGCATAGTGTGAATAATAGAAATGACATTAAAGCAACAGACTGGCACAGCAATCTACAGATGCATTTTTTAAGATTGTATTTATTTATTTTGGAGAAAGAGAGAGAGAGTGGGGGGGGGGGGGAGCAGAGGGAAAGGGACAAGCAGACTCCATGCTGAGCACAGAGCCTGATGTTGGGCTTGATCCCAGGTCCCTGAGATCATGACCTGAGCCAAAACCAAGAGTCAGACATTCAACTGACTGAGTCATCCAGGCACCCCTAATTTAATTTTTATATTTTAATTTCATTATAATTAGCATACAGAGTTATATTAGTTTCAAGTGTACAATATAGTGATTCAACAATTCTGTACATTAATCAGTGCCCATTGTGAAAAGTGTACTCTTTAGTCCATATCACCTATTTCATCCATACCCCCCACCTTTCCTCTGGTAACCACCAATTTGTTCTCTATAGTTACGAATCTGTTTCTTGGTTTGACTCTCCTTTTATTTGTTTTGTTTCTTAAATTCCACATATGAATGAAATCATATGGTATTTGTCTTTCTCTGACTGACTTATTTTACTTAGCATAATACTCTCTAGGTCCATGTTGTTGCAAATGGCAAAAGAGTTCATTCTTTTTGTGGCTGAATAATATTCCATTGTATATATAAACCATTTCATCTTTATCCATTCATCAGTCAGTGGACACTTGGGCTGCTTCCATAGTTTGGATATTATAAATAATGCTGTTTGGGATCCCTGGGTGGCTCAGTGGTTTGGCACCTGCCTTTGGCCCAGGGCGCGATCCTGGAGTCCTGGGATAAAGTCCCACGTCGGGGTCCCGGCATGGAGCCTGCTTCTCCCTCCTCCTGTGTCTCTGCCTCTCTCTCTATGTCTATCATAAATGAATAAATAAATCTTTAAAAAAATTAATAATGCTGTTTTAAACATAGGGGTGCATGTATTCCCTTGAATTAATGTTTTTGTAGTTTTGAGGTAAATGCCCAGTAGTGCAATTACTGGATGATAGTATAGTTCAATTTCTAACTTTTTGAGGAAACTCCATACTGTTTTCCACAGTGGTTGCACCAATTTGCATTCCCACCAACAGTATAAGAGGGTTCCTTTTTCTTCACATCCTCATCAACAGTTATTGTTTCTTGTGTTGTTGATTGTGGCCATTGTGACAGATATGATGTAATGTGTCATTGCAGTTTTGATTTACATTTCCCTGATGATAAGTGATGTTGAGCATCTTTTCATGTTTCTGTTGGCTATCTGCATATCTTCTTTGGAGAAATGTCTGTTCAAATCTTCCTCCCATTTTTAATTGGATCATTTATTTATGGGTGTTGAGTTGTATTAGTTGTTTATATATTTTAGATACTAACCTTTTATTGAATATGTCAATTGCAAATATCTTCTTCTATTCAGTAGGTTGCCTTTTAGTTGTGTTGATTATTTCCTTCATTGTACAGAAGCTTTGTATTTTGATGTAGTCCCAATAGTTTATCTTTGCTTTTATTTCCCTTGCCTCAGGAGACATAACTAGAAAAATGTTACTATGGCCAATGTCAAAGAGATTACTACCTATGCTCTCTTTTAGGATTTGTATGGTTTCAACTCTCATATTTAGGTCTTTAATCTATTTTATTTTTCTCTGTAGTGTAAGAATGTCATCTAGGTTCATTCTTTTGCATGTAGCTCTCCAGTTTTCCCAATACCACTTGTTGAAGAGACTGGCTGTTTCCCATTGCATATTCTTGCCTCTTTTGTCCAGGATTAATTACCATATAATTGTGCTTTGTTTCTGGGTTTTCTAACCTATTTCATTAATCTATGTGTCTATTTCTGTGCTAGTACCATACTGTTTTGATTACTACAGCTTTGTAATATAACTTGAAATCTGGAATTGGGATACCTTCAGAGTGAGGGGGAGGGAGAGGGACAAGCAGATACAGGACTGGATCCCACAACCTTGGGATCACAACCCGAGCCAAAACCAAGAGTCATATGCTTAACTGACTTAGCCACCCAGGTGCCCCTTCAGCATTTTTAAAAAAGATTTTATTTATTTATTCATGAGAGGCAGAGAGAGAGAGAGAGAGAGAGAGAGAGAGAGACCGGCAGAGGGAGAAACGCTACATGCAGGGAGCCCGACGTGGGACTCGATCCCGGGTCTCCAGAATCACCCCTGGGCCAAAGGTGGGCACTAAACCGCTGGACCACCGGAGCTGCCCAGCATTTTTAATATAGCATGCCACTCTCTTCTGGATTGCAAAGTTTCTACTGATAAATCTACTGATAGCCTTATCAGGTTTCCCTTGTATGTCACTTCTTTCTTTTCTTTTGCTGCTTTTAAAATTCTCTATAAGTACTTTTTGCCATCCTAATTACTATGTGTCTTGGTATGGACCTCCTTAGGTTGATTTTGTTGGGGGATCTCTGTTTTTCCTGGATCTGGATTTCTCTTTCCTTGTCCAGATTTGCTAAATTTTCAGCTATCATTTCTTCAAATAAATTTTCTGTCCCCTTTTCTTTCTCTTCTTCTGGGATCCCTGTAATGTGAACGTTATTACACTTGATGGTGTTGCTGAGTTCCCTAAGTCTATTCTCATTTTGCATAAGTTTTTATTTTATTTTATTTTATTTTTACCTTCCCAGCTTGATTACTTTCCATTATTCTGTCCTCCATCCCACTGCTAAGGCCTCTAACTGGTGGGTGTGGTTATGTTTTCCTCTCTCCATGGCAGGAGTTACTTTGGAATGGTGCTGGCAACTATAGGGGATGATTTTTTGTACACTGCCAGGCCTGCAGCACCACCCTGTATGGTCTCTGGCCAAGAGCATATTTGAGAAGGCAGATCTGCAGAAGAGCATGGTGGAAAGTGGTAAGGCAGGTAGGTATTGCTCACAAGATTTTTGTGCCCTGTCCTCTGCAGAAGGGGTCGTGAAGTGCTGGGCCTGAGGTAGGATGTTCAGAGGGCTGAATTAGCTGAGGCACTGTGCCAGAGGGTGGGCTGGCAGTGCTAGCACATTAGGTAGTGAGTCCCACAGGTGGCCAGTGTTTATGCTGGGGAGTAAGGGAGGAAAATGGTGCCTGTCAGTTCCTTTGTTCCTAGAGGAGTTCTCCAGCAATTTCTATCCTTCCAGGATAGGCTCTGAGATTAATAAACATTCTTTCCTCATTATGCCCCAGGTGTTTTTCAAACTACTGCTTTTATGCTGTATCTCTGTGGGCTATTTCTAGTGTTGTCACTTTAAGGACAGGGACTCAGTTTCCTCTGGCCCTTTGCTATCCCAGAGCTGAGCCCACTGACTAGAAAATTCAAGGTTAAGTCCTGCTGGTTGTAAGAATTCATGAAATTTGATCCCTCTTGTTTTCAAAACCATATATTATGGGGATTTCTCTTCCCCATGAGGGCTCCACCAGGTGGAGGTCTGTTTTTCTCCCTTCTCTGTGCCTGATGCATCCCTCCCTCTCTTGGACAATCCGGGGCTCTTCTTTTTTTCCCTCAACTCTGTCTCTGCCCTTCCTACCTTCTTCAGTGGGGCCTCTTCTCTAGATTTAGTTGTGGAGTTCATTCTTCCACTGTTCAGGTCTTTTCATGGGTTGTTTATGCTGTGTTTTCTAGTTGTATCCATGGGAGGAAGTGAGCCTAGGATCCTCCTATTCCACTGTCTTCCCCAAGAAAAATCACAGACACACCTTAAAGTATTTTGTCAGCCTTGTACTACCACTTAGAGGTTCTAGATTTATATTCTTTGGCAAGAAGCAGAGTATTTGCAGTATTATGGACAGTTAACAGTGAGGACTTCTCCCATAGGTAGTTTAAATATAATTTCAATTTCAGGTGATATTCTCTACACAGAAAGTTCCATACTATTTTTTTAATTATGATTTTTTTCAGTCCAAGTTACCAAAATGAGTTAACTATTTTGTATAAATCAACAGTCCCTCAGAGGAATGTAATTTCTTGTTTTAAAACCTCAGAAGGAAGAAAGTACCACAATTTATTACATTTTCAGAGGTATCACATTACAACTTGATATTACATTCTGCTTTTTCTGTCAATGTTGTTCATAATTGTGTGGATCAATAATAAATTAGCATGAAATAGCAATTCTAATCATATCAGTAGCAATGTCCTCAAGGTCAGTTTAAATGATTTATGACTGAGAAAATTAGTATAGATTTTGATTTGTTTATCTAGATGTCTTTCATGTGCAGGGATGAAGAATTCCTCAGGTTTTTCAGGGTACTCAGTATTCTAAAATATCATCCCTTGAAGGTGATTTACAATGAAAGGAAAAGTTGTGGTCACATACTCTGTTCTCATGTATCCATTTGTTCATTTATTCATTCCTTCAACATGTCCTGAGTTCCTACTGGTACCAAGCCCTGAAGTAGAGAAGGGGATATAAAGTTAAATAAAAAGGGATGCCTGGGTGGTTCAGCAGTTGAGCATCTGCTTTCAGCTCAGGGCACGATCCTGGAATCCCGGGATGGAGTTCCACATTGGGCTCCAATGCATGCAGCCTGCTTCTCCCTCTGCCTATGTCTCTGCTTCTCTCTATGTGTGTCTCTTATGAATAAATAAATAAAATCTTTAAACAAATAAGTTAAATAGATCACAGAACCTGATCCAACATTTAGTGGGTAAGAAGAACTTATAATAGATAAAAACAGTGAAATATCTTTTTTTTTTTATTTATTTATTTACTTATGATAGTCACAGAGAGAGAGAGAGGCAGAGACACAGGCAGAGGGAGAAGCAGGCTCCATGCACCGGGAGCCCGACGTGGGATTCGATCCTGGGTCTCCAGGATCGCGCCCTGGGCCAAAGGCAGGCGCTAAACCGCTGCGCCACCCAGGGATCCCAATAATAGATAAAAACAGTGAAATATCTTAGGCACTTTACTAGAGGTAATAAAGTGCTGCAGAAACACTGAGGCAGGAGCAAAAAGAGAACTTGTATCGAAGTAGAAATAATTCTTGAAACCAAGCATCAACAAAGTTAAAGAAAAAAAAAGAAGTAAAAAAATTTTTTAAAAAAAGAAGTAAAAGTAAGTAGAGTTAGAGCATACTTTGGGAGCTGTATGGAGCAGAGAAATAATTTATCTTTATTATCTCCTTTACATGGAAGTCATTTCATCGATCTTATTAAGACTGTTCAAAAAATGGAATGCCTGGGTGTCTCAGTTGGCTAAGCAACCAACTCCTGATTTTGGCTCAAGTCATGATCTCAGGGTTATAAGATAGAGCCCTGCCTGGATCCCTGCCTCAGATCTGCATTCAGCAGGGAGTCTGCTTCAGATTCTTTTTCTCCTTCTTCCTCCCCCCTCCCTGCTGCATGCTCATTCTCTTTTTCTTTCTCTCTTTTTCTCTTTCTCTAGAATAAAAGACTGTGTTCAAAAAATGGAAATGGTAAGTATAACTGCATTGCTCAATATCACAAATATTTGAGGGTCTCAGTCCCTATATTCTAGCAAAGTAAAATTATGTTGAATCAGCATGGAAACTGACCCATAATAATGTTAGTTTTAACATTAGATATGTTCAGATTTCAAGACTATTGGGAACTGTGGAAATTAACCTTATATACAGTAAAAGACATGAATTAATTTAAATTGAGTTCAATGAAATGCAGCTTGATTTAACTTTTTATTTCCCATATATATACTTAATTATATTCTATTAGAGAACCAGACTTCCACTAGGTCAGGAATAACACATGGAACAAATTGTGGAATGCCCATTCTCCAATTAGTGTTGAACACATTTGGGAAGAGTTTGTCTTTATAAATTATTTGACTGAATAGCAATGTATGATAAAAAGCATGATAAATTATAAATGCCTGGTTCTTCACTGCTGAAGTCAAGATAGACTTCACAATTAAAAGTCCATATGCATTTTTTAGTTGTCAGTTCTTTAAAAAATAAAATTTTATGGATGTTTAAAGAAAGAATCTGAATTAATTACTATAGCATTCCCCTCATAGAATCCTAAATCTTCTATACAAATACAAATGCTTTGGATATTACACCTGACTGAACTGAGTGTGCTATGTATGTGCATGTATATGATAATTGGGTCCAGGAGTAATTGCTCAGGATTTTGTTCAGTGGTAATTGCAAGTAACCAAGAGCAGAACCCTGGAGAATTCATAATCAGCAGAAAGTGTTTTGATGCAGAATGACCAAATGAGGTATTTTATCAACAGGAAGAATGGTGTATTTCATGCAAAACAGAGATGGTGATCCTGGATTCAGGATCAATGGAGTGGAGAAAAAAGCAATATTGGAAAGAAGTTGGAGTAAGAGAAGTTGAAAAGAAGGGTAATATTGTATGCATAGTTTTTTTTTTTACTAGGGAAAGATACACTTTTTGAGCTCACATATTAAGAGCTAAACAAATTAGTATAAAAGAAGCTCAGATGTGGCGAGATTGTCACTCTGTCACGCTTTAGAATCTTTATTGATTAAAAGTAACAGTCACTGGCAGTCAGGGCAATGTGTATTTATACAGTGGAGCACAATAAAATAGTTTTGACCAGTCAGTTTAATATCCTTCAGGCACTTTAGGTAGAACATGGTGTGTTTCACTGAAGATTCTAGTTATTGGAGAATAGTAGGGATTAGATGCACAATTCATCCACATATTGTAGGTGCAGGGACAAATAAGCTTTCAAAAAAATTAAATGTTGGGGAATATAAAAAATAGTGAAAGGGAATAAAGGGGAAAGGAGAAAAAATGAGTGGGAAATATCAGAAAGAGAGACAGAACATGAGAGACTCCTAACTCTGGGAAATGAACAAGGGGTGGTAGAAAGGGAGGTGGACGGGGGGTGGGAGTGACTGGGTGACGGGCACTGAGGTGGGCACTTGATGGGATGAGCACTGGGTGTTATTCTATATGTTGGCAAATTGAACACCAATAAAAATAAATTTAAAATAAATAAATTAATTAAATGTTGTACTTACTATGACCTTTATACAACCCACCATCTTTTGTTTTTTCTAAAGATTTTATTTGTTTATTCATGAGAGACACAGGGAGAGAGAGAGGCAGAGATACAGGCAGAGGGAGAAGCAGACTCCATGCAGGGAGCCGGATGTGGGACTCTATCCTGGGTCTCCAGGATCACACCCTCGGCTGAAGGCAGCACTAAACTGCTGAGCCACCTGGGCTGCCCTACAACCCACCATCTTGTGGGGCCTCCAGGACATTAGTATTATATAGGACTTTCACAAAAAACCTCTGACATTCACAAAACTCTTGTTATGGTCTTTGAGAATGCCAAATTTCTAATGTAATAATTTACTAATATTTACTCAATCTTTATACTTACTATTCCTTCTGCCTGGAACTTCCTTCCCTCCCATGACACCCCCCTCCTATTATTTAAGTTTCTACTCAAATACTATTAATTAGGGAGAGGTCTCTGGATCCCTGAGATCCCCCTCTAAATAGCAATTATTCTCTATTCCTTTATCCTGTTTTATTTTCTTCATAGTGATTTTACTACTATTGACACTATATTGCATGTTTATTTATTTCCTGTCTCCCCACTAACATGTAAGCTCCTTTAAGACATAGAATTTGTTTTGTTCATTGCTATAACCTCACTTCCTAGAATATGCCTTGTGTAAAGTAAATTCTCAATAACTTTTGGTACAAAGAACTATTATAGAATTTAGTATATTAGGTGACCAAATTCTTTCAATGTGACATGCCACATTTGGTCTTTGGATGAAACACAGAACAGTTAAAATTTGATGGATGGAGAGTGAAGAAAAAAATCCTAACTGTAGGATTAATGTTCAGATCAGGATAATCAAGGTAGAAAACCACAGTATGGGGACGCCTGGGTGGCTCAGTGATTGAGCGTCTGCCTTCAGCTCAGGGCATGATCCTGGGGTCTGGGATCAGGTCCCACATCGGGCTCCTTGTGGGGAGCCTGATTTTCCCTCTGCCTCGTGTGTGTGTGTGTGTGTGTGTGTGTGTGTGTGTGTGTGATGAATAAATAAATAAAATCTCTTAAAAAAAAAAAAGAAAACGACAGTATGGAGCCTGGATACCTAGGGGCCTACGTGAAAACATTGGGAATATCCCTTCTAAACAGAGAATGGCAATCAGGAGATGGATTATAGAACAAATAATGACAAGGACATCTTTCAAAGGAAGCAGTTCAGAGGCATATAATCATGATGAGCACAGATTAACTAAAACAAGAAGAAAACATCAGGGCAACCATAGATAAACAGAACACCCCAGCTTTATATTTGGTTTCTCACAAAGGTCCAGCCTACTCAGTGCCTAGCACTGTCATAGCTTAGAAAATACTGTCCTCAATAGTTCTCTATTTTGGTCATGTTGTCCAAGTCCTGGTAACATTATCTGAGCCCTGCTAAAGAGATTAAAGTTTATCATATTGGATGGAGCTCTGTCTTCAGTTACAAGGGCCTGACTCACAATAGTATTGATTGCATGAGACGAGAAAAAGGGTTTCCCAAGTCCACTGTGGCTGATAGTCACTTCCCTAAACAGTGTTTAGATCATAAATATAGCTGGTATGGAAAGAAGTTTCTTGAGGAGCTCTATCAACTCATAGTAAGAACATGCCATGCCATCTATCACTTCTTTCTCTGGAGCTGTGATTTGTGCCTACAGACTTGGGTGCACACAGCCTGGTGCTCAGCTGTCCTAGTGTCCAGGAGCTTTCTTATTCTGGTGTTGTTTTTCATGATATGAGTTTCCGAGTTTATCTTTTATTTAGTGAGGTGGCTCCTTGGTTTTTTGTCGCACTCAGCTCTTTAAATATTAAATTCCAATCTCAGTTCAATAAAAGCTAATACAACTGCTTTTAAATAAAGAAAAATGAATTAGGTACCAAATAGCACAGGATTATGCTGTGCAATGCTATCTTTTTAACTTTTTATCTTGATATAATAATGATTTACATGAAGTTACACACACACACCCCAATGAACAGAGGAGTCCCATGCATCATTTCTTTAGCTTTTCCCAATGGTAACAATTTGAATAACTATGATAAAATATCAAAACCATGAAAATGTGTTAATGCTATTTTCAGGTGATTTTGCTCCCCTATCCCTGCTGTTTTAGCATTAAAAACAAGACAAATTGGGTCTTGGATATAGAATCTCATTGTTATTTATAAGCCTTACCTCAGAGAGTCAACCATAATACCTTCATTTGTTCTTCCAGATTGCATTTTAAAATGACCCATCTTTCAAGGAATAACCTGAGACTCAGCCAGGTTATGCATGCTTGGTGGACAACTGGCAGTAGGAATTTCAAAGCTCCCAAGTTCAAAATTTTGAATCAGTTTTGGAATTTTTAGAGCTCTCTCTTTGTCTCCATCAACCAAGTTTTAGCTAACTATCCTCTATGATTTGGCTGAATCGCTTGACCTGTGACTCAATTTCCTCATAATTTATCCATTTGCCTCAGAAATTTTGTAAAATACAGCTGAAGTAATCTAAGAAAGGGTATACTTTGAGAAGTATAAAAGCACCATGTTGGGACACCTGGATGGCTCAGTTGGTTAAGCATCTGCCGGGTCCTGGGATCGAGTGCACATGGGGCTGCCTGCTCAGCAGGGAGTCCACTTCTCCCTCTCCCTCTGCCCCTCTCCCCATTCATGCTACACTGGCTGGTGCTCTCTCTCTCTCTCTCCTCTCAAATAAATAAAAGTAAATGTTTAAATAAGCACTATGTCATGCAAATCCTCTTGTTATGTATATTGTTTACATATTATTTTGGGTACTGAATCAGCCACTTTCTTAGAGTTCCCTCTATGTGTTTTGTAAAGCTAGCCTATCATCGTTGTTGTCCCACGTATTGAAAATACCAAATAGGAAGGCTACTGAGGAAGTAACATTGAGTGCTTAGCATATACCACGGACTTTCTTGGATATTTTAGCGTGCACTGTTTCACTTAATCTGCATAACCACATCATGAGTAAAATCCCCTGGTTTTGCTTGAAAACTTTAGATTTCAGTCTTTTGCCCAAAGTTGCATTGGTGTTAAGAATAAGTGTCAAGATTCAAACTAAGTCTGTCTTCTTTCAGAGCCTATTTTATCTTCTTCCATAACCATCGTACTTTATGAAGAATAATAGCTCTTTTTAGGTCATACCCTCAGGAACAAATCACCTTCCAAAAGCCCCACCTCCTAATACCATCACCTTAGACATTTTAGGGTTTCAACATAGGAATTGGGGGGCAACACAAACGCTCATTTACAAAATAGGAAATATCAAATACAGGTTTAAAGCCTAAATCTAAGGTCATTTTGGACATAGGGTGTGGTATATAGAAGAATATGTTTTTGCCTGTAGTAGGCAGTTAGTAAATTTTGTAGAAATGAATTTGAAGCCCTTGTTTTGTAAATTGGCATGTATGCAAATATAGATAGCGTGTGTGTGTGTGTATATATATATATATATGTATATATATATATCATTTCTGTTCACAGCTGTATTTTATTTACGAGCCCACTCTGTTTCCTGAGAGTTGGAGGAACAACGTGTTAGAAAAACGTACAGTTCTATTCTCAAAGTTCTGGTTCTTTGATATTGTTTTTATGTCAAAAAGAGAGTCTTTTCATACAATTTAAATATATGAAAAAAATACTTATTCAATAAAGCAATACACAGAGCAAAATTTCAGCTAAATTTAATATTCAGACATTCTTTGCTCACCAGATCTACCTGGCCATAAGCAGGATGTTACAGAGAGCCCTTGAGGCAGAACCTGATGAGCCATGAGGTGAGGCACAGAGTGGAGGAAATAAAGGTAGATGGGAGAAAAACAGAAGACATAAGTGAGCTACAATAAATTATGACTTTCAAGTCACTGTTAGGATCAGATCTCAGAAACCGTGTCTTATTGTCTTGATCTATTCAGGCTGCTATAACAAAATACCACAGACTGGGTACCTTATAAACAACATAAATTTATTTCTCACCATTCTAGATGGTGGGAAGTTCAAGATCATGACAATAGTGGGGTTGTGTCCTGATGAAGATCCTCCCTCAGGTTGCAGACTGATCTCTCTGGGGTCTCTTTTATAAGGGAATTAATTCCATTCATAAGGGCTCTACTGCCATGACCTAAAAACCTCCCAAAGGCCCCACCTCCTGATACCATCACCTTAGTTTTCAATATATGAGTTTTGGGGCAGACACAAGCATTCAGACCATACCACTTATGAAATAGGAAACATCAAGTATAGGTTTAAAGTCTAAATCTAAGGTCATTTCAATCATGGGGAGTGGGAGGTGGTAGAAGACTATGTGTTAATGCAAGCATGCAAATTTTGAAATGTGTTGGGTTAAACCAAGCAAGAATGAGCAGGAGACAGAAGTTTAAGCACTTGAGCACAGAGATGGAAAAGCAGGTTAGGTAGATCATTGAAATGGTAAGATGAATATGCAGTTGACCCTTGAATCTTGAACAACACAGGTTTGAACTGTGTGTGAGTCCACTTATGTGTGGATTTTTTTCTATAAATATATTGGAAAAATATTTGGAGATGTGTGGCCATTTGAAAAAAATGTGCAGATGAACTGCATAGCCTGAAAATATTGAAAAATCAAGAAAAATTTAGGTATGTCATGAATGCATAAAATATATGTAGACACTAGCCTATTTTATCATTTACTACCATAAAATGTACACAAATCTATTATAAAAAGTTAAAGTATATCAAAAATTTGCACACACACACACTATACATGGCACCATTCAGTTAAGAGAAATGTAAACAAATGTAAAGATGCAGTATTAAATCATAACTGTGTAAAATTAACTGTAGTACATGCTCTACTACTATAAATAGTTTCATGGCCACCTCTTCTTTCACATTCTTTTCATTTTGATGTTTAGTGTTAGTAATGCATGTAACATCTCATGTTCTGTATCATATCAGATAATACTGATGTACTAACAGATGATTCATCTTATAAACAGATAATGTAAACTTACAGTATCAACATAGTCCTGTAAATGTGTTTTTTCTTCCTTATTATTTTCTTAATATTTTCTTTTCTCTAGCTTACTTTATTGTAAGAATACGGTATACATTATAATACATATAATATAATTATATATGTATATAATACATATAATACAAAATTGTTTACGTTATTGGTAAGCTTTTCAGTCAACAGTAGGCTATTAGTAGTCAAGTATTTGGGGAGTCAAAACTTATATGCAGATTTTCTTTTTTTTTTAGAGGGCAAGGGGCATAGGGAGAGGGAAAGAGAGAATCACAAACAGACTCCATGCTGGGCGGGTGCAGGGCTCAATCTCAGAACCCTGAGATCATGACCTTGGCTGAAATCAAGAGTTGGATGCTTAACCGACTGAGCCACCTGGACACCTCAAAAGTTATATGCATATTTTTGACCACATAGGAGGTCAGTACTGCTAACCCACACATTGTTCAAAGGTCATCTATATTGGTAATACTAATTTCATGTGGTTATTGTGAGAGGTCGGTGGAAATATGTGTGTAAAGCATTTGTAACAATGTCTGGTATAAATACTGCTGTTTATATTGTTATTGGCATAATAATAGCTTCCTTATATGTGCTGTGAAGATTTATGATATATAAAGTTCCCAAAAATAACTTGGCATTCAAAGAGCAGGACACAAAGGGCTACAAAAGATTTAGTAATTACAATGATTAACCACGATCATAATAAAACAAATGAAATAACCACACAGTAAACCGCAAATTTCTTCCACTCTGACCAATAAAGAGCTTAGCCTCTTTTGCTGAACCATACCACCTAAACAAACATGGGATAGAGTAAGTTCTGGCATTGACCAAATATATTAGCAGAAAGCAATGGAGAAGGAGACAGAAATAAACACTATTTCAAGAAATAGCTATTGCTAGGTACTCAGTTAGCCACGACATGTCACTCAACAAAAATTACCTATCACTTTATGAAATATTTTCTGTATTCACAACATTGTGCTATATACTGAGAAAAGACTAGGATGTGGTCCTAGCAAATCACAAAGATATGGTACAGTCACTTAGCTAGACACTTACATATGAAAATAATGAAAAACAGAGTCTGGTTAGTGCTAAAATAAAGGAGCAGACAAAGTTGTCTGGGAGCATAAAAGAATGAGAGAAAAAAACAATTTGTTTGTTTCCACAACAGTGCTGGGAAAAACACAAATGCACATCTAGTTCCAAGGAATTGGTATCAACAAACAAGTAATTTTAAGGATGATAATTTCACACAGGGTAAGTCAAAACAGAAGGTATATAAAAATAGAAAAGCATCTACATGTTTCAATCAACTTAGTTTGCAGAAAAAATGATAAAGATCAGGAAGGTGTTATGTATGCAGGTCAGATTTGGAAAGGGGGCATAATTTGTCAAATACCACACAGATGTTGCCTGAATTGATTTTGGATCCAATTCAGGGAGATGTCCAATTGAGTAAACTTTATTGGTTTTCTGAAAATCAGGACAAAGAATGGAGAACCCAATTATAGCACTGAAATTGAGAAATATGAGTAACATCCTTGTAATACATGATCTATGAAGGAAAGAATGTGTAAGAGTGCACCACCAAAGAGTAATTATCCAGAGCCTTCTGGGGTGGGAAAGCAGAGTTCTCTTTAACAGAGGGACAAATTTTGTACTTTATGATTTCAGTCTTTGAGAGTGAACATGAAGAAGAGGAATAGCTCTGATAGGTCTCCAAATATCATTTAGGTAATTGACATTAAGTAAAATCTGTTATGAGTAATAATATTATTTAGAGAATATCTATAATAACCTAACTATCAAAGAAGAGAATCTGTGCTACTAAAAACCTTTTTTGGTTTACATTAAGAAGTAAGGCCCTCTCACAAGTGTACTCTCTACCAAAGATAGGCACAATTACAACATTACAGAAGATTGAGTGCATTGGCACCTGACAATACGTAGATGAGTGTGCAAAGGGAATGGACATTCCCTCAGCAGGAAATTAATCTGAAAGAGGATAACAACAGTCAGCTAACTGAAGGATTGATGTCTACTTGGAGGATATGATTACCACTTGAAACTGGGATAGTAGAGCCAAGGTTTCTGTGACGTGGGAAATGAAATCAAAGTTACTGAACTATCTTAGTAACCTGAAGTATAAGATGAATGCAGTAAAACTTGATATATATGACCTTTGCAATGTGCCAGCATCATGCTTTTTAAAATAAATTATACGTGTTCTGCTGATGATGTATTTTGAATCTATTGTGTAGGCATGATGTTTAAGACTGACTTATATAATATTGGGCTTTAATATAATAACAATAGTATGAATTCAGAGGGATGTTGTAGTGCCTGAATGGTTACGAATGTGTAAGTGCTTAAAATAATGTCTGGCACAATAAGGGATCAAGAAAGTATCATGTGGTCATAGGATCCAGAGCTACTTTATCCCTACCACATCCCTCATGGATAAGCTCACCACAGACAACCCGCAGGTATATACTACAAGTCTTCACAGGAAACAACAGCTTCTGTATCTCTTTCAAAACACAGGGAAGCTCTCAAGGAAACTCTGGTATAGGGGCAAACTCTGAGGCCTTCTCCTTTCAGAAATTTCCAGAATTGCAAACAGGTGAGCCAGATAGGGAAAGACAGGCAGACATGTACCTATCTCTCCTCTGTAATCCCCATATTCCACTGGGGCTGGTAGGATCAGACTTTTCCTTCTTTTTTTTTTATCAGACCATGACTACTTTTATATAAAACCCTAGATCAAGTGCCTTTGTTTCTTGCTGTGTTAGTTGCGAATAACAAGAATTTAAGAAATTAATTTCTCTCTCTCTCACTTTCACCCTGTTCAGATTTCCTAAGTGTTGTTTCGCAATAGGAAACAAAGGCTTTGTCAGAAAAAGAAGAGAAATTGCTTCTACTATGTGGAATATAATGACAGATGCACATTTAGGGATAGAGAAGAAGTGAGGCAAATGTGGCAGTAGGTGTTCCCTTATGAATACAGCTAACAAGGCAGGGTCTGAGGTGGTAAAGGGAGAGGCAGGAGGGTAGCAGGCTTGAGGATAATGTAAGAATAACTAACATTGGGTGTGAGAATGCAGCTGACAAGAAACAGGTAACAAGGATGATATTTTCAAAATATGTAACTGATCCATTTTTAAAATTTATTTATTTTATTTATTTTCTACTTTCAGGCTTTATTTCAATTCCAGTTAGTTACCATACAGTGTAACATCACCTTCAGGAGTAGAATTTAGTGATTCATCACTTACATACAACCACCAGTGCTCATCACATGTGCCCTCCCTTAATCCCCATCACCTATTTACCCATCCTCCTGCCCACTCTCCCTCCAGCAGCCCTCAGTTTGTACTTTATAGTTAAAAATCTCTTACAGTTTGCCTTTCTTTTTTCCCTTTATGTTCATCTGATTTGTTTCTTAAATTCCACATGTAAGTGGAATCATAGAATTTGTATTTCTCTGACCTATTTCACTTAGCATAATTCTTTCTAGCTTCAACCACATTGTTGCAAATGACAAAATTTCATTCTTTTGCTCATCGAGTAATATTTCATTGTATATATACCATATCTTTTTTATCCATTCATCAGTGGATGGACATTTGGGCTCTTTCCATAATTTGGATATTGTTGATAATGCTGCCATAAACATTGGGGTGCATGTATCCCTTTGAATCACTATGTCCTATCCGTTAGGGAAATACCTAGCAGTGCATTTGCTGGATCATAGAGTAGTTCTACTTTTTACTTTTTGAAGAACCTTCATATTCTTTTTCAGAGTGGCTGCACCAGTTTGTATTCCCACCAACAGTGTAAGAGGGCTCCCCTTTCTCCATATCCTTGCCAACACTTGCTGTTTCCTATTATTAATTTTAGCCATTCTGACAGGTGTGAGGTGCTATCTCATCATGGTTTTGATATGTATTTCCCAGATGATAAGCAATGTTGAGTATCTTTTCATGTGTCTGTTAGCCATCTGGATGTCTTTGGAAAAATATCTATTCATGTCTTCTTTCCATTTTTTAACTGGGTTATTTGGTTTTTTTGGATGTGGAGTTTGTTAAGTCTTTATACATTTTGGATAGTAATCCTCCCTGCCTTCCCTTTCCTCTCCCTATAATTCACCAAGAATAAATTCAATGTTTTCTTTCTGTCTAACCTGGACCTCCCTAATATAAAACATCATCATTAAGTCTACTAGCTCTATTTTTGACAATGTCAATAACACTGAAAAGTTTGCTTCTTCATCTTAGCTTACAAATTTGGACACGGTTCTATACTTTTTTCTGTATACATTTTTTAATTGGAGTTCTATTTGCCAACATATAGCATAACACCCAGTGCTCATCCCGTCAGGTGCCCCCCTCAGTGCCCATCACCCAGTCACCCCAAGCCCCGCCCTCCTCCCTTTCCACCACCCCTTGTTCATTTCCCAGAGTTAGGTGTCTCTCATGTTCTGTCACCCTCTCTGATATTTCCCACTCATTTTCTCTCCTTTCCCCTTTATTCCCTTTCACTATTTTTTTTATATTCCCCAAATGAATGAGACCATCTAATGTTTGTCCTTCTCTGATTGACTTATTCACTCAGCATAATACCCTCCAGTTCTAACCACATTGAAGCAAATGGTGGGTATTTGTTGTTTCTAATGTCTGAGTAATATTCCATTGTATACATATGCATGGTTCTATGCTTACTGAAATTGTCTGTTTGGGAGTTTACTTGGCTCAACTATCATGCAAAAAACAGCTTTCCTTCTCCCTTTCATTCCTACCCCAAGAAAAGAATGTTCAAGCTAAGAGCCATTAGAGAAAGCATTCCTAAGTGAGACAGAGAAGTGACTGGGGCTATACTTTGTATGTTGATTTGAAAGGCATGTGAAGAGGAAAGCATTAATCATAGGCAAGGTAGGAACACTGAATTGCCTACTGAATATAAAATATCAGCTTAGGAGATATACAGAGTTCTAATGTTCCATTAAAGTTGCCCAAAACTCGAACTAAGTGTATATTTATGTTTTGTGTTCAGTAGAGACTCTCAAGGCATTAGCCTGTGAAAAACAAAATGCCCTTTGGAAAATGACATGTTGCTTTTGTGTGAGATATTCTCAACTGAAAAGATCTGAGGACAGTGGCATAGCCAGTCCTGCTGACTGTCATTGGAGAGACAGCTGAAAGTCTGAAAAAGGGTACAAAACCAGGAATAGTAGACAACAAAGAAAGAATTTGCCAACTGGATCACACTGCCAAGCACTGGCCTTCCATGTAGATGATCAAAGAAACCATTGCTGAATGTTGAAAAGCTTGGAAAATCCACACAGGGGTCATTGCCATCTGTTTTACTGGCATTTGCATTCTGCAGAGTTTAGCCAAGAGTTTGCATAGAATGTATAAGTTTAGTCTTTACAAAATTTTACTTACTTAGTTTTGAAAATCTAAGCCGAAAAAAAAAAAAAAAGAAAAAATATCCAAGGCAAAGGTTTTTTTTTACTTCTTTAACTTAAAACTTTATTAGGATATATGTTTCACCCCAAATTTGCTCTCTCTTATTTTGTAACCACAAAGAATATTTTATATGCATATTATTTTCCAATGTTTTCCTCATTTATTATAAAGAATATTGAGATGAGGAAGAATATAGGTTATTAAGTACTGAAAAACATCTTAAGCAAATTATATGATGATGGGAGTAAAGTTAAGCAGTTAGATTTTCTTTTTTATAATATTTGGCACATTTCTGGGTTCATAGAAGCTCTTAACAAGGCTATAAGAAAATGGCCTGCAGTGGATACTAGTGAAATTTAATAAGATACTCAGTTACTGGTTTCATTAAAACTAGTTCATTATAACCCAGTCTGGCAAAAATCTTTCATATTATTTCATGTGCTTCTGCTTTTTTCTCCCTCTTCCAAACCCCATCACTCCCTTGGTGCTACATTACATCCAATTAACACATTTTAACTGCTTGTTTGCAATACATCATTTTTTCATTACTCTTCTAAAGGAGTTTGCTTTTTCTTCATTTTATTCATTGGATCATTGAAGTAAATTTCCAAAGGCTTTAAATGTTATACTTGATTATACTCAGAGTTTTGAAGGAATGCCATTTGAGGACTGTGAGATGCTGACATTTTGAATCATTATTCATTCCTTTGTGATAGGAATATGATACAATGCCGCTCTTTTTTCCAAACTGATAATAAAAAAGATATGGGAGGCTCATATAGAAAATATATTTTTAATAGACTATAAGCTTCCTGAGAGGATAATTTTGATATTATTTCATAGCAGCCACCATTTTTCAAGTGTTTATATTGTATCAGCTACTGTGTTAAGTTAAATTTGTTGTTTCACTTAACATGACAGCTGAATGATACATGTATTATGCAATTATCCAATTATCCCAATTTTACGCATGGAAAATAATGAGGCTCTCAAGAGGTAACCATTAACCCAAGGTCACAAACCTACTGGTGGGACAAGAGATACATCCTGGTACTAGTTCTAAAATCAGCATACTCTCCATTCTAACAGGCTGCCTCTCTGGGTCTTTGAATCCTTAAGGGCCAGGAAAGCACTTAGCACTGAGTTGGCACTGAAATATTTGTTCACTACAATGTTGATGATGCTAACAAATCATCAACAAGTAGTTGCAATTCAATGCTGTTTTATTTCAATGTTGTTCTTGTTAACAGCCATTTTTGGCTGAATTCAACTAATGTTTTATTTTGTTTATTGTTAAAATGATTTATGAGCATACATAGCTCAAAGAGGGCTGAAAAGTAAATGTTTACCATAGCTACAGGGAAGGCAGTCATGGGGTCAAGGTGTTAAGATGGAATGTGGCAGTCAAAGGAAGCTGAAAGACTAGAAAGTAAGGAAGAGAAAACAAAAATCAAGAAACAAAAAACAAGTGCTTGCACTTCCTCTTGTAATCTTGATTTCATTTGGTGCCACCATCCTTCCTCCAGTTATGTAAGCTAGAAACCTAGGATGCATCTATAATTATCCCTTCTTTGCTCCCTTCATCCTACTCAACAACATGCTTATTATATATTTTTATATTTTTTATTGGAGTTCGATTTGCCAACATATAGTATAACATCCGGTGTTCATCCTGTCAAGTGCCCTCCTCAGTGCCCATCACCCAGTCACCTCATCACCCCGCCCACTTCCCCTTCTACTACCCCTTGTTTGTTTCCCAGAGTTAGGGGTCTCTCATGTTCTGTCACCCTCTCTGATATTTCCCACTCACTTCTCTCCTTTCCCCTTTATTCCCTTTCACTATTATTTATATTCCCCAAATGAATGAGAACATATAATGTTTGTCCTCCGATTGACTTACTTCACTCAGCATAATACCCTCCAGTTCCATCCACGTCCAAGCAAATGGTGGGTATTTGTCGTTTCTAATGGCTGAGTAATATTTCATTGTATACATAAACCACATCTTCTTTATCCATTCATCATTCAATGGACACTGAGGCTCCCTCCACAGTTTGGCTATTGTGGACATTGCTGCTATAAACATTGGGGGGCAGGTGTCCCAGCGTTTCACTGCATCTGTATCTTTGGGGTAAATCCCCAGCAGTGCAATTGCTGGGTCATAGGGCAGGTCTATTTTTAACTCTTTGAGGAACCTCCACAGTTTTCCAGAGTGGCGGGACCAGTTCACATTCCCACCAAGAGTGCCAGAGGGTTCCCCTTTCTCCATATCCTCTCCAACATTGGTTGTTTCCTGTCTTGTTAATTTTCCCCATTCTCACTGGTGTGAGATGGTATCTCATTGTGCTTTTGATTTGTATTTCCCTGATGGCCAGTGATGGGGAGCATTTTCTCATGTGCTTGTTGGCCATGTCTATGTCTTCCTCTGTGAAATGTCTGTTCATGTCTAAGTCCTATTTCATGATTGGATTGTTTGTTTTTTGCAGTTGAGTTTAATAAGTTCTTTATAGATCTTGGATACTAGCCCTTTGTCTGATAGGTCATTTGAAAATATCTTCTCCCATTCTGAGGTTGTCTTTTAGTTTTGTTGACTGTTTCTTTTGCTGGGCAGAAGCTTTTGATCTTGATGAGGTCCCAATAATTCATTTTTGCTTTTGTTTCTTTTGCCTTCATGGATGTATCTTGCAAGAAGTTGCTGTGGCCAAGTTCAAAAAGGGTGTTGCCTGTGTTCTCCTCTAGGATTTTGATGGATTCTTGTCTCACATTTAGATCTATCATCCATTTTGAGTTTATCATTGTGTATGGTGTAAGAGAATGGTCTAATTTCATTCTTCTGCATGTGGCTGTCCAATTTTCCCAGCACCATTTATTGAAGAGACTGTCCTTTTTCCAGTGGATAGCCTTACCTGCTTTGTCAAATATTAGTTGGCCACAGAGTTGAGGGGCCATTTCTGGATTCTCTATTCTGTTCCATTGATCTATGTGTCTGTTTTTGTGTCAGTACCACACTGTCTTGATGATCACAGCTTTGTAGTACAACCTGAAATCCGACATTGTGATGCCCCCAGCTCTGGTTTTCTTTTTCAATATTCCCCTGGCTATTCGGGGTCTTTTCTGATTCCACAAATCTTAAGACGATTTGTTCCAATTCTCTGACGAAACTCCATGGTATTTTGATAGGGATTGTACATTGCCCTGGGTAGCATTGACATTTTCACAATATTAATTCTGCCAATCCATGAGCATGGAATATTTTTCCATCTCTTTGTGTCTTCCTCAATTTCTTTCAGAAGTGTTCTGTAGTTTTTAGGGTAGAGATACTTTACCTCTTTGGTTAGGTTTATTCCTAGGTACCTTACGCTTTTGGGTGCCATTGTCAATGGGATTGACTCCTTAATTTCTCTTTCTTCAGTCTCATTGTTAGTGTATAGAAATGCCACTGATTTCTGGGCATTGATTTTATATCCTGCCACACTGCCGAATTGCTGTATGAGTTCTAGCAATCTTGGGGTGGAGTCTTTTGGGTTTTCTAGGTACAGTATCATGTCATCTGCAAAGAGGGAGAGTTTGACTTCTTCTTTGCCTATTTGAATGCCTTTTATTTCTTTTTGTTGCCTGATTCCTGAGGCTAGGACTTCTAGTACTATGTTGAATAGCAGTGGTGAGAGTGGACATCCAGGTCGTGTTACTGATCTTAGGGGAAAGTCTCCCAGTGTTTCCCCATTGAGAATGATATTTGCTGTGAGCTTTTTGTGGATGGCTTTTAAGATGCTGAAGAATGTTCCCTCTATCCCTACACTCTGAAGAGTTTTGATCAGGAATGGATGCTGTATTTTGTCAAATGCTTTCTCTGCATCTATTGAGAGGATCACATGGTTCTTGTATTTTCTCTTGTTGATATGATCTATCACATTGATTGCTTTATGAGTGTTGAACCAGCCTTGCATCCCGGAGATAAATCCCACTTGGTCATGGTGAATAATCTTCTTAATGTACTATTGGACCCTATTGGCTATATCTTGTTGAGAATTTTTGCATTCATGTTCATCAGGGATATTGGTCTATAATTTTTCTTTTTGGTGGGATCTTTGTCTGGTTTTGGAACTAAGGTGACGCTGGCCTCATAGAACTAGTTTGGAAGTATTCCATCCCTTTCTATCCTTCAGAACAACTTTAGTAGACTAGGTATTGTTTCTTCTTTAAACATTTGATAGAATTCCCCTGGGAAGCCATCTGGCCCTGGAATTTTGTGTCTTGGGAGGTTTTTGATGACTGCGTCAATTTCCTCCCTGGTTATCGGCTGGCTCAGGTTTTCTATTTTTTCTTGTTCCAGTTTGGTAGTTTGTGGTTTTCCAGAAATGCACCCATTTCTTCTAAATTGCCTAATTTATTCGCATATAGCTGCTCATAATATGTTTTTAAAATTGTATTTCCTTGGTATTGGTTGTGATTTCTCCTTTTTCATTCATAATTTTATTAATTTGCCTCTTTTTTCTTTTTAATAAGGTTGGCTAGGGGTTTATCTATCTTATTAATTCTTTCAAAGAACCAACTCTTGGTTTCGTTGATCTGTTCCACAGTTATTCTGGTCTCTATTTCATTGAGTTCTTCTCCGATCTTTATTATCTCTCTTCTTCTGCCAGGTGTAAGTGTTATTTGCTGTTCTTTCTCCAGTTCCCATAGGTGCGAGGTTAGCTTGTGTCTTTGAGTTTTTTTTCCAATTTTTTGAGGGACGCTTGTATTTCGATGTATTTCCCTCTTGGGACTGCTTTTGCTGTTTCCCAAAGATTTTGAATGGTTTTATCTTCATTCTCATTAGTTTCCATGCATCTTTTTAATTCTTCTCTAATTTCCTGGTTGACCCATTCATCTTTTAGCAGAATGCTCTTGAAACTCCACGTGTTTGAGTTTTTTCCAAATTTCTTCTTGTGATTAAGTTCAAGTTTCAAAGCATTATGGTCTGAAAATGTGCTGGGGACAATCCCAATCTTTTGGTATCAGTTGAGACCAATTTGTGACCCAGTAAGTGGTCTATTCTGGAGAAAGTTCCATGTGCAGTTGAGAAGAATGTGTCTTCAATTGCATTCGGATGCAAAGTTCTGCATGGATCTGTGAAATCCATCTGGTCCAGTGTATAATTTACAGCTCTTGTTTCTTTGGAGATGTTGTGCTTAGAAGATCTGTCGTTTGCAGAAAATGCCATGTTTAAATCTCCTACTATTAGTGTATTATCTAAGTATGTCTCTACTTTAATTGATATATTTGGCAGCTCCCACATTCGGGGCATATATATTCATGACTGTTAGGTCTTCTTGTTGGATAGACCCTTTAAGTATGATATAGTGTCCCTCTTGATCTCCTACTACACTCTGGGATAAACTTTAATTTATCTTATATGAGGATTGCTGCCCCAGGTTTCTTTTGAGGACCATTTGAATGGTAAATGGTTCTCCAACCTTTCATTTTGAGGCTTATTTGACCAACCAGCTTCTCCCTGAGGCGCCTCTGGGTGTGCACTCCAGCCCTTTACTGAGATTGGCCCATGGTGTGTGGTGCGGTCTCCCCCAGGTGTACTTCCTCTATTAGTGACTCCGGAAAACTGGAGGCTCCACTGCCCATCCTGTAATTCTGCCCCTTCTGCTGAGTGCCTTTCTGTCTGGGAAGAATCCGGCATGGATTTTTGGATTTTTAAAGTTCTCACCTCTCCAGGGCTGGGCTTTCCTGTCCTGGAGGCTCTCGCAGCCCCCCTTAGCCCAGCTCCTCACGAGGCCCCTCCCCACTTGATTCTTTTTTTCTTTTTTTCCCCACCTTCCTACCTTGTTAGAAGCGAAAACCCTTCTCTTTGTAGCATTCCAGCTGTTCTCTCTTTAAATCTTAGGCTGAATTTGTAGGTTTTCAGAATGGTTTGAAAGTAATCTAGGTAAGTTGGTGGGGCCATGTGTGGTGAGGACCCAATCCCCTGTTATCTTCACAGCTCCCCTCGATGCTTATTCTAAATACTGCATATATTTTTTGTAATCTGTCTTCTCTTCTTCTCCCCTGCAATCACTTTCTGTTTTATTTCTCACCTGGATTAAAACCTTTCAAATTAATCTGCTTGCTTTCATATTTTTTTTCCTGTCTTGAGTTCTTTGTCCACATAGTAATAGCAATGACATCAAAATTTCAGATCTTATTAGTTCACTCACCTCTTTTAAACTCTTTAGTGGCTTCTCTCCAACTCAGGATAACTCTAAACCTATACTTGTTTCTTTTGAAGCCCATGCCTACATGTTGCAAATGAGTGAAATTAATTTGTACAATTTAGCAAATGCCAAGCTTGTGTGTGTGTGTGTTGTTGTTGTTTTTGTTGTTTTGTAAATATTGGTAGCCTCTGGTGATGAGAAGTAGTTGGGAGCTATATGTTCTCTCTCACATCCTGGGTAGCAGATGGTATATTACAATGAAAGAATATCTCAAATTAAATTCCATCCAACATATAAAACATGTTTTAGGAATGAAACCTGTTCTGTAGTTCTGGGGGATCTCACTTTCTGACCTAAACCTCAAAATTGGCACTTTGCATGTAAATCACATTCTGAGGAAGGTGAAGTGAAGTAGCAGTGCTAGGACTAGAGAGCTTTGCAGTCAGATTAGGCAGCAGAAGACTGAGAAATGGAGGTACATAAAACCAAAGGGGCTCTAAACCTCTAGCTCTTTGTTTTACTCTCAACCTTCTCCATGAAAAAGTAAGTAGGTCTGACATATTACTTCTAACAATAACCTACCTTGAATACCATTAACTTCATCAATTAAAATTCATTTCTTATATTCCTGAAAATAAGGAGGAGCTCTTATGATATAGCTTTTGTTAAAGATGATCATTGTTAAGTAACTAATCCTTAGGGAAATAATTCCTGATTGTGGTATTTCAGGTGTTGATAACCCCAGGAGACATTATTGTAATTAGGGCACTTCTAAAACTATTTAACTTCCCTTATAACATACAACACACTCACTTTCATATACTGTTAGCTCTAGTGACATGCAACTGCTTGTAGTTTCTTCACTGACTCATCCACAGATGTTTATATAGTACCTCCTATATGCCAATCCCTGTTGTTGACCATAGATATACAGTAGTGAACATGACATTCTCTGGTTTCATAGCACTTGCATTGCAGTAGGGACACAGAATATACATACATCCATACACGTGATAATGATAACCTCTATGCACCATTATTCCAGATCTCTTCCTGTTTGCAAGTGAGAGAAATCCAAGTAATTGATTTACCCCTCAAAAAGAAAAACTTTAACAGAAAGATAAATAAAAGAAAAGGATGATCTGCAAGAGCGAGTATGGTTTAGATTTAGAGACTAAAACTAAAGATATAATATATAATAAAGGACTCATTCTGTCTAAATCTCCCCATCTCTCGTTTATGTTTTCCTTCACATATTGACTTCCCTCTTTTCTTTGGTATGTGGTCTTCCTCTAGTTGGAAGGTAAAATTGCTGTAGTGATTCTCACTCTGAGGCAATTTTGTCCCCAATGAAACATTTGGAAATTTCTGAGACATTTTTGTTTGCCATAACTAGGGTGATGCTACTGACATCTAATAGGAAGAGGCCAGGAGTGATGCTAAATATCCTATAATGCACAGGGCAACTGCCCCCAACAAAGAAGTATCTTGCCCAAATGTTAGTAGCACCAATGTTGAGAAACCTTGCTCGAGGGGTGATTTAAATTGTATATCATCCAAAAGAAAGAATCACATAACAATCAGTAGTTAGTATATAACAAATATAATAATACTGTATAAAAATGCAATGACGTTATCAACAGTATTTACTAAGTACTTACTGTGTGCCAAGAAAGTGCTTTATGTGTATTAACAGATTAATCCTCACAATACTATGATGTAGGTACTATTGTGGTCTCTATTTTGAAAATGAAAATGATAAGATACAAAAAATTATTTAGTGCTTTAAGTTTACACAGCTAGTAAGTGGTGGAACTTATGTTTGAACCCAAGCAGCCTTATACTAGAGTATATTATCCTAGCATTTGTGACACACTTTTTCATTTGCAACTTTGGTATATTAAAACCTTAGTGAAAGAGTCTGATTGATTTGGCTTGGACAATATGCCATCCCTTGTATGAACAGCTATGCTTGGGGTAACAGTATCTTATGATTGACTGTATCTGGAACCCATGCCCACCCCTATATCCACAGGAGTAATGTAACAAGCTTAACAGTCCCACCACATACTTGGAATGTGAGAGAAATATATGGTTAAACTACGACAGGGAAAAGGAGTATACACAGTAGAGGCCTACCTTTTTCATAATGCTATTTCTCACCTCCATCCATTAGCTGATATTGTTCTCTTTGGTTGCATGCTCTAGCCAACATTTTCCCACAAGAACACACCCTGGTTTGACAAATGATATAAGGTAAAATCTCTACTTAGAAACCTTCTATTATCAACCCTCTCAATTTGAGTTACATACTCTTATCCTCTGTGCCCATAATATCCTACATATATCTCTATCATTATATTGTGCCCATGGCGTATGGTTCTATCCTCCCCCCCAATACTGTGATTGTCTTTAAAACCATGAGTCTGTATTATTATTCACTGTTCTATTCCTACGGCCTAACCCAGTGCCCACACATTTTGTAGAACTTCAGTAAATGTTGGTTGACATAATGGTAGATTTGGAAGCCCCTTGGGAAAAGTCAAAGGCAAGTCCTAAAATTACTTGAGTTCTTATAGTAGGATAAGAAAAAAAAATCCTAGGTAATACCATTCATCTGATTTCAATTTGTCAGCCAAGCAGCCTGCCAAAACCAATGCTTTTTTAATTGGTTGTATTGTATAGTTCAGAGAAATTAGAATTCTAATTTTTTTGTTAATTTGTGGATCATAGAATCATGGAAGGATTCAGCTGAAAGAGTATTTAGAGATTATTTAGTCCAGTACTTGTCATTTAATAAATAAGAACTCTGAAGTGATATATTTTATGATAAAGTATGAAGAGTAACATATGCTTCAGAAGAGCCAGAAATGATAGCTGGATCTCAACTACTACCTCTAATTTTTGTTTTTTGTTTTTTTTTTTGCCATTTTAGCTATTTCTTTTTTTACTGATTTTATCTTTGGCTTTCAACTACATAGTGTTCTCCACTATTATTGTCTGTTTGCTTAGGCCTTTCTAGACTTATACTTTTTCTCCCTTTTCTTTCTCCCTCCCTAAAACCTCAGATAACAATACTTACTTGCCCTGAGAAAAACCCAGGTTTCTGTTTTCCCAAGTCAGTGACTTCTGACAAACCAATTCTGTGTCATCTGTAGTCGTTAGGAGCCTTTCTTAATCTGTGTGCTCTGTATTGTTGTACTCATTGTAAGTATTGTCTCCAACTTTATTAATTCCTTAACAGGGTTGCCAAGCCTCCAATATGAGGTAGCTACCAAATTCTGAGGAATCAGTCACAGGACATATCCTTTACATCAAGAAGCTAACAAAGCAGAAACAAACTCTTATTACAGGTCCAAGGTTTAAAGAATCAACTTTGTACATTATAGCTGCATGTGTATTGTGTGATTCTGTGTGACTAATTCCTCATTCAACACTTTCAAGCAGGAGACAAATCCAGTGAGAACTATGACTGAATACACATATCATGCTAGCCACTTTCCCTCCTCTTCTATATCAGTGGGAGGAATGTGAGATCTATAGGAATCAGACCTGTGATCATTTGGGGTTGCTCATGTAAGCTTTTTCTTTTGGGGAATATAAGGTAATGTAGCATCAGTGGCAAAGCACATAGAATCTGGAGCCACATGGCCTGTATTCAAGTTCTAGCTCTACAAGTGATGTCTGTGCAATCTTGGTCAAGTTACTTAAACTTGTTGTGCCTCAGTTGCCCCATTTGTAAAGTGGAGATAATGGAAATAGCTCTCTTATAAGGTGAATCTGGAAGTGAAGTTTGTTGATAGCTTTAAAAGGCTTCTAACAGTACTTCATCCATAAGAAGTGTTATATGGTTCTTGTCTGGTCCCAGTGACAGAAATCATGTACTTAGCTAGCAATGTTTGCTGTGTTACCAGGAGAAGGGACTACACATCTCATAAATGTGTCATCCCTGATAGGAGAAACATTGAAGATCAAAGAGGCTACATGTGGAATGAGTAACTCAGCTGTGGTCCCATGAAGACCAGACAATTTAAACTTAATTGAAATAAGTATAGTTCCTTGAAGACCCTGCACTAGCATTGTAAGCAGCAAAAAAGAGAAAGACAATGAATTTTTTCAAAGATAGGAGAGCAAATTCTACAATCCACAATCTAGGCTATAATCCAAACTTTATAGTGACTAATTAAGATGGTCTAAAAATCACCCAGACACCATAAGAAAGGAAGAATATAGAATTTTAGAGTGCAGTGACAAAGTTGAATGGAGTTTAAGAACCAAAACCTAAACAATTACGTGTCCTTAAGTTTGTGTGATCTGAAAATATTGTAATGAAAGTCAACTAATATCTGCTGGTAAATTTAGAACAATGCAAGTACAACATAAAACAATACCTCTCCCTGACCTTATGAACTCAGCCTGTTTCTAACTGGAGTCCTTCCCAGAAATCTGAATTCTTTCTGCTTCCACATGCACCTACTGTCAATGCAACCTGAACTTCTTGAGCTCTTGCCATCACTAATGAAGCAGTAACTCCAATTTGATTCCTCTGGGATGGATTCTGGCATATGCATAAATGCTTCTATTTCAGTAGTTGCTGGCCTTCCTTGGTCTCCACACCTCTTAAAGTTGACCAGTGCATATTTTTATTTCTCTTATTAACTACTCTATTCTCACTACTGAGCCTCATTTTGGGATCTGGCTCTTTATCCACCAGTGGTGCAGAGAGTTGATCTTTCTGAGACCCAGAGATCTTATCTCTATTGACAATTATCTCTGTTCATTAGCATCCGTAAGCACAGTCCCACACAGCATTGAACATATGTACAAAAGCAGGCCTTTCTTTTTAGTCAAAGATTCCAAATGTATTTTGTACGTAATATTGGGCAATTTTCCTGTACTCTCTAAGGCTCATTTGCTCTATTTGTGAAATAGCACATGTGGAGAAAATATATGAGATTTAAAGCAAAATGATCTTTTCAAGAGAAAGCACTTCTATATAAAGCCTAAAGAAACTTCTTCCTTGCTCTATACTATGAAAAATTAAGTTGGAATACATTCCTGGCCCAGACTTTAGTTCATGAAAAGAAAAAAAAAGACAATATGATTTAATTGAAAGTATCTGGAGTAGAACATCAGTTTATAATCCTTGTGTATCTTTATATAATCATTATAATCCTTTAATCCTTATAATCTTTAAGTAGCTGCATGACCTTAGGCAAGTCACATAATCTGCCAATCAATGAAAATACTACTGCTCTGCCTATTTCTCAAAATGTGCATTAGCATACTTAAAAGTCCTTCTATACCTTTGCAAAGGTGTGGAAGAACATGGGCAGCCCAGGTGGCTCAGCAGTTTAGTGCTGCCTTTAGCCCATGGTGTGATCCTGGAGACCCGTGATCGAGTCCCACATTGGGCTCCCTGCATGGAGCCTGCTTCTCCCTCTGCCTGTGTCTTTGCCTCTCTGTGTGTCTCTCAGGAATAAATAAAATCTTTAAAAAAAAGAAAAATACTACTCAACTCTTCTTCCCTTCCATAAATAAATTTAATAAAATTTAATAATAAAATATTAATTTAATACTAATACTGATTTAATGATTAAAAATTTTAAATTCTAAATTTATTAGGATAAACTCTTATTCTTATTAGGAAGTATATTATTGATTTTCATATTAGAATATACATGAATCTTGCTGATGAATGAGAAACCTATTGATAGCCTTTCTTTTCATCCAAGTTTTTATTTAAATTCCAGTTAGTTAACATAGAGCATAATATTAGCTTCAGGTGTAGGATTTAGTGATTTGACATTTCTATACAACACCTGGTGCTCATCACAAGTGCCCTCCTTAATCCCTATCACCGATTTCACCCATCCCCCACTCACCTCCCCATTGGTGACCATCAGTGTATTCTCTATAGTTCAGAGTTTATTTCTTGGTTTGCCTCTCTTTTGTTCCCTTCATGTCTGTTTGTTTTGTTTCTTAAATATATAAATGGAATATTAATCAGTCATAAAAAAGAATGAAATCTTGCCATTTGCAACAATGTGGGTGGAACTAGAGGGTATTATGCTGAGTGAAATAAGTCAGTCAGAAAAACAATTACCACATGATTTCACACATATGTAGAATTTAGGAAGCCTATCATACTCTTATAGGCCTTTAATGATGTTTGTTTTATGTAATAAATATTTGGTCATTGCATGTAAAATCATATTAATATTGTATAATTAAAAATCACTTGACTTCCTTATTTTATATTTTTTATAATGAGGCAAAAATTATACTTAAGGATTTCACATTAGTTTGCATGAATGGTCAGTAGATGCTGCTTTCTGATCAGATGCATCAAAAGGAGAACCAGTTGCATATTTTGGATGCCTATGCTTATTTCATGTCTCAATCGTGTTATTTTATATTGCCAAAAGATTGCAGATACTTATGGATGACCCACGTAGTTGAGCAACAGAGGCCCCAGCCCAAGTCTTTTTATTTTTTAAGATTTTATTTATTTATTCATGAAAGACACAGGTAGAGAGAGAAGCAGGCTCCATGCACAGAGCCTAATGTGGGACTCAATCCCAGGACTCCAGGATCGCGCCCTAGGCTGAAGGCAGACATTTAATCACTGAGCCATGCAGGCATCCCAGCCCCAGCCCAAGTCTTTTTTTTTAATATTTTTTAATTTTTTATGATAATCACACAGAGAGAGAGAAAGGCAGAGGGAGAAGCAGGCTCCATGCACCGGGAGCCCGACGTGGGATTCGATCCCGGGTCTCCAGGATCCGCCCTGGGCCAAAGGCAGGTGCCAAACCGCTGCGCCACCCAGGGATCCCCCCAGCCCAAGTCTTAAACACATGCTGTTATTTGCCATTTGGTCCTCAGTGCTTTTGCAATTCTCCTTCTCACAAAGGCAGCTCCCCTATCTGGATCTCTCATCTCAGGAACCACTTCATACTCTAAATCGTGCCCTTTTCACTTCTTTCCGTTAGGATTTACCTATCTCTTGCCCACTGAATCAGTGGGCAACTGAACCTATTCAGTTCCCCACTGAATCAGGAACTGTTTGCTGTTTTTAAGTTACCATCTATCTAATTTGATAAAGAATCACAAGGAAAATGCTAGGACATAGCATACTTGAGTGTGATCTATGGAATACCAATCCACTGTGTTCCTCTGGGGAAAAAAAAATCTGTGGTTAAATAAAATTGGGGAATGCTGTATATTCTATCACCTTCTTGGTAATTCAAAATGTGCATTAGCATACTTAAAAGTCCTGAGAAGTCCAGCAGACAAGAATCTGGTTTCACCGTATTTAATACCATGCTTCCCACACTTATTTGAACAAGTAACCTTATTTTCAGGTCACACTTATTAATGTATCTCAGAGCACTAATCTTCTGGAGAACACACTTTCTGTATTAGAGCACACACTGTATGAGAAATATTAATGACATGATATGTCATTCCTTTTTTGTAGCATGTTTACATTTAACGGAGTCTTTAAAGAGAACTTTTAACTCAGAGATTGCCACATTTTCACAGAGAAGAACAATACTTTTTATTCTACTTTCTTTGTTATTCCTTTATTATTGTGTTCAAAATTTCTTATTGAAGTGGGAGAGCTAGGTTCTTGTCACACGGAGTCAAAGAATGAATCTTGCGGACAAAGGAGAGTGAGTAAAGTAATGGAAGTTTGTTAAGCAAGGATACAGAAAAAGCTCTCAGGAGTGAGAAGAGTCCCACAGAATTGCCAACGTGGGTCTCCACTGACAGTCTTTTATTTAGAACTGACCTTCTAGGGAGCTTGTGGCCTTATCATTCTTGTGATGGCTTGGTTTGAGTAAGGACTGGTGATAACAACTTTAATGGCTTCCTTTTGGATCTAGGTATTCTTTGTTGATTACAGGCGACTATCACACACACACACACACACACACACACACACAAATCTTCCCCACCATACTTAGGGCAGAGTGGTCTGGCTTGTTCCCTTATCTCTGGTTTCCTCACATCTCAGCATTTTGGGGATTTTGTTTTGTGAGCCTGATTCCATGGCCCCCTACCTATCTTTTCCTACCTAGCGCTGTCTGTCCCTTACTCACTATGATTATTGTTGTACCTGGATTCCATTTATGCTGCCTAAAAAGTCCATTCTTCAGAGTTTTCTTTTTTAGTGAGAATCTACTATTGTCTGAAAAAGTCATATTTTTCACTAATCATTGGAAGATGAGCATATTTCAATGGGAATGGAATTCTAAGTTTGCAATTATTGTTTTAGCACTTTGAAAATATTATTTCACTGTCTTCTGACTTCTATTTTAGCACATGAAAAGTCAACTATTATTTTTTAAAATAGTTTTATGTATTTATTTGTGTGAGAGAAAGATAGTGAGAGAGAGAACATAAGCAGAAAGGGGAAGGAGAATTAGGCTCCTCACTGAGCAGGGAGTTCGATGTGGGGCTTAATCCCAGGACCCTGGAATCAAGACCTGAATCAAAGGAAGATGCTTAACAGACTGAATCACCCAGGTGCCCCAAAAAGTTAACAATTATTTGACTGTGACTGTTTTTTAAAATCTTCTCTTTACCAATTATCTACAGTTTCACCATATGTCTTAGGGTAGATTTATATATATAACTACAATATATCCCACTTAGGCTTCGTTGAATCCATGAGTCAGTAGATTGGTATTTTTAAAATAATTTATTGAAAGTACACCACCATGGAAGAGGTAGTCTTTATTTCTCTTATGCCTAAAGATCACCTGAAAATCTTGTTCTGTGTGTATTGAGTGAGTGGAGGGGGGTGGGTGGAGAGAGTTGGTAATGGTGAAAGAATTGGTCCTCTGAATGCCAGGAAGGTTATAGAGTATAGCTTCCACAGAGAAGAATCATGCCATCCTAGAATTAATTAGTTAATTAATTTGCCATGTTAGTGCCAAAAAGGTTCTAATGATGAGAATTGGTATGCTGTGGAAGATGGACACATGCTAGGAAAGTTTGTTGCTTGTTCGTGAAGGGGAGTGGTCCCACAACTCATAACATTTTTAATAGGAGGCTATTTCATTTAGGTTGAGAACTCACCATACAGCTGGATTTGAGTAGTAAATAGTTCCTAGATACCCTTAGAAACTTATATTGCTACAATTCACCCAATTTCTGAATTTCTTAAACGTCATTTGATGATACTAAGCTTTTCAACTGTTAAAGCAGAAGAAACTTGGAAAATAAGCTAACATTTTGGAGATTATGTTTGATCTCACCTTCATGCCCTGCTTAGGTATGGATCACCCCTTCTGAGCCATTAGCTCTAGCTGGCAGGATATTTGATGATAGCGCTCTTCAAACTCAGCCTTTAAAACTGGTTTCAGGGGAACCAACTGGTTGTCTTTCAAAACATGATGACCTACTAGGGATCATCATTGAATTTTAGCAGTATCCACAAGCCAAGGGAGTAAAAAACAGCACCTGAAGATCTAAATGTTAGAAAAAATTTCCAGTAAATAACTTTAGAGTGAAATGAGACATTATGAGGGAGGATAATATCACATTATCAGAATATTCCTGTCACATCTCCTTGAGACAATTGGTTCCAGGTAAAATAGAAAAATCAGTATGAGGAAAGACTGGACATAAGCAGAGGTTGCATTTTATGCTTAGCATTAAGTGATCATAGTTGTCATTTATTCAATATACTCTTATTAACTTTTTAAATCTGTGCCAGGCACTGAGCTAGACTCTCCAAAGTTATTTTTAATGGACCCTTTAAAAATACCTGTACTGGGAGATATGTTTCACCACTGTAAAAGCTCAATTCAATTAATAAAGAGTATGGATGCAGTAGAGGTTAGGAAATCATCAATGGAACAGGTGAAAAATAATTCCTAGAAAGGAAAGCTATCAGCTGCCTGATTGAAAGTAACTATTAGTCCTCTCATACAAAAAATTAAAAGACTTACACAAAAGCAAACAACCTAAAATTTAGGACTCAGGGGACAAAGAGAAGCTTTCAAAGAGAAAAATAAATAAGTTATATTCCAGTATTGAGAATCAGAATAGCTTTAAAATTCTTTTTTTAGAAAAGATTTATTTATTTAGGAGAGAGAGAGAGAGAGAAAGAAGAGAGAGAGAGAACACACATACAGAGGGGGAGGGAGAAACAGACTTCCTGTTGAGCAGGGAGCACAATGTGGGGCTCGATCCCAGAATCCTGGGATGATGATCTGAGCTGAAGGCAGATGTTTAACTGACTGAGCCACCCAGGTGCTCTGCTTCAAAATTTGTAATAATGTAATACCAATACCAGAAAGCTAAAACGTAATGTTCAAGATCCTCAGGAAAAATTATTTTAACCTAAAATATCAGGGCACCTGGGTGGCTCAGTTGGTTAAACATCTGCCTTCAGCTCAGGTCATGATCCCAGGGTCCTGGAATTGAGCCCTACATCTGGCTCCTTGTTCCGCGGGGGGGCCTGCTTCTCCCTATCCCTCTGCCTGCCTCTCTCCCTGCTTGTGCTCATGCTCTCTGTGTCAAATAAATAAACACAATCTTAAAAAAATAAATAAATAAAATTTCATGTGGAGGAGTACCTGCATGGCTCAGTTGGGAGTCTACTACTTCCTCTCGCTCTGCCCCTCCCTCTTGCTCATTCACTGTCTCTTGCTCACTCTTTCTCAAATAAATAAATTTATTTTAAATATTTTATTTATTTATTCATGAGAGACACACAGAGAGGCAGAGACATAGACGAGGGAGAAGCAGGCTCTCAGGAGGGAGCCCAATGAGGGACTCAATCCCCAAACCGATTATGTCCTGAGCTGAAGCCAAATATTCAACTGCTGAGCCACCCAGGCATTGCTCAAATAAATAATTTTTTTAAATAATGATAATAAAATAAAATTGCATATGAAGTCAAATTATCAGTCAGAGTTTCTTTTTGTACATGCTTTCATACCTGAAAAGCCTCAAAAATTTAAAGCTACTGGAGAAAGTATTCTACCAAAACAAGGAGTCAACAGAGTGGTATGTAAGAAGCAGGTTAATCAGTGCATGAGAGAGTGACAGAGGGATGAAAGGAATCTCACAAGTGGACAGTGGAAGTCCCAGAATATCAGTTATTCAGCAGAGCTGAAGTGCACCAAGTCCAGACTAGACTAGAAGATAAAACCCTCCAGAAAAGCATGGAACCTACAGATTACTAGACTGGTTTAAGCATGTGGACAGACGTAAAAAAAAAAATAAATAAAAAGATATAATTCAAAGGAAACATGACAAATAAAAATATATACAATTATTAAATCTAAGGGAAAATGCTGTACATAAAAGGAAATATTACCAGGATTGCTAGGTTCTTTACCTCCTGCATCATGGTAGCAAGACCATGAACCCATTCACCCAAATTTAGAGTGAGCAATGATCTTTGATATTGAAGTCATCAGAGAGTGATCATAAAATTGTCTAAACTTGAAACTTGAGAGTGAAAAGGAGGTGCTATTAATAGTTCATGTGAGACAATAGGCATAATTTAAATCTCTCCTAAGCCAATTGGGACATATGGTAGTGATCCTAGCTGTCATGATAATACCACTTTCCACCTGGTGGCAGCTTTTAATTGCAGTCAAAGTATTCAGGAAAAAATAAACTGTTTGCTGATCTTGAAATCTCCCTCCTAAAACATGAATAAAAATATCACAATCAACTTCTGAAATAGAAGTCGGATGCTTTATTTGCAGGTGTTCTGGCATACATAGCTCACTATGTAAAAACAAGTAAAGCAAAGAATTCTCATTCAGGAGAAGTAATTTGAAAATTACATTTTTGGAATAGGCATTATTTGTTTATAATAAACAAGCATTTCATAAATTACTGATGTTAGCAAACATGGATTTTGAGAGTTTCTCAATAAGGCTCCAAATGTATATATCCAATTAAGCCTAATCTTAGAACTCTAACTTGATTTCATTAACTAATGAATAACTCCTGTCTTCCTACTTTGTCAGTTTTTCTCCAGTCCTTAGCTAGGTTGATTCATTATATTAATTACAAGAAAATCTGTTCCTCCAACCCCAATAAGCACTCAAAATCCCCACCATGTACATGCAACATTTTAAAATATATACAAGTAAACCATTATCACAAGGACCAAAATCAAAATATTTCCTAGTTCAACAACATAATCGAAACTCTGTGACAACTCTTCAATATTGAAGCCAAATTCTCTTTTCCAAGCAGCATTGTGAATGTATTCATAAGGATTTGAATTGTGATTTTCTGCAAGGAATCAAGATATTACATTGTTCTTATCATTCAAAGCTTTTCCCAGCAAAGTGTGCATGAGCAGAGGATAGGCTATTACCTTAATCTTCACATTTCCGTTTGATAAATTTAACATGTTACCATTTTGATGTGTTTTATGCTGAACATAAAGAAGATTCAATAAAGGAAATTCATGGCTTCAGAGGTTTTCAAGGTGTCTGTAATGCTTATTATTAATTATAAGTCATGCAAATGAATGAACATAACTATGAAACAAAACCACATAGCACTACTAATAGAAAAGAATTTTCCAAACTTAAGTAGATACTCACATTATAAGAAAATTGCTTACCCCAAAAGAAGCTTTTATTTGGTTTTCAGCTTACCATTCTTTTATTTCCTTTAAAATTTTTTTTTACCTTTTTTCATTTTTATGGAAAGAGCTGAAGAAGGGAAACATATTGATGTTAAATGTTTTTGGAATCTTTTTAAAAGAATATGTAATGAATTGAGCATTTAATGATATTGTTATCTGTGAAAACCCATAGATGTTGATTTAGTGCTTATAAAAATAAAGGAATTTTAAACATTTCTCCACACTCCTGAACAATTCTGGGTATTGTCCTTCCAAAAAAAAGATACCCTTGTTTTTCTAGGTTGAGGTGAAAGAAAAAGACTATGAGTGATTTGATGAACTTTTCTTCCCATGCATGCATACATCTAACCAATCTTGCCCATATCCAAGCATGCCAACCTAAATAACTCAACTATCAGCATGTTAGAAAAGAATGGGCAAGCTTGAAGGGAAGCTATTTGGGAATAGAGAGTAAACAAAAGAAAATCAATTAATTAATTAATTAATTTAATCAATTGGCTCAACCAAAATTCAAGTAGATATCAAGGATGTATTTTGAAGTGGTAACTTTTTCACAATTTGTGTGTGAGTTTATGTGCATGTGTTTACTTCTGTACTTCCATACTTCTGTAAACGTGTGATTGTCATATAGTCGAAAGTTTCTGGGAACTAATTCCAGTTCCTTAGTTCTAATTTTAGTTGAACCTGAGGTCAGTTGAGGCAGGGTCACTATTTTGTGCAACTGTCAATTTCTTTACATAATCCCAGAAAAGCCTATGCTCATATGGGTACACAGGAGTGTTAATCAATGTAGGGGTAAAATCCCTGTTTTTGTCTTTCATAAGCTTGAACTATTTTCTGCCTTTTAAAGAGAACCCTTAAATACAATGGCCTTTTTGCCCAGTGATTGAAATCTGTTAACATGCAATTAACATCCATTTCAAACATGGTTATATTCAGCCTCAACTCTACAATATGAAACTAGGATTATATTTGACAAAGTCACCTGAAAGAGAAAATCAGCTAGAGATGCCTATCCATTTGGGTACTTACACGTCAAAGGCAACTTGAAATTTTAGCTAACTTTTGTTAATGCATCAGGCTTAGAAACCAATTAACATCCAAGGAAACAAAATTGTGAGGGTTTGCAAGATGCTCTTTCCAAAGAGAAAAGGCCTTTCAAGGATGCTTGAAGGGGCTTCGTTCCCTGAACAATGGGCAGTCAGCCTTGGCAAGGAAATCTGTGCCTGTGTTGCAGGAACAGCACAGGGGCAGGAGGCAGGCAGCTCTTCTAAAGGCTCTTCAGAACAGACCCCTGAAGCAATCAATCAGCAATCAACCAACTAGCCTTTCCCAAGCTGCTATTCTGTGTCAAGCTCTAATAGTTAAAAAGTGAGCTGAAATTCAGAAGTTAGAAATTCCATAGTTTTTATACTAACTCAAAGTTCAGCTTTGGCAAGATTGTTTAGAAATGGCCTGTCCTCATTCATACTATCTTTGCTCCAAGGCCCTCTCCCAGAACATACCCCATTTGGTTATTAGCCACACAGATCACAGTGGTGTCACCAAGAAAATAACTTTTGGTGAAATTAGATTAAGATTCTAAGCCTTGAAAGAGTATGAAAGATACATTGATACGCAATTAAAAATAAAACTGTTTTTCAAAATGACATAAAACTTGAATATAAGCTAAAATTAAATAATTTAGATATTTTTCTAGATATTTTTCTTCTAGATATCTTTTATTACAAAATCTAGATAGATTAATCCAGACTGAACTTTGCTTCTGCTCTAAACATGAGTTTAGTTTGTGTTTTGGGTAACTCATTACTGGATCTTGGTTAAGATTCTGTTATCAATCAGAAACATCCTTCCAAACTGGGCTTACTAAAGTGCACACCACAGACAAATTCTGGCAAACTGACTTCATAATTACAAAACTTCTGAAATCTTTTGAGAGCCCTTACAGTTTCTCGCCTATAAAGAGGGCTTCGTAATTACTTCACTGAACGTTATTTTTAACTCTTGAAAATGTAATATTTGTTGATCTGTAGTCAGATGCCAGGAAAGTACATTTGGATAAAGTGGTTAATGTAATAGAGGTTTAGGATTTTGAAATTTCTCCATTCAGGGTACTTGTTAGTAATTTCCTAAACAAACTAAAGTGGATGAACACATTCATTTCTTAGAGGTGGACACTAATTGTATAGTGCCTTTTAACAGTGTTAGTTTACTGTATACACGAGACCAAATCTAGAGCAGCCTCTTAAGGAATCTTAATCTAAAAACAAATTACTCAAGATAAATAAAAATTCGGTAAATCAGTAGCTCTTTCAGGTAAATCAATTAATCATCTGGTTGACTAATTCTTTTTTGCTAGGTCACCTAGGTACTTTTAGATAGTGTAAATGCAATTCTTTGGGAGATAGGAGGCATAGATGAGATTGTGTTATAAATACAGATTTATGATAAACTCCAAATTTAGATATAGGATTCTCATGAGGCAGTACTCAAACTGTCATTTAAAAAAGGGAAAATTGGGGTGCCTGAGTGGCTCAGTCAGTTAAGTGTCTGCCTTTGGCTCAGGTCATGATTCTGGGGTCCTGGAATTGAGCCCCACATCAGGCACCCTGCTCAGCAGGGTGTCTGCTTCTCCCTCTGCCCCTCCCCCAACTCATGTTTTCTCTCTCACTCCTCAAATAAATAAAATCTTTTTAAAAAAGGAGGATTAACAGTCATTAACAACTAGTTTCTAGGCACCTTGCTATATTTCATTAAATTTGTTTTATATCCATATTACATTAATTAACCCTATGAGGTTGATGTGATCGTAGCATTACAGATGTAGAAACTGAGGTCTAGAGATATCCCTTGCCTGTGACTAGTCAGGGATAGATCCAGGACTGGAGCCCAGATTTGCAGGCTCTAGAAACTTCTCTTTCTTTATTTGTTTAGGCAGCATCCATAATAGTTAAGACTTATGGCTCTGGAGCCAGACTGCCTGGGTTTGGATCCCTTAATTTTAATTGTTTCAATTACTAGTTGCATGACCATAAAAAAATGTCTTAACTCTCTGTGCCTTAGTTCCCATGCCTATAAAATGGAACAATAATAGTGTCTGCCTCATAGGGTTGGTTTTTTTTTTTTTTATGATAGTCACACAGAGAGAGAGAGAGAGAGAGAGGCAGAGACACAGGAGGAGGGAGAAGCAGGCTCCACGCACCGGGAGCCCGACGTGGGACTCGATCCTGGGTCTCCAGGATCGCGCCCCAGGCCAAAGGCAGGCGCCAAACCGCTGCACCACCCAGGGTTCCCTCATAGGGTTGTTATCAGAAGAATTAATGAGTTAAAGTTAGTAAAAATTTTAAAGCTTTAGAATAATGCTTGATACAAAGAATGTACTAAATAAGTGGTAGCTATTGTTACTGTTTTTATTATATCATCCAGTTGATAGTTATCAATAATGAGAGGCTATTTGTATTTCAAATATAGTAATTCATTAAAAAAAAAGTCTTTGTCCACAAGTGTTAACAAATAAATGGGAAAAGACAAGCAAAACTAGGATTTCCTCGCCAATTTCATCTAATGGTAATTTTGCCTTGAACATTTTTTAATATCAAAACATATCAGAATATTTAGAATATTATTTTCCCACATTTTATAAGCCATGCCTCTTTGGTATATGTAAACAATTTTAAGTTACTCTTAATGGTATTTGTAATTTTAAAATAAACTAAATATAAAGATTGAAAACAGATTGAAGCTAATGCAACAAAAGTTACCTCTATTTTCAAAATACAATTTCCATCTATTCTTACATTTAAGAAACACTGACTTAACAGATATGACAACATGTGCTGAGTGTCCTTAGACAAGTAATACAGTCTCTGAGGAAGAACCTCAGCCACCTGTTGTAAAACAGGGATAAATACCCAGGCTTGATATCCTGTGTCAGGATGTGCCAGGAATCAAATGAAACACTAGATAGAAAGGCCCTTTCTATCCCATATAATGTGATTAAAAAAAAAGAGACATGGTTATTACTGTGGATGGCAGCAAACTT
Source organism: Canis lupus dingo (assembly GCF_003254725.2). Classification (NCBI taxonomy): domain Eukaryota; kingdom Metazoa; phylum Chordata; class Mammalia; order Carnivora; family Canidae; genus Canis; species Canis lupus. Next base: position 87,195,056 of record NC_064281.1, read on the forward strand.
GTCATTTTGCTGTTAGTTGCTCATTCATCTTTAGCTAAAAGTACCCACATATATTGCAGTATTCTCAAAGTCAAAGAAATCCAAACCTTTTCTTGTCAAAGAAGATAAGTCATATTTCAGTTTGATGAAGCTCCATGAAGAAAAACATAAACAAACCATTCATGAACCATTCATGAAGTGTTAGTTTTCCAAATGCTTTCTGATCAAAGTCCACTTAGCAATTTATAATTTAATGATATGACTGTTAAGCATATCCAATGCAGATACAGTCCTTATAATTCATGGCATTGTGAGGAAAATATACTGTGAGTCACTGCCATTTAATCTAAAGTGATATACACATCTTAGGACACGCTTATAGTAATGACTAAAATATATCAGAGAATCATTCAGAATGAATATATTTCTGGTCACTGATTGCGGGAAGATTGGCTAATATACCATGTTCATTATTTGTGCAACTTCTCTTTATTGCTATATTTGCATGCAAATTACTTAGTTTTTCTTTCAATTTAAATAGAATTTTCCATTACAAACAGAGCTAAATGTAAAACTGTAAGAAAATTTGTGGGCTGCTTTTATTACAAATGATCCTGATAAAATAGAAGGAAACAGCTGCTGGCAGAGTAATCCCAATTTGGCATTCTAACTGGAATTTTAGCAAATTTTAAGCAAAATAGGCACTACTTCATCTCATCTAGGTTTGCCTTTTGCTCAATAGTGAGAGATGCAAGGAATGGTTACAGAGGGACAGTAGGGGAAGAGAAGGAAAAGAAAGAAAAGGAAGGGGTAAAACAAAGCAAACGAGTGGGGAAGACAAGGAAGGAGTTTTGGAAAGGTTTGCAGCTGCACAAACACAGAAGAGTGGGCTGTGAGACACATAAAAACCAAAAAGAGCTTGAGACTCATTCTTGTGAGCTTACTCCTCCTCTTTTTCTCATCCTTGTCCTTCCCACACACATTTCAGACTAGATCAGTCCCGCTAATCCTTGCTGTCATTCAGTTGAAAGCACAGAGCAAATTTTGACTGACAGCAAAATGACTGCATTGCATCATTTTTATATAAAGAGCAATGTTAATGCTTTGCCAAGATGAAAGCAGGTGGAAATACTGATGTCTTCCTTTGTTGTGTTTCCCATTAGTGTGTTAACTTTTTTTTTTAATTGCTTCAACTGACATTTATCTGTGATTGTAAACTACAGGAAGCCATCAGAATACCAGAAAAAATAATTCCAATTTAAAAACAACAACAGCAATAACAAGCCTTGCCAGAGACTGACTCATTTTGGGGCTATGTCAAGAAAAGGGGATTGCTAAACCAATTAATATTTTCCAGAGGATTATAGGAGGAACGCTAAAATCACTGATTCAAGCTCTTAAGTTCTAAAACCACTGTAGCAACCTCTATATTTACTGATAAATAAATACTTCAAGCATTGTAGAGCTTCAAAAATCTCAGTTTATATCCATTCTAATCCCCTCATTTTATAGATGAGGAGACAGCATATGCTTAGTGACAGATAGGGGAACAGGGTACATGACTTGACTCTGAGTCCATTGAGTATTTCTACTATGTTTCATACTGTCTGTTTATAGCCTAGTCACAATTATAATCTAAAAGCAGGTCCCATCAATTGCTAATAATTGGTTAACTTTTTTAAAATCCATCTCATGACAATGTGAAAGCAACTGCACTGTATCTCTTTTCAAACTTTGTGATTTAGACTTTTCACTACATCAGAATTGCCTTCCTCCCAATTATTCTTAATTATTGAAGTTTCATCCATAGTTGCATCTTGAAGCTTTGTTATTTTTCAAAGTGGAAATTTAGTAAACAGTAATAAAGTTTTGTTTCTATTCGCTATCCTTGTATTTTTATCATCTCAAGAAAGTTAATAAATCAATGTCCCTATCATGGATATAAAGAGAAAGGAAATTAACTACAAAAAATGTTTTTTAGAAAAGTGCACTTGAAGACTTTTTATGTTAGATTGTGAAATCGCTTTATACTCATTATCTGATTTATGGTGCATGATTTGATTTCTTAAATTAATCACTCTTCAAAACACATTCATTGGGTGCAATTCAAAATGTCAAAATATATAAACACAGGTAAACCATACATAGTTGATGTTTATGAAAATGGAAAACCTCCTTGAGGATTTATTGAAGGTTTCCTTTTTCTGAATGAGCATGAGATTATTTACATTTCAGTCCTTGTGTATGCTGGTCATCTCGGCATTCATTTTGTGACACAGGCATGTAGTGTCTTCATGCCTCATTTTCACTATTCACCATAGTCTATGCCCTTGTTGTTCTACGTCTCCTGTCAAAGCTTACCATGTATGGATTCCATTCTTTAGAGCCCCATCAGATGATTTGCTGGCAGATTGGTGGATTGTTCCTTTGTATATAGGGTATCTCATTCATTCTAAGACACACATTGCTTTCTTACATTCAATATCTTTGATATAGGGCTGATATAGGGTATAAGTTAGTTGCCATTGTCTGCATAGTAAAATTTGATCAGAGGTGTTTATATAGTCATGACTACAAGGTTTTGTATATTTTTTTGGTATTATATATATTATTTTTAAAACTGTCTCCAGAAAGACTGTAATGTGATTTCTCTTTCAGGCAAAAGTTACTAAGCATGCAGGAAGGGGACAGAAGAAGAAAAGGGGGCCTGAATTTGATATTAGTGATCATGGTAAGCAGAATAATGCCTCCCCTCTCCCCAAGATGTCAACATCTGAATGCTGAGAATGTTACCCTATATCTTATATAGGGAACCTGAGAATGTTACCCTATACCTTATATAGTAAATGGCAACTAAAGCAGCTAATCAGAAGACCTCAAAACAGGGAGATTATCCTAACAGATTATCAGTGTTAATCCAGTGTGATCACAAGGGTATTTAAAAGTGGGAGAGAGAGGCAGGAGATGACTCAAAGTCAGTAGCAGATGTGACTGCATAAGAGAATCAAAGATATGGCAGTGCAAGAATTTAGCCTGACATTGCCAGCTTTGAATGGAAGGATGAGCCAAGGAATGTGGGCAGTCTCTAGAAGCTGGAAATGGCAAGGAACAGATTCTCAAGTAGAAGAAATGTAGCCCTGCTGACAACTTGATTTTAGTCCTTGGAGACCCATTTACATTTGTTTTTTCTTAGGAGTACATAAAGTAACAATGTTTCTTTTTTTTCTTTATTTTTTTAACTGGAATTTATTTATTTATTTATTTATTTATTATTTATTTATTTATTTTTATAATAAATTTATTTTTTATTGGTGTTAAATTTACCAACATACAGAATAACACCCACTGCTCATCCCGTCAAGTGCCCCCCTCAGTGCCCGTCACCCATTCACTCCCACCACCCACCCTCCTCCCCTTCCACCACCCCTAGTTCATTTCCCAGAGTTAGGAGTCTTTATGTTCTGTCTCCCTTTCTGATATTTCCCACACATTTCTTCTCCCTTCCCTTCTATTCCCTTTCACTATTTTTTGTATTCCCCAAATGAATGAGAACATATAATATTTGTCCTTCTCTGATTGACTTACTTCACTCAGCATAATACCCTCCAGTTCCATCCACGTTGAAGCAAATGGTGGGTATTTGTCGTTTCTAATGGCTGAGTAATATTCCATTGTATACATAGACCACATCTTCTTTATACATTCATCTTCCGATGGACACAGAGGCTCCTTCCACAGTTTGGCTATTGTGGACATTGCTGCCATAAACATCGGGGTGCAGGTGTCCCGGCATTTCATTGCATCTGTATCTTTGGGGTAAATCCCCAACAGTGCAATTGCTGGGTCGTAGGGCAGGTCTATTTTTAACTCTTTGAGGAATCTCCACACAGGTTTCCAGAGTGGCTGCACCAGTTCACATTCCCACTAACAGTGTAAGAGGGTTCCCTTTTCTCTGCATCCTCTCCAACATTTGTGGTTTCCTGCCTTGTTAGTTTTCCCCATTCTCACTGGTGTGAGGTGGTATCTCATTGTGATATCAGTGATTTGTATTTCCCTGATGGCAAGTGATGTGGAGCATTTTCTCATGTGCATGTTGGCCATGTCTATGTCTTCCTCTGTGAGATTTCTGTTCATGTCTTTTGCCCATTTCATGATTGGATTGTTGGTTTCTTTGCTGTTGAGTTTAATAGGTTCTTTATAGATCTTGGAAACTAGCGCTTTATCTGATACGTCATTTGCAAATATCTTCTCCCATTCTGTAGGTTGTCTTTTAGTTTTGTTGACTGTATCCTTTGCTGTGCAAAAGCTTCTTATCTTGATGAAGTCCCAATAGTTCATTTTTGCTTTTGTTTCTTTTGCCTTTGTGGATGTATCTTGCAAGAAGTTACTGTGGCCGAGTTCAAAAAGGGTGTTGCTTGTGTTCTCCTCTAGGACTTTGATGGAATCTTGTCTCACATTTAGATCTTTCATCCATTTTGAGTTGATCTTTGTGTATGGTGAAAGAGAATGGTCTAGTTTCATTCTTCTGCATGTGGATGTCCAATTGTCCCAGCACCATTTATTGAAGAGACCATCTTTCTTCAAGTGGATAGTCCTTCCTCCTTTATTGAATATTAGTTGACCATAAAGCACAAGGTCCACTTCTGGGTTCTCTATTCTGTTCCATTGATCTATGTGTCTGTTTTTGTGCCAGTACCACACTGTCTTGATGACCACACCTTTGTAGTACAACCTGAAATCTGGTATTGTGATGCCCCCAGCTATGCTTTTCTTTTTTAAAATTCCCCTGGCTATTCGGGGTCTTTTCTGATTCCACACAAATCTTAAAATAATTTGTTCTAACTCTCTGAAGAAAGTCCATGGTATTTTGATAGGGATTGCATTAAACGTGTATATTGCCCTGGGTAACATTGATTTTCACAATATTAATTCTGCCAATCCATGAGCATGGAATATTTTTCCATCTCTTTGTGTCTTCCTCAATTTCTTTCAGAAGTGTTCTATAGTTTTGAGGGTATAGATACTTTACCTCTTTGGTTAGGTTTATTCCTAGGTATCTTATGCTTTTGGGTGCAATTGTAAATGGGATTGACTCCTTAATTTCTCTTTCATCAGTCTAATTGTTAGTGTATAGAAATGCCACTGAGTTCTGGGCATTGATTTTGTAACCTGCCACGCTACCAAATTGCTGTATGAGTTCTAGCAATCTTGGAGTGGAGGCTTTTGGGTTGTCTATGTAGAGGAGCATGTCATCGGCGAAGAGGGAGAGTTTGACTTCTTCTTTGTCATTTTGAATGCCTTTAATGTCTTTTTGTTGTCTGATTGCTGAGGCTAGGACTTCTAGTACTATGTGGAATAGCAGTGGTGAGAGTGGACATCCCTGTCTTGTTCCTGATCTTAGGGGAAAGGCTCCCAGTGCTTCCCCATTGAGAATGATATTTGCTGTGGGTTTTTCGTAGATGGCTTTTAATATGTTGAGGAATGTTCCCTCTATCCCTACACTCTGAAGAGTTTTGATCAGGAATAGATGCTGAATTTTGTCAAATGCTTTCTCTGCATCTAATGAGAGGATCATATGCTTCTTGGATTTTCTCTTGCTGATATGATGAATCACATTGATTGTTTTATGAGTGTTGAACCAGCCTTGCATCCCGGGGATAAATCCCACTTAGTCATGGTGAATAATCTTCTTAATGTATTGTTGGAATCTATTGGCTAGTATCTTGTTGAGAATTTTTGCATCCATGTTAATCAGGGATATTGGTCTGTAATTCTCCTTTTTGGTGGGGTCTTTGTCTGGTTTTGGAATTAAGGTGATGCTGGCCTCATAGAACGAATTTGGAAGTACTCCATCTCTTTCTGTCTTTCCAAACAGCTTTAGTAGAATGGGTATGGTTTCTTCTTTAAACATTTGATAGAATTCCCCTGGGAAGCCATCTGGCCCTGGACTCTTGTGTCTTGGGAGGTTTTTGATGACTGCTTCAATTTCCTCCCTGGTTATTGGCCTGTTCAGGTTTTCTATTTCTTCCTATTCCAGTTTTGGTAGTTTGTGGCTTTCCAGGAATGCGTCCATTTCTTCTAGATTGCCTAATTTATTGGCGTATAGCTGTTCATAATATGTTTTTAAAATTGTTTGTATTTCCTTGGTGTTGGTAGTGATGTCTCCTTTCTCATTCATGATTTTATTAATTTGAGGCTTCTCTCTCTTCTTTTTAATAAGGCTGGCTCATGGTTTATGTATCTTATTAATTCTTTCAAAGAACCAACTCCTGGTTTTGTTGATCTGTTCCACAGTTCTTCTGGTCTTGATTTCATTGAGTTCTGCTTGAATCTTTATTAACTCTCTTCTTCTGCTGGGTGTAGGATCTATTTGCTGTTTTTTCTCTAGCTCCTTTAGGTGTAAGGTGAGCTTTTGTATTTGAGTTCTTTCCAGTTTTTGAATGGATGCTTGTATTGCGATGTATTTCCCCCTCAGGACCGCTTTTCTGCATCCCAAAGATTTTGGACGGTTGTATCTTCATTCTCATTAGTTTCCATGAATCTTTTTAATTCTTCCTTAGTTTCCTGATTGACCCTTTCATCTTTTAGCAGGTTGGTCCTTAACCTCCACGTGTTTGAACTCCTTCCAAACTTCTTGTTGTGATTTAGTTCTAATTTCAAGGCATTATGGTCTGAGACTATGCAGGGGATGATCCCAATTTTTTTGGTTCGGTGCAGACCCAATTTGTGACCCAGTATGTGGTCTATTCTGGAGAAAGTTCCATGTGCACTTGAGAAGAATGTGTATTCAGCTGAGTTTGGATGTAAAGTTCTGTAGATATCTGTGAAATCCATCTGGTCCAGTGTATCATTTAAAGCTCTCGTTTCTTTGGAGATGTTGTGCTTAGAAGACCTATCGAGTATAGAAAGAGCTAGATTGAAGTCACCAAGTATAAGTGTATTATTATGTAAGTATTTCTTCACTTTGGTTATTAATTGATTGATATATTTGGCAGCTCCCACATTCGGGGCATATATATTGAGGATTGTTAAGTCCTCTTGTTGGATAGATCCTTTAAGTATGATATAGTGTCCCTCTGCATCTCTCACTACAGTCTTCGGGGTAAATTTTAGTTTATCTGATATAAGGATGGCTACCCCTGCTTTCTTTTGAGGACCACTCGAATGGTAAATGGTTCTCCAACCTTTTATTTTCAGGCTGTAGGTGTCCTTCTGTCTAAAATGAGTCTCTTGTAGAAAGCAAATAGATGGATCCTGCTTGTTTATCCAGTCTGAAACCCTGCGCCTTTTGATGGGGTCATTAAGCCCGTTCACGTTCAGAGTTACTATTGAAAGGTATGATTTTAGTGTCATCATGATATCTATTCAGTCTTTGTTTTTGTGGATTGTTCCACTGAACTTCTTCTTAAAGAGGAATTTTAAGGGTCCCCCTTAAAATTTCTTGCAGAGCTGGTTCGGAGGTCACATATTCTTTCAGTTCCTGCCTGTCTTGGAAGCTCTGTATCTCTCCTTCCATTCTGAATGAAAGCCTTGCTGGATAAAGTATTCTTGGTTGCATGTTCTTCTCATTTAGGACCCTGAATATATCCTGCCAGCCCTTTCTGGCCTGCCAGGTCTCTGTGGAGAGGTCTGCTGTTACCCTAATACTCCTCCCCATAAAAGTCAGGGATTTCTTTTCTCTTGCTGCTTTAAAGATCTTCTCTTTATCTTTGGAATTTGTAAACTTAACTATTAAATGTCGAGGTCTTGAAGGGTTTTTATTGATTTTAGGGTGGGGGGAATCTCTCTATTTCCTGGATCTAAATGCCTGTTTCCCTTCCCAGATTAGGAAAGTTTTCAGCTATGATTTGTTCAAATACATATTCTGGCCCTCTGGCCCTTTTGGCACCCTCGGGAACCTCAATTAAACATAGGTTTTTCTTCCTCAGGCTGTCGTTTATTTCCCTTAATCTATCTTCATGGTCTTTTAATTGTTTGTCTCTTTTTTCCTCAGTTTCCCTCTTTGCCATCCACTTGTCTTCTATGTCACTCACTCGTTATTCCACCTCATTAACCCTCGTCGTTAGGACTTCTAGTTTGGATTGCATCTCATTCAATTGATTTTTAATTTCTGCCTGATTAGATCTAAATTCTGCAGTCATGAAGTTTCTTGAGTTTTTTATGCTTTTTTCTAGAGCTACCAGTAGCTGTATAATAGTGCTTCTGAATTGGCTTTCTGACATTGAATTGCAATCCAGATTTTGTAACTCTGTGGGAGAGAGGACTGTTTCTGATTCTTTCTTTTGAGGTGAGGTTTTCCTTCTAGTCATTTTGCTCAGTGCAGAGTGGCCAAATGCAAGTTTTATTGGGAGAAGGAGAAAAAGAGAAGAGAGAAAGAAGGAAAGAAAAGAGAAAAAGAAAAGTGAAAAAAGGAAGAAAAAAGAAAAAAGAGAAGAAAAAGAGAAAGAAAAAGAAAGAAAGGAAAAAAAGGGTGGGGGAAGCAAACAGAAATCAAAAAGCAAAACAAACAAACAAACAAACGGGGGAGTATCTTCTGATTCTGTATACTTTAAGTCCCTTGACTTCCCCTGGAACTTGTCCGTGTAGCTGGTCTTCTGGGGGAGGGGCCTGTTGTGCTGATTTTCAGGTGTTAGCACTTGGGGGAGCTGCTCTGCCCCCTGCCTGGTGCAGGGCTCAGTTGTTTACCCCGTGAGGCCCCAGGAGGAACAACCCCAATGGCGGCGGCCAGCTCTGGAGTCCTGGATTCAGCTCCTGCAGTAACTCCGGAGCTCTCCGTCTGCAGGGCCCGGATGCTCCGGGGCGGGGCCGCTGATCTGCTCAGCTCGGGGCAGGAGCGTCCTCGCTATCCTGGGCCCTTTTGGCCTTTGCCTGTCCCGGGGGAGGCCTGATCCTGGGCTGTGTCCCGGCGCCCTGTGCTCCCTGTCTGCACTGTTGGATTCGCGCTCCTGGCCGTGCAGCCCCCTCTGCGGAGCCGCCGCCCGAGCCCCTCCGAGCTGCTCCTGGGTCCAGCCGTGTGCGCTGCAGCCCTTAGGGAGCTCGGCCAAGGCGTGTGGCGCGCTCTCCCCGGGGCGCAGGTGTCTGTTAGTGTCCCAGGGAGCCTGAGGGCATCCCTGCCCTCCTGGGGTCCTGCTCCAACTCCCTGCGAGCCCCTTTCCACCCGGGAAGGTTGGTGCAGCTCCTGCTTCTCCGGGACGGGGCTCTCCTGTCCTGGGGACACTCACCCCGGCCTCAGCCCGGCTCCTCACGGGGCCCCTCCCCCTTGGAGGCCTTTTGTTTCTTTATTTCTTTTTTCCCCCCAGTCTTCCTACCTTGATAGAAGCGTGAACTCTTCTCACTGTAGCATTTCAGCTGTTCTCTCTTTAAATCTCAGGCCGAATTCGTAGATTTTCAGGATGATTTGAGGGTTATCTAGGTAATTTGTTGGGGACAGGTGATTTGGGGACCCTACTCTTCCACCATCTTGCCCCCTCCCCCAGTAACAATGTTTCTTACAATTGATGTCATCTTTCATTGGGTGAAACAAGTTAATAGTGAAGGATTATTATATCACAAGATTGATTCAGGTTCATTGCATATATTTTGTCAAATAGTGAATTGTATAAAAAGAGAAAAATGAAATCTTCCATAATTGCCAGGTATGAGTCAGAATAGTCCAGTCCATATTATAGCATGCAACCCCAAATCTCAGTTGCTAAAACAAAGATTTATTGCTTACTCATTCTACCTGTCAATTGTGATTTGGCAGTGATAATTTCTATTCATGATAGTCATTTAAGGACTGAGCTTAATGGAGCAGCAACTGAATTTAACATTACTGTGAGTCATGTCAGAAGGCAGGGGGATTTTAGAGAGTCTAATAATACCAAGCAAATGCTGCATCCCAGAAGTAACATATTATCATTTCTATTCACAACACCCTGTCCAGAAATAGTTATATAGTTCCATCCAACTAGAAGAAAACCAGGAAATACAAACCTATCATGTGTCAAGAAGGCTAAAATTTTAGCAGATATTAACATTCAGAAATAACCACTGTTATTATTAACAAGGTAATGCATTTTCATCCAATTTTAAAATGTGTATTTGTGTATTACTAATGGAATTGATATTTGACTCTATATACAATTTTTTTGTAAAGATTTTATTTATTCATGAGAGACACACACACACATACACACACATAGAGAGAGAGAGAGAGAGAGAGGCAGAGACACAGGCAGAGGGAGAAGCAGGCTCCACGCAGGGAGCCCAACACGGGACTCCATCCCTGGTCTCCAGGATCCCGCCCTGGGCTGAAGGTGGCACTAAACTGCTGAGCCACCCGGGCTGCCCATACAATTTTATTTAACAGTATAATTTTCTAATGTAATTAAATATTTTTAATTTGTATTATTTAATGACTGTATAATATTCCACCCTCTGTATTTATCTTAACGTTCCCATTATTGGATATGTGCAGTGTATGTTTTTTTAATTTCTGAAATTATAAACAATGCTCTGGTGAATATCCATATAAATTAATAATGATAATATTAAATACTAGCATTCAGTACCTTAAGTTATAAAATAATCAAGTGAGGATCTTAGTAGCTATAGCTACTAAAGTACTATAACTACTACAGTCTTCAGTAAAGACTAAAATATTCAATTAGTCTATTAGATGCCATCTAAATGAGCTCTCACAGAACTAGAATTTATAAGTCACTGAAAGACATATCAATAAGAAGGATATCTTCTCACATTTAAATGTAAATTTAAACAGGTGGAGAATGCCAGTCTGGCAAAAAGTGGAGTCATAGGGACCAGATTTAAACTCCTTCCTCAAGCATACAAACAAAAAATGACGAAGTATTTGAAACAATGGTATCAAGACATTGGACAGCAGGTAATCAAGGACAGTAAACCCTGAAATACAGTTAAACAAGGTGAGCCATATGATTTTCCAAGTTTACTGCTTTAAGAGAGTTTCTAGGCCATAGTACAGATAGGGAGAAGCCATGTAGAGTTCTGTGGGGTTCCTGTGCTGAGGGACTGAAGGTCTGGAGAAACCAAGCTAACTAAAATATGTAGGGTAGTGTATTAGAGAGCATGTTCAGGAAGTTGTAACAAATGCCAGGGATATTAGATGTCAGAAATGACAAGAAAACACGAGTACTAAAGAAATTTATGAATACCAAAAGAAGCCAAGCCTGTATAAGCCAAGCCTCAGGCCTGCCTTTTCTTCACACAAAGAGAGAACTTAGAGTATTGAGAATCTTGAGTGGATGACTGGATCAAGTGTGAGTAAACTACCTGAGTCAGGGGAAAACATTGTCAGAGAAGATCAGAGAGTACAGTATCTGGCATTCACACAAGACTGGAAATCATGCCTTTTTCCACAAGCAAGACTGGAAAATCTCATAGTTCGTGGGTCATTGGGCAGAGTGTTCAGAAGGGTCTTGACTCATTAGTGGGGAATAAATATGACTAATCACTGTTAGGTCTTGCCTAACAGTTCTTGAAAGCAAGACCTGAAAGGATCAAACCCTTTTCAGGTAATTATACTGTATTCTGGAATAAAGCATAAGAATATATATATACAATATGCATATACATAGGAATATTTATTTATTTTTATTTTATTTTATTTATTCATGAGAAACAGAGAGAGAGAGGCAGAGACAGAGGCAGAGGGAGAAGCAGGCTCCATGCAGGGAGCCTGATGTGGGACTTGATTCCGGGTCTTCAGGGTCATGCCCCGGGCTGAAGGTGGCACTAAACCACTGAGCCTCCCTGGGCTGCCCCAGGAATATTTATTTATAAGAATATATATGTTACCTCAACAAGGTAAAACTCACAAATTCTATCATCCAATAAAGAATTAGCAGGCATGGAAAGAAGAGGAAAATATAATTTATAACGAAGAGAAAAATCACATAATTAAAATTGACCTAGATATTAGATATAGGAGATAAAGACATTAAACCAGTTGTTATAATTGTATTATGTATGTGCAGGAAGGTAAGCAGAGATATGAAAAATATTTAAACAGGTTCAAGTAAAATATCTAGGGATGAAAACTACAACATACGGGATGAAAAATTCACTGGTTGGGATTAAGGGTAGACTAGGCATTGGAGATGAAAGGATTAATTAATTCAAAGGCATATCCATAGAAACTTTCCAAAATGAAGCAAAGAGTGAAAAATAATCCAATGAAAGAAACAGATCATTACTGAGCTCTGGGATAACTTCAAGAAGCCTACTATATATGTATAATTCATGCGCTTACAGAAGAGGAGACAAAGAGGAGGACAGGAAAGATATTTCAAGAAATAATGGCCCAAAAAATTCCAAAATTGATAAAAATCATAAAACAGAAAGTTCAAAGAACCTCAAGGACAAGAGCTCAAGGAAAACTACAAGGCACATCACTATTGGATTGCTTGAAAACAGAAATGAACAGAAAAAGCAGGCAGAAAATAATGAACAAACTTGGAGGGTTAACACTATCTGATATCAAGATTCATTATATAGTCATAAAACATAGAAAGCAGTGTGATTTTCACCTCCAGGATAGATAAATCAATGGAACTGAGGAAAGAGCTGAGAAAGAAACCCACAAGTATATGGGCAACTGATTTTGACAAAAGTACAAAAGAAAGCGAGTGGAAAAAAGGATTTTCAACAAAAGTTACTGGCCAATTAGATATCCATATGCAAGAAAATGAAATTTGATCCATATCTTGTACCATATACAAAAGTTAACTCAAAATTGATCATAGACCTAAATATAAAACCTAAAATTATAACACTTGTAGAAAAGGGTTCAACTTTCTATGGCCTATGTGCTAGCCACCTGTCTTATAAATTAAGTTTTACTGGAAAAGAACTCCACCCATGTGTTTGCATGTTTTCTATAGACGCGTCTATGCTACAACAGCAGAGCTGAGAGCTGTATTTCTAAAGACAATTTTGAGAGAAGGGGACAAGGAGAGAGAGGTTGACACACAGGGAAATTAACAGGTTATGTTTTACAGTAACTGGCACCTGTGTAGCCTTTACAGCGGGTCTTCAATTACAGCCTTTGGGAGGCAGGAGCATAGTGAAAGTACTTTGTTCACTGAAATTTTCCAAGAAATAGTTCTGGTCTAAACCACTACCATGTGGAATCTGTGTTCCCCATCCTTTTAACTTACATAATTAGTAACTAATCAGTCATTGAGTTTATCACTGTATTTTTCCTATACAAGGATTTATGCAGGCCTTGGAATCATATAATCCCGTGGTTTTGTAGGGGGCTTGTAAGGGCCTCAGAAGTCCATTATGTTCACCAAGTGTCACCCATGACAGGTACCTGAAATTCTACCATCAGTTTGCACCACAGTTACTTAAAATGTTGACCCTTTTCCGATGACTTGCTATAAATGGATTGTTTTTAAGAGCATGCTGTGAGTGGGGGATTTATAAAGCATGAATCATCTTTCATCTGGTGAGAACAAAAGGGTAGTGCATCCCTGAAGATGTAAAAGGCACCAGAAATGAATCTAACTTTCACAGTTTTGCTGAGGCTGCTCCTGGAGACATGTTGCTGAAATATATTAAGCCAAGCAATTGAAGTTGTAGAGGCGCATTTCAACACAACAGAGACATAGTATGACCACTACCATGTATTTCTCTCGTTCTGTTTATGGAGTGCTGATATCACCACAAATGGTAAACAACTGAATAGAAGTCCCATTCCTTTCTTCCTATAATGCCAGAACACCCAGACACAAACTAAAATGTTTAATCATCCACCGGAATATTTGTCTCCATGATGTAAAATATACAACAGTGTGTAAAGTGTGGGACTGTTGATGACATTTTCATTGGGTCCTGTTCATCCACTGACAATTTAGTATAACAGTAGGAAGAGTGGGCAATGTGGGGACATTGCCAGGATCCAAATCCTTTTTCAGCTGCTCACTAATTGTGTCACTTTAGGGCATTCAATAACCTTTCCTTGCCTATTTCTGTATCTACAAAATGAATATAATAAGCATACTAAACGGAATTGTTGCCACAGTTAACTCAGATAAATGTAAAGTTCCAGGTGTATGATGAACTTTCATTAATATTATCTTTAAAAAATATTATCTTTATTTATTCCATATAGTGAGGCATTCAGTGATGCCACAGAGCTACTATCATGGAACTAGGAAGAGGATGACCCTGGGGGCTCTTGGGTCCCCTGATTCTTCTATTTCATTTGTTAAAACAGGTCTAGAATGACTTGAGTGGTATGAATGCCATGTCAGTTGGGAGGTGGGGGTGCAGGACCTTGGAATGCCCTTCAAGCACATACAGGCCTGCCTGGGCAAGTGATCCCATTCTTTCCCATGTGTTTACAATGTAAGCAAGGCAGGGGGTCTTCTTTCATTTTGTTTTAAGTAGCTACATGAATATAAAAGGGGATAATAGCTACTGCTAATCTTCCCTACTCAATTCCAGAGGAATTTCCTCTTATTAAGGAACTTTGTCCTGGGATTTGTATTTAAGATTTTATAACCTAAATGGAACAAGAGGGGGAAAATAAGCTATTTAGTTTTGTACATTCCAGCCAGAAATAATTGTCCTTCAGAGGTGTGCCCTATGGACACAACTGTTCATTAGAGAGGTTCTTTTGGCTCAAGGGTTCAGCCCTTAGTCAAATTGTGTAAAGGAGGTAATATTGATCCTCAGAGATGTTCTGCCAACCTCCTGAATGTTCTTTGGCCCCCGTGTAATGCCTCAGCCCCAGGTGTCCAGTGCCTTCCTGATGGCCCGTATCTTCCAAGTCATGAAGGAAAGAGTTCTGGTAAATTAACTGTCAATAAGGTACCAGATACCTGATCTCTTACGTCTCCAAGAGAAATTTTGAAAGAGACTGCTCATAAAGGGGAAATCTTTACTGATGGGAATTACACTATAGTGAGTCTCCAGGAGAGAAGGGTATTACAGAGACTAGTAATCTTTATATCCCACTGGCTATTATCCTGGAATGTAAGGCCAACTCTACCTTGAGTTCTTATAATGGTCAGAAAGCTAAACTGTTCAAGTTCAGTAATTATAACTACCAAGTGCAGAGAGCATCTGTGGTAGAAATAACCTTGGAAGAGAAATAATATAAGGTGAAAGGGAAAAGAACTTTGATCTATAAACCTGTCAATCAATTGGAGTACTGTGTGGAAAACTCTCTGTGTAGGTAAGACACTCAATGTTTGTCAGGATTAAGGGAATTATTCACTTTTAGTTCAATTTTTTTTGATCTATTGGAATATATGGCATTAGGACCTCACTAATTAAATTTTTGTGGATCAGAACTCACAGTCTCATAACTTGGCAATGTCATTGCCCTTTATTTTCTATGGAAATAAAATGCAACATCTTTTTTTTTTTTTAGATTTTATTTATTTATTCGTGAGAGACACAGAGAGAGAAGCAGAGACACAGGCGGAGGGAGAAGCAGGCTCCACGCAGGGAGCCCGATGTGGGACTCCATCCCTGGTCTCCAGGATCACGCCCTAGCTGGAAGGCAGGAGCTAAACCGCTAAGCCACCGGGGCTGCCCGCAACATCTTTTTTATGAGAATTTTGATATAAAACTAAACTTAATGGAAGTTTTGACATATTTACAATATTATGTTCATTTTAGTGTATATTACTGAAACTTCTTATAAAATAATTGCTTACAGATGAATTTCATGCAAAGAGCAGCCATTGTAAGTCAGGAATCCTTTATATTTATATCCTTGATATTTATATTTCTTATTTTTTGCTTCGCTTATAAAATTCTGCACACATGTCCAAAACCATTTTACCATGGTCTGTATGCCTGTCAAAATAGCTGTGATGTGATTTAAAATTTCCATTATTTGAACTAAATCAACATAAATTGGAATGAAAGCACTATATGATTTTATAAGCAACAGGACTGAAAGCTTTATATTTCAAAAACATGAGACTAGATGGATGGGCACTGAATTGCTTGAATAGCCTAGTTTATTGTAGCAGGAATAGTTTTAAATCTTAAAAAGAAAATCCCACTGGATATAGACATGACTTTTTTGACACTTAAAATGTTGCAGGAAGGTTCTTTGTTAATATGTGCTGTACATTTCTTCCTACTCATAGATTTTTTAAAAAGCACAAAAATACCTCAAATTCTGCAAGGGGAGTGGAATACAAGCTTCCTTATATGGCCCATCATCCCTGAGGCAAAGGTATATTGAAAAGAAGACTCATGTAAATCCTACCCCCACAGTGTTTTTCCCTTTCCTGGCATACAAACCCAGGGGGTCTGTTGATTTATCCCCACTTTTTGTGGTTAATGCTGCTCTCAGGGAAGGATTACATGTCAGCCATTTTCACCATACAATGAACTCCATTCAGTGTGTGGGAGAAGAAAATCTATTATTTTAAAATGTATTTATTCAGTTGTATATATACAACCACACACTGTGTCAAAATAGACCTCTTTGTATAAAGCAGATAACTTGTGAAGTATCTACTCAGCCTTACTTTAAGGGAGATGATTTAAATTAGCTTCCGCAGAAATGTTACCATATGCTCCCATTAGCAGCTGAGAAGAAGGGAAGCAGATTTGAATGAAGTCTACATCTGAACATGAACCACAAAGCAGAGGTTTTGTTTAGAGAGAAAAACTGCGGCCGATCCTTCTCTAAAAAGAGGAAGCTTCTTTATTTTTAAAAGAAAAGACGTTAGTGTCTCTTATATTATGGGTTTTCACAAAGTAATTGTAGAAAGGGCCATACAAAAATTCAATTTTGTTACAAAACTGTGAATAAGCTGAGAGGAAAACAGTGAATAAAAACAAATGTATCTGTCAAATAAGAAAGTAACTGATACTTCATCATTCATTTCCTTTTTTTTTGTTCATTTGAGGAATCATTTTCATTGCTTTATAGCTTTACTTTGTGCATACATGAGATCAGTTTTGTTATGACATTAGAATGGTATTTTCAGAGAAGTTCTTATTTGCCCAATTGTTAAGAACTACAAATGATCGGGTCAATGGGCAGCAATGACACAAGAAAATACAATACATTTAATAAACTCATTAGGCCGTTTCTAATACATATTGAAAGAAGTTCAGACATCACATCAGACAGAAAGAAGCAGAAGAGTTAATACTTGGGGAGGTAGGGAACTTTGGGGGTGGTTGGCAGTTCTATCCCTAAATATAATATCTCCTTGTCCAGAAAGGCTACTGGGTTACATGTATAAGGTTTTCATAATAGAACCATATTTTAAGGTAAAATCCCTAGGTTGAAGGTAATGTAAGAAACCTCATTTACTAAAGGGGCTATTAAAAAGGCAGTGCATAGGGACGCCTGGGGGGCTCAGCGATTGAGCGCCTCCCTTCCGCCCAGGGCATGATCCTGGAGTCCCCGGATCAAGTACCACACATTGCGCTCCCTGCATGGAGCCTGCTTCTCTCTCTGCCTGTCTCTGCCTCTCTCTGTGTCTCTCATGAATAAATAAATAAAATCTTAAAAAAAAAAAAGGTAGTGCATATTTTTGTGAAGTGAAAATGTCTATCATTTTCTATGATTTTTCCCTAAAAATTATTTGAGATGTTCAGATGTAAGACTCAGAAGAAAATTTCTAAGATAATAGCCTTTAAAACTTGATCATAGGGGGATCCCTGGGTGGCTCAGTGGTTTAGTGCCCACCTTCGGCCCAGGGCGTGATCCTGGAGACCTGAGATTGAGTCCCACGTCTGGATCCCTGCATGGAGCCTGCTTCTCCCTCTGCCTGTATCTCTGCCTCTCTCTCTCTCTCTCATGAATAAATAAATAAAATCTTTAGAAAAAAAACCTTGATTATAGTTTTTTTTAAATATCACTAATAATTGATACTCACTTATTACTGATATAACTCAATTTAGTACCCTGCATACTACTACTTTCAAAGCATGTTGTAGATCAAAATCCTAGTAACAGGAATTGTAAAATGTATACCTTATAATTCCGTATCCTCTACTGCAGGTAATTTCTGTGACAACCGTCATGACTTGGAGTGATGTTTAAAATTCTGGGATGTCATTTGAAAGCATAAATTTGTCTGTTTATCAAGTGTATATGTTAACTACTTGTAGAGTTTCTGAATGGGTGTACTCACATATTCCCCACCACTTTTGACTCTGAAACGTTTATATCTATGCAATGAAAACATTCTTCCTTAGTAGGTATTGGGATAACATAAAAACAAAGCTATGAGATGTTTTGGTTGGTTGTTCAGCCAAATGTTATGAATTATAAATACAGTATGAGAAATATGAATGTTGCTAATAGGTTAAGAAATAGTCATTACAACCAAGTAACTCACCATTTTTTCTCGTATTGCCTGATCATATGATTATGAAACATTAAGACATACATGATTTATCTGGAATTTGTAAATATTCATGTGTACTTACAAATCAGAAACTGTTATACAGCTAAAACTCTGATCAAAGCTAGGTTTTATTTTGGGAATACAATAGTCCATTGGTCTATTCACCCATTTCATCAAACTACATATTGTATTCATATTTGAGAGATGTACATATACAGTAACAATATATTTTGTTTGGGAATTTGAAAATAACTGAAATGATAGCACTGAGTGTGATCAAATACTTTTCCTTAAAATCTGATTCCTTGAGAATATTGAGATCAAAAGAAGACCAGAGTTGTTAGATTCTGATTGAAAAAAAAAAAAGAATAAAAGTCTAATTTTATGCTATACCTAGCTTTATTTACTGTAAGAATAGAAGAAATATGCTACATTATCATACTTTATTATTGCACTTTGTTAAAAGAAATACTTGCTTTCTAAACTGGTTACTGAAAATCAAGTTTAAAAGGATTAGACATGTCAGTATATGGATAAACTCAAATAATCCCAGTTCTGCCACTTGTTAACTGAGTGGCCGTAGGTCACTTTATGTTTCAGTTTCCACATCTATAAAAATCATAATTTTTTTATTTCATTTGATGTTATATAGTAAGTTTCAATAAATTTTACCTATTATTATTGTTATTATTATACGACTATACCAAAATTTGAATAAAAGAAGCCAGACCTGTTGGTTGGCTGATATAGACTTGACTTCTTTTGGCAGTCATTAATATTTTTAGTACTCATGAATTAACTTGTGATTTCAAATTTATCATATTCTTGACATTTATAAGAACTCAATGAAAGCCTTCTGTCTTAATAGGAAATCCAATATTTAATTGGAATACTATAGATGATTAGCATGTGAAAGAAAAAATTCTGGAACTCTAATGAAAATATTGATAATTAGCATACAAAAGGCTGTCATTTGACAGACAAATGTTACTCTGTTCTTATGGCAATAGGAGGGCACTGATAGGGAATAACTTATCCATATGACAGACTAACATTTTTGAAAAACTGTGGATATTCTTTTTAATCAGATTTATTAACAATTTTACAACTCTTTGAGATGAAATTCACATATCATAAAATTTGTTCTTTAATGGTCTATAGTGTATTCACTGGACAACTAGAATGCTACAGGTGTTACCATTATTTAATTTCAAAAATTTTTATCAACTGAAAAGAAGCCTATACATTAGCAGTCACTCCCCATTTCCCCATTTCCCTACGACTATTATGAATAATGCTGCATTCAACATTCCTACACATGTTTTTGTGTGTACTTATCTATTTCAGTTCTTTTGGGTACATACCTAGCAGTAAAATTGCTGGCTACTCTGCATTGAATTTTTAGGGGAATTATCGAACTGTTTTGCCAAAATAGCTACACCATTTTACAATCCCATTAGCAGTGAATAAAGCTTCTGTAGGGGAGGAAAGAAACTTTTCCTCTACTATCTTAAATTAAGTGTCTTAGAACTGTGAATTAAAATAACAAAAGACAGATTAATATGAGACAAGTTTATTTCACATGCGCTCAGCAATTCTATTGGAAGAAAATGAAAATCCCAAGGAAGTGGTTAGGCCCAGGGGCTTATATACCACTCTAACAAAGGGTGTTAAATTTTGAGGACATGACAAGAAAATGAGGGTTATTTAGTAAGATTAGTTGTGTAGACAAAGTCAATGCTGTCTCAATTGATGAGTCATCTCCATTTTCTGGTAGATGCAAGGAGAGGGGGACACCACCAAAGGGAAATGTATGCTCAGATTTGGCTAGAAAAAGGGAGGGCAGAGAGTTCCTCTTCTGTCTATTGTTTCTTCATTGCCTTCAGCTCAATATAATCTTTATGTCCAAGTGGCATATTTTGCAGTGGCATATCCTTGTCACCTTCAGTTTCAATTTCTCAGCATCCTCACCAACACTTGCTATTGTTGTTTCTTTTGATTATAGCCATCCTTGCGGTGCAGAGTGGTACCATTTTTTTTGTATATATATATTTTTTATTGGAGTTTGAAATGCCAACAAATAGCATAACACCCAGTGCTCATCCTGTCAAGTGCCCCCCTCAGTGACCATCACCCAGTCTCCCCAACCCCCTGCCCACCTCCCTTTCCACCACCCCTTTTTCATCTCCCAGAGTTAGGAGTCTCTAATGTTCTGTCACCCTCTCTGATATTTCCCACTCATTTTCTCTCCTTTCCCCTTTATTCCCTTTCACTATTTTTTATATTCCCCATATGAGTGAAAGCATTTAATGATTGTCCTCCGATTGACTTACTTCACTCAGCATAATACCCTCAAGTTCCATCCACGTCGAAGCAAATGGTGGGTATTTGTCATTTCTAATGGCTGAGTAATATTCCATTGTATACATAGACCACATCTTCTTTATCCATTCATCTTTCAATGGACACTGAGGCTTCTTCCACAGTTTGGCTATTGTGGACATTGCTGCTAGAAACATCGGGGTGCAGGTGTCCCGGCGTTTCACTGCATCTCTATCTTTGGGGTAAATCTTTTGTCGTGAGTTCTTCTTTCTAGTCATTTTACTCAGTGCAGAGTGGCTAAAAACGAGTTGTACTGGAAAAAGGAAGAAAAGAAAAACCAAACAAACAAACAAAACAAGGAGGGGTATCCTCTGGTTCTATATACTGTAAGCCCTAATCCCTCGAATTTCCCAGGAGCTTTCCAGTGGTGCTCGGCCAAGAACTTGCTCTTCCCCTGTCCTTTCAACTGGTCTTCTGGGGGAGGGGCCTGCTGTGATGATTCTCAGATGTATGCACCTGGGGGAGCCGCCCTGCCCACTGCCAGGTGCACGGCTCAGTGGGAGCTGTTTATCCTGTGTGGCCCCTGTTCCCTGGCAGCACTGCTCTGTTCTAGGCACAGGGTGACACAAGGAGGAACAACCACACTGGTGGTGGCCAGGTTTCCAGCCCTGGAGTCAGCTCCCGCAATAACTACCCCAGCCCCCAGTCCGCACTGGCCTAGATGCTCCTGGGGCAGTGGGGGCACTGATCTGCACAGGTTGGGGGTGTCCAGCGGCAGGAGAGTCCTCGCTGTCCTGTGCCCTCCCTGCCTCCTCCTGTCCCAGGGCGAGTGCAGGATCCTGGGCTGTGTCCCCTGGAGCCCTGGGATCCAGGGCTGTGGCTCCCAAAGGCTGCAGGGCTCAGCCCCTCCCCCAGAGCCACCACCTGAGCTTCTCCCGAGGCCTCACCAGGCACGCTCCAGGGCTTTACAGGGATCGGCCCACAGTCTGTGGTGTCCTTTCCCCGCAGCAGACGTCCTCTGTTAGTGACTCCGGGAGACTGGAGGCTCCACCGTCTGTCCTGTGGTCCTGCCAGAGTTCTCTGCTAAGCACCTTTCTGTCTGGAAAGAATCCTGTGAGGATTTTTAAAGTTCCTGCTTCTCCAGGGCTGGGCTTTCCTGTCCTGGAGGTTCTCACCACCCAGACTTAGCCCAGCTCCTCGCGGGGGCCCTCCCCCACTGGATTCTTTTTTTTTTTTTCCCCACCTTCCAACCTTGTTAGAAGTGCAAACTCCTCTCTGTAGCGTTCCAGCTGTTCTCTCTTTAAATCTTAGGTCGAATTCATAGGTTTTCAGGATGATTTGAAAGTTATCTAGGTAAGTTGGTGGGGATAGGTGACTTGGGGACCCTACTCCTCTGCCATCTTGCTCCGCCCCCTATATAGTGGTACCTTAATATCATTTTGATTTGCATTATCCTAATGGCTAATGATTTTGAACAAACGTTCATGTGCTTATTGGCCATTCATTTATCTTTTTTTTTTTTCATTTATCTTTTTTGAAGAAATGTCTATTCAGAGACTTGCCTATTTTTCAAATTAGATTATTTTTTTTGGTGCTGATTTATAAAAGTTTGCTAGTTGTAATTACTCTTAATTTAGGGTCTCAAAGTCTGTTTTTTAAAGATTTATTTATTTATTTGAGAGAGATAGTGCACACATGCATGAGTAGGGGCAGAGGGAGAGAATCTCAAGCAGACTCCCCGCTGAGCAGGGAGCCAGTTGTGGGGCTTGATCTCATGACATTGAGATCAGCACTTGAGCTGAAATCAAGTCAGATGTTTAACCAACTGAGCCACTCAGGTGTCCCTTAAAATCTGTTTTTGAAGTATAGTTTACTTGGTGTAGAGTTCTTGTTTGATTTTTTTTTTCCTTTCATCATGTTAAATATATTGTCCCACTGCTTTCTGGCCTCCATGATTTCTGATGTGAAGTCAAATGTTATTCTTATTGAGGACCCCTAATATGTAAGAGTCACATTTCACCTGCTGTTCTCAAGATTCTCTCTTTATCTTTGACTTTGGCAATTTGTTTGTGATGTGTGGATATGTGGATATTATTTAGTTTATCCTACTGATTGATCATTGAACTCCTTGGCTGTGTAGATTTACCAAATGTTAATAATTTTTACCAAGTAGTATTTCAACTACTCTTTCTGCCCTTTCTTCTCCTTTCAGAACTCCCATTATCTATCTATCTATCATCTATCTATCTATCTATCTATCTATCATCTATCTATATATATATTTGTATATGTGATGGTGTTCTACAGACCTTTGACACAATTATTGTGATTTTTAAGCAATAGAATAGCTATTTTTTCCTTTAATGATTTGTCTCTTTAATAACATTCTCAATTTGGTGAGATATCATTATCATATGCTCCATTTAATTCTTTAGATATGTTTTTCTTTATTTGAACATTTTTTAATAACTTATTTAAAGCTTTTTTTCTAATAGGTCCAACATCTTGGCTTCCACAGGGACATTTTTTGTTATCTGCCTTTTTTCCTTTGTATGGACAATCCATTCCTATTTCTTTGCACGTATTCTAATGTTTTACTTGACAGTTTAAATAATAAAATGTGATAACTGGAAATCAGAATTTCACTCTCCCCATGATTTGCTGTTATTGCTCTTAGCTGTTGTTGTTGCTATTCTTCATTTGTTTAGCGACTTTCTTAATTTTAGAAAATCTGTTTTGTTTTTCATATGTAGCCAGTAAAATGTCTGTTTGATTAGTCCAACAATCAGCTAACAACTGGACAGAGATTTCCTTCAATGCTGTGAACCATCAATTCTTCCAGCTTATGCTGAAGAATTTTGTATGTTCCTTGACACATACTTTCAATGGTCCTGTACTTTACAGCTCTGGCTTAGCCTTGCTTCCTGTTTATTTGGAGCCTCAATGTCAGAGGTGAAAGATTAAGGTTTTCTGAGGTCATTCTTGGGCATGCCTACAGTCCTCAATACCTACATGGACTTCTAGCATCCCAGAAACATGTTGAGCTTTTCAAAGCCTGCTATGAACATCTCATTCACCAGTTTTTCCTTTTACATTTTTTTTTATCAGCCTCTTGTTAACTCCACTGATAACACTATATCAGGCAGCTGCAGTGTTTAAAAATTACCATTATTTTTTTTTCAACAAATTTTCTAAGTATTGGTTTGTTGGCACAGAGAGAGCTCTGACTCAGGTCAATTAAAGACAATCCTGAGAAGGGAGCTATGCAAGGAGTTTCCAGTCATGTCAAGTAATGATAATTACCAGGAGATAGGTTTTGTCAAATTCCAAACCTGTTTCTGTTCCCTCCAATGGTTGCTACTGTGCTGGTTTTCATAGCTACTATACTTCCAAGGCTATTAGTTTTAACGTTCCCATAGATCTGGGGAGTGGAGGATAGTAATAGGGCAAGCTAAAATACCACAGAGCTTACTGTTTTTACAGAGATTCAACTGTTTCTCTTGAAAAAATTACTCCTTGGATTATTATATGTCTTTAGTTAATTTTCAGAGTTTTAAAAAGCGTTGATTTTAAATATTTTTCTTCCAATATTCTCATTACTTTTATGGAGGAGAGGACTTTTGGAGAGCTTCTTTATTAGGACCTTTGACAGTTCTTTGACTTTTCTTCAGATCTGCAGAACATTGTCTTCTTTCATACAATAATAAATTCCAATAATACTTCTTTGCACAATATGGAGAAAAAGTGTTTGACAGTTGAATATTTTGGGATACGAATAAAGCCATCTGTTCTATTTAAAGGCTAGCCTTATTTAATTTTTATTTTTCAGAAAAGTTTTGCTGCCTCCATAGATAGTGTATCTCATACTGAGGCAGGGAAATATAATTCCATGAGAATTTTGGCAATAACAATTCTCATTTTACAATACCCCTCCCACTCCATACATGTATACACTAATTCATCTTCTGTGGACATTAGTCAACAAGGCTAATTTCATTGCAGGATTCTGAGGCATGCTATGTTTACTTTGTTTCAAATTATATTGACAAACACAGAATGTTTATCATTGTCTACGGAAGTCAGAATGGCACATACTGCAAATACAATGATTATTCATTCAGCATTCTTCAAACTAGATGAGTCTCATGTGGAAGATCCTAGAATGTTAGAAAGACCACCATTCTCAGATTCATTTTTGTTTATCCAAAACCGTGTGTCTCACACATGTTCACAAGCAATATTTTCATGTTATATTCCCATCCTTGTTTTTGAACCATGTCCAATAAAATACTTCAAGATAGTATTTGGTGATGGTGTTCACTATAGATTGAATGTTTGTGTACCACCAAAATTTATATGCTGAAATCCTAATCCCCAATGTGTTGTCATTTGGAGAAGAGGCTTTTGGAAAGTGATTAGATCATGAGGGTAGAATCCTCACAATAGGATTAGTGCCCTTACAAGAGGAGACATAGGAGAGTTTGCTTCCCTTCTCTCTCTAATTTCTAACATGTGAGGATACAGTGAGAATATGATCATCTGCAAACCAAGAAGGAGATTCTCACTGGTCTATTGGTACCTCGAACTTGGACTTTCTTGCCTCCAGAAGAGTGAGAAATAAATGTGTATTGTTTAGCTACCCAGTCTGTAGTAATTTGTTATTGCAACCCGAGCTGACACTATTTTTTCCAAATCCATAGTATGAATGACAGGGAACTATCTTCTAATTCTTTTCCAGCTGCAAACCCGTGGGGTGCAGAAATGATACATGGCCCTTTGGAATCTTAAGTGGCTAAAAACTATGTCATGGTCCTTGCAGAAATGGGAAAATGTCCTTTCTTCTTGTGTTATGCTTTGTCATCCAGGCCCTGAAATAGTATTACTTATTTCCCCATATTTCACAGTCTTCCTAGGAAACAGAGAGCTGTTACCTAAAGCCCATTTCTCTACAAGACTCAATTGCTAACTCATTCAGTAGGGTCAAGGGTCCAATTTTTCCAATGAACGGTATATCACCTACATTTCTTTTTCCTTTCATTTGACCAGGCACTCACTTGCTCTCTCTCTCTCACTAAAAAACAAAACCCCTCTTAACTTTGTGCAAACTATGTCTGCTCATTCTTGCTCAACAAACATTAACTGGTATGCTCAGATATTATCTTAATGCCAGGTTAAGTGAAATCTGGTCTTGTTTGATATATGAGGATATAGGGGATGTGTGTGTATTTATGTCTCATTCTCCATACGCATATGCTGCCTATATCAATATATTCTAGTCTTATCTTCTCATTAACTTGCTATTGATTTTGAATGAAAAAAATAATTCAAAATCGGAGTGTTCTTAAGTGCAAAATGAGGATAGGACAAAAATTAGATGTTATCCAAACTTGAGGTCATTTTTGTTGCTGTTTCATTGTTCTATGATTCCAAAGGCAGATTCAAAGAAGATGTATTGTTAGCCTAAATTAAAATCTTCTCTTATATTTCCTGATAATAATTCATATATTATACTTATCAGTCAGTGAATAATAAAGGTTTTATGAAACATTTACTATTCAATTAATAGGCACTCAGTTAAGTAACCATACAAAGAAAGCGATTAAGAGGATTTTTTTTTTGTAGAAAACCATAGCAAAAGATTTCTAGAAAAGGGGATACCTGAACTGAGTCCCATAATTAATAGGAATTTACAGATTTAAAAATATCATGGAGACCTGAGATACTGCAGTGAGTTCTGTAACTTCACATTGTTCTATTAATTCCTCCTGGAATTTCAGGAGGCAAAACTGGAGATATTGGCAGAGCCTGGATTATAAAAAAAGATCCTTCTATACTGCAGTACAAAGTTTGTATTTTATTCAGAAAGTAATAGGAATTGTGGAAGGGTTTTGAGTAGGAAGTAAGATGATCAAATCATTGTTCTAGAAAAACGTTCTGGCAGTGGTATGGAGAATAGATTGGAAAAGGGTAGCATTGACATTATGTACAGTTGGTTAAAGGTAATCGTCAGCAATCCAATAGGAAGTAAGTGCATGAACTAAGTAATTGGCAAAGAAAGAGAAGACTAGTTTAAAAATAATAAGAAAATAGAATCAATATACTTTGTGATATGTTGATATGAGGGGTTTTAGCAAAGCAAAGGAGTTCTCACTTGAGCTATTGAAAAAAATGGTATTTCTGTTCATCAATTTCAGGAACTGAGGAAAAGTGCAGCTATGGAATGGTTTGGGTTGGGATAAAAAAAATGGGTTTGAACTACCTGGGAAACATCTCTGTGAAATGATGCTGAAGCTAGACCAGAAAAAAATATGTATGGAAGTCTTTATATAAGAGGGAGTTTAAACCAACAGGACTAAATGAAAATGTCCTGAGAATATGCTTTGAGTTCTGTTCTTAATGTGTGATCTTCACACAGCCTTCATAAAAATGCTGTACCCTAACATACTGAATCAAAATCTTTAGATATGGACCCTGATATTCTGTATTTTTAAAAGGGGATTCTTTAGCACTAAATTTTAAAACTACTGGTTTAAGGTAAGAAGCAGAGATGATCTGAAATAGAAACATGGTGTGTTAACAAGACTCCAAATTGGCATTTAATAAGCCCCATTTCCCAGTATATACAGCTTTATATAGGCTCTTCCCACATTTGATCATTTTTGGTCTCTATTACCAATAAGATATGGCAGAAATGATAGTACATGGGATATTGCTTCCTATATTCAGTTATAAAAAGACTGAGGGCTTCCATCTTGGGGGATCTCTATAATCATTTGCTCTGGAATAAGACAGCTGAGGACAGTGAGGTGGCTTAGAGATAGGCTGGCATTATGGGTAACTGAGGCCTCTGGCCAACATTTTATGAAGAACTAAGGCCTGCCAATAATCATATAAATGAGCTTAGTGGAAAACCCCATAGCCTCCATCAATATTTCTAATGACTGCAGCCCTTGGTGCCATCTGGACAGCAACTTCATGGCACATCTTGAACCAGAACCATGAAGCTAAGCCACTCCTATATGGATCCTCAACCTTAGAATCTGTAAGAAAGTAAATGCTTGTTTTTTTTAACCCACTGAGTATTGGGATAATTTATTATGCAACAATACACATGGTAAATTCCATATGAAAATCATAAGGTGGGCTTCAAGCTCATTAACTGATGTTTTAAGACATATGCAAAGACTTTTTTCCTCCTTAATCAATTTGTATTGATTTATTGATTCAACAGGTATATGTTAGATGTCTTTTCTGTATGTATATATTTATTCTGTTTCCTCCATTAGAATTACAATGATCAACTCATCACAGGTTTTAGCTCTGAGATTTTTCTAAGTTTTACCACTGGAAACCCCATGTCACAGAAAACCTCTTTTTCCTGATTTAAACCAGGACAGTTGGTTACCCTAATTAGAATAAATCAAGAACTCAGAGACATTTTCTTGTTTTTTCTATACTGCCACATCTAGAACATAACCCAGCATATTGTTGGTGTTGAATAAATATCTTGAATGAAATAACTTGTAAAATAACATGACAAGTGTTTGCTGAACATATCCATCCTAATGTGGCAACAAGCTGAGCTGGGCTGCATTTCAGTGGAACACTATACTTTTATGTCTTGATTAGAAGGAAAGTTGGTAGAAGAGTCTTAGTCATGGGATTAAAACCAGTTAGAGCTGATCTTTTTTTTTTAATTTTTATTTATTTATGATAGTCACACAGAGAGAGAGAGAGGCAGAGACATAGGCAGAGGGAGAAGCAGGCTCCATGCACCAGGAGCCCGACGTGGGATTCAATCCTGGGTCTCCAGGATCACGCCCTGAGCCAAAGGCAGGCGCCAAACCGCTGCGCCACCCAGGGATCCCTAGAGCTGATCCTTAATATGGTTTGTACTTTGATTACACAGAGCAGTGTAGGCCATGGTAAAAAGATTTGATTTTATTCTACTTGTGATAGAAAGTCATTGAGGATTTGAAATCTGGTGAGTGGAATAATTTGATTTATGTTTTTAAAAAGATTATTCTGGAAGCTCTGTGAAATATATTGTGTTGGAATAAGAGTGGCGATTAGCTGAGCATTGTAAGATGCTATGAAGGATTTGGAAGTACATAAACACAATGTAGATGGAACCCAGAATTAGTTAATATAGGACAGTTTGTTATCAGTAGAAGATAGGTATGCAACCTACTGCATTCATGGTGAAGACTGTACATTTTAGAGAATTTAAAAGGAGGAAGCTAATTATAATTGATTTTTTAGGGAAGGCTTCAATGGAAGAGGTAAGAACTGAATTGATGCAAGACGTGTAAGTAGAATAGAGAAGGGATGGCATTTTTGGCAAAAGAAATAAAGTCACAGATGGAATAATGGTAGTACATTCGTAGTAAAGGAGATTAGTTGGACTGATTAAATCTGAGGATTCTTTTTAGTGAGCAGCAGGCTACTGGGGTGGAAAAAGATGGTAACCACTCCTTGTTTCTCTTACTGACATGATGGGGGTATGTTTAAATTAAAAGACTATGTAGTGTTGAGGATTATAAAGAAAGAAGAAGACCTAGGACCTTCTTCTCTCCTTCTACTAATATTGTGATACTTATCAACTCAGCATTACTATTCAGTAGATCTCAAAGGTAAAGTCTAGGCAGGAGACAACTGTAAATTGGTATACTCAAGAGTCTTTTGTGGCAGAATAGAGACCAGAAGAGGGATTTCAGCTATGAGAAACCCCATAGGAGAGGGCTAGATTGGAATACTTAAGTTAATGGCTAGTAGGCTCTGACATCTCTAGAAAGATATTTGTGGCTTATTATTTCACTTAAAGTTGACAGTAAAAGTTACCTATTGGTGGGCTTGCCAACTTATCATTTATCATCTCATAATGGGGTTTTAATGCTAACTTTGCATGAACAAAATCAATGACCAATAATATATTTTGAAAATTCACCAGGAGGACTACCATATGGAAAGATCAAGAACCTTTAAAGAAAATGACAATTTTATTATGGGCAATTATTCTACTTTCATTTAGTAACTTGCCAGGGGAGTGGGAATGATTTGAGATCAAACCCCTTACTATCTAATACACCAAATCATGAATAAGGTCAGAGAAATTTTATTCAAACCATAAACATGATCATTTTACTCCTCAATTTCAGAATGAAAATCAAAATATTTGTTTCTTAAAATGTATTCATCTTTTTCAGTTTTGGGTATGATACTGAGTCAACATTGTAAATTCCTTGTGATCTTCCTGACAGTATTATTTCAGTTCATCCTCTATTTTTTTAACTTTGTTTATCTAAGATATCTTTTTTTAAACCCAAGATATTATCAATTGGTGCTTGCAGACATTTCTTTTTTTCTATATTTAATTGCCATCATATTTTAAAAGACTTATTTATTTATTTGAGAGAGAGAACACACATGCACATGCATGTGAGTGGGGAGTGGGGCAGAAGAAGGAGAGGGAGAGACTAGAATACCAAGCAGATTTCCCACTGAGCATAGAGCCTGACATGAGGCTCAATCACATGTCCCTGAGATCACAATCTGAGCCAAAATCAAGAGTCAGATGCTCAACCAACTGAGCCACATGGGCACCCCTATATTTTTACTTTTTAAAAACAATTTCAACCAACCAATGACTAATAACTTTCAATCTGAGCATTTATGAGTGATAAGAATTAATGAATACTTATGTGTAAATTTTGGACATTCAGCAGTTGATTACAGAGACAGAGTTGGGATCTGGCTAGATGTGTGCTGTCCTAGCAGCACTCCATGGCCTGGACTGCTTTTTCTGACTTTCCATCTCATCAAATCTTCCTTTCAATTTCTTATTATTTAGGGCCTGTGAACCCCAACTGTCATATGTGAAAGTAGAACCAAGACTAAATTATTTCAGGTGGTAAATGAGTGAGAGTAGCTTGATGTGTTAACTTTCATCTTAACTAGGGCTTCCTAGAGACCCTATAAATTGATACAGAAGATATAATTCCCATGAGGCATTTGACATATTGTGGTGAGAGAATGGGAAATAGATGGATACTCCTGGTCTTACTGCAAAGGGTATTTTTATAAAGATTGCACACTCAACAAAAATCTTTTGTAAAAATGGCAGACATACAAAAACATCTACATTATTTGAAGTATAAACTAGAAATGAGAATTAAATGTAACAAGATATCACAGATGATAATATGTGTTTTAATATATTCAGTAGCATATGCCTGCCACCACAAGATGGGTCAGTATTAGTGTATCACTATTCATTCATTCAAGAAACACTTCATGAGTGAGACACAGATAAATAAGGAAGACCATAAAATATATTTAATTTATTAATTTAAAGGTTATACTATTCTAAAAAGACATCCAAAATTATAGTGGATTCTACAATACATGTGTTTATTTCTCTCTCAATTCCAGACTAGGTGGGACAGATAGAAGAAAAAAATTTTCTTTCCATCTTTTCACTCCACCTTCTCCTAGGATCTTGACCTTATCCACAAGATCAAACTAGCCTTTGAGAAGGATAAAAAAAAATCAAAGTCCATAGAAATTAACTTGTCTTTTGAGTGGAAATGACTCAGATCTTGTATACAGTACTTACATTCATATTCCATGGGCCTGAATTTAGTTATATGGTTATACTTACCTGCAAAGGAGGGTGGGCAATGTAGATTGTAGCTGAGTGTGTGACCATTTGGCAAAAAAAGGGAAAGAATAGATTTTTTTAGCCTAAATAATAGTCTAGAATGAAGTGCTTTTCCATTTCATTCAAGGCTGTTTTGATTATCCTATTGGTAGTGGGAGCTCCTGAAAAATTTTACACCAAGTAGTGCTATGAGAAAGAAATGAAGAGGGATAGTACTCTAGGAGACTCCACTTAGAATACTTTTGCAGTAGTTCAAAGATGAGATGAATCTAGTCCTTAACCAAGGCAGTAACCTCCATTATGACTTATGTAAGTTGTATACTCAAATGCTAGGCACATTAAAACAGATGGAAATATATCCACTAACTGGAAAGAGGGAGTAGTGTTCACTAAATATACTTCCATTGTCCCACCCTCTGTCTCAGGGAAGAAGACTGTGAACATTCTTCCCTTTGGAATAGATGTTGCTAATGACAGATGTGGTATTATTGGCTCCTCTTAGATCTTTGCACTAGAATGTTAAGTTTTCATTTTTTTCTGATGAAAAAATCTGGTGAGAATAATATAGCACCAACTTCATTTCATCTGCCATTATAGGAGGAACCTTAAAATATAAATTTCCACAAATTCCACATGTGATTCCTAACACTCAAATTGAGAAATACTATTATATTATGAATATGTGGAGATTAGCTATGACAGTAGGCATTACTTTATTTATATGTTTAAAATCAAATTTAAGGTTTAAGGACCAAGAGTAAAACAAAATTCTGTGATGAGTAACATGAGTGTTGATGGGCACCTTGATGTAGGACCCTTAGAGTTTGGGATAATCAATATTTAGACTTGTTTAGTATATACTACCAGTATTGAAAACTCATGTGAATCATAACTATATTCCACATAATTTCTATTAATTAGTGGGACTCTTCTCAGTTTCATCAGGGACTCAAGATGTCTATACAAACAGCTTATTCCTTGCCCTTCCCTTCCCTGTGTTACCTTATCCATGTCTTCTGTGCCCTCTACTACTCTATCCTATTTAGCCTTTTCATTCTCTGTTAGGTATAGTTATGCCCTACCATAACCCACTTTACACTTAGTTTTATAATGGCCTTCTTCTCCTCCCTCTTAGCACTATATAGATTTTAGTTTTTCAACCTTATCCTGACCAATTGTCAGCGGTGCCCCACCTGCCTTATGCTAGTTCACCCTGACATAGTCTATCATGCCGTATTTTTCCCTTCATTGTTCCAACTTGCTCAACCCTTCCTTGCTCTAGACATTTCTGTCCTATCCTACCTTTCTGTCTCTTTCTAAAGAGAAAAAGAGTAAAGGTCCTGTCAATTCCTCTTAGCCTTTCTTTCTTTTGTTTTTTTAAAGATTTTATTTATTTATTCATGAGACACACAGAGAGAGAGGCAGAGACAGAAGCAAAGGGTGAAGCAGGCTCCCTGCGGGGAGCCCGATGCGAGACTCGATCCCAGGACCCTGAAATCACCACCTGAGCCAAAGGCAGACACTCAATCACTTAGCCACTCAGGTACCTTCCCTCTTGGCCTTTCCCATACCTTCCTTACTCAGGCTTGAACCCACACTACATTTTCCAGTATGCACTAACCTGCCATGTACAGTCTTTTCCTGTCCTGAACAATACTTTCTTCTCATCATTTTTTCTGTTTCTTCTAGTTCCTGTCTATCAAATAGGCCTTGAGTAAAGCTCTGATGCCTGTTATTCCATAGAAAGATGATGGCAGTGACCTGACACACTGTCAGTGTCCTGGCACTAGCAGAAAATCTCTGAATTTGGGGTTGCTTTTTCAAAATTTAACAAAGCTCTTTGTTTTATTTTAAATTTAGAAACTGCCATAAGCTATTTTTTGTAATTAAAGCTTCATATCAATAGCTATAAATAACAGAGAGATAGCAATTTAAACAACTATTTCAACAATCAGAAGTTGCTTTGAACTTTTAGAGTATATGAAGTGACAAAATCACTTTAAGTTAGAAGAGAAGAAAGGAAGAAAAACCAGACTGACTTAAAAAAAAAGACTGACTTTCATACTTTATGGCTTTTCAAAATTATCTGTAACATCTTTCACTAGCCTTCAATAAAACTTAGATATTACATTTCACATGGATAAAAAGAGGAACTGTAGTAAAACAATTTGGCAATAACAGATCTTTATTGAAGGCCAAAAACATTCAATTAGAAAACATTCAATTCAGTAAAGAGAAATTTGTTACATAAAATCAAGAACACAAAATAGACCAGATTACTCTCATTTTATTTTTTTTGTCAATTTCAATAGTCAGTAAATGCATTATGAATCATTTCTACCTTTTGGTTTATCCACTCAGAAACAGCTATTTACAACAGAGAAGCTGAATAAGCTGAATAAGTCAAGTGATTGTAGGGCCAAGAAGTTTGTTTATAATTTTTCTTTAATTAAAGCTGGTTCCTCTTTTCAAGGATGTAGTAGGTTGAATGGTGGCCCAAAAAGTATTAAGTTTTAATTCCTGAAAAATGTAAATACCATCTAATTTAGAAAAAGTGTCTTTGCAGATGTGATTAAGTTAAGAATTTTGAGGGATGCCTGGGTGACTCAGTGGTTTAGCATCTGCCTTTGGCTCAGGTCATGATCCTGGGTTCCTGGGATCAAGTCCCACATCAGGCTCACTGCAGGGAGCCTGCTTCTTCCTCTGCCTATCTCTCTCTCTCTCTCTCTCTCTCTCTCACTCTGTGTCTCTCATGAATAAATAAATAAAATCTTTAAAAAAAAGAATTTTGAGATGAGATTATTCAGGTGGGCCCTGAATGCCATCATCAGTGTCCGTATAAGAAAAAAGTAGAATGACATTCCATTGGAGTGATACGGACATAAGCAAAGGAATGTTGTCAGCCACCAGAAGCTGGAAGAGGCAAGAACATATTCTACCCTAGATCCTCAGAGAGAGCATGGCTCTGCTTATACCTTGATTTTGGACTTATGGTCCCCAGTACTGTAGAGGATAAATGTGTGTTTATTTTTAAATAATGCACTCTTTTTAGTAATTTGCTATAGAAGCCATAAGAAAATAATACAGATATTTTTGTGCCTGGAAATGGGATGCTGCTGTAACAAACACAAAAATCCGAAAGTGATTTTTGGCTTGAGTTATGGATAGAAGCTGGAAGAAATTTGAGAAGCATGGTGGAAAAAGCTTAGATTTCCTTGAATAGACTTTTGATAGAAATAAGGATGTTAAAGGCTCTTCCAGTGAGGGCTCAGGAGGAAATGAGAAACATGGTAGAGAAAGCCTGTATCATCTAATGGAATACATATATTGCCTGTCATGATGAACAGAATGGTGGTAGAAACATGTGCATTAGAGGCATTTCTGGAGAAGGCGCAGAAAGAAATGGGGAGTTTATCATTGGCAATCAGAAGAAAGATTATTTTTTATTATATACACCAGAAAACTTAGCTGAATTGTTTTTCATTCTGTTTTCTGAGCATGCATTTTGTCTAGTGATATGCATGTGGCTTTCTAAATCCCTCAGTGTACACAGGTGTTTCTAAATGTCTTTATTTCCCAAAGCAATTGTCTCCCCAGATTTTTCTGCCAGGCTGTAGGTGGTCAATTGTGTGCTCAAACATAATCTATGGTCCCAGTTGGCTGTGGATTTTTCTTTAGGCTTACAATATTTTTGGGCAATGCCTGCCATTTTTTTTTCTACTCTAAGTGAGTTTTTAGTTAGGCAAAGATTGGGACCTTTTGTCAGTCTTTCAGGTAGCCCCAGGCAGGTTAGAACAGATAAACACTGTAATTTGCAAATAACATCCACTAGGCTGTCTCCAGAACCAGGTACAAAGGCCTGACACTGCTGAGCCAAGGAGAGGGTGAGGTAAGGGCAAGTAAAAATGCCACAAAGCTTTCCTACCATTTTTAAGTTGTTTTTTCTCTTTATTTAGCATTCACTTGTTTGCTGTAAACCTTTAACTGTTTTCCAGATGTCTAACAAAGCTGGTTCTGACAGTTCTTGCTTGTTTTTCAATGCTTTTGTGGAGTAATGGATGTTTGGAATTGCTCCTCCAGTTTTGCTGGACTCACTCCCATATGAACCTTTTCATATGTTGCTGAATGTGATTTGCTACTTTTTGAGGATTTTGGTTCTATGTTCAAAAGAGATACTAGCTTTTAGTTTTATTGTTATATCTTTGCTTTATTTTTGAGTCAGGATAACACTGACTTCCTAAAATGAATTGAAATTGTTCCTTCCTCTTTTATTATATGTAAGGGTTAGGGAAAGATTTGTGTTAAATCTTTTTTAAGTGATTGTATAATTCATCAAGAAAGCCCTCTGGTGCTAGGCTTTTCCTTGTTGAATTTTTTTTTACTATTTATTCAATCTATTTCTTAAAGGTACATTCAGATTTCTATTTCCTCTTTAGTCAGTTCTGATAGACTGTGTCCCCAGAAGAGTTTGTCTTTTCTATGTTATCTATTTTGTTTGCATACAACCATTTTTTAATATTCCCTTATAATTTATTTTTATTTTTTAAATCAGTATTTCCTCTTTCATTCTTAATTTTAATCATCTGAGTTTTCTTTTTCCTCTCGATCTGTCTACTTGAATATTTGTGAGTTTTGTTGATTTTTTCAAAAGAAAAAAATGGATTTTGAGTGTCCTTATTATTTTACTATATTTTGTTTACTGATTTATCTATTTCCACTCTAGTTGTTATTTATTTCTTCAGCTTGCTGAAGTTTGCTCCAAACTCCAAAGTAAGAGATTAGGATACTAATTTTGAGATCTATATTTTTTTAATATAGTCACATGGAGCAATAATTTTAGCTCTAAGCACTGCTTACTCTGCATCCCAAGTTTTGATATGTTTTGTTTTTGTTTTCATTTATTTCAAAGTATTTTTTTTACTTTTTCATATTTATTTAAAAAAAAAACCCAGAATGGATTAAAAAAAAAAGAGCCATCAACAAGGACAGAAGTGCCAGACACAGGCCAGAAGGTAGCTGGAAAAATATGCCTTAGGAAAGTTAGGGAGCCCTATTACCTTTAAAAATATAAAGCTGAAAAAAAATAATAAAATAAAAATAAAAATATAAAGCTGTAACTAACAGCTATTTTTCTGTTATCTAGCTACTCCTGCCCTACCCTCCAACATGGCATAGCTGGATTGCCTTGTAAGGCCTCAGTTTCATGAAGAATCCCATGTACACAAAGGCTGGTGTAGTAGTTCTTAATTCACTAGAAGATCTCATCCCCACATGGTCTCATTCCAGGTGTGTGGCTGACTACCTTCATCATTCTGCTTGGAGATGGTTTCATCTCTTGAAAATACAGCTACTAAAGCACAAAACATTGTTTATATAATGATCAACAAATCTTCCCCTCCCTTTACATGCAGGTGATAAATGACTAAGTACAGAGTACTGTGAATTTTGTACGGTTGAAATTCTCATTAAATGATCATTAGCTTATGGTCACTAAATTTACATATTAAGGAAATTATATATAGAATACTGCAAAAACACAGTAAAAGATTGAAGTTTCCCCATTTCTGCTCAAAAGTCCCTTCACTCCCAAGCATCATATTTTGACTCTGAAGTTTGTTATTACTGTTTTTCCTCCTTTTGATCTTCCTTTTGTTCCCCAGTGCCAGAACTTCCAGAGTCTTCTCACTCAGATGCCATCTTTTTGTATGCCATTTTGAAGAGCCTCAGTGATGCTTGCTGAAGGGAAGATGTTGCCTGCCTTATGTTTTCTCCCATTTCACTGTCTTTTCGAGCCAGAAGTTCCCTCATTTTGGAAATCTCTTCTTTTAGCTTGTTGCATTCATCAGCAGGCAATTGGTCCTTGAATTCTTCCATTTTTGTTTCTGTGTCATGAATGATTCTTTTAGCCATATTAACTGCTTCAACTCGTTCCTTCTTTCACCTGTCTTCCTCAGCATACTTTTCTGCATTTTTAACCATATTTTCAATATCATCTTCACTTAACTGACCAGAAGAATGAATCACAATCTGCTGCTCGTGTCCTGTACCCTTATCTTTGGCTGAAACATGTACAATCCCATTGGCATCAATGTCAAATGTAACTTCAATCTGAGGGACTCCACGAGGGGCTGCTTACCTTTGATTGGAATTCCAAACCATCTCTCTCTCACCCTGACACACTTTAATCTCCACTTGAGTCTGACCATCAGCAGCTGTAGAAAACACCTGGATTTTCTTGGTTGGAATAGTGGTGTTTCTGTTGATAAGTTTGGTAAAAACACCTCCCACAGTCTCAATACCCAGAGACAGAGGAGTGACATCCAGGAGCAGCACATCTGTGACATAACCAGCTAACACACCTCCCTGAATGGCAGCTCCGATGGCCACAGCTTCATCAGGATTGACAGCTTTGCATGGGGCTCAGCCAAAGAGATCCTGTACAGTCTGCTGAACCTTGGGTATCCTAGTCATGCCACCAACAAGAATCACTTCTCCAATGTCACTCTTGCTGACTTCTGCATCTTGCATGGCTTTTAGCATGGAGCGATGGTTCTCCTGATTAGATCAGTGACAATGTCTTCAAACTGAGCCCATGTCAGCTTCATATTCAAATGCTTGGGTCCAGAAGCATCCATAGCAAGATATGGCAAATTAATGTCGGTCTGCACAGATGAGGAGAGTTCACACTTAGCCTTCTCAGCAGCTTCCCGAACCCTCTGAAGTGCCATGTTGTCTTTGGTTAAATCAACTCCTGTCTCTCTTTTGAACTCCTTCACAACGTGTCATAGCAAGGCCTGTTCAAAGTCCTCGCCACCTAAGAAAGTATCTCCATTGGTGGACTTCACCTCAAACACTCCTTTCTGAATTTCCAGGATAGAAATATCAAAAGTCCTACCACCTAAATCATATACAGCAATGATCTTGTCTTCTGATTTATCTAGACCATAGGCCAGCGCAGCAGCTGTGGGTTCATTAATTACTCAAAGCACATTTAGTCCAGATATCTGGCCAGCATCCTTAGTGGCCTATCTCTGAGTCATTGAAATAAGCTGGAACAGTGATCACGGCATTTTTTGCTGTATGCCCAAGGTAATTTTCTGCAGTCTCTTTCATCTTCATCAACACAAATGCTCCAATCTGACTTTGAGAATAGAGTTTTCCATGAGCTTCAATCCAAGCATCTCCATTGGAGGCACGGACAATTTTAAAGGGCACATTTTTAATATCTTTTTGTACTTCAGGGTCATCATATCACCGGCCAATGAGATGCTTGGTGGCATAGAATGTATTGTTTGGGTTGGTGACAACCTGTCTCTTGGCTGGCATGCCAACAAGTCACTCACCATCTGATGTAAAGGCCACAACTGAATCTGGCTCAAAGTATTTTCTAATTTGTCTTGTGATTTCTTTATTGACTCATTGGTTATTTAGTAACATGTTATTTAATTTCATAGATTGCAGGATTTTTCAGGGTTTTTTTTGTTATTGATTTCAAATTTTATTCTATTGTGGTCAGAAAACATACTTGATATGATTTCCTTTTATATTTATTGTGACTTATTTTGTGGCCTAACATATATAGTTGACCTTTGAACAACATAAGTTTGAACTGTGGAAATTCACGTATATGTGGATTTTTTTTATAGCACAGTACTTTATTTATTTATTTATTTATTTATTTTTAGCACAGTACTTTAAAAACAATTTCTCTTCCTTAGGATTTCCTTAATAACGTTTTATTTTCCCTAGCTTTCTTTATGGTAAGAATACAGTACATACATACATACATATGACTTATAAAATACATGTTAATAAACCGTTTATATTGTCTATAAGGCTCCACTAAACAGTAGGCTATTAGTAGCTAACTTTTTGGGTAGTCAAAAGTTATATGTGGATTTTCAATTTTGTCAGGGATTGGCATGTATAACTACTGCATTGTTCAAGGATTAACTGTACTCAGTTCTGGAGATTGTGTTCCCAAATTTGTATTAATTTTCTGTTGTGCTGTAACAAATTATCACTAACTTATGAGTTTAAAATAACCAATTTTAAAAATTACATTTCAATACCTCAGAAGTCTAAGTGGGTCTCACTGGGCTAATGTCAAGATGTTTAAGTAGTTGTATTCCTTTATGCAGGCTTTAAAAGAGAACCTGTTCCCTTGCCTTTTCAGCTTCTGGAAACTACCTGCACTCTTTTTTGGCTCATCCTCCTTTGTACCTTCAAAAATAGCAGTGATCCTTTGTTTCTTTCTTGAATTACATGACTCTTTTCCTCAGATTGGATAATCTCAATTGAACTAGCCTCAGTTTTGCTGATTCTTTCTTCTGTTTCTTCAAATCTGCTGCTGAACCACTCTAGTGAATTTTTCATTCCAGTTATTTAATCAACTTCAGAATTGCTATTTGGTCCTTTTTAAGAAATACATTATACTCCTTTCTTTATATTCTCTATTTGGTGACCTCGTTCTCATATTTTCTTTAGTTATTTAGGTGTGATTATTATTTTTTTTTAGTTCTTTGAACATATTAAATTAGCAATTTCTTTTTTTTTTTTTTTTAAATTAGCAATTTCAACATTTAATTAGTAAGTCCAATGTTGGAGCTTCCTCAGGGACATGTCATACTGACTGCTTTTCCTATGTATCAGCCATACTTTCTTATTCCTTCGCATATGTTGCAATTTTTTTTAAGATTTCATTTGTTCATGACAGACACAGAGAGAGAGAGGCAGAGACACAGCCAGAGGGAGAAGCAGACTCCATGCAGGGAGCCTGACGTGGGACTCCATCAGGGGTCTCCAGGATCACACCCTAGGCTGAAGGCGGTGCTAAACTGCTGAGCCACTGGGGCTGCCCAAATTTTTATTGAAACCTGCACATTTTAGATATTATTATGCAGGAAACCTTCAAATCAGATTCTTTTGCATATCCTTGCCAATATTTAGTATTGCCAATGTTCTGGATTTTGGCCATTCTAATAAATGTGTAGTGCTATCTCTCTCTCTCTCTCTCTCTCTCTCTTTTTTTTTTTTTTTTTTAGTGGAGTTTCTAAAATAATGCAGTAAAGTCTGTATTCTTTGTGATGTGTAACCTCTGACATCTCTGCTCAGGCTGCTTACTGGGCAGCTAGTGATTATATGAAGATTTCCTTAGATACCTGAAACCAATGAATCTCCCAGCTTTTGTAGCAGGGCTATCTGTGGGGATATATGCAAATGCCTGGATATATCTTAAACACTTGGCCAGGAAGTTTACAACTCCATCTTAGCTTTCACTTCCTGCTTGTTTAAAGACTTAAGATAGTGAGAGGTGAGAGATTAGGGCCTTCTCAGATGTTTTCTGAGCTTGTGGATAGCCCTAGACCTGTTCACAGTCCTATACATGTGGCCTTCTAGATGAAAGAGAAAGGTAAAGAGGAGAGAAATAAAGAGTGGCTAAAAGCATTCTAGCCTGCACTGCAGTCCTAAGAAACTTCTGCAAGATCATTGGGGCATCCCTGAGCCAAAGTCTCCCATCAGAACAGTCCTGAGTGTCTCAGAAGTAGACCTGTCTTATACTTGCTATGCCCAATTATTTACTGACTGGGAGCAACTGATGAGAAGAATGGCCTCTGAACAGAGCAAATACAATGATTGATTTCAAAGTGCTGCAGCTGGGCTGCAGGTCAATTATACTACCTATCATCAGAGAGATGAGAAGGACCTTTTCATGCCATTATGCATGGCAACATAAATTTATTTATATATCTGTAGGTCAGTTTGGCAATAGTTTTCAAATGTATTCTGCTTTTTCCCTTTCACATAGCAATTCTATCTCTAGGAATTTATCCTGTAGAAATACACAAGTATGTAACAATATATGCAAGGTAATGTTTATTGCATCATCATTTTTCATTGTTAGAATTTGGAATTAAAGGTTTATTTTTTTAAAGATTTATTTATGATAGACACACACAGAGAGAGAGGCAGAGACACAGGCAGAGGGAGAAGCAGGCTCCAAGCCTGGAGCCCGAAGTGGGCGGGACTCCAGGATCGCGCCCTGGGCCAAAGGCAGGCGCCAAACCACTGAGCCACCCAGGGATCCCCAATTAAAGGTTTATTAATAGAGGACTAGGGAAAATAGCACATAGCAATTGAAGAGGATACTAAATAGGATATTATTAAAATATCTGTATTAAAGAAGCCATAAAAAGGGAAGAAAACTAAGTAAATGAATTCTTTATCTTCCTGAATAAAAGGTGAATTTTTAGCTCCAAAATTTTATCGCAAAGAAGAGATCTTTATAATTCTTATCTCATATTACAAGACCTCTCATGATTGCTTTATTTTAAACAACTACTTGAGGAAGATACATTGATCTAAACTAAGCCCTATTAATGTTACTTTGGGATGCTAATAGAAATTACCAGTCACCATTGGTAAGAAAAAAGATGATGATGAAATATTAATACTAAATTTAAAATGATTGTCTATGGAGAGGGGAGATGATGTCACAATTGCAGATTTTAGATACCATTAAGAAGAAATCTTTTAAAGAAAAAAAAGAACAAATCTTTTTCTTTTTTCTTTTTTTTGTTGTATGAACAAACGTTTTAAAGACTACTTTAAAAGCAAATATATAAATAGTTACATCATAAAAATGATGAAAATAGATACATACTTATGATTTAAAATACATTTCTCATGACAGCATTACATGTAGATTTACAAAGTGTTTTCTCGGGCAGCCTGGGTGGCTCAGCAGTTTAGCTCTGCCTTTGGCCCAGGTTGTGGTCCTGGAGACCCGGGATTGAGTCCCACTTCAGGCACCCTGCATGGAGCCTGCTTCTCCCTCTGGCTGTGTCTCTGCCTCTCTCTCTCTCTCTCTCTGTGTCTCTCATGAATAAATAAATGAAATTAAAAATAAAATAAAAAATAAAACGTGTTTTCTCTAAAATGTCTTAGACGAAAATAAATATGTTGTGCTCTGGAAAACTGGGTTAGATCACTCAGGAAGAAACTTCAGTGATGATCACAACTGATGTTAAATTTCCAAATAGAGTGTGAATAAAATTGTTTCATGAAACATGAGAGAGAGAATATAGCATGCTAAATGTGTGGTTTTAAGTATACATGTGTAACTAATTTATTATTTTCAAAGTCAATATTATAAGAAGATTCTTGCTTATTTAACTTCTATTTATATAATTTTCTTTTTTCACGTTAGCCACACACTCTCTTTAAATTTTTTCTCCTCAAGGAAACAGAAAAAAGTATTTATATTCAAAATTATCTTATAATTGAGTATATATGGAAACTTCTCCAGCCCTGCAGAAAATCTGCTTCATTTCTCATATGGAGAAGTTAAAATGCATATTTTTATTAAAATTGTTTATATTCATTTTCTATCACTGCCACACAAATTATAACAAATTTAGTGGCTTAAAATAATCTCTGTAGATGGACCAACATGGACCATCTGGGCTAAAATCAAGGCATCCACAGAACTGCATTTCTTTCTGAAGACTCTGGTGGAGAATCCATTTCTTTGCCTTTTCTAGCCTCTTGGAGCTATCCACATTCTTTTTCTCATGGCCTTCCTCCTCCTCCACCTTCTAAGCCAGCAACAGCAGGTTTAGTAGTTCTCATGGTACTATGTCTCTAAATTCTCTGCAGCTGGGAATGACTCTCCACCTTTAAAATCTCATGAGATTAGATTGGACATTCCCTGATAATCCAGAATAATCTCCCCATCTCAAGGCCCTTAACCCTAAACATATCTGTAAAGTCCCTTCGTCATGCAAAGTACTGTATTAACAGGTTCTGTGGATTAGAACATGGACATTTTTGAGGGGTGAGCATTATTCTTTCTTCTACATTATTACTTAAAGAATAAAACTTAAGTCTATTATCAATATCATTTCAGACTCTGTCAATAGAGCAATAGTGTATCAACAAATCTGTGCTATTGGTTTGGGTGCTATAAAGTAAAATACAAAGAAGTAGGCCCTACCCCAAAGAGCATACTATATTGTTGAATCATCAGGAACATTCACAAAAAGACAATTAACAATGAAATGCTTATATGTTGTCAAATTCATTTGTTCAAGGGTATTTCTTGAGTACCTGCTATGTTGTTCTAGGCTCTGACAATACCATAGGAGTGAACTACACAATATCTGTCTTCATAAAGCTGATTTTCAAGTGGGGAAAATAACAAATAAGAAAATAGACTAATAGACATACTGTAATATCAAGCAGTGATAAGTGGTATAGAGGAAAATAAAGCAAATTAAGAGGATAAAGGAGTGGAATAGTCATTCTAAAAACCAGTCCTCTGTGAGAGCTGAATGAGTGAAATGGTACAGGGAGATATTTACTTCACTAGAGTAATCTTGAAGTCTTCATGTTTAAAAATGGAATAAAAGTCTTAGGAGCATAAGTAAGGTTAAAAAATGGACAGACCAATATTTCTCCTTTTGTTCCATGGATCACCCTCATCAGAATCCACTCAGGTAGCTGCTAAAAGTGCAGATTCCCAAGTGCCACCTATGGACCTAATGAGTTAGAGTCTCTGGGAATGGAAGCCTAGGAATATATCAAGTGATCCTTACCTACACTGAATCATGAGAAAACACCAAGATAGAGGCTTAAAACATTAAAATTCAAAAGAGAATTATGCTGCCCCTACCCTGC
Source organism: Canis lupus dingo (assembly GCF_003254725.2). Classification (NCBI taxonomy): domain Eukaryota; kingdom Metazoa; phylum Chordata; class Mammalia; order Carnivora; family Canidae; genus Canis; species Canis lupus. The sequence goes on from NC_064281.1 coordinate 87,239,054, forward strand.
AACAACATGAATGCTTGGAGGAGTAATGAGCAGATTAAACTGATGAAACAGATGGCTCAAACTGGAATGGTGTCTGCCATCAGGTTAAGGAGTTTAAACTATGGAATGATGGGTCATCAAGTATTAATGACCAAGCAATTAACATTAAAAAAGAATATTTTATCATTATTAGCAATAGTTAGGACTATTATTAGTAGCAGCACTGTGCAGGATGGATTGGAGGTAAGGGTGTCAATAACAAGGAAAGGTATCATTAAATCAATGGAACTGGTACAGGCATTAAGCATCAGAGCCAGGTCAATTTCAATAATAATCAAAAAGAAAAAAATAATAATCAAAAAGAAAGAACAGATAGGGAGGATATTATGAGGTAAATAAAAATGGGGCTCTGTGACTGCATTGATTGTGAAAATGAAGGAAAATTCAGAAATGACTCAGATTTTGAACCTGAATAACTGGCAAAATGGATTTGATGATTATTATGGAACACCATTAGCTAGCTTCATGGAGACAATACTCATAAATGATTACATAAAAGTATAGGAGAATAAAGCTATTACTTGTTCCTGCAATTTTTCTAAATTTGCCAGTAATCCAAAAAAAATATGATTAGATATGATTATACTCTTGTACCTCTACTCAGGTTAACCACATGAAATAACCCCTTGGATTTAGAAATCAATGAGTAAGAAAGAAACACTTTTAATATTAAAGAAAACTGAAACTAGTCTTTTTCAGCAACCATTAGTTATTTATTGGCTAAGGAGGGAGTAGAATATAATTATACCTTTATGATTGTCAATATTACTAACATTTTGGAGAAAATTTATGCTACTTCATGTGTGGTTCTTCATTTTTAGCACATATGGTTAAATATGATAATACACTAAGTAATAATTACTGTCGTTTGCTAAATTATAAGCCTTTCAATTACCTAGTGATCCATGTAGAGCAAACCTCATTTTTAAAAATCCTTACTTTCTAAGGCTGAAGTACATGTTTTTCTAAACCAAGATGTGGTAGGATATGCACAAAACTAAGGAACAGTTAAGTTGGGATTAGAGTACTCTATGCATTTTAAATTAAATTGACTGTGAATATGAAGAATATGTGCCTTAATATGTGTCATGTCTGTCTCTCTTTTCCTTTCTCTCTATCTCTCTCCCTCTCTTTCTCTACACACACACACACACACACACGGATGTACATATATATGTATAATTTAAAATTTGTTTACTACATTACATGCCTTTGGAATTATCTATGCATATCAAAGTGCATTTGGCAATATGTTTTCACTACTCCAGAAACATATCTGTTTTCACACAACTTTTCCTACCAAGTTTACTTTCTCTGCTTTATTTTAAAGACAAATCATATTGTTCTCTCTTCCCTTAATTTTCTACTTGAAGAAAAATAGCTAGCAACTATAAGAATCAAAGACTCACCTCTATTTTTTTCTGAAACTAAACCTTTAGAGCAACTCAACTTGGTATTTTTTAGTATCCATGTGACTGTTTTGTCTTCTCATGTGTATATATATATATATATATATATATATATAGATGAATTCAGCATTCAGTAATGGCTAAGTATCCCTTACCAGAGAAATCCTTGTAAAGATAACACTGCACTGCACAAAACACTAAAAAAAAATATATTATAAGGCATTGGATTTGACCAAATGCAAGTAATAACTGGGAATACATTTGACTGTTGGAAGAAAGTTAAGGTACTAGAGGAGATTTTATTTTCTATTTCTAGTGTCTTTTAGCCTGAAGACAGGCCCCAGTCACTGCCAGCTTTATAGATAATACTATGATAGAAAAACTGTAGTCTAACTGGCTTGAAAAAGCAGGAAAAAGTTCTAGGAAACCCCAGACACTGAAAAGTGAAGAGAAAATGGCAGAAGGAAGAGCCTGGGAGAGACATGCCCAATACTATGAATAGTCTCTGATCAAATCTCTGGCTGACCCCTGAATTACACATGAGTGAGACAGAATGCAATGAATAAAACTAAAGGAAAGGCACTGAATTGAGATCTGAGCTGTCATCCATCACAAGGTAGACATCGCTCACATTATGAATTCAACTACATTAACAGCCTATTTTAAAAATAATACTCTTTAGAAAAAAATTACAAAATGAAACCCACAGTCTCCACAAAGCTTACAACTTTAATGTACAATCAAAAACATTCAGAATATGAATAATTGGTGAAACGACTGATTCAAAAGGAAATAAAATCAGTAGAGATCAACATCAAGATTTTATGACTATTTTATTACTCTAAAAACCCAAGATTTTATTTATATATTGTATGGTTTTTTATTTCCCCCAGGTGGGATTTAAACTCTCCATTTCCCACACTCTGAACTATTTCTGATCCCACCAGAAGAAGCCCTCAAATTGGCAACTGTGAGAAATTGGGAATGAAGACCCCCTTCTCCACCATCTTGCCAGGGGAGTCTCCTTTTTGAAAAAAAAAATCAAGTTTATTGCATGAGCTTGGACGAATTCCACTCTTAACTTTTTATGATCTGATCACCTCATCTCACCACTTTTTTTGGCAAGGAGAAGTGGGAAAACAGAGTTCCCAAATTCTCCTCCTTCACCTTGTTAATACCAAGGGGAAAGCTTGCTACAGTAACATTTCACCTTCAGTGTGCATTCTTTCTCCATCCTCATAAAAACCCAATATTATATAACACAGCTTTTAGAACTATGATCAGGAATGTAAAGAAAGTATGCTTGTTATGAATTAAAAGAAATCTTAGCAAAAAATAGAACCTATAATATAAGCAAAAGGGAACTTGTAGTATTAAAAAATGCAATATCTTAAAATGTTGAATAGACTTAACAGCAGAATGGAAATGCCAGGAAAAAAAGTCAGGAAATTTGAAGATATATCAATAGAAATTACCCCATCTGTCACAAAAGTAGACAACATAAAGAAATATAAAGCATCCAAATTGGTAAGGAAGAAATAAAATTTTCACTATTGGCAGGTATCATGATACTTTATGTAGAAAACCCTAAAGACTCTACCAAAAAATTACTAGAACTGGTAGATGATTCAGTAAAGTCACAGAATAAAAAATGAGTGTACATAAATCTTTGCATTTCTATACACTAATAATGAAGCTGCAGAAAATGAAATTAAGAAAATAATCCCATTTACAATTACACAAAAATTTAAAAAATATACCTAGGAATAAACCTAACAAAAGAGGTGAAAGACTTTTGCTCTGAATACTACAAAACGCTGATGAAAGAAATTCGAGATGAAGCAAAGAAATGGAAAGATATTCCATGCCCATAAGTTGGAAGAACAAATATTGTTAAAATATTCATACCACCCAAAGCAATCTACAGATTTTATGCAACTCCTATTAAAATACCAACAGCATTTTTAACAGAACTGGAACAAACAATCCTAAAATTTATATGGAGCCACAAAAGACCCTGAATAGCCAAAGATATCTTGAAAAAGAAAAACATAAAACTGGATCCATCACAATCCCAGATTTCAAGTTATATTACAGAGCAGTAGTAATTAAAACAGCATGGTAATGGCATAAAAATAGAGACATACAAATCAGTGGAATAGAACAGAAAATCCAGAAATAAACCCATAATTATATAGTCAATTAATTATCTTTGACAAATGAGGAATGAATACTCAATGGGAAAAAGATAGTCTCTTCAATAAATGGTGCTGGGAAACTGGATAGTTACATGCAAAAGAAAATCCTAGAAGAGAGCACAGGCAGTAATCTCTGACATGAGCCATAGCAACATTTTTCTAGGTGTGTCTCCTGAGGCAAGGGAAATAAAAGCAAAAATAAACTGTTGAGGCTACATCAAAATAAAGTTTCTGCACAGTGAAGAAAACAATCAACAAAAATAAAGGCAACCTACTGAATGTGAGAAGATATTTGTAAATGATATCTGATAAAGGGTTAGTATCCAAAATATATAAAGAACTGATACAACTCAATACTCAAAAGCAAATAACCCAATTAAATAACAGAGTGAAGACATGAAGAAACATTTCTCCAAAGGAAAATTATTGACCTGCAGATGGCCAACAGACACATGAAAAGATGCTCAACATCAACATCATCAGAGAAATGCAAATACAAAACTACAGCTATCATCTCACATCAGTTACAATGGCTAAAATAAAAAACCCAAGAAGCAACATGATTGGTGAGGATGTGGAGAAAAAGGGAACCTCATGCACTGTTGATGGAAATGCAAATTTGCATAGCCACTATGAAAAACAGTATTTTTATCCTCAAAAAAAAAAATAGAACTACCCTATGATCCAGTAATTGCACTACTGGGAATTAACATAAAAATTGGGGGGGAGGGGCAAGATGGCGGAAGAGTAGGGTCCCCAAATCACCTGTCTCCACCAAATTACCTAGAAAACCTTCAAATTATCCTGAAAATCTATGAATTCGGCCTGAGAATTAAAGAGAGAACACCTGGAATGCTACAGTGAGAAGAGTTTGCGCTTCTATCAAGGTAGGAAGACGGGAAAAAAGAAATAAAGACACAAAGGCCTCCAAGGGGGAGGGGCCCCGCGAGGAGCCGGGCTGAGGCCGGGGCGAGTGTCCCCAGGACAGGAGAGCCCCGTCCCGGAGGAGCAGGAGCTGCACCGACCTTCCCGGGCGGAAAGGGGCTCGCGGGGAGTTGGAGCAGGACCCAGGAGGGCGGGGATGCCCTCGGGCTCCCGGGGACAGTAACAGCAACTGCGCGCCCAGGAGAGTGCACTGAGCTCCCTAAGGGCTGCAGCGCGCACGGCGGGACCCGGAGCAGCTCGGAGGGGCTCGGGCGACGGCCCCGCGGAGGGGGCTGCGCGGCCCCGGGAGCAGCTCGGAGGGGCTCGGGCGGCAGCTCCGCGGAGGGGGCTGTGGGGCGGGAGCAGCTCGGGGGGGCTCGGGCAGAGGAAGAGACTCCGTGCCGAGGGGGCTGCGCGGTTCCAGGAGCAGCTCCGGGGGGCTCGGGCGGCGGCTCCGCGGAGGGGGTTGCGCGGCCCGGGAGCGCGAATCCAACAGCGCAGGCCCCGGAGCACAGGGCGCCGGGACACAGCCCAGGATCCGGCCTCCCCCCGGGACAGGCAGAGGCCGGGAGGGCCCAGGACAGCAAGGACGCTCCTGCCCGAGCTGAGCAGATCAGCGGCCCCGCCCCGGAGCCTCCAGGCCCTGCAGACGGAGAGTTACTGCGGGAGCTGAATCCAGGTTTCCAGAGCTGCCCCGCCACTAGGGCTGTTGCTCCTGGGGCCTCACGGGGTAAACAACCCCCACTGAGCCCTGCACCAGGCAGGGGCAGAGCAGCTCCCCCAAGTGCTAACACCTGAAAATCAGCACAGCAGGCCCCTCCCCCAGAACACCAGCTAGACTGACAACTTCCAGGAGAAGCCAAGGGACTTAAAGTACACAGAATCAGAAGATACTCCCCCGTGGTTTGTTTTTCTTTTTGATTTCTGATTGCTTCCCCCACCCTTTTTTCCCCTTTCTTTCTTTTTTCTTTCTCTTTTTCTTCTCTTTTTTCCTTTTTTTCTTTCTTTTTTCTTTTTTCTTTTTCTCTTTTCTTTCCTTCTCTCTCCCCCGTGGTTCTTTTTTTTTTTTTTTTTTTTTTGCTTTTTGATTTGTTTCCTTCCGCCACCCCCCTTTTTTCTCCTTTCTTTCTTTTTCTTTCTCTTTTTCTTCTTTTTTTTTTCGTTTTTTTCTTCCTTTTTTTTCTCTTTCTCTTTTCTTTCCTTCTTTCTCTCCTCTCTTTTTCTCCTTTTCCCAATACAACTTCTTTTTGGCTACTCTGCAGAACAAAATGACTAGAAGGAAAACCTCGCCTAAAAAGAAAGAATCAGAAACAGTCCTCTCTCCCACAGAGTTACAAAATCTGGATTACAATTCAATGTCTCAAGCCAATTCAGAAGCACTATTATACAGCTACTGGTGGCTCTAGAAAAAAGCATAAAGGACTCAAGAGACTTCATGACTGCAGAATTTAGAGCTAATCAGGCAGAAATTAAAAATCAATTGAATGAGATGCAATCCAAACTAGAAGTCCTAACGAGAGGGTTAACGAGGTGGAAGAACGAGTGAGTGACATAGAAGACAAGTTGATAGCAAAGAGGGAAACTGAGGAAAAAAGACAAACAATTAAAAGACCATGAAAATAGATTAAGGGAAATAAACGACAGCCTGAGGAAGAAAAACCTACGTTTAATTGGGGTTCCCGAGGGTGCCGAAAGGGCCAGAGGGCCAGAATGTGTATTTGAACAAATTCTAGCTGAAAACTTTCCTAATCTGGGAAGGGAAACAGGCATTCAGATCCAGGAAATAGAGAGATCCCCCCCTAAAATCAATAAAAACCGTTCAACACCTTGACATTTAATAGTGAAGCTTGCAAATTCCAAAGATAAAGAGAAGATCCTTAAAGCAGCAAGAGACAAGAAATCCCTGACTTTTATGGGGAGGAGTATTAGGGTAACAGCAGACCTCTCCACAGAGACCTGGCAGGCCAGAAAATGCTGGCAGGATATATTCAGGGTCCTAAATGAGAAGAAGATGCAACCAAGAATACTTTATCCAGCAAGGCTCTCATTCAAAATGGAAGGAGAGATAAAGAGCTTCCAAGACAGGCAGCAACTAAAAGAATATGTGACCTCCAAACCAGCTCTGCAAGAAATTTTAAGGGGGACTCTTAAAATTTCCCTTGAAGAAGAAGTTCAGTGGAACATTCAACAAAAACAAGGACTGAATAGTTATCATGATGACACTAAATTCATATCTCTCAATAGTAACTCTGAATGTGAATGGGCTTAATGACCCCATCAAAAGGCGCAGGGTGTCAGACTGGATAAAAAAGCAGGACCCATCTATTTGCTGTCTACAAGAGACTCATTTTAGACAGAAGGACACCTACAGCCTGAAAATAAAAGGTTGGAGAACCATTTACCATTCGAATGGTCCTCAAAAGAAAGCAGGGGTAGCCATCCTTATATCAGAGAAACTAACATTTACCCCGAAGACTGTAGTGAGAGATGAAGAGGGACACTATATCATACTTAAAGGATCTATTCAACAAGAGGACTTAACAATCCTCAATATATATGCCCCGAATGTGGCAGCTGCCAAATATATAAATCAATTATTAACCAAAGTGAAGAAATACTTAGATAATAATACACTTATACTTGGTGACTTCAATCTAGCTCTTTCTATACTCGATAGGTCTTCTAAGCACAACATCTCCAAAGAAACGAGAGCTTTAAATGATACACTGGACCAGATGGATTTCACAGATATCTACAGAACTTTACATCCAAACTCAACTGAATACACGTTCTTCTCAAGTGCACATGGAACTTTCTCCAGAATAGACCACATATTGGGTCACAAATCAGGTCTGAACCGATACCAAAAGATTGGGATCGTCCCCTGCATATTCTCAGACCATAATGCCTTGAAATTAGAACTAAATCACAAGAAGTTTGGAAGGACCTCAAACACGTGGAGGTTAAGGACCAACCTGCTAAAAGATGAAAGGGTCAACCAGGAAATTAAGGAAGAATTAAAAAGATTCATGGAAACTAATGAGAATGAAGATACAACCATCCAAAGTCTTTGGGATGCAGCAAAAGCAGTCCTAAGGGGGAAATACATCGCAATACAAGCATCCATTCAAAAACTGGAAAGAACTCAAATACAAAAGCTATCCTTACACATAAAGGAGCTAGAGAAAAAACAGCAAATAGATCCTACACCCGAGAGAAGAAGGGAGTTAATAAAGATTCGAGCAGAACTCAACGAAATCGAGACCAGAAGAACTGTGGAACAGATCAACAGAACCAGGAGTTGGTTCTTTGAAAGAATTAATAAGATAGATAAACCATTAGCCAGCCTTATTAAAAAGAAGAGAGAGAAGACTCAAATTAATAAAATCATGAATGAGAAAGGAGAGATCACTACCAACACCAAGGAAATACAAACGATTTTAAAAACATATTATGAACAGCTATACGCCAATAAATTAGGCAATCTAGAAGAAATGGACGCATTCCTGGAAAGCCACAAACTACCAAAACTGGAACAGGAAGAAATAGAAAACCTGAACAGGCCAATAACCAGGGAGGAAATTGAAGCAGTCATCAAAAACCTCCCAAGACACAAGAGTCCAGGGCCAGATGGCTTCCCAGGGGAATTTTATCAAACGTTTAAAGAAGAAACCATACCTATTCTCCTAAAGCTGTTTGGAAAGATAGAAAGAGATGGAGTACTTCCAAATTCGTTCTATGAGGCCAGCATCACCTTAATTCCAAAACCAGACAAAGACCCCACCAAAAAGGAGAATTACAGACCAATATCCCTGATGAACATGGATGCAAAAATTCTCAACAAGATACTGGCCAATAGGATCCAACAGCACATTAAGAAAATTATTCACCATGACCAAGTAGGATTTATCTCTGGGACACAAGGCTGGTTCAACACCCGTAAAACAATCAATGTGATTCATCATATCAGCAAGAGAAAAACCAAGAACCATAGGATCCTCTCATTAGATGCAGAGAAAGCATTTGACAAAATACAGCATCCAGTTCTGATCAAAACTCTTCAGAGTGTAGGGATAGAGGGAACATTCCTCGACATCTTAAAAGCCATCTATGAAAAGCCCACAGCAAATATCATTCTCAATGGGGAAGCACTGGGAGCTTTTCCCCTAAGATCAGGAAGAAGACAGGGATGTCCACTCTCACCACTGCTGTTCAACATAGTACTGGAAGTCCTAGCCTCAGCAATCAGACAACAAAAAGACATTAAAGGCATTCAAATTGGCAAAGAAGAAGTCAAACTCTCCCTCTTCGCCGATGACATGATACTCTACATAGAAAACCCAAAAGCCTCCACCCCAAGATTGCTAGAACTCATACAGCAATTTGGTAGCGTGGCAGGATACAAAATCAATGCCCAGAAGTCAGTGGCATTTCTATACACTAACAATGAGACTGAAGAAAGAGAAATGAAGGAGTCAATCCCATTTACAATTGCACCCAAAAGCATAAGATACCTAGGAATAAACCTAACCAAAGATGTAAAGGATCTATACCCTCAAAACTATAGAACACTTCTGAAAGAAATTGAGGAAGACACAAAGAGATGGAAAAATATTCCATGCTCATGGATTGGCAGAATTAATATTGTGAAAATGTCAATGTTACCCAGGGCAATATACACGTTTAATGCAATCCCTATCAAAATACCATGGACTTTCTTCAGAGAGTTAGAACAAATTATTTTAAGATTTGTGTGGAATCAGAAAAGACCCCGAATAGCCAGGGGAATTTTAAAAAAGAAAAGCATAGCTGGGGGCATCACAATGCCAGATTTCAGGTTGTACTACAAAGCTGTGGTCATCAAGACAGTGTGGTACTGGCACAAAAACAGACACATAGATCAGTGGAACAGAATAGAGAATCCAGAAGTGGACCCTGAACTTTATGGGCAACTAATATTCGATAAAGGAGGAAAAACTATCCACTGGAAGAAAGACAGTCTCTTCAATAAATGGTGCTGGGAAAATTGGACATCCACATGCAGAAGAATGAAACTAGACCACTCTCTTTCACCATACACAAAGATAAACTCAAAATGGATGAAAGATCTAAATGTGAGACAAGATTCCATCAAAATCCTAGAGAAGAACACAGGCAACACCCTTTTTGAACTCGGCCATAGTAACTTCTTGCAAGATACATCCACGAAGGCAAAAGAAACAAAAGCAAAAATGAACCATTGGGATTTCATCAAGATAAGAAGCTTTTGCACAGCAAAGGATACAGTCAACAAAACTCAAAGACAACCTACAGAATGGGAGAAGATATTTGCAAATGACATATCAGATAAAGGGCTAGTTTCCAAGATCTATAAAGAACTTATTCAACTCAACACCAAAGAAACAAACAATCCAATCATGAAATGGGCAAAAGACATGAACAGAAATCTCACAGAGGAAGACATAGACATGGCCAACATGCATATGAGAAAATGCTCTGCATCACTTGCCATCAGGGAAATACAAATCAAAACCACGATGAGATACCACCTCACACCAGCGAGAATGGGGCAAATTAACAAGGCAGGAAACAACAAATGTTGGGGAGGATGCGGAGAAAAGGGAACCCTCTTACACTGTTGGTGGGAATGTGAACTGGTGCAGCCACTCTGGAAAACTGTGTGGAGGTTCCTCAAACAGTTAAAAATATACCTCCCCTACGACCCAGCAATTGCACTGTTGGGGATTTACCCCAAAGATACAAATGCAATGAAACTCCGGGACACCTGCACCCCGATGTTTATAGCAGCAATGGCCACGATAGCCAAACTGTGGAAGGAGCCTCGGTGTCCATCGAAAGATGAATGGATAAAGAAGATGTGGTTTATGTATACAATGGAATATTACTCAGCTATTAGAAATGACAAATACCCACCATTTGCTTCAACGTGGATGGAACTGGAGGGTATTATGCTGAGTGAAGTAAGTCAGTCGGAGAAGGACAAACATTATATGTTCTCATTCATTTGGGGAATATAAATAATGGTGAAAAGGAATATAAGGGAAGGGAGAAGAAATGTGTGGGAAATATCAGAAAGGGAGACAGAACGTAAAGACTGCTAACTCTGGGAAACGAACTAGGGGTGGTAGAAGGGGAGAAGGGCGGGGGGTGGGAGTGAATGTGTGACGGGCACTGGAGGTTATTCTGTATGTTAGTAAATTGAACACCAATAAAAAATAAATAAAACATAAAAATTACAAAAAACACTAATTCAAAGGAATACTTGCATCCCTATGTTTATAGCAGCATTATTTACAATAGCCAAACTACAGAAGCAGCCCAAGTGTCTTTTGATGGATGGATAAAGAAGTGATATATATATATATTCTGAAATATATATAATATATAATATATATTCCAATATAATGGAATATTACTCAGCCATAAAAAAGAATGAAGTTTTGCCATTTGCAACAACATAGATAGAGGTAGAGTATAATGGTAAGCAAAATAAATCAAAGACAAATACCATATGATCTCACTCATATGTGGAATTTAAGGAAAAAAATGAGCAAAGGAAAAAAAAAGAGACAAACCAAGAAACAGACTCTCAACTACAGAGAACAAACCGATGGTTACCAGAGGGGAGGTGGATGGAGGGATGGGTGATGATGATGATGAGGATTAAAGAGTATACTTATCATGATGAAAAAAAGAGAGAAAGTATCCTATCTGAAAAACAAAAACATTGTTATTTAAATGAACAGAAATCTAACATAATATTGGAATTACAGAAAAAGAGGAGAGAATGGAGCATAAAAAGTATTTGAAGAAATAATGGCAAACAAAATCACAAATTTGGTGAGATGTATAAATTCACAGATTTGAAACTCAGTGAAGCCCAAACAGAATAAATACAACAAAAACAACCACTAGACATATCATAGGTGAGCTGCTTAAAACCAATGATGGAGAAAATTTGAAAACAGCAAGGAAAAGTAATGCATTAAATCAGGGGAAAATTATTTAATAAATAGTGACATAACATAAGAAATAATGGAAGTCTGTAGATAGTAGAAAAACATTGTTAAGTGCTGGAAAAAAATCTGAAATCTGATATCATACTTTGTTAATAAAGACAAAACAAATTCATTTTCAGATAAAAGAAAAGAATTTGTCACTAACGGACTTGCATCATAAAAACTATAAAGGAAATTTTTCAGAATTAAGAAAAATAATACCAAAAGAAAAATGTAGAGATTTATAATAAAAAATCAGTTGTAAATAATAAATTATTCCAAAATAAAATATTAAGGTAGTCTCTATCATTTGTATTTTAACTAAAAAGTGATTCTTCTCATATTTTGCTCTTCTCTGGAGGCTTGGGAATAAATCGTTATATCAGTGACCTTTGAAATAATACTTATCAAGTCTGAAGATTTAATTTCCAAAGAACTTATACAAGATGTGTGTGTGTGTGTGCATGTAAATGAATAACTTTGATTTCAGATGCTTTTTAAATATGTTTAAATTTATCTATTTTTGCAAAGATTAGAGAAATCTGGTCTTAAAATGGAATTTTCTACCTCGACTTTCTGAAAAATCACCCAAAAGCAAAAGGAAAACAAGAAAAAAGAAATACAATTTCTTGCTTGGTTGGACTAAGGGACGTCTGGAACTCTGAATCACACTATATGAGGAAGGGCTTCATATGCATTTAAAGCTAAATACTGCTGCAGAAAGACATCGAGACACAAAGCCTGTTTCCCAAATATATAGCACCTTCTGAGGAATAAAACCAACAATCCTTTATTATAAGAGAACTATGCCATTACTTTAATAGCTTGAAATTATGTTCTGGGTACATTGTTTATTGCTTACCTTTTGCAAGGACATCTTTCAGAAAGGGCTGAGGAAAATTATACATAAGTGGTTCTTTGGAGCTCACTTTTAGTTGAAAGAGATTTAGCTATTTTTTTTTCATTCCAATAACAATGAAAATAAATTGTACAAATCTGAACTCATTGATAAAAATCTAGACTACCTAGAGATAGTGAATGAGTGGATTAATTTTCCCAGGTATAGCAGTTTAAAGTGTCATCCTATTAGAATACAATACAAAGAAGCTCCTTTAACCACACTATCAGTTAACTATTTGCCAAAATAATCAATATTCTGTTTCCTGTATAAAGCATTCTAATTGATGCCCAGGGCAGGGTAACTGCTGATAGTTGGCTGTATTCTTAGTACCTTCACATGCTTTTCCTCCCACTATTCAAATTCTTTGCTTACTAAGAGTCTGCTGAGTCTGTTCCAAAATTTGTTTATGCCAGTTGTACTTGTTAATGTATATAGTGATTTAAGGAAATGTTATGTGAAGTGATGAAATACAAATGCAAGAAGAGCTGTTCTTTCTATGAAAACTAACTTCAGTGATTTGGAAAATATTATTAAAAGTATGTCTCTAACACATAGATCAATGGAACAGAACAGAAAACCCAGAAATGAACCCACAACTCTATGGTCAATTAATCTTTGACAAAACAGGAAAGAATATCCAATGGAAAAAAAAGACATTCTCTTCAACAAATGGTACTGGGAAAACTGGACAGCAGGAGAATGAAACTGGACCACTTTCTTACACCATACACAAAAATAAAGTCAATCTGGATAAAAGATCTAAATGTGAGACAAGGAACCATCAAAATCCTAGAGGAGAACACAGGCAATAATGTCTTTGACATTAGCTGTAGCAACTTCTTACTAGATATGTCTCCTGAGGCAAGGAAGACAAAAGCAAAAATAAACTACTGGGACTTCATCAAAATTAAAAGCTTCTGCACATGGAAGGAAACAACAAAACTAAAAGGCAACCTACAGAATGGGAGAAGATATTTGCAAATGACATATCCAATAAAGGATTAGGATCTAAGATCTATAAAGAATTTATCCTCAACACCCAAAAACCAAATAATCCAGTTTAAAAAATGGACAGAAGACATGAATAGACATTTTTCCAAAGAAGGCATACAGATGGCAAACAGACTCATGAACATCACTCATCATCATGAAAATACAAATCAAAACTACAATGAGATATCACCTGACACCAATTAGAATAGCTATAATTAAGAACACAGAAAACAACAGGTATTGGAGAGGATGAGGAGAAAGAAGAGTCTTACACTGTTGGTGGGAATGCAAACTGGAAATAGTATGGAGGTTCCTCAAAATGTTAAAAATAGACCTACCCTACGATCCAACAGTTGCACCACTAGCTATTTACCTAAGGGATAAAAATATACTGATTCAAAGGAGTGCATGCACCCCTATGTTTATAGCAGCATTGTCAACAATAGCCAAATTATGGAAAAGCCCAATTGTCCATCAACTGAATGGATAAAGAAGATATATATGAACCGTATATATTGGCCGTTTTTTACATAGGGCCTTTGCTTTCAGTATACAAAATCAATAGTTTTTTCAATTTAGCACACTTAAAAGAAACTACCATTATGTTACAAAAAAAAAAAAGGTTTATCAATGCCCTTTTATATGTGATTAACCTTGAAACTTTCATTTCCAGGCAGTTTTCTGGAAAATTACTGTATTTTTTTGGCTATTCAACAGTATTTTAATAACATGAAGTATGTGCTTTCTAAAATGGAGAAGTCACATGAATAAATATAGTTTTCAATTATCACTGTCCGACTCCATTTTTCTCCTATTAGCATTTTATTATTTTAAGCTAACTTGGCATGATGATAATAGTTAAAAGCCTCTGTAGAAAGCTTCATAATAATTTTAATCGTAGCTAGCATTTATGGAGGCTTTACTATATGCCAGTCACCTTGCTAAAGTGCTTTATAGGAGGAAGCTCCTTTAATTTTCACAGCTCTCAAACTATCTCCCAGTTATGAGACATGCTATCATCAAATAGCCTACCTTACCTACTTTTTGTGTCAAATACATACTATAATGAATCATCTCAGTGCCTAATTCCAAAGTGGATAATGCAGCATAATATGAATAGCCTGCTCTTTTGGAGAAGAAAACAATGCAAAGTAATGAGGAGTCCTTAGGTATAAAAAATTGAGCAAATTCTAAAGGATAATTTCTTCTTTCTCAAAAGCACAGAATAATCAAATTTAAAAGTAAAGATAAAATTAAGGATATCTACTTCACTGAAGGATAATTGTGATTCTATGACCAATCAATTGATTCATATGTGAGACTCACTAGTATTATAATTTATTTTGGCCTAAGAATATGTAGTAAAGTTTATATTCTGTAAAAAAATCATTTCCCCAAAAGTTATGAAACATGACATTCATTGTATTAGTTTAATTTCTGCTGAAATCAGAGCTTGCCCCAAATAAACATTTAAAAGTATTTCTTACAAACTTTCTTGAACTTTTAGACAAGTCCTTTACATCCACAGTTATTTCAACTTTAAAAGAAACTCTAAAAGGGTAGGTACATTATTCTCTACAATGTACTAATACACAAAGTGAGATTAGGAGAATATAGGAGACTTGGTAGAGAACTTACAATAAATGTGTAAGGCTAATGTAACAGAATGTTGATTAGGACTTTTCTTATTGCCCTGAGGTTGTCTACCAGAACTCACAGCTGAAAATTGAGGAAAAAAAGTGATACTACATCACTAAGTATCTTTTTCTAAAAGGAGCCTCCATCAAGAGGCCCAGAATTAGGTCCAGATGTCACCCTACTTGTGTTCCCACTCACTCATACCACAGTCAGCCACCACCCTACTGCTTCACCCTAGTATACTAAGGAGAGCACCAGGGAAGGTGGAGAGTTAATCAAAGTGACTCCTCTGCCTCCTTGTGGTAGTAGGGGTGGGGTGCTGTTTGTTTTCTTGTTGAAACCAAATTATCCGAGAGGGAGACAGAACATGAGAGACTCCTAACTCTGGGAAATGAACAAGGGGTGGTGGAAAGGGAGGTGGGTGGGGGTGACTGGGTGACGGGCACTGAGGGGATGAGCACTGGGTGTTATGCTATATGTTGGCAAATTGAACTCCAATAAAAAAAATATATGTGTTTCAAAAAAAAAAAAAAAGAAAGAAAGAAACCAAATTATATGGCATTCCAAGGAAAAACATTCATAAAATTGAGGATATATGTAAAAAGAATAGAGAGGCATTTCAGTCTTTGGCAAATGTGTTTTTCAGGATTATTTTGGCTATTGAAAGCCTTTGCAATTCCATATGAATTAGAAGATCTGTACTTCTTTTGCTATAAAAGGGCTATTTAAATTTTGATAGAGATTGCATTGTATCTGCAGATCCCTTTCAGCAATATTGGTATTATAACTCTTCTTTATCTAATTCCATAAGATGTAAAGTAGATTATTTCTCTGAAATCTTTTTTTTATTTTTTATTTTTTAATATTTATTTTTATTTTATTTTATTTTTTTTATGATAGTCACAGAGAGAGAGAGAGAGGCAGAGACACAGGCAGAGGGAGAAGCAGGCTCCATGCACCGGGAGCCCGATGTGGGATTCGATCCCGGGTCTCCAGGATCACGCCCTGGGCCAAAGGCAGGCACCAAACCGCTGCGCCACCCAGGGATCCCTGAAATCTTTCTTTTCAATTGTACTCATTGATTCCTGTAAATGTTTTTCTGAGCGGTGCTTTCACTGCACCCCAAAAGTTTTGGTATGTTGTGTTTTCATTTTCATTCATCTCTAAATACTCTCTAATTTGCTTTGTGATTTTCCTTTTCATTGATCCACTGGTTGTTGAATGTGTTGTGTATTGTCCACATATTAGTGACATTTACAGTTTTCTTTCTGTTACTGATTTCTATAGTCATTTCATTGGTGTCAAGAAGACACTTTGCAGGATTTCAATATTACAAAATGTACTGTGACTGTTTTTGAGGCCTAACACATAGTCCTGGAGATTTTTTTATTTGCACTTGAGAAAGATGTGTGTTCTATTATTTTGGGTTCTAGTATTCTTTATATGCCTATTGCGTCTACTTAGTTTGGTTTTGTTTTTGTCCTCTGTATCCTTGTTACTCTTCTGAGTAGATAATCCATTCATTATTGAAAGTGGAGTATTAAAGTCTACAAGTATTATTTTGCAACTTTCTGTCTCTCCCTTCAAATGTGGCAGGGTTTGCTTCACATACTGTGTGGCTCTGTGTTTTAAATATGTTTATAATTTTTGTATCTTCTTAATGAATTGGCCCTTTTCTCAATATGTGATATTTTTGTCTCTTATAACAATATTTGACCTAAAGTCATTTTTTTCTGATATTAATATAAATACCCCTTCTCTTTTAGTTGAAGTTGGAATAGCTTTTTTCCCCCCATCCTTTCGCTTTCATCATATTCCTGCCTTTTGATCTAAAGAAACTCTCATAGACAGCATAGTATTGGATCATGTATTTTCAATCATTCTGGTCATATCTTACTTTTGATTGAAGAGTTTAATTTATTTACACTCAAAATAATTACTGACAAAGAAGGACTTATTACTTTCTTTTTGTTATTGGTTTTCAAATGTCTTATACTTTTCATCCCTCATTGACTCCATTACTGCCTTCCTTTGTGTTTAGCTGATTTTTGTAGTGACATGTTTCCATTCCCTTCCCTTTTGTTTCTATTGGTTTAGATATTTTCTTAGTGAATACCATTGGAATTACAATTAACATAGTAAATTTATAACAATCTAGTTTGAATTACCACCAAATTATCTTCAATAACATACAAAAACTCTAGTCCTCTTCTCCTTGGGCTGGCCCCCTGGCCCAGTCAGCCAGCCCTCTGCATACCCCACCTCCCCTCTCCTGGGTCCTCAGCCTTGCATGCAGGACATGTATCCAAAGCCCACCCTGAGGGGTGCTGGGCAGGACTCATCCCCAGGCCTGTCCTTACTGTGGGTGTGGCAGCCACTGTTCCATGCCCCCTCAGCCTCCCTCACAAGGACTCCTGATTGGGGAATAGGCTGTCAGCCAGGCCTCCCTGGTGGGCATTTTGTGTTCAGCAATAAAGGCTCTGTCCTGGGGAGTGAGACTCTAGTGCTATACAGTTCCATCTCTCCCCATTATATTGTTGCTTTTGCAAGTTGTTTCTTTATATATTGTGTGACAAATAACTTAGATTTATACTTCTTTTATGCATTTGTCTTTTAAATCATGTAGAAAATAAAAATTGTGGTTACAAATAAAAAACATTAATATTGGCTTTTATATTTACCTATGTAGTTATCTTTACCAGAGATCTTTATTTCATCATACAGCTTCTAGTTACCTTCTAGTGTCCCATCATTTCAATGTGGAGAACTCTATCATTACTTGTAGGCAGTTATACTGGTAACAGAATCTCTCAGCTTTTGTTTATCTGGGGATATCTTCATTGCTCTTTCATATTGGAGGGATAGTTTTGCTGAATATAGAATGGAGTGATGGTTTTCCCCCACTATCTTCTGCCCTCCATGCTTTCTGATGAGAAATTAGCTGAGAATATCATTGAGAATCCCTTGTGTATGATTCTGTTTGGCTGAATTTCAGCACATTGATTATAATATAGCCTAGTGTGGATCTCTTTTAGTTTGTCTAACTTGGGGCTTATTGATCATCTTGGATGGGGAAGATTCAGGTATGTCATCATATTTGGGCTTTGGGGGGCTATTATTTCTTTAAATAATCTTCTGCTCCTTTCTCTCTCTCATCTCCTCTGAGACCCCTTTCATGCATATATTGGTCTGCTTTAAGGTGTCTTAGAGTTTTCTGAGGCTCAGTTCATTTTTCTAAATTATTTTTTCTTTCTGCTCCCCAAACTGGATAATTCAATAATCTTATCTTCAGAGTCACTGATTTTTTTTCTTCTTGCTCAAATTTGCTTTTGAACTCCTGCAGTGAATTTTTCATTTATTTTACTTTTAAGCCGCAGAATTTGTATTTTTATAATTTACAACTCTTTATTGATATTATCATTTTGTTCGTAAATCATTTTCCTGAATTCTTTTAATTCTTTGTTCGTGGTATCCTTTGGCTTTGAACATATTTAATAAGACAGTAGGTTTAAGGTCTTTTTTCTATTAAGTCCAAAATCTGTCCTCAGGAATGGTTTCTGTCAGTTTATTGTTATTTTTTCTTTGGGTCATAGTTTACTGTTTATTTCTATGCTGATTTTTTTCTGTTGAAAACTGGGCAGTTGAATATTATAATGTGATAAGTCTGGAAATCAGATTCTCCCTCTTCCCAAGATTTAGCTGTTCTGGATTATTAAAGGTTGTGATCATCTATTTAGTCTTCCAAATTCTTTTTAGAAAGACTCTATTGCTTGTCATGTATGGTCACTAAAATCTCCGTTCTTTTATTTTGTGTTCAGGTAGTGTTTTGACAAAAATTTCCTTGAACACAGGATTAA